>NC_138184.1:83174698-83800960 GCF_964194105.1 Spermophilus citellus
AGCTCCTCTGGAGATTTCTTCCTGCTGGGCAGCCAATGCCTATGGGTTCCTCTTATTTCAAGCTTGTTTGTGGCTGCCCCTGTGCCTCTTGGTCCCGCTACCAGCCACACGAATCTCCTCTTCTGGGAAGAGTCGCTGAGCTGTGAGGGTGGTCCTGGGGCCATGGGGATTGTGGGACCAAGTTTTGTCACATTTCCATGGCTGCCATAACAGGTGGCCACACTTCCTTAGGTGAGACAGTGCCTATTGATTGCCACAGTTTTGGAGGTCAGAGATCTTAAGGTGTCAGCAGGGCTGCCATCCTTCTGGAGGCTGCAGGGGAGAATCTGTTCCTTCACTTTTTCAGCTTCTGGAGGCTGCCTGCCCTGAGTGGCTCCAGGCCACACCCTTCAACTTCAGTCTTCAGAGTGCTGCAGAGCATCTTCTGGTTTCTCTCCCTCTGTTTCCCTCATTACATCTCCTTCTCTGACTCTGATCTTCTTGATTACTTTGGACCTGGGTAATGCAGGGTCCTCTCCCCATCTCAGGTTTCCTAATTGAATCACATGGAAAATCCTGTGTGCCATGTCTGGTGTGTAAGCAGTGTCTGGGGGGCTAGGGTGCGGGCATCCTTGGGGACGCTATAAACAACAAAGCGTGCGTACTCCATCTGGCGCTCCTTCTGCCCAGCCTTTTGAAGTGGCTACTGGGCAGCGGCATGATGATGATTCGGTCCTTGTTCCTAACCTTGTAGCAGCCACACAGAACACCAAGACATCCTGTGGCCCTCATGAGTCTCATTTCTTCACAAGTGAAGTGAGGAGGGCTTGCCTGAGGGCATAGCTTGAGTGACAGAGCTGGGACAGTTGGGAGTCATCCAGGCTCCAAAGAACTTCCCCATCCCCCAGAAGAGCCGTCCAGTGGTGAGCCCTGCTTGCTCACATGATCCTTACCCACCAATCAGACTAGCCCTGCTTGCTCACATGATCCTTACCCACCAATCAGACTAGCCCTGCTGGCTCACATTATTCATTTCCCACCAATCAGACTAGCCCTGCTGGCTCACATGATCCTTACCCACCAATCAGACTAGCCCTGCTGGCTCACATATTCCTTTCCCACCAATCAGACTAGCCCTGCTGGCTCACATGATCCTTACCCACCAATCAGAAAGCACCCTATGCCAACTGTCAAACCCTTCAACAGTTAAACTGTCATAACTGTCAAACCACCCCCTCACCCCCGCTCTATAAATATGCAGAGCTGTTCCTCAGTAAATGGGCATTTTCTCTGACAACGAGCCTTGTTCATTCTTTCATTGGTGTGGAAACCTGGGAGGGGGGACTCCTTGCTGCTTGAGGGCCCCCTCTCTCAAGGCTTTCCATCCTTGTCCTCTCTTTCGAGTGCTGCTGCTACTCACACAACACTGGCTCTTCAGTAGGTGAGTTCCCTTATCAAGATCCAACTTCAGATGGGCTACGCAGGGGCTTTGACCGTGATCGTCCAGCAAACCTCTGACACCCAATCTGGAGGAGAGAACGCACCCCACCACGACCTTCACGGTCACGGCGGACTCTCTGGAACCCGGTTCATGAGCGGGAGGTCCTGAGGGGTGGTAGAACAGGCACTCCCCTCCTTCCCTCTCCCCCCCTCTTTTGTTCTCTCTCTCTCTCAATAACCACCCTTGTAAGAGGGCCTCTTCTTCCCTCCCTGCAGACTCCCCCTTATTAAATTCTGCACACAAGATTGGCCTTACTATCAATTAGACAATCAAAGTCAATGGCCTCCAGGAGGATCCCTTCATCCCGCACGCAGTTCTTCGAGATCTGTTTAACTTCTGCGAGCGCTCGAAAAAGTGGAACAAGATCCCCTATGTTGAGGCTTTTTTCTCTTCTTCGTTCTCACCCTGACCTATCCGGCAGATGAACCCCCTCCCTACCCACCTCCCACATCGGCTCCATCTAGCCCCTCAGGTGCTCCCCCTGACTTGGCTGACACCTTTAGTGCCCCCAAATTAGGTCCCGCTCCCTAGTCCCACAAACCATGGCCCCCTTAAGAGAGGTTGCTGGACCTGAGGGCATTATCCGGGTACATGTCCCATTCTCTATGAATGACCTCACTCAACTCGAGTGAAGGTTGGGCTCATTCACCACAGAAGAGAGTTTCAGTGGGTCCTCCAGGCTCATAGCCTCACTTATATGTTATTGGTTAATACTCTCCTTCTTGAGGAACGTACCAGAGACTGGGAACTTGCCAGAGCCCATGAGGACGAAACTCACTGAGTTAATCCCAATCACCCTCTGGGGCCACTTGCTGCCCCAGATCAAACTCCTGACAGAGATTATACACAAGCTGGCATGCAGAGTAGGGACCGATTCTCTGCATGTATTATTGCAGGGCTCAATTTCCAAAAATTACAAGAGACCCCATTGGAATTTCTGGATTGGCTGATGAAAGTCCTTCAGCAGTAACCTAGATCCCAAAACCCCAGATGGCCGTCATGTTTTTATGACATATTTCCTCTCGCAGAGCTACCCTGACATCCGGGCCAAACTAAAAAAGATTGAACAACGCCCTGCCACCCCCAGACTGAAATTTCAGATGCTCGCCCAGGCCCTGCAGGGTGCTTCCTTGGGTCTCGGCCCATCACCGAAAACCCCCTTGGGTGCCTGCTTCAAGTGTGGCAAAGAGGGACGTTGGGCCAGGGCATGCCACGCACCACACACTCCACCTATCCCATGCCCTAAATGTCAACAACAAGGTCTTTGGGGCTCTGACTATCCTAGATCCTGTAGGAGGCCTATGGCCAAGGAACCCTCCGACCTTCTGGGCATGGCAATCAAAGATTGACGGAGCCTTGGGTCCTTGTCCCTGGCCAAAACGATCAATAGACAGGAACCCAGGGTGCAGATTCAGGTGGATAGGTGCAAGGTTGCCTTTCTCCTTGACACTGGGGCTACCTTCTCAGTCCTGACAGAATTCTGGGGGCAAACAGTGCCGTCCACCTCTCCTATTGTTGGGGTAGGAGGAAAGACCATCTATCCAAGAAAGACTCCCCTATTACTCTGTTCCATAGACAACTTCCCATTCCCTCAGACGTTCCTAGTTATGCCCCAATGTCCAGTTCCTTTGCTTGGCTGAGATATTCTCTCTAAATTCAATACAACAATCAACATCTGGTCTCCTGTCATCAGCCAGGCCCCAGAATGGGCCTGTTCATCTTTTCTGGCCCTTTTGGCAGAACACTGACTATTCTGCTCTACTTGTGAGGCTGACATGAAATACCATACTAACCTGGTTGACCCGATTGTATGTGATACCACACCCCCTCCACCATTTCCTGCCCACCAGTTAAAGGTCATCTCAAAGATCCTAGCACCTTCCCCAATCAGGCTCAGTACCCCCTGTCCACAAAAGGTCTTCTAGGCCTACAACCTATTATTCAGGACCTTCTTAGCAAGGGGTACCTCTGTCCTACTCATTCCCCTTACAATATTCCCATACTAGTGGTAAAAAAGCCCAATGGGTCTGTCACTTAGTTCAGGACCTACAACTCATCAACACCTCTGTTAGGCGAATACACCCTGCTGTCTCAGGTCCCCCACACTGCCACCCACTTCTTAGTCATAGATTTAAAAGATGCTTTCTTCTCCATTCTCCTTGCCCCCGAATCACAAGATCCTTTTGCCTTTACCTGGACAGATCCCACCACCAGACATTCTCGACATCTAACCTGGAGTGTCCTTCCTCAGGGATTTCGAGATAGTCCACACCTCTTTGGACAAACCTTGGCCTCCGACCTCCAATCTTTTCACCCGCAGTGCCCCAAATCCACCCTCTTGCAATACCATCTGGCAAATCTCTTTGCCCACCTGCAGGGAGGAAAGCACCTCACCACAGCCCTTAAGGCTACAGTGGCCCTCAGGGACTCCTTCCTTGGGCAGATTCCTAAAGTCCTAGTCCTCTTACTTTAAGACTCAGCTGCTAGAGAGACGCTTACCCTCTCCTTCCTCTCTCTTGCCCTGCCTCTCCCCTCTTTCTGGCCCTGGGAGTATTTGGTCTCTCCAGGAGGGGTCCCAAAAAGCCTTGGTCCAGGTCTCCCATGGCTCCGGCTCCATCCAGGACGAGAGCTTCCACTGTCAGGATTCGGTGACGACCAATCTGTGCAGCTCGAACCTGCCACTTAGGCACTCCTGATTATTTTGGCTCTAGCGGGACACCCCTTTTGCCAATAAATCTGTTTCCTCCTTCTCTGTGTCCTCTTCCCTCCTCCTTAAATGGGTAATGTGTCCTCTCTGCCAGTCGACTCTCCCCTACGGTGTCTCTTGGATCAAATATAGCACCCAGGCCTGGCCCACTTATCCCTTAGACAACCAAAGTAGATGACCCCTTTTTGGGTCCCTGGATCCCTCCATTCTAAGGGATCTCTATAATTACTGTGAGCATTCAAGATTCTTCTAGCCCTTCCAAAGGGCGCTCAACAGATGACACAGTTCTCCTACTTTCTTGGCCTTAAAGGGATATCAGGCCTCTCCACAAAAGGCCCAAATAGCATGTAAAGAGGTCACATATCACTCAAGGGAAAAAGGCCATTACAGTAGACAGAAAACAGCTTATTGTATCTATACCTACACCAAAGACCAAAGATGACAGTCACTTCCTCCTTCCAGGGTTCTATCCCTCCTTGTCTCTCCTTGAAAATCCTTCCATCTCTTTTTAGTCCTGCTCTCCATTAAACCCTGCCTCCCTCCTCCCATCTTCTCCCTCACACCAAGCGGTTAAAGGGGTGGGGTATGCTGTCATTTCCCTCTCATCCATCACAGAGCAAAACCTCTCCCACCCAATACCACTAGCCAACAAGCTGAACTCATAGCTCCCTAAAAGGCATGTGAGCTAGCAGAGGGAAAAACCCTCTCCCTATATACAGATCTCCCACGCAGCCATTTGGAAGAAAGGGGGCTATTGACCACCAGAGGGACAGCAGTCATTAATTCCACACTTATTTCTGGCCTCCTACGAGCCTCCAAGCTGGCTTCCCAACTGGGGATAATCCATTGCAAGACCCACCAAACTGACTCCTCCCTTACTACTATGGGGAATTCCAAGGCTGATCAAGTGGCTGGATCAGCTGCCCTACAGAGCTTCACCTCCTCTCTGCTACTCTTCATTACCACCGGGGATTGGCCCAAAGATCGCCAACAACTCTTCCAGTTTATTCACTCTCTATTCCATTCTAGTCCACAGAGTCTCACTAGTTTCTTTCACTCCTTTTTCACCGTTTCCCCATGCAATAAGACTCTCCTACAACAGATCACTTCCGCTTGTCAGATCTGCCAGAAAACCAATACCAATACTCCATTAAAACCTAAACCTTTCCCTTCTCATCAGGCCCGCGGTCGTATACTTTTTTGGGATGAGTTGAAGCCCTTTCCACTTCTAACAAGCGGGCCTCTATGGTAGTTGATCTGTTGGTTACTCACATAATCCCCCATTTCGGGATGCCCACTTCTATCCAATCATACAGTGGCCCAGAATTCACCTTGCAGATAACTCAGGGACTGGCTCATGCGCTATCACTCCCTTGGCATGTCCATTGCCCTTAGCGCCCCCAGGCTTCTGGAAAGGTTGAAGGGACCAGTGGGTCCCTTAAAGAGACCCTCACCAAGCTCACCATGGAACTAAGCCTGGACTGGGTCAAGGTGCTCCCCTTGGCTTTATTGTGCATTAGGGCCTTACCAAAGAAGCCTTCTAATCTCTCACCTTTTGAAGTCATGTATGGCCATCCCCTAGTTCCTCCCAGATTGCCTACAGAACCCCTACCCTCCGAAACCTATGCCCTGCCCCTCCTCTTCCATCTGTGCTCTGAACTCTGGCGCTATCAAGACTGGCTCCTTCCCGACCGACCCTAGTATCTCTCAAAACCCTACCTCCTTAACACCTGGTCAACTTGTTTACTATTGCCCACCAGGGGAAAAGCCCCCTTTAAAACCAAAATGGAAGGGCCCTGCTCAGGTGATTATGTGCACTCCCTTGGCGACCAACTCAAGCTGTCTAATAACCAACTTACCCTGTGGATTCACATTTCCAGGCTTAAGCCCGGCGTTCCTACACCTTAAGAGCCAAGGATCATCACCTGTTACTAAGTACTCTTGTCATCCCTCCTCATAGATTCCATTCAAGCTCTGCCTCTCCTGGGTCTCCGTTCTTACCCAATACCTAATGCTCCCCCTCATTTCTGGCCCCTCTTGGGTCCTCTCTTCTCCCTATGTCTGGAGATTCAAAGCAGGCGACCCTAAGGGCCCCCTCCAGCCAGACCCCCTGCTCCTCCTTACTACAGAACCCCCCACACACACTTGCTTGGATCTGGCCGGTAGTAGGACCGTTGTGTGTTGTCCTTCTGACAAACCACTTAGGTGTCCGGAGCATGGTGACCCCTGGATAAGTGTGAACTACCTCTATCATAAGAGAGCACTTTACCAGTTGCCTTCTGGGCCTAAGGAGGAACATGTGTGTTTTGTTCACCGTCCCAGTTTTGTAAGAATTTCAACTATCAGTATTTAAAGTTGAGGTGTTTCGCATACAACCTGGAGAGATCTGACTGCTCTCAAAGGGAAATCAATGGGCCATCGTCCTCCCTTGGCCATCTTCGTTCAGAGCTTGGGAGAAGCTGCCTTCTTTATTACAAAGCCCCTGCTTTCTTGGTGTGACTGGGGAAAGCTGGGAACCCTGATAAGTGAGAGAAGCAAGCTGGTTTGGAAAGCTGGGATATTTTGAGAAAGGTAAAGAGAGAAGCAAGCTGGTTTCAGAGACACCCAGGTAGGAGAGAGTTTGAAGAGCAGCCTTAATAGAGAGGGGAGGGAGCTTATTGGACTAGGAATGAAGAGTGGGATTGAGGGTGTTAGGTGCAGGACAGGCTGGTCTGCAGGGCATGCCAAACAAAGTTACCTGCAGGATGACCTGGCTTCTCAAGCCCTCTGTCTGCTTCTTTATCACCTGTTTGCTTCAAGCCCAAATGCCCAACCCCCCGCTCAAGGCTGAACACTTAACCCCCTGGTGCCAACAAGGCAGCTTGCAGACCCAGAGACCCCATTAGATTTGGGCTATAAAAACTCCCTCTGCCTGTTCCTTCCCTTTATCATAAAGTTATTCAGACTCAGATGGGTAAGAAATTTCTAATCCAGCTTTTAACCAGCTTCTCCTCAGGAACTACCAATGAACTACTGATGATAGCTCCAGTCCAGACCTATGCCCAATGGACTGACGTCATCATGGATCTGTGGTGGCAAGGAACCTTCCTTGATCTGGTTCCTGAAGTTATACCAGTCCTCTCTGCCCTCCTGGGGGGGCTCCTTACTTCCCTCCTCTCTGATTCTCTCACACCACCCCATCTCAGCAGGAAACAGCCAGAATGAGTCAATGCCCACTCTCATTTAATAACAAAGGGGGGAGGGGATTTTCTGAGTCGCTTGGGCTCCAAAGAACTTCATCCCCTGAGAAGAGCCATCCAATGGTGAGCCCTGCTGGCTCACATGATCCTTATCCACCAATCAGACTAGCCCTGCTGGCTCACATGATCCTTACCACCAATCAGAAAGCACCCCATGCCAACTGTCAAACCCTTCAACCATTAAACTGTCATAACTGTCAAACCACCCCCCACCCCCCCCCCCCGTCTATAAATATGCAGAGCTGTTCCTCAATAAACGGGCATTTTCTCCTACGACGAGCCTTGTTCGTTCTTTCAGGGACCTGGCCTGACTGGCACAGAACACTCACCTCCTTGTCTCTGGTTGCCCCTAGAGTCCTGGAGCCCCGGGTTTCTAGCCATTTGTCCCTTTGCTGAAGGACTCGCCAGCTCCTCCCACCTTCTGTTCCAGATGAAGGAGGAGGGGTTCAGGCAGCTCTTCACCGCCTTCCGCCCGCTGACCGACTGCAGCCTCAAGTTCACCAAAGATGGCAAGTTCCGCAAGTTTGGCTTCATCGGCTTCAAGTCCGAGGAGGAGGCCCAGGCTGCGCTGAACCACTTCAACAAGAGCTTTATCGACACATCCCGGATCACAGTGAGTGGGCCCCTGTCTGCCTGTCCAGAGTGTCACCTGCCGCTCCACCTATCAGCGACACTTGGGTCCCAAGGCTGTCCTTTTTAGGCCCTGAGGCCTTTGGCCTGCCTCAGCGGTTCCTGCTCTTCTGTGTGTAAGACTCTCCTGGAGCCAGTCAGACTGCTGCTGGACCCGCCCTGGGCCCTGGCTCAGTGCGGGAGTCACGCGGAAGAATAAGCCTTCTGGAGCCTCGGTGGCACCTGTGCTGCCAGCCAGGAGGGCCCTTGAGCCACACGTGTGCGTCCTTCACTGCCCGACAGCAGGCGCTCAGGAGCCACCAGTCCCTGTCCTCAGGAGCGCTGGCAGACGCAGGTGCTGAGTTCAGGGTGGTCACTGGGTCAGGGACCCTGAGACAACTGAGCAGGACCCACCCTGGCCAGGGAGGGGTCAGGAAAGATTCCTGGAGGAAGAGGTCCCACAAGAGTCACCCACAGGTGTTCATTGACATGATAAAACATCCCCAGCCCTTTGCTGAGAAGGGAAAAGCCAAGAGCAAGGTGTGGCCAGGGCTTCCAAGGGCTCTGGGGAGGACCTGTCCTGCCTTTGCCCACTGCTGGGCTCCCGGCATCCATCAGCTCCCTGCGCCACTCCCGTCCCTGCCCCATCTTTACGTGGCCTTCTTCTTGGTTCCAGATCCCCTTCCTGGGCTTACAGCCCACCCAGATATCCCCGGACCATCTGGGGGTCTTGATGGTACTTGCAGGGGATGCACTGATAGGTCTTGGGGGTCTAGATGGCCATCTCTTGGGGAGCCACCTTTCACCCACCACAGGTCATTTGTCTGCTAGGCTCCTTGGTGTTTTGCAGGCCGTGGTCCCCGGTCACACGCAGGCAGGCCTTCCTGGACCCTCCAGCCCTGGGGGGTTCCCAGCTGGGGCCCTGCCCACTGCACCATCAGGGCTTGGTGAGAGCCTGGCCTGCGAGACTGTGGTGTCTCTGGTGGCCTGGCCAGGAGCCGTGTCTGGACTGCAGCCGCCCCTTCTTTCCCTGCTGCTTCGGGAAGGAGTCCCCATCACCAGAGTGGACGATGGCGAAGGCACGTCCGGGCGCAGCCTCCCCCTTGACTCTGACAAGTGTTTTCTTCACTGACCGCTCCTGTCAGCAGCCTCGACTGAGGCCCAGTGACCCAAAGTCACACAGCTCCTAAGTGGCACCGCCAACTGTCCTACCCCCAGGCTGCTCCCTCTCCCTCCTGAGCACATTTTTTTTTCTTTTTTCTTTTTATACCAGGGATTGAACCAGGGGTGTTTGTCCACTGAGCTAGGTCCCCAGCCCTTTTTTATATTTTATTTTGAGACAGGGTCTCACTAAGTTGTTTAAGGCTTTGCCAAGTTGCAGAGACTGGCCTCAAACTTGTTAACCTCAAACTTCCTATCCTCCTGCCTCAGCCTCCCAAGCCACTGGAATTACAGGTATGCACCACTGTGCCTGGCTGCTTGTTTTTTTTTTTTTTTTTTCCTGGGCATAATTAATCTTTGAGGCTTGAATGCAATATGAAATTTGAAGAGTCCCAAAGGCTGTAAGTTGACAAGTCTCCCTCCCACCCTGCCCTGTAGCTACCCAGGGGCCTTCTACTGAGGTGGCTATTAGCAGTGGCTGTCTCAACCTTTTTTAAGAAATCCCTGGCACACAGGTCACCTCTGAACGGCAACACGAAGGCTCTTGGCTTTGTGACCTGCTGACTTCCCCTGGAGCTGCCCTGTGCCAGCAGTTCCTCCCCTTGTCACAGTCCCCATTTCATCCTCTGACTAGAGAAAGCGCACAGGGCACCTGGAATCCACTGCAGGTTAAGGCCTGAGTGTTTTCCTCAGGCACTGAGAGCACTTGGGGTTCTGGGCTGCGCGTCTCCTGGCTCCTCTGCCCTGCCGAGCACCCATCTTCTCGACCCTGGAGCGCGTCATCTGCACATGGAACTGAGACCCTGTCAGCTGTGTCCCATGACAGGGACCTACAGTGTTGGCATCTTTGCATCTGCAGTTCCACCACGTCCCCCTGTATCTTGAGTGGGCTCCAGTTGGCGTCTTCTCCAGCACAGCCCCACAGAGGAAAGAGCCCCAAGAAGCATCTGCAGAAAAGAACATGTTGGAGCCAGAAACCGGTAAGAACAGGTCAATGTCTTGGGAGGGCAGGCGAGGGGTGGGCGGAGAGCCAGGAGCTGTTCAGCAGACCACTGCTTTAGGGCTTTGTTCATCCACAGACCAGCGGGTCTCGGTCTCTGATTATGCAGGTGTTAAAACAGCCCTGAAAAACAGCATCAGAGCAGGGTGATGAGGCCTATGCCTGTCACCCCAGCAGCTCAGGAGGCTGAGGCAGGAGGATCCTGAGTTCAAAGGCAGCCTCAGTGAGACCCTGTCTCTAAATACAATACAAACTAGGGCTGGGCTGGGGCTCAGTGGTGAAGCACCCCTGAATGCACTTCCTGGTACCAAAAAAAAAAAAAAAAAGAGATCAGAATTACGAGTGCAACGTAATGTAGCAGATTTTTAGTTTGTCAGCTAACGGTTAAGGGAAGAAAACCTAGATCTCTTCATACCCAGAAGAGCCCATGAAAGCCCAGAGCTCCATAGGTGGCTGAGGGCCTGGGGGCCATGTTCTTGGAGTGCCTCAGCGCCCTCTGGTGTCCAGCGACTGCACAGGCAGGAAAGGAAAGACCAATGTGTGTCCCCAGCCACAGGGGTGCCAGCCCCCTGGGTACCCCCTCACAGTGGGGCATTGGAGGCAGGATGAGGTTTTCCTTCAGGACTGTGGTGCACACTGCAGGTCATGGCTTGGCCCTGGCCCTCGCCCCGTCAGGATGCCAAAACCTGAGACCCTCCCCGTCCCCCAGCTGCCCCTAGGAGACAGGCAGCTTCCCATGGAACCACCATAGTCTGGAGACCACGACCATGTCTTAGAATAGACACCTGGAGGGAGGTTCTGAGGACTGGGTTGTTTGACCCAGATGTTAAGATTTTACCTTCGGCCCACCTCCCACACACAGGGCTTCCAGTTGCTCAGTTTACTAAGATAAGGATTTTCCTCTTAAAGATAGACCATCTCTTGTTTACCATCCTGGTTCCCGTATATTTACAAAAAATTAAAGTGTTTTATGTTTTTTTTTTTTTTTTTTTAAGTAGAGGAGTCGTCGTCTCTGGTCAGCCAGTGTCAGTTGGATTCCGCGGCCTCTCTGAGCACAGGCCTTCCGCCATGTCCGCAGCTCACGTCCACTCCCCGTGGGTCTTCAGGACTGGCCATCTGTGCCGCGTGAGGTGACCTCCCCTCGTGGCTGGCTGTTGCGTGAGTTTGTTCCCACCAGAGGGTCCACTTCACAGCAGCATCTGCCTTGCTGACCACGGCACTCTGTGGAGTGCCAGGCCCAGGGAGTGCCAGAGGGCAGAGTGGCACCTGCTCCCTGCCTGCTGGCCTGCCCTCCACGTCCTTCCACTCAGGAGTCACTGCTGGGGAACTGGCCGCCATGCTGGTGACGTGCGCAGTACCGTCCTCGGCCCCCACTACGGGACTGGGCCGGCTGCCTCCTCTCAGGCTGTTTCTGACCCTGACAGAGAGTGTGGTGCCCACGCACCCTCCTGAGGACGCGGGAGATGCAGCCTGCTGGCCACCGACAGCCCCACGTGGTGGGAACACCTGTCTAACCGGTGGCTGCTGCCCATGGTGACCAAGACAGGTGTGGCATGACTGTCCCCAGCATCTCTTAGCTGGTCACAGGTGGTGTCAGAGGTGGGCCCTGGGGGCATACGGGCTCTAGAGCATGAACAATGGCTTCTTGGCACCTGTGTCTGGACCCTGTCAGAATGCTCCTCTGTCCCTGGTTCCCCGGTTGGTTTTGAGGTCCTGTCCCCTGTCCTCAGGTCGGTGTTGAGTGTCCTGACAGTGTCCAGCCACTTGGAGGGGCTGGCTTCTGCTCACTGGCTGACAGAGGAGGCCTCAGCCTGGATCTGCTCCAGGACGTGGTACGACGTCCACCCGCTAGCTCACGTCACCTCCTGGGTCAGCGCCCTGAGCCCGTCTTTCTCTTCTGACCATGTTGCCTACACAGCCCCCCGTCCTGGTCCCCTGAGCTGTGCCTTCTCCCCTGCAGCTCCCCATCTCGCTCTCTGCCCCTTGTTCCAGATGTCATCTTCCGCAGGATGACAGGAGGGGGACCTGCCATGTCTTGGGCTGGGCGGGGCAGGAGGGCAGCTCTGGCAGCTCTGCTCTGCTCTCTGTTCTGGTCTCCAGGGGGGGTGGCCATGTTATCTCCCCACCACCAAGACCTGTACCTCCAGATAAAGGGCTCCAGGTGGGGGGTCCTGGAAAGCTGCTGGCAACTGATAACAGCCCTGCTGGAGGCCATGGAAGCCAGGAGGGGGCAGCACGCACATTCTGCCCCTGATTGTAATGAAGCCTGAGCCCTGGATCTGCCTGTGCGCCACAGTCCGCCTCTCAGCCACCAACATCCACGCCTGGCTTGGCCTCTAGAGGTGCAGCTAGCAGTGTCTCAGGCAGGTGGCCTTGAGTCTCTGGGGCCAGCTGTGGTCCTTGTGGTGTCACGGTCTCTCCTGGCGTGGTGTGGGACATCAGGGATCAGCGTTTCTCAGTGATGCGCAAAGAGCAGCTCAAGAGCATCCTCAGGAGTAAAGGCCCTGGAGCTGAAGGCCCAGCCAGGACCATCTAGTTCAGATTAGAGACTGAGCTTCAGAGAGGCTGCTTCACTGTCTTGAGGTCACACAGCTCATTAGAAGCACACCCAGCGCACAGGACTCCTGTCCCAGCACCTGAGTGTAGAGCCGTGATTGGGGTCAGTCCTCTTGGGTCTGGATCCTGGCCTCACTCCTGCCAGTGGGCGACTCCTGCAGTCTGTCTGTGCCTAGGTCACGAGACATGAGTAGAAGCTTCCCGTTGGGTGGTTTGAAGGTCTGACTGGGACAGTGAGACCCTGCAGTACAGGGCCCCATGCTTGACGCACCTGCCTGCTGCGAGTGTGTGCGTTGGGGTCCCCGCTTCTGCTCCCCGTCGCTCGCCTGGTGGACGGTACTGAGCCCCTGCCTGTCTTTGGTCCTCAAGATGCAGGCAGAGCCACGTGGAGCTGGCCCCAGGGAGACAGAAGGGAAAGGGAAATACAGGGTGGGATGCGACTTAGAGGGTTTTTTTGTTGTTGTTTGTTTGTTTGTTGTTTGTTTTTTAATTATTTTGGCTTTAAGCACAGAGGGCAGTGAGGTCAGGCCTGGGGTCAGTAGGCTCCAAGTGTCCAGACTGACACCCGGCTTCTGCAGCGAACCCCTCAACGGCTCCGTGCCCCAGTTCTTGCTTCTATAAGTGGAGCAAGAACCAGCCTAGCTGCTGCCTCGCGAGGCCTGGGGGACTGGCCATCACTCACCCCCTCAGAGCGACCCAGGTCTCCACAAGGCAAACTTGGGAGGACAGTGTTGGGCAGGGCTGCGTGGTGGCTCAGAGCCTGGCTGGCAGCCGAGGTCCCCAGGCCCTCAGCCACCCATCTGAATGTGCCTTCGGGGTCACTGGATGGGTGGGTGGTGTGGGGGCCTGGCACAGGCCAGCGCACCGGGAGCAGGACCTGGTGGCAGTCTGCATGCCCCCTGGTCCCCGTTCCCATAAGAAGCTGCGCCTGCGCCGGTGGCGGGATGACCTGGGAGTGCAGGGGCTGCATGTTCCTCTTTCCAGGTGTTCTCCAAAGTGGGGGCCGTGAGGAGCTGCTCAGTCTCCAGGAAGAATAAAGCATGTACCCTGTTCTAGTGGAAGGATGCGGTTCTGGGAGACCACACCTGGCGGGGGGCAGGCTTGTGCAGAACAGCCCCTCCTCTCCTGGAGACCCCTGCCGTGCTGTTGGAGAGGTCCCCCCCCCCCGGCCCAGGCTCTGAGTCAGAGCCTTCGAAGGCCCTCAGGTGGTCCTGAGCTGTGTGCGTGGTGGACAGCAGCAGCACCCACCAGCACCCAGGCCTCCCTTGTTCCCACACCTTGGCACCCAGGAAATCCTCAGGCATAGCAAAAAGGATGGATTGTGGTCTTTCCCCTCAGTTCCAAGGGAAAAGACCCCTATGTGGAACTTCTAGAACATTCCATCATGTCGGTAGTCCTGCACCTCCCTGGCCAGTAGGTAGTGGGCAGGCACAGGCCGCCTGGCCCCTCCGTCAGCCCTGGACCTTGTCCTGACACTGTTGGCCTCTGCCCATATGTTGTCCAGCCCTGAGTCTTCAGAGCATGAGCAGGGACGGTCCTTTGTCCTTTTCACAGCCATGCAGTCCCGTCCAGCAGCCTTGGCCTTGCAGAATTGGTGGGTGCAGAATTGGTGGGGTGCAGTGTGAGTCAGCCCGATACCGTCCTGGGTGCCTGTGCATATGGCCACAGTGTCTGCTGCTCCTTCATTCCCAATAGGCCCTGGGCCACCAGGCAGTGGGCACCCAGGACAGTAGACCAGAGGAGATGCGGTCCCTGTCCCCAGGCACCCGCAGTAGCCGGGGGACATATGAGCTGGTGGCTTCAGCACAGGAGGCTGTACCAGGAGAGCCATGGCAGGACTGTGGTCTCCAAGTCAGACTGGAGCCTGGAGGCAGGGAGGCCAAGCAGCCTGGTGGCAGAGGCTGAGGCAGGAGGTGCCCTGGAAAGGGAGGCAGACTCCCGTTGAGAAGTGGCTTCTGTGCCCCACAGAGGTTTGGACTGTGGCCTGGTGGGCAGCCACCAAGTGTTTTAGCAGACACTTCTGTGGCATAGAAGTTAGAGTCCCTTGCCTCTCTGCTCAGGCTGCTGGAGCAGAGGGCCACACCTGAGGCCTTCATCGGCAAAGACGGCCTGCCTTAGGGTTCTGGAGGCCAGAAGCCCAAGGCCAGGCGTTGGCAGCAGTGGCTCCTTCTGAGGGCTGGGTGGGGAGGGGCGGCCTGTCCAGCCCTCCCTGGGGGTTTCCTGTCCTGGGTTCGATCCCCACACACCTTTTAAAGGGCACCAGTCGCTCTGGCCTAGGGCCCACCCCAGTGACCTCGATTGACTTGATTATTGATGCAAAGAGCTGGTCTCAAGTGAGATTCTGACACCTGGGGTCAGGCCTCCAGTGCAAGACCCAGGGGCCCATGGCTCTGCCCCTGTCGTCCCTGTTCTTGAGCACTTCAGACCAGTTTGGGACACGAGGAAGGGCAGCTAAGTGCCACATTAGTGGTAGGAGGGTCGAGGCCTGGGGATTCCAGGAGGGGAGTCGTCCCTGAAGTGCAGCAGGTAGATCAGGCTGGACGCACCATCCACTCTGTGCAGGCTGCAGGGACACTGCCTGTCCCCGTGGTTCTGAGCCACGTTGGGGCAGTTCTTGGTATCTACTGCTTAAAGAGCCCAATTTAAGATGCTCCAGATCAGCCCAGGCTGCTAACAGCTTGTGTGGATCAGGAAATAATGTCCCTGGGAAACACAGTTCCTCTTGGCTCCGTGGTGAGTCTAGGTGACACTTATCCAGAGGAACAAAGGCAGGCAGTGAGGTAGGAAGGACTTCTTTGATCTCAAGCTCCCTGCCTATTTCAGGACTTAGTGTTCCCTGAACTTAATTATAGGAGCATCCCCTCCCTGCTTTGTCCTGGTGGAGTTTCCCAGACCTGGGAACCAGGCCCTTCCCTCTCCCTGCTCCCTCTCCAGGCCTCCTGGGTGGCACTGGCTGGTGGTTTGAGACAGTTCTCAGTGGCGGACAGCAGGGGTCGCTGTGAGCCTACTCAAGGACTGAGGCTCCTCCAGGGAAGCCCCAGATCTCAGACAAAGCCACCTGCCAGCAAAGGTCACCTGCCAGGGGAGGACCTCAGGACCGGGGGACAGTCTGGTGCTCTGCGTCAGGCTGGTTCTGCAGGCTGCCCTCCCAGGTGTAGGAAGAACCACCAGCCCCCGTGTGGCACGCTCTCGGTATTGTGTCTGTGCCCAGCGCCTTCTGTGCACCTGTCCCCCTGTGCCACATGCAGCCCTGTGAGGGAGGAGCGGCCACCGTCCCCTACACCCGCAGGGAGACTGGAGAGGAGGAGGGCAGTCCTGCCTGGGACCCCACCACCACGACGGCTGAGGGTTTCAGCTGGTCTGACCCAGAGCCGGGCTGGGAAGGCTCCTCTCTGCCACCCTTTGTCTTCCTCCCGGGTCTGGAAGGGCCTGTCGTCCCCTGGTTGGTCTGAGTGGGGACGCTGTGCCTCTGCCAGTGTGTGGTTTTTACCAGGTGCCGTGTAGGGACCACATGCCACTGTTTCAGGCAGCCCCAGGCCCTCCAAGGCCCAGAGCCTGTGGAGACTCGGGGGGAGCCCACGCAGCAGGCTCCTGGCCCCAAAGGCCTCGGCTGGGCCCCCCAGGGCTCTGCCCTCTGCACTTGACCACGCTGTGCTCCCGCCCGTGAGTAGTCCAGCCTTGGTGATGCCCAGACGGGCGCCAGAGGCCCTGCAGACCCTCACTTCCTTGGAGTCATTGTGGGCGGCTCAGGGACTGCTGTGGGAAGCTCAGAGTCCACACACCGTGGAGCAGGTTGGGCAGAGCGGCCCCACCCCCTGCCCGGCCACTGGCTTCCTGGGCCTCGGTTTCTCCTGGCTTCAGACCGTGCAGAGCTCACGACGCAGGCGCCATGGTTCCCGATGGTGCAGGGGCGACCTGGTGGTCCTGCGTGCTGGGCCAGGCTAAAGGACTGGGCTGTTTCTGTCCTCGGGTCCCGTGGTCATCAGAGCCTGCGGGTTGTCCTCAGCCCCATTTCCCAGTAGGGAAACCAGCTCCTGAGCCCGAGCCCTGTCCCCTCAGGCCTCAGGCACCTCAGACTGTCACCCTGCTCCTCCCTCACTGTGTGGCCGCCCTCCTGGGAGCTGTTCAGAGGCTGAGATGAGATCAGGCACCTGGCAGGAGCAGCAGGCGGGAGGACCTGCCAACAGTGTCACCCAGGGCAGAGCCCTTGGTGGCAGGACCGAGTCCTTCCCACTTGCCTTCCTCCCTAGTCACATCCTGCCCTCGTCGCCTCCCGAGCTGCCTTGGGCCAGGCTCTAGGGAACCTGTCCCCAGTTCTGCTGCCCCTGCCACTGCCCAAAGGCTCTGTGGTCACAGCTGGGGGCCCCAGACTCTGTAGGGCCCCAGTGCACAGTGGCTTGAGCAGACTCCACCCCACAGCAGGGGCAGGGCAGAAGGGGCCTCAGCCCCCAGCATGTGCCCAGAGACCTATGTCACTTCAGATTCCTAAATAAGAAAGGATGTTTGGTCCAGATGTCCCTGTCTGGTCCGCCATGTGCCCTTCCCTAGTCTCCACCTGAAAGTCCCCTGGGTGGAGAGGCTGTGGGCTGGGGGCATGCAGGGCAGGCTCTGGGGCCTCTGCCCTTGGGCACCAGCCCCTGTGCGCAAAGCTGAAGGACTCGCAGGACAGGTGTCACTTCTGCCCACATTTCACATGATGGCCTTCCGTACCAGGGCACTTGGTACTGGGACAGAGGTGGCCAGGACTGAGGGCACTTGGGAGGCCTCGGGGCTGGGCAGGGCATGTCCCCATGCTCTCGTTCATTGTCCCTGCAGCCCAGTGTGCTAGGAGTGCTGTTGGATACGGTTCTGGCCGAGGCCCCGGCACCAGCAAAGGTCCCTAGAGACCTCATCCCCCTGTGTCAGTGGCCTTCCTTAGGGTGGCCTTGCTTTCAGTCCTGGTTTCTGGAAGGCAGTGGTCTCCCTCTTCTAGGAAGGAGGTTCTGGGACACAGCTGGCCCCTGGGCAGGTGACCGCACAGCCACACAGGCCGTGGCTGGGGTTTCTCTCCAGCCGTCGTGGAATCCTCCGTTTTTGAACCAGGGCCTGGCTGTGCACCAGGCTCCATAGGTCCCTTGGTCACCTCTGCCTGTGGCCCTGGAAGGATGGTGGCTCCCAGCCCCAGCCGCTCCCTCTGCCCTGGGCAGTGTTTCCAGCTCTCAGGGCTTGGTCTCCTGTCTGAAGAGGGAGGTGGGGGGAGCGTTCCTAGAGCAGGAGGCAGAGACCGGGCCGTGGCCAGCCCCAGAGCCCTGCACGCAGCTGTCCCCCTGGCTACAGGTGGCCGCCCCCGAGGAGCAGCTTGCTGTGGGCATCTGCGAGGGGGCAGCGTTCTCAGTGGGGTGGTGGGTGCTAGAGTGTTCCCCACTGGAAGGGCCAGGTGACAGCTGCTGTCCTCCCTGTGTTCAGAGGGGCTGCGCTGCTGGGCTGAACCCACCCAGGATCCCGTGTTCTTCCCCATCATTTTACAGATGTGGAGGCTGGGGCCTGGGGACTCTGGGCTCCCTGGTCACCAGCTGGTCACTGTAGGACCACAGCAGAAGCACAGGTACCTGGGCTTTTCTGGACCCCTGTAGGCCCAGAACAAGTCCCTTAGCCTCGATTTCTCCTGAACGGGCCCCTCTCGCTTCCCATCCTCCTGGGAGGAGCCACAGAACACAGGGCTCTTGGGTCATGCAGCGCCCCACAGAGGCCGGGCATTGGGTCCCCAAGACCTGTGGTCCCTCTTGGGAAGCACTGTCCTGAGGCGGGCGTGGCTGGGCCCTCTGTGTTGACACCTGATGCAGCTGCAGGGGGCGTAGGTGCAGGTGCGGGTGCCACGTTCTGCAGGGGTGTAGCCAGCGCCTGCCCGACACTTGGGTGTCCCACACGAGCATGGGCGGCAGCCACAGCCTGTGTTATCACCTTCCATTTCCTGGTGCCTGTAACCTGCCCACGGATCCAATCTCAGAGGCCATTGTGCACCTTCGAGGCTGGCGATCAGCGCGGCCCTGTCCTTGAACAGCGGCAGGGAGGGGGAGGAGGCCGCCAGCAGGGCATCCTGTCCCCTGTCCCTCTCCATGGCCAACAGTGATGATGCAGCCGCCAGGCCCTCCTCTGCCTCCCCGTGGGCAGCTCAACGTGTCCCCACCTGAGCCCACTCGCTCACCCCAGGGAACTCAGGAGCTCACCCTGTGCCAAATGCAGGCTGGGGATGCAGAGGTGAACAGGACAAAGGAGGCTGTTGTGTTGGTGGGAGGGCTGGGCAGGGTGGGCAGTCTGTCCCCAGGCCTGGTTCCGGAATGAACCACAGCTCTCTGTGCAGGGGACAGCCTGGAGTCTGAACAGGGGCCTGAGTGACCCTGGGCCCGGGCCCTGAAACACATGCTCTGGCAGTTAGAAAGCCCAGGACAGTTGTGGCTGTTGTCACCATTGCCGAGGTCACTAGAATAGAGTCCTGGAGCCAGTGTGAGGGGGAGCTGGGCCCGGGTCCACCTGCCCAGAGGAGTGGCTTCCTTGCCCTGGATGGGGCCTGCCTCCGTTCAGCGGGTGCCCTTTGGTGGGGATGCTCAGCCATGTGGCAGGAGGGGTCAGTACTCCTGTCCCTGGGAGCAGGCCAGGGAGTCTCCACCGGGCCGCTGCGCCTCAGCCCTGGGCTCCCGCCAGCAGCAGATCTTCTTCCTCCTGTGCAGATTTTCAGGCAGCAGCTGCTCCTGCATCCTAAGAACTGTGGGGCCTTAGGTCCCATGTGGCCCCCCACCCCTCCACACAAAGCAGTCCCAGGACAGCCCTCTCTCCCTCAGTCCCTCCCTCGGTTAAGTCTTGGCAAGGTCATAAGACAGGACTGACTCTCCCCTTGCACAGGTGAGGAAACTGAGGCTCCAGGAAATGAGTGGCCTCTGAGGCCAAGGTCATTTCTGGGAAGTGGAGGCAGAAGGCGGGTCTCTGAGAATAGCTGCTTGTTTGGAGCTGGGGACCCTTGGTGGTGGCCCTCAGGGAGACGGCACATAGGTCAGGGTGCGCTCAGCTGCTGTGCAGACCCAGGGGGTGTGCACAGGGTAGGGGGTTCTCCCCCAGGGGACACTCGGGAGGGGAGCGTGTCTGGTCTGACGGGGCTGTGTCACGGGACACAAAAGTTGATCTCCCTACAGGTCCCAGAGGCTGCTCGCCAGACAGCACCAGGGGGAGGCACATGCGCCGTACCTTTCGGAACATGCAGGGACATCCTCACTGAGTGTTAGTGGGCCTTCCAGGGGCTGCGACCCAGGTGGCACCTACTGTAGCCCCAGCGGAGACCTGAGCCAGAACCCCGCAGGGCTGCCGAGCCCCGACCACAGAACCTGCTACTACAGAAGCTGGAGGTCCCAGGGTGTCCATTACGCAGCAAGGGATGACCAGTGCACTTCACCATCTGCCATGCGTGGCAAACGACTCCAGGCCAGACACAGGACTCAGGGCACCCCCACTGCAGGAGGTCCTAGCAGCTGTGTCCCCAGGATGCAAATCCCACAAGCAAATGCCACCCAGGGCCGACAGCGTCTGGGGAACAGGGCTCAACACAGCTTAGAATAAAAATGACTGTGAACACCCGCCAGGCCGCAGCAGCTGGCGAGGCTGCCTCGGGCTGGCCCTGGGGACGAGGCACTGGGAGGACAGCCACCTGGCTGGGTGCTCACAGGCAAGGCGCGTGTTGGAGGCACCACCCCCAGGTGTCACATTGTACTCTACAGGCCAAGGCCCCTTCCCATGTAGTGGGTCCCTGGATAAGAACCTGAGGCTCTGGGCTCCAGGTCTGGGCTCCCACGTCCCCCTCAGGAACCCTACGAGCCTCCTGGGCCTGACCCAACCCTCCTCTGGCTAAGGAGGCCCAGCAAAGGCGTCCACAATAAAGGACCAACTTGCTGGAAATCACCAAATAAATGCCTTCCCCAGCTCCAGACTGTTGGCGGCAGTAGGTTTTACACTGGAGGCAGGTGGGTTGTGGGGAGCCATTCTGACACGTGATTGGGTGACTCCCGTTAAGGGCCTGAGGCACTTTGGCTGTGTCGAAGCTTTCCCGACCCTTTCCTGATGAGAGAGCCCATCTGTGTGGGGGTGTGCCTGACCACTGACCCCGGGGACCCAATCACTGACCCTGACCTTGGAGTGCAGCCCCCCCCCTCAACCTTCATTGGATGGAATTCTCCCCTGAATCTCTTGTTCCCCAAATAAAAGGCTACTCCCCGGCGTGTTCACTCTCTCTCTCTCCTGCTAGCCCAGAGTAATCCTTGCTGCCCTGCTGGGCGGCTAGAGGTGGGAACCAGAGAGGTGAGCCGTCTCGGACCTAGCAATATAAATAAGGTACTGTCTGTGTGTTTTATTTCGATCTCTTCTAACTAACTTTATGCCTAGAACCTCATTAATGAAACCACTGCGCAGGCCGCGTGGTAGAGTGGGTGACACTGATGATAATGGCTCGCAGGGGCACATGACACGTGCCACCTCAGTCAGGAGCCACAGAGCGTGCTGGCTCACTGGGACGTGTGCCCAGGACGTCCAGGAGCAGACCTCGCACTCCGGACACCTGGGTCACTGGGAGCTCCTGGCCAGGCTCTGAGGAGGGCTGTCCCCCGCTGACAGGCATCTTCTGAGCCCTTGGTGAATGGAGGGATCCTGGCGTCATCTCCAGGTAAAATCCCCCCTTCTCTTCTTACCCTCGCCGTGACTCCTGAGGGATTCTCATAAGTAAAAGCTTTCCTGCCCCCCACTCAGCGCACATTTAGATTTCTGGGCTGTTCAGGCAGAAAAATGGCCCTGGAGTCAGGCAAGCAGAAACCGTTAGGTGGCAGGAAAGCAGGGTGGAGGTGAGGGCACAGGGGTTCCAGTGTGGGGAGGCCCGGGTGGGAGGCCCAGGTGGGAGGACCAGTCACGTCTCCATGGAGCCTCTGAGGCCTCTGGGAAGCTCTTTCCAGCCCCCCCCAGCCCCAGGCAGCCCACCCTGCACCTGATAGGCCCCCCCTTGGAAACAACATCATTAAGAAAGAAAGCAATAGAGTCAGGAGATCTGAGCTCCCGCCCCGACTCTGGCTGGTCCACCAACGTGGTTCCCGAGTGCTCTGGGTAATAGGGACAGGGAGGATCAGTGTGAGGCAGGTCTCTTACTTAGACAATGCCTAAGTGCTTCGAAATGTTACTTCATCTCGTCCTCATGGGACATCTGGGGGGTGGGCAGGCCACTCTTAGCTTTGGGTTTGTAAAATGGAGAAAAAGTGTCAGAGGGGTGTGTGTGTGTGTGTGTGTGTGTGTGTATGTGTGTGTAGAGGGAGGGAGAGACAATGGCCTTTGGTAGGAGCCTGCTGCCCTCTGGCTGACTATGGGTTGAAGAGCTCCATCCATCCCTCTTTCTTGGGGGACAGCCGAGTCTGGCACACCAGGGAGGAGGAGCGCCAGGGACCAGGTGTTCTCAGGGGGCAGAGCACCAAGCCAGAAGGATGGACGTGGCAGGGGGTGAGTTTATCCAACTTCAGGATGACCGCTGCCTAGGGTGAGCTGCTAACCCTACTACACCCTGCCTCTCATTAACAGAAGGGTGCCTGTTTTCAGGACCTTGCAGCAGCATCTGCTGGGGAGTCTGGGAATGTGTTGCTTTGGATTTGGGGACAGGGTGTGGACGGGACGTAGCACCAGGGCCTACCCTGTGCATGTCCAGGGCTAAAAGCATCTCAAACCTGGGACCAGCTGCAGGGGAGAGCTGAGGGCAGAGCACCTGGGAAGGGGGCAGAGCGCCTGGGGAGGGGGCAGAGCACCTAGGGAGGGGGCAGTACCAGGACACCCCTCCTGGAACCTTTCAAAGCACACCAGATGCCCTCCCCTGGCCCCGCTGCCCCGGCACCCACGCCTCTCCGTCCTGCGGTCGGGGTAGAGCACGGCAGATGAATCAAGGGGGAAGCAGCCATGGGGTCCAGGTGGGCCTGGGGTCAGCTTTCCCTCTGCCATGTGGCAGTGTGAGACCTTGGGTGCGGCACTGTCCCCCTCAGAGCCCCCAGTTCTTCCCCACTACAATGAGGGGCCCAAAGAAAGGCCTATGATCCCACGACCTGGGGCGAGAACGCAGCTTCTACCCCAACATGCGAGCTTCACCCCCAGCTCACAGGAGTCCCATGAAAAATTCATTGATGGATTTAAGAGGATCTTGCTGAGAGGTGGCAAGCCAGAGCAGTCCAGAGCCAACCCAGTGATCTGGAAAATGATCAGGAAGATACCCAAGTGTGGGGGATGGACTTGCCAGCTGGCCCTGGATGGGGAGGGAGTGAGGAAGGGCTGGAGTCCCCGAACACCTGCAGAGCCCCTGCAACGCATCAGGCCACGGGACATGCCACCATCCCAGGTGGGGACATTCTGTACCACATACGTATTTCTCGTGGTGGGAGAATGTGTTTTCCAATTCCAACTTCTCCAGATTTCACTTGACCCTCTTCTGCAGAGACCACGTCCCTCCTGTCCCCAAGGACAGGCTTAGAGAAAGGCCTGGCTGGTGGTTTAGCAACACGTTGTCCTTAACCATGGCCGGTCCTGCCATCTGATAGTATTGACGATCCAGAAGCAGCTCTTGCCCCCTTCAATAGGAAGCAGCCCTGAGACCTGCTGCGCCCGTTGATTGACATCCTGTCACTCTGGCAGCCACTGACCCTGCTGGAAAGTGGACTCAGCCCTGGAAGCCTTTCCTGAGATGTCCCTGCCCCCCTGGATCCAAAGGATGCCACCAAAAGTCCACTTTAGGGACTTGAGCTGCGGCTCACCAGCGGGCTTCAGGTTCTGGAGGGCAGGCATGGCCACGAGTGCTCGTCTGCCAAATGGGCAGAACTGGCCATTCCACTTCCTCAGAGGGCAAGGGGTCAAAATGAGCCACCACGACAACTCCTTGTCCCCGCAGCAGCTCTCCCTGGGCGTACCCCACCTTCTGACACCCCCAAAACCTGAGGAGGGTGGTGAGAGACAGCTCACCTTTGAATCATCCCAGTGGGAAACTGAGGCCCACAATAGTTGGGTTAAAAATAGTGTCTATACCACAGTGTTTTACTCCAGAGGGAAAATAAAGCATTTAGGTTTATCAACTTTGAAGACACAAATGAGAACAAAAACATCTATGAGAAATCGCCTTTGATTTTACCATTAGGTCTAAGCCTGGGACACGCCTTCAACTGACTGCCAGGGGGTAAAACGCAGGTTTCTTCTTAGGATGACTGTCCTCGGAGTGTGTCCACCGCTTTCCTAATGTTCTCTTTCCAAACCCCCGTGTTCCCAGACACGGTGTAATGGCCTTGGATGAGTCCGTGAGCCGGGCTCTTGTTGGACATTCCTGCTGTTTCTCTTTTCTGACTTGAGCCAATGAGAGGAAGCAAATCCGCTGCTTTCCTAGGAATCCCCTTCTCCTGGGTGGCGGAGGGAGGGGGATGACGTCCTTCCTGCCACACCTCCCTCCCCAAGGCCCAGGGTTCCCACTTCTGTTGGAACCGCTCTGGGGTCCAGCAGCATTTTGCCACACGGGGTCCCCGGTGCTCTTCCAGCAGAAGCCACCCCTTGCCTGGGTGGAGCGAGACCAGAAGCCCAGGAGGACTCTGATGGGCCTCCCAGCTCTGCCACTGACTGTCCTCGAGACCTGGGGCTGGTGATTCCACCTCTGTGCCCCTCGGCCTTTCCGTCTGAGCACTGGGGAGTGTCCATCTCAGCATGGGGCCTGGCGCAGGGTGGACACAGTGGGAGGCACTCTGCAATGTCATCAGTCTTGCTCGTCCTTCCTTCCTAAAAAATGGGGTTTGAAGAGGTGGCCGCTCACGAGGTCATGGGGCGGTCAGATGAGACAGCACCTATCAAGTGCCCAGCCAGCACCCTCAGTCAGTGGCATTGTAAGTCATATTTTCATTATGGCAAGGTGACACTCTACGAAGGCCTCCACTCCACAGGAGATAAACGAGGCTCTTCAGGCCCAGAAGTTGATCTCCCACACACCCTTGGCCAACCTCAGCTCATTTCCCAATGTCCCCAGCAGTGTAGGTCGTGAACGGGGCTGCTGTGGTCACACATCCCACAGAGACCACGTAAGGTGCCATAGCATAGAAAGGGTGCCCTCGAACCTGGGCAGCAAATGGACCCAGGTCCTTGCACTCCCTTTTGGAGGACCAAGTACCAGCCCTGCAGCAGGCCTAGCCCCTGCTCTCGTCCCGTTGGAGAAATTCATCCAAGTTGCACTGAGTTTTGCAGCTGTCAGAGCCCAGGTCTGCAGGAGTTTCAGTGGGGTGACAACTTGCCCCGCCTGTCAATCACGGTGGCCTGACTTCCTTATTATTGTGGGAGCTCATCAAACCAGGTCCAGCCAGAGCTCATCCGCAGAGCTCTTACCTAATATGCTAAAGGCAAATTAACAAAAGCGCTTAATAAGGACTGGCTGGGTCCCACCATGTGCAGGGGTAGACACACAGAAAAGAGCGTGTGTAGTAGGTAACTTGCAGGTAGGAGGTGGAAGGTACAGCACACACATGTGAACTTAATCCCTTCTCCAAGCCTGTGATGCAGGTGCCGTTTTGCCCACTTCACAGACATCAGGCCAAGCCAGAGACACCAGGGGCTGGTGCCAGTGTGCCTGCTCCTCATTGAGAGGCCAAGACGTGGTAAAGGGCCGAGCATGGTGCCTGGCATGTACCCAGTGCTCAGTACCTGGGGACTGCCGTCATGGGGGCTCTTCAGAACCCCTGAACAGGCAGCCCAGGGCTCCTGCACCTCTCCCATCCTCTGGGGGTGGGTGGCTGGAGCTGGGTTATCTCACTGTGGCCTTTCAACCTCTTGGAGAGCTGGGGTCAGGGCTGAGTGCTGGTGGGCTGGGCAGCCTGGGCCCTGTCAACATGAGATGTCCCAGGAGGACCTGCTGGGACAGCCGGGGGCGGGGCCTGGAGCAGAGAGAGGTGGAGGGGGTGATGCCCTGAAGCCGGCCACTCCCACCCTGGAGAAGTGGGTGGAGGAGTCCAGGAGGGGGTGGCCGGGCTGAAGCTGCCCCCTCCCCACCTTGTGCTCTGCTCAGCTGCTTTTCAAGATCTTAGTTTTATAACCTGGAATAGCTGTGAAGGTCTTTAATATATTTATTTGGAGATGAACGCAATACCTTTACTTTTATGTGGTGCCTCACGCATGCTAGGCAAGTGCTCTACCACTGAGCCACAACCCCAGCATGTGAAGGTCTGTCTTTAAAGAAAATACAGAAGGTTATGACCTCCTGTTAGGCCCCCATTCTCCCCCAGACTGTACCAACATGCACACACGGGATGTACCCTTTTCAAAAACTGGTTTGCATGGCATCAACTCTGCAATGTTTTTTGTTACCAGGTCTTGAATGCTTTCAGGTGATCTCGTTCTTTTTAACAGTTGCATGCTATTCCACACCTCGAATGGGCCATTGTGCCCCAACGATTTGCTCATGGAAGGACAAGCAGGATGTGCTTTCCTGATGTTATGAAATGCGCTACAATCAACACCCTTGTCCACATCAAGTACGTGCTGTGATAACACCTGTCTTCCTAGGGTAGAGTTCTGGAGGTGGGCCAAAGGGATATTAAGGATCAATGGATCCAGTGGCTGCAAGCTGCCAGTTCTATTTTTACTTAAGACCTCCTTGACATAGGCTCCTGGAAGGAAAGATCCTGATTTCTTAAATCATCGTATTCCAAACTCACCTCATTTCACACAGCAGGAGACTGGATTCATAAGGAGAGTACTCAATGGTGCCCAGGAGAAGGGGCACCCTCTGGGAGATTGAGTGTGGGATATTGAAGGTTGCTCTGGACTCCTTTGCTGACAGACGTGTATGGAATCTCGAGTTGTCCAGGGCTGACCCCCAGGCAGTGACCAATTGATGGGGACCACAGCAGTCCAAGTCCTTGCCCGGAGACCATATAATCCAGGGGCCCGATTCCTATCCCAGAGCTCCCCCCAGGATCCAGCCGAAGCTGAGACTTTCTGAAGTCACCCCTCTGCTGGGCTTCTCCCTCTCCATTACCTGTTTGTCCTGGGGACGGTCCGTCAACACAGCCCATGCATCCACATCCTGGTCTCAGGCCAAGTTCTTCCAGAACACACCCGAGGTACCATGGAGGATGGCCAGGCAGTGCCCTCCTGGATGGACGTGTCTTCATTAGCAGTCACCCAAGAGCAGCCAAGGGCCCTGGAACCCCCTGGCATGCTGCACAGAAGACTGCCGGCTTCCTGCAGGAGATTTTCAGCATGGATCTGAAAGCTTGGGGTCTTGTCATCCAGAAATGTAACCTGAAATAATAGTCCCTACCGTCACTGTACACCGGCTGGGTATCTTGTAGATCTTCTCTAGATACCTTGGTTTCCTCATCTGGTGTGCACTAAAACGATCAGTACCTGCATCATAAGGCAGTGAGAGTGAGGTACTGCTTTCCACGCTTAGTCCTGTGGTGCTTGAGCTGAAATACAAGGTTCCGATAACCACACACCGCTGTCCGTGTGACCTTCAACAGCTGAGCTTCATTTTTCCCCTTTGCAGCTGGGGACAGCTACTTCTCTTGGGACTGACACAAAGATGTAGTGTCAGGTCAGGCTCACGGCCATGCCTAGCAAAGGCCCTGATCTGAATCACTTGAGGCCAGAGCCAAGCTAGGAGGATGAGTCAGACACGCTCGGTGCTAGACCAGGAGAGAGAATTTATGAATTCAGCAAGATGATGTTCATCGTCTAGCCTCCTTCCACTGTTTGTACAATTAAAATATGAATAAAGAAAAGTCTTTGGCCCTCCCCGGAGATGACCACTATGGGGTTATTCCTCTATTATCCAGTATGTTTGTTTCAAACATTTACATCTGAATATTTTAGAAAAAAACTATCATTTTCTACATATTAGACTATTAGTAATTACATAGATGTCTCAGAATGGGGTCATGTGTCTTCAGACTTGGTGAGCATGCTCACCTGCACAGTCTCAGGAGTTCTATTTGGCCACTGCCACCTTGCTGGACACCCAGGTTACTACCACTTTGCCACTAGCCCTTCTGCGCATGACCATCTTTGTGCTTATTTATCTTTGCACATGGGCAATAGTGCTTCTGCAGCTGTGGCTTGATCTCTGGGGTGGGGGATGTGCACTTCCTGGACCCGCATGGAGGCCCAAGTCCTACATGGAATGGGATAGTGTTTCCATAGATCCCACCTTTCCCCTCCCTTGTATTATGGAGACTTTGTCAGGCATAAAGTAAGTTATTTTTTTATATTTATTTTTTAGTTCTCAGCGGACACAACATCTTTGTTTGTATGTGGTGCTGAGGATCGAACCCGGGCCGCACGCATGCCAGGCGAGCGCGCTACAGCTTGAGCCACATCCCCAGCCCAAAGTAAGTTATTAATTTGATTGCGACTTGCAAAGAAAAAGTCTATGTTTGTATGTATTTTTGCCCCTATATGGTTATGATCTGGGGCTGGTTGAGTCAACAGATGTGAAACCCGCAGGTCCAGAGGGCTGACTGTTCACGCTACCCTTGTCGATCCTTCAGAAGGGCCAGCAGAGAAAACTTGCAAGTCAGGAGAGACAGGGGAAGGAGGCACTCCTGACCACAAGTCTAATAACCTAAGGAAATAGGGCAGGGTCTTCACTGGGTTTAAGGGCAGACATCGAGGGCTTGGGGTGGAATTCAGAAGGCAGGTGCCTGCCCTGCTCTGGCATTGCCAAGATGAGGACTTGGAATCTTGAGGAGTAGTTAGTCTCAACAAGCAGGTCATGAGCCTCCTCTTCTAGGGACAAATATTCTGATTAAAGCAGCAACGTTCAACACTCGGACCAAGACTTAAGTTGGTTTCAATTTTCATCAGTTAAAAGTTGAATTTTCAGGTCCACAGTTAGTACTGTTTAGAATTCCCTGCATAGAGCAACAATAAGCAGATTGATAATCATTTAATAGTTCTTTACAGATCATGCCCCCTCCTGGTATCTGGGTGGACTGCCACACCCCTTCCTTCTGCTCCCCACCATATTTTGCTTGTTATATGGACTTATTTTGGAGGAGAGGTGGCAAGAGACAGTAGAATTTCAAAGAGTGCTAATTCCTTCCTGTCACCTCATACTCCAAGAGGCCTCTTGTGCAATTCTTGTTCCAAGTCATATTCTCAACCACAATTGCATAGTATCCTTTTTATTTAGGAATTATTTTAGATTTACAGACAATACAGAGTCCTCAATAGCGCTCAACCCTAACGTTAACAGCTTTCACAGAACCATCACCAAAACCAAAACCCAACCATGGTACGTTCCCGTTAACGGCAGTCTTCAGTTGGAACCACCACTTTTTACACCCGTGTTCTGTCTTTGCTGTTATAAGTTCTCTTCCAGGACTCCTGTGTCAGTCAGCTTTTCGTTGCTATGACAAAACACCTGAGAAAAAAGCTTAGAGGAAAAATGTTTGGGCTCACAGTTTGAGGTTTTTGTCCACAGTCCACTAGCTCATGGCTGCGGGTTCATGGTGAGGCAGATCATCCTGGCAGAGCGGCAGGGTGGAGCAGAGCTGCTTAGCTCATGGCAGCCAGCAAGCAGAGAGGGGCAGGGACAAGATACAGTCCCCCAAGGCATACTCCCAAGGCCCACGCCCTCCAGCCAGGTTCCACCTCCTACAGTTCCCCTGGGAAAAAAAGCCCGTAACACACTGGGGGACAATCCAGATCCAGACCACAACCACCCACATGGTACTTAGTCATGTCCCTTGGTCAGGGGTTTTGCCGGAGGCCCTTCTGTTGGGGTTGATGTGATGTTCACTCATGAGACAGGGGCAATGGGTTACCAGGAAGATGGGGGCGATGACTGTCAGTCACCTGCCCTCACAGGAAGAAAGTGGTTGCCACCACCCATTTTTAAGGTTGCAGGGAGTGATAGAAGGGGAGACTGAGCTCTACCCCTGGGTGGGGGGAAGCCGACTCGGGTTATTTGGCTTCTTTGTAAAGAGTCTCAACCTCCATTAGGATACGCGTCTTTCTCCAAGATGGACGAGGAGGGGAGACCCACGATGACCCCACCCGCCATGACCATCTTCCCTCCAGAGGCCCCCGAAGTTCCCCCACAGGATCCTCTGTCAGATAAGCCCTTCTCAGAGTCCTCCAAAGTCCTCCTTTGGACCAGGCAGAGGGGAACTGGGCGGTGTCCCAGGTGTGGCTTCTCAGTGTGGTCCCCGGCCGGCAGCACCACCCGGGAGCTGCGAGAAGTGCAGGATCCCGGGCCCCACCTGGGCCTCCCGAGTTGGACTCCCCAGTTTGGCCAGGGCCTGGCCCAGTGGCTCCCAGGTGTGTCTGGGTTTGAGGAGCATCGTGTTGGACTCTGCAGAGTCAGGGGTTGGCAGCTCCTGCGGTCAGTCTCCTCCCTGCCGCCAGGGCACTTGCTTTGTTCCCTCTCGTGCATCTTGTGCAGTTGGAGGATGACGAGGGAGGACAGAAGTGAGGGGCGTGGAGGGAGGGGGCGCGGCAGCAGGTGGCTCCGAGAGGAGTCTGTGGGCTGGGAGAAGTGGGCGAGGAGGGCAGTGTCTGCACAGCTGACAGAGGAGCAGGCTCTGCTGGCCTGGAAGATGGACGAGAGCAGGGGTGGAGGGATGGACGGACGCTGGACAGCTGCAGGGAGCAAAGGGCTCAGCCCACGTGGATCTGCACGCCATGGGTGGCGGCAAAGCCCGACAGCCCCCCACAAGGAGGTCCTTGATGCAGTGCTCACCCCATGTTCTCAACTCTTCCATCCTGTTAAACATGGTCCCGTGGCCTCAGGACGTTCACACTGGTGCACGACCCTCATGGCGACCATCCTCCTCCAGAGCTCTTGGTCCTGCAAAACCCAGGGGCAGCTCCTGTGGCCCTTCCTCCCACGCCATTCCACGTTCTCCCACCGTGGCTGATCGAGCTCCTCTCAGGAGGCAGCTTACACACTACTTGGCTTCCCCTGTTGTCTCTTCAGCTGCTGAAGTAGGGGAGTGACAGTCCGGGCTCCACCTAGAGAGGAGGAGGCAGATGACTTGCCCAGGGCGGGGGAGGAGCACACTCCATGGGGAGAGCAGGAGAGCTTCCGGGGTGCACTGCAGAACACTCTTCCTTTTCCCCCAACACTGTGTTGAAAAAGAGGTGGGGGCTTAGGCTGGAGAAGAAAGGAACAGGACTGAAGGGGCCCAGGTGGTGGGAAGGGAGCCAGCTGAGGTTCAGATTCAGACTCAGAGGAACCAGTGATTGTCATCTCCAAGTGTCCCCAGCATGCACCTGGGTACCCACCATAACAAGATGGTAGAATGTTCATTGAATGAACGAACTTGGACTATTTTGTTCCCAGTTTGTTTTTGACAAGAACTGGGGAATCCATAAAAGGAAGCTTTGAAATAAAAATTTGGCTTAAGTTTAGGAAAAAAAGAATCATCCACTGCAAATATGAAGGACCGAGAATCACTGTGCACTAAGTAGATGGCAGGGTTACCTGTGCCTTGGCTGACATTTTGGAGGTAGGGTCCAAGTTGCTGAGGCTGGCCTTGAATCGCTTTCCTCCAGCCTCAGCCTCCTGAGTAGCTGAGCGCATTTATAAACCAAACCTCTGAGAGAACGTCTCTCCAACACTTGTCACTTTGTACTCCAATTAACTAAACAGGTGTGCCCCGACTCCTGCAGAGACCCCAATGTTAGAATTAAAACAAAACCCAGGCTTGACAGGAAGCAATCCCCCCACAATGTACTTACTCAATTTGGAGGCCAAATGAAGGAGCCGAGGAGTGTGGTGAACAGGCTTCAAGAAGGTCCCTGGTGGCACTCATGTCCTTGTAAGTCCTTTCCTCGTTGAGTATGAGTAGGACCCGAGATTTACTTCTCAACAACAGCACATGGCCAAGAGATTGGGTACGACTACATTACAGACGACGACAATGACGTCCATTTGCCCGCAGACTCTCCCCCTTGATGGCTTTGATGAAGCTGGTCATGTTGGCGACATTCATGTGTCAAGGACTCAAGGGAAGCCTCCACCCAGCAGTCAGCAGGGAACTGAAGGTTCCCAGTTTAATACCTGTGAGAGACAATCCTGCCAGTCACCTCAGGAGCTTGGAGCAGTTATGCACAAGGGTTTTTTTTTTTTTTTTTTTAAGAGGGTACTGGGAATTGAACTCAGTGGCAGTCGACCACTAAACCACATCCCCAGCCCTATTTTGTATCTTAGAGACAGGGTCACAGTGAGTTGCTTAGGACCTCGTTTTTGCTGAGGCTGGCTTTGAACTTATGATCCTCCTGCCTCAGCTTCCCGAGCAGCTGAGATTACAGGCGTGCGCCACCGCTCCTGGCATAGGGGAACCTTATGATGAGCCCCCAGCTGGCACCTTGAGTCCAGCCTCCCGAGACCCTGTTCCAGAGGCTTTGGCTAACCAACGCTCATGGCCTGACCTACAGAAAAACGTGGGCTGTTGTGAACAGAGCGTGGTGATCCATTGAGGAGAATTAGCAAGACAGACAGCAAGATATTTACCTCTACTTTATGGAGGAGGAAAGTGAAGTTCAGAGAGGTGTGCTAGCCTTCCTGAGGGTACCTCAGGCCACGGAGGTGTTACCCCACCACGGCCATCAGGCCACGAATGTACTGTCCTCTGAGCAGAGTCCGCCCGCACACACCCACTCGGGTTTCCATCCTTGGAGAATGGCCTCACCTTCCTGCTCTACCCAGCACCCCCCGGGGCTCTGTGGGGGACAGGGTTTGTAAAACAGTGTCCAGCTGTCAGCACTGGCATTTGTCAAAGGAAGTGGCTGCTCTCAGGCCCTGCCACCCTTCCCAAAGTGGACACTGCTTGGGAAAAGTGCGAACTAGGAGCCTGTCAGCCCAGCCTGGGGGAGGAGTTGGAACACAGCTCCAACAAGGGGTAGATAAGGGAGGCCACTTCTTCGGGAGGTTGGGCGTCTTGTTCCTCGCCCACGGCCAGAGCTGGTGAGCGAGGATGGGGTTATAGGGAAGGGGGAGCACAAAACACCCTCCATGTGCCCAGCCACGCAGGGGACTAATGTAGCTAGAATAGCTGCTCGTCCAAGCAGAAGCTGAAGGGTTCCTGCTGCAGGGTGGGTATAAGCATGTACCTCCCAACTGAAAGAACAGTAGCCAGAGCTTGGGGGAGATGGAGACCCCTTGGAAAGGGGGGGGACCCTGGTCAGGTGTGGGGACGTTCCAGGTCACCTGGTCTACAGCGCTGTTGCGGCCCCCGATTATTGAGGAATAGATAACTCCAGACAAAATTCAAGAACACAGGTAGTCTCCAAGCCACAGGGGGGCTGCGACTTTGGTGGAGAGGCCCTCACACCCATGTGAATGGCTGTCACCATCTCTGAGCCATTACCGAGGGCCAGGTAGACCAGGCTAGGCTCAGGGACAAGTGGGTCAATTCAGACAAAACCCTCATGTGACAGAGCTTACCTCCTGTGAGAGGAGCATAACAACACTCCCCAGAACAGCAGGCGAAGACAACAGCGACCAAGTGTTTCTCATGGGGTGGGGTTCTGCCGGGTGGTTGTTCTGTCCCAGGAGATTGTCAGGTAGTGTCCTTTGCCTGCTTATTTTTTAGCTGGTGATTCAAACGCAGGGTCTCTGCCTGGAACTTCCTCAGAGTGGCCTGGGCTTCCTTACAACATGGCATCTGGGTTTCTAGAAGGCACAGCTGCCAAGTTCTCTTAAGGGCTCAGAACATCACTCTCCCCCTGCCACATACCCTGTTGATTCAAGCAAGGCCCAGGATCAGCCCCGACTCCAGAGGGGAGCATATCTCCTCCCCTTGCTCTGAGAGAGAGCAGGTGCATACAGGAGGCTATTGTAGACAGCAATATGCTCAGCAGTGGACACTAGACTGGGTAGACAGATGATCGTTCAGAAGGTGAGCAATGTAGTGTTGCAGTTGTGACATGGGTGGGTTTCCCCGTTTGGATAGAAGGTGGTATGTTTAAATGATATTTATAGGATTATTTCATCCTCATGGATTGAGAACCATCTTCAAACTTGTATAAAAAGATTTTTTTTTTAAACCAACAAGAAAACATAAGACTTGTGAAGCCCATGTCTGGTGTAGGAAATGGAACAGAGAAACCTGTTATGTAAATGCCCCTCCCCCTGCCTCCAGGGGATAAAGGTCGGAGAATTTCCAGAATCTCTGTCCAGAGAATGTTTCAGGCATGAGCCACACTCTGGACTGGTGGGCTGCAGCGAATAAATCTGCTTCCAGAAAGTTCCTCAGGTGTTCAGCCTCTTCTGTCCTTCAGCAGGGCCGAGATCTAGAACCAGGTTGTAACTTCACACAGCTGTTTTTTCCATGGTGCCTCAGATATAAACCTGGGATTTGATCAAAGCCTCCTCCGTTTCTCCATGAATCGACCCAGGAAGCTAAAAGGGACTGGCTTACCACCACCTTCCTATGACCCCTAAGCCTCAAATCTGCAGGTAAAGGTTTGATTGTCTGATGCCAAAGGATTAACAGCTTTAAAGCATCCTCTGGGTACTAAAGGACTACAAGACACGTGAAGCTCCAAGCGCCTATTTCCAAGGGTGGAGTCATCCTACGTTGGCTTGATCTGCAATAGTCATCCTTGCTTTCCAATAATCACTGCATTCTGACCCCCAGATCTCACAAGCTTATGTCAATTTTTGACAAGTGTTCAGAGTCAAAGGACCGTTTTCACTCACGGCACAGTGAAAAGTGTAAGCAGCATAGTGTGAAAGTTCCTCTTGCATCCCAAGCCCCCCCAAGAGTGACCTTGAGCAACCCAGGGGAACTCTGCCCACGTGGCAGGTTTGCATCCCAGCTGAGAAACCTGGTGCTTGGCAGCCTGACGAAGCCCACGAGGCACCAATCACACTGGAAACCTCCAAAGCCAAGTCAAAATACATGAGCCTCCAAGTTGATTATCACAGGTGGACATTACAGAATGACTAACAGGTTGACCTGCCGGATCTGCTTTCTCCATACCTCACAGCTACCCAGTGAGGCGGCTGTTACCCCCAGGCCCTTTACATGGGAGTTTAGGGAAATGAAGCAACTTGTCTGAGGTCACAGGCCGAGCAGGGATTCCCACCCATACCGACTCGGGCCCGTGAGTCCTCTGGATAGAATCGGCGGGCGTCAGTGCTACCGGTTGCCCCCCTTTCTATCAAGTACAAAGACCAAAGTTAGATGATGCCAGGAGGGGCCGACTCCCTGGGGACATCTCCTCCCGGCTGGACTGCACTTTTTCAGATGCCAAGTCCACATCTCATGTCTCGGCCACATGAGAAGCCTTTATGCCAACAAGAAAAACCAGGAGGTGCAGAACATGGTGGCACCCCGCCCGATCGGAAAACCTACCCCTTCTGTACACCCGGGGAAGGGGAGGGGCTCAACTCCACCGGCCATTTCCAGAGGCCCTTCATGGGGACGTAAGGGTGAGATGGGGAGCAGCAACAGGTAGCCATCAGGAGCAGAGGTTTGGGGCAACGTTGAGTCGAAGCTCCCCAGCTGTGGGTGGCACAGCCGGATCCAACACCTCCGACTATTGACATGTGACATCTGACCAGAGCGTCCATCACTAACTCAACCACTTTAAGGATTTAGACGAGGCCCACACGTGGCTTAGTGGTCCAGGCCACGTTTCGTGGGCACGTTTTCAAAGCTTGGCATCCTTCTCAGACTCCTGGTGGGTCCTCTTACCTCCAGGGCTCATCGGGTTCCCAGTGGCCCAGATGGCCTGCCACACACACAGGGGCAAAGCCGTTGGCAAACGTCCCCTGGCCCTACTGCTGTTTGCATTCCGGGACGCGTACACATCTAGACATGACTGGTTCCTGGTGTCCCTCAGCTCCCGAGGGAAGGAGCAGCCCCCAGCAGGGTCAGCAGAGCCCTGGATGGACTCTATGCCCCCAAACATTCTGATCTGATCACATGAATAGAGACCTGAGGGATGAAGGGAGCCATGTCACTCTGGAGAACCACATCTAGAGGACTGAGAAAGGACAAAGCTCCTGCTATTGGAGACTAGCTGTCCCACCGCTCCCTCCCACCCTGAGGTCCTGCCTCGTCTCTGCGGGCTGAACTCCATTGAAAGTGAGACACGGGCTATCTGGCACAGGCCAGAAGTAAAACAGATCTGGTCTAGATAGGAGGGGAAGCCATGGAGATGGGGATTGACACCCGGCATCTTATAAATCCTAGTGGTTGTGCCTTCTCTCCTCCCCTTGGAGGACATGAATTGCCCTCCCGCTCATACCCCCACCATGGAGAGCAGGAAGACTGGGGTACAGCTAACCTCCCAGACCCCTCCCAAAGTGATCTCATATGTAGATCCTAAAAATGTTGAATTCAGAAGTGGGGTAGAATGGTCGCTAATGGGTCGGTGTGGTTGGAGGGATGTTGGTCAAATACAAAGTGTCAGATAAGAAGTAGTTCAGGAGATCTGTTGTATCACATGAAAAAGTCTGTTAAAGTATCACCTTCTGGAAAATTGCCAAGAGTCGATTTTGCTTTCTTATCACAGAAAAAAAGAAAGCCAGAGAAATGCTTTAGCTTGAGCCTGTCCCTCAGTTTACACATGTTTCAATTAAATTAAAAAAAAAATCATCTTTCTATTTAGCTGCATAAATGCCATTAGCTGAGATTCTAGGGTCGATCTCTGCTTTCAGGCTGAGCTGGGCTCTTCCTGGGCAGCCCCAAGTCACAGGCTAAACATGGTGTGGCACTTCTGCCCGGTGCAGGACTCTTCCGTAGAGAGGCACTCTCGGCTCTTAGCTACCCTGAGTTAATGGGGACCATCAGGTCTGCTTCCTGGGTGGAGGCTCTCTGCCCAGGTCCGCCTCCTGCCCCCATCTCTTTTGCAGACACCGGTGGCGTGCCAGCAATATTTAACCTGCTCAGGTTATAGCATCTGACAGATTCTGTGGTGCAAATACTCTCATCGCAGTTGATCTCCCAAGACGAGGTAGCACTCAACACAGTCGGGAATTGTCTCCAACTGATCCCTGGGAATTGTCTCCAACAAGCCTCTTTCCTGTCTCCATCTCTGCATTTATTTCCTTAGCGACCCAACCAAGATCTGACATGGCCACCTTACGAAGTCTCCCTCTTTCCACATCCTGTCCATCAGCATGTCCAGTAAGCTCTCAAACACCGTGAACCTGCCCACATTCCTCCTGTCCTGCACACTAAGCACGGAGCCTAGTGGGCTTTCTTGCCAAGTGCCTTCTTGCAATTGGCTTAGGAGAGGAATTGATACGAAGTAGGGCCTCAGCATGCATCGGCCGACCCAGGCCAAAGCTAGGAAGTGTGTAGCTAGAATTCATGGCATGACTCCCATCCTCCCAGCCCACTCAAGTCAACCTGTCCCTTCAGACAGTCCTTGTCCCTATGAGCATCATGCTAATAGCCTCAAAGTCAACCTGAGGTCTTTCTCCAATCATGTAGCATGCAAGAAGGACATAGAACCACGAAGTCCCTAGACATCCCCACCCAGAGGCGCCCATCCCACCTGACCCATGAAAGATGGTTCGATATCCTGTGGCTTCCTCTTTGCCTGGAGAACCATCCTTAGAGCTTTCTTCTGAGCCACCCATCAAGTCATCCCTGTCTTAGTCTGTCTGAGCTACTGTGACAAACAAATCTCAGTCTGAGTGTCAAGATCAAGGTAGCAGCAGACTCAGCGTCTGGTGAAGGCCCGTTTCCTGGTTCAGACCTTCTTTCTGGGTTCCCCCGTGGCAGGGGCCAGGCAGCTTTCTTGGCTCTTTCATGGGTGTAGTGGTCCCTTCAGGAGGACCAAGGGCACCCCACCCTCATGGGCCTAGTCACCTCCCAACGGCCCCCTCTTCCACCAGAGCCTCGGGTGGCAGGTCCTCAACATGTGAGTTTTGGTAAGAAATATCCAGGCCATCCATTTCCAACAGGATAAAGCCCCTCTGCTCAGCACGGTTCCTAATGGCCTCCTGTAATCCAGAGGTCCATCTCAGGAAGCAAGAGGGTGGGGAAAGGAGACAGGATGTGATTGGACTTCTTGTACCCAAGCTCTGTCTGGGAACTTCCAAAAGCAGACCTTGAGCTATGTTGGCCAAGCGAGTCCTAGCACGAACTGGGAAATTCAGAACCTACCATGAAACCTCATCGTGTCCATCTTGAGAGCCACCTGGCCCCTGAAATAGGCCACTAGGCAGGGAATTGGGGAGCTGCGTGGACCAACCAGGGGGAGCAGGTGTGCTCAGGAGCTCCCAGAGGTGACTGCCACTTGATCCACTTAATGTGGGCCTTCTGGGCCAGAGATGATGGGACCTGCTCCCGCATGTGCGAGTTTTCAGAGAAAGTCTGGTGGGGCAGATTTAGAAGTCCAAATCTCCTGCCTTATTCCCAGGCAGCTCCCTTCCCAATCCCTCCCCCCCTCTGCATTCTCTACCTGCTCTGAAGTTACTGGAGCCTGGTGTGAATTTAGGGACAATAAAACCATCAAAGGGCTTGGTCCTGAGAACAATCAGTCGGGGAATTTGCAATAAAGGGTATCCTGCCCCAGGAAGGTGTGATTTCAAGGCAAGTTGAGAGACTTTGCTGGGGCAGCAGGAGAGCTGCCCATGTGGGATGGCTTAGGGGACCATCTGGCCTGGCCATGGGCAGATGCACCTTGTTAGCTGTAGTGCAGGTCTGTCTCCAAGGCTTTGGAGTGAGGCCTTGGTGTGCCAGTCTCTTCCCCCAGTTGTCCATGCATCCGAGGGTGTGTCAGACTCGCCTCTTTTTCCTGAGGATTCAGGGGTCCTTTCCCCTTATGTACCACAGAGGTCAAAATTCCCACCTCCCAAGACCTAGGAACTTGACCTTCCAACTTCTATCACTCCAAGACCTCGTGGAATCCTAGCACTCAATGCCATCTTCCACTCTACCTGCTGGCCCTCCTCCCCATGACTGGAAGACCTGGACCCACAGAACAGTCACCGAATGTGTCAAAGTCTCATCTTGCTCAGGTCGCTGGGGACGTTCAACAGGAGGCAGGTGAGACCTTCTCATCTGGTTTGGGATGTGGTATCCAATTGAGAGAGTTTGCAAGGAAAAAAAATATCAAGGTAAGGGATGGACAGTAACAAGGGCTACTGTAGCAGCTCAATGTCACCTTCTCAGGAAGTTTCCTACAAGAGCTAAGGAGAGGAAGTGAGCCCACACGCAGGTGAGTGTGCCCCAGGGATGTCAGAGGGCGTCAGTGGGGCCAACTGTTCCCCTCGTCCCCTCCCCACCCCTCAGCTGTGAGGTCTGTCTGGAGCTCCTCCTCCCGTCTCACCTGGGCAACTCGGCCAAGATGCCACCTCCAGGAGACTGTCTCCAGCTCCCCATGTCTCCTATGCTGCACCTAGACCTCCCTACGTCTGCCGCCCAGGCTGTCAGTCCTCCTGAGGCTGCCTCATCTGTGGGGTGCAGCCTAGGCCAAGTTCACATGCTCTCTTGCCAGGCTTCCAACCAATGGCACAGCCATGTCATTATGAGGGGCTGGGAAGGCCATATTGATGCCTTTGAAGGGACCTGCCAGTTCCAGAGCTCCCTATGGGGTCCGTCACTGGGCCTGTGTGGCAGCGGCACTCCCGTCTCCTTCCCCAGGGGGTCGAGCCCAAGGAAGTCCTTTTAGCCTCTGCCTTGATCCCAGTCCCCTGAGAAAACCCAACACTCCCAGTGTCACCATCCATGGAAATGGTAGCAACTGCAGGCCAGTGTTGCAGGCTTCACAATGGATCCAGGGCTTCTGTGTGCTTGGTGTTCTGAGCACTGGGCACAATGATGTGGGTTCTCACAAGTGCTTAATGCTGAAATTGGTTCCCATTTTTCAGATCAGACTGGGTTTCATAACAAAGCAGCAGAGCTGGGACCAACTCCAGACCCACAGCCATTAGCAACGGTCAGTGCCTGATTCTTGTGTATCTCTACCTTTCTGTGGATCTCAGGATGGAGGGATCCTCGCATCCCAGTGGCCTAAGGAGCACACCAGTATCTCTTCAAAGGTACCTGAGGATCTGGGATGGACACCCTCGGCCCCTGGCCAGCTATTACCTAGTTCCCTTGGTGATGTCCCATTTCATCCTTTGGAATTTCCTCGGTCTGTGGACATAGCTCCCATGCTTCTCAGCACAGAGCCTGCAGATTACCAGTGGCAGTTCCAGCCAGAGGCCTCCACTTTGTTTAAGCAACAGACTATTAATGGACAGGACCATGAAACATGGAGGATTGTTCAGTGACACATCAGGAGAACAGGCTGGCCATCTGGAACATGGCAAGATTCCTGTGATAACAGGGACTTCATTGTGGAGGAGAAAGAGGACCTGCTGTGTGGTCTGAGTCAGCACAAAGGTCCCTTTGTATGCTCAACTGGGGAGCACTAGAACCGAGAAGGCTTGGTGTCCAGATACAGGACACTGGTCTGACACTTGATCTTCCAGGCAGCTTTGGTATGACCGAAGATTAAAGATCAGGGTGAAAATCCACAGGATTTCCAGCATAGACTCCCCCAGATTCTTATCCCCATTTTACAGTTGCGAAAATAAAAGCTCAGAAACTAAACCATCCTGATCTATCACAGGGATGTTGTGATAAGTGCCCCCAACTCACAGCTTATAGAAAGCACATATGCTTTTCTACACAACCCTGTATCTGCTACTCGGTAGCTGAACAGATATAATGGGTGATCTGCCTCCAGCAGTGTAGGGTCATTCATGTCTTGTAGGCAGTTAGGGATACATGCTGGGGAGGCCTGGGTAGTTTCTGTATGAACATGGGATTGAGTGACCTCCCTGCAATTTAGGGAAGAATATCCTGAAGATGGTCAACAGTAGCATTGAAAGTACGGTTTAAGGTCAGACCGATCCGAGTTTGAAGGTTATTCTCTTACTCGCTTCGTGATCTCAGAATTTTTAACTTCACCTCCCTGAGCCTTTTTCCAAAAACGGTCATGTTGTCCCCTACACCTTGTATTAGTGGTTTTGAAGCTGGGATGCTCTTTGTATTAATTGTCTGAACATTGCCTTAAGTCAACCACATTCTGTTTGTCCATGGATCTGCCCATGTGCAGGGATCAGAGAAGGAACAGACAGCTCATCCCATCATTAGTTGGGTGACAGGACAGCATTCTTGACATAGATTTGTTATCTGCAAGGACTTGCCAGCCATGTGGGTGTAGCTAGCAAGGACTAGGGGTTTCTTTCCAGATCGCTTCTCCACTGGGGAGCTTGGGCTTCCTCACAACATGGCAGAGGGTTTCTAAGACCAAGTGTCTAAAGATAGGCAGTGGAGATCCAACCTGACACCTTTGTGACCCAGCCTTGGAAGACTCATTTATGCCATGTTTTATCAAATGAAGAAAGTAAAAGATGGGTTCAGTTCCAAGCAGTAAGTGATGGATCTTCATGTAATTTGGGAAAACTGGGGAAACTGGAGACCATTTTTTAAAAAATTATCTGCTATCTCATTGACCTCCCGCTCCAGATCCCTTATCCCTTCCCTGCAGTCACTCCAGCTGCCCATTTCTAGCATTTGAGCTTCTCTGTCACTTTACCTGTGGCGAGTCAGAGCTCATCACGCTCCTGGAAGCCCTGGGGGTAGGACACTCCTGAAGGCAGCCTTCCAACCCCCAGTGGCCTCTTCCCTTTATCTTTTGCTTTCTGGAATCCTATCAGGTAAACCATTGCTCCCATGATTTTGGGTCTTTATCCAATGCAGACGCCTGGAGACATGAAGACTGGAGGGAATGCACAGCTTCTGGCCCTTCTGCTGACATCTACAGGGGGATGAGCCCACTCATTGAATAGGCCATTCAAGTCCCCTTGTGCTCCAACTGCCCCAAGGATCACAGAAAAGGCCCTGCCGCCAAGTCCACAGACCGAGAAGATTCCCAAGAGTGACATGCAGGTTAAGTGGACATATCTGGATGCAGCACTCTCTCCAGTGAGCCTGGATTCTGGAGCAGGGAAGAAGATGTCCATGTGGCAGTCCCACAGGTCCTGGGCTTTTATTCAAAGAAAAAGTCATTATTCAACGGTTGAACTGCACCCATCTACGGCACCTTTGGGATCTATCATAGCATTGGCAGTGTCACCATGAGCTTCTCAGGTCACCCCAGCCCAGGGTTGAGCACAGAAGGGACATGGGACCTGGCTCATTTGTGCCTAATGTGGCATTATTCAAATGAGCCTTGCTCTGGAGCATCACCCTGGGGTTTGCCTAGATATCCTCAGACTTATATTATAATCCAAGTCTCCTCTGTCCGTATCCCATTCACCCTTACCTCTACAGAGTACCTCAGCTCGTGCACAGGGCACACGAGGGGGCAGGTCTCCGCACTGGCAGGTACCTTACATCACCCACAGTTGGCCCTCTCCTGCTTTCAGATCTCACCCACCTCTCAGTCATGGCAGGGCGACTCAGGTGGCCACAGCTGCCCAAGGAGATTCCACCTCGGTCCCTCCCAAGGGATCTTTAAACCATAATTGCTTACCCAGGACGTGTTGGTGCCAAATTTATCAAGAAGTTAAGTGCCAGCCTTCCTCCTTCAGCTCCAGAGCCAAGACTAATCTAAACACCCCACTCCCCATTTGTTACTCTAATTCCATCAGCAAGCTGACCAGGCCTGACCCTGCCTCTGATTTATGGCCTCTCCAACAGATGCAGCAGCTGAGGACCCAGCCAGGCATCTGGGTAGCCGGGAGGTGGGTGGGTTAGAAGAGAGGGCAGCCCCCACAGCCCTTCTGGAGGGGAAAGAGATGTAGGAATTTTGAGGTTTTGCTGGATGAATGCAGAGGGCAAATTATCTATGCAGGGCAGAAAGATTCCTTTCTGCCTCTTCAAGTGAGCCAATTTGGAAGAGGGAAAAAGTAACCCATGTGTCAGTGGCATGTGGCGGCATGTGCGGTCCGATATCCTCCCCCACTCCTGTGGCTCCATGATTACCATGAGCCCTGGGTCATTTTAATTTTAGCAAATATATTGTGATAGGTTCATGGGCAGGACCTGCAGGTCAATTATTTATACTTTAGTGGTTTCAGCGTTTTTATTACATTTAGGAAGGTGCGAAGATCACAAGTATTGTGCTTAGGGAGTGTTCACAGAGCGAATGTGTCTCTGCAGTTGTAATTAAGCAGAGCATCTTTACATTTGGTGTGTTCTTTTAAGAAATCTGCTTTTTGGAAGAAGATACCCTAGGCCTCCTTCCTACACACAGGCAATCTCACTTGGTGCATCTATTTGCACAGGTTCCTGATCCCCGTGGGGAATGACCCTGGTCTGAGCTGGATACAGTCTGGGGCCACGGAAATGGCAGATGATTGGCCTTCTAGCTGGAGTGCAAGGTTCTTTATTCCCTCTTCACTTGCATGTTTCATCCCACAAGAGCCAACTCTGCTCTCAAACAGCACTGAACTATGGGTCTAGACCCATCAAGGTTCTAATCCCATCAACGCCTGCTTTATCCCAAGTGCTGGCTTCCTGTAGGAAGCTGAACTTCAGTTTCATCTACTCCATTTCTACAAAGCTACGAGGTTTATTTGTTGCCAAGAAATAAGTGGGTGAGGCCACCTCAGTGGGTCCCCTGGCATGGACTCTGGGATCCAGTGGTTACTACAAAGCGCCCTTGGGATTTACCAGTAGGGGTCATTCCACTCAAGGAAGCGGGAGGCCAGAGGATGGACAGATGCATACCATCAAGCAAAGTCCAGAGGCAACCACATCACTCCACAGCTGAGCTCTGGGGATGGAACAGTTGGTCTCTCCAGTGGGCTTCAGGGGCACAAGGGGGGGGGATGGATCAATGCCTGGAGGAGGCAGAGGTATAGTCACCTCTGGTTCACACATACAACCCAAGTGGCCCAACGTTCATACTTTGGCATTAGACATTTGACTTTAGGTTTCCAAGTGCCTCAGGAACAATTTCACATAGAGATGTACAGGAGGGCCCAGCAAGGACACGCTCTAGATGCTGAACACATCAAGATGCCAGGTAATTCATTACCGTTAGTGAAGAGGTGCTTCTGAGCATAATCCAGGTCCCTAACACTCCAGCAGCCTTTTTAGCCACCAGCCTTTTTAGCCATGGGTTATGTGGGAGCCACTCTGCTGATTCCACTGGACAGAAAACCAGGGTCGGAAGAATCTATGTCTGGTGAACACTAAGGACCAGGAATGATTCCACTGCAAAGACGACCTTGCACCTGACTTCATTTCTACTGCTGCCAAGGGGCCTCCACAAGGCAGGGACAGGGGGTGGAGAACCAGCGGTGGTAGAAGAGGTGGCATATTTGTGACAATCTGAGGAGCAGGAATAGCCAACAGGGGTGACAATGATGGCAAGATCTGAAAAGACAGCTGTAGTGGGGACAGCATGAAAACTCCTTTATAACTAGGTCAGACAGGAGGACCACACTAAAAATGGCAGAGATGCCATCCTAGTGTGGAGGACTCCAGTGGAAGAACGGATCATATACGATGTCATCCACCATAAATGGTCATTCCTCATACTCATACGTTCCTCATACATTTTGCTAACAAGATTGGGTTTTGGTGGCTACGAAAATAATGGTAGCCTCTGGAATCCTATAGTATAAGAGATCCTATCCCCAGGGACCAGAGGATGTCGTCAAGAAAAATCCTCAGCAGAGCAAAAGGCAGTCTGGGGTATCTCGTTCTTTTCTTCCCATCCAGTGACTACATTCCCTTACCATTTTGGGCTTCTGTGGCTACAAGCTCAGCTGGACCCATGAGCACTGGTTACTTCTCTGCTCTTCCAGTTCTAGGAGAAGTGGCAGTGGACACAGTCCCGAGACTACAGAGAGACCGTGACGAATGGGTCATCTTTTAGGCCATGGACTTCATGCAGTGGTTTCCTGTCTGCCATCAGGGATTAACTGGGAATCAAAAAGCTGATTGGCTCACTGTGGCCCCAGCAAACTTCCAGCTGCCAGCTGATTAGCTCCTCTACGGTGATGCTCATTGCGCTGTTTCCCTGCCCTTTCAGACCACGGAGCTGCTCATTGGGGCACTCTTTTGGCTCCGCCCACACGACCCAGCCAATCGACCTCAAGAGCAGGAGGAGTGGGAGGTTGAGAGGCTCCTGGGAAGCCGGTGGTGGCAGTTAGGCTCTGAGGGAATTCCTGAAGAGCTCCTGTGGTGCAGAGTGTGTGCTCTAAAAATAAAGTTTGTTTCTGCTTGACAAGTGGCTAGTGAATTGTGCCCAGCCAGACTGTGGCAGTGGCGAGTCCTATTCTGGGGTCCCAAGACTGCCTTCCTTTCTTTGATTTCAGATACAACTGACCTTTGGTCACTGATTGTGCCATGTATTCTGCCACATGAACCCTCAGAGACTGTACATCTATTCCATTGTTACAAACACCTTACTTTTAGGTGTTAACTTGGATTAGTCAAAAAAAAAACTTGGATTAGTCAACAGCTAGAGAACTGGAAAAGTTAGAGTTTTGTATACATCTATGGAGATGTTTCTAGAAGAGATGGAGTAGAACAAGCATGAGAGATTGGTCTCCACATGGAGGAGCCCTTTCCATTGGTTGGGGTCCTGCATGGAACAGGAACAAGTTGACCTGGCGGTGGGATGTGCTCTTAATCCTATTCTTGATCAGGACTCCAGGATTGACACAAGCCCCCCTCTCCCCACTCCGCAATTTGAAGACTTTCACTAGGATAAAGCTTCTCTGAGCATCCCAACATGTCTGGCTTTCAGATGGCCTGTCGGGGCCTTCTCAGCCTCTGTACTCAAACAAGTTCTCTTAAATCCTGTCTCATCCATACTCAGATGAGTTCTTTGACAAAAACGTAACATGAATAGCTGTGGGTCCAGGGCTCTACAGGATCTGTCCCATCTGAAGCCTCATCAACACAACCTTCTCCGACTTCATGGCTAGTCAGGGGAATGCAGATATTTATGTATCTCCTGCCAATCTTCCCTGTAGATCTTTGACTAATAGGCTTTGGTACCAAGCACAATTCTAAAGAAACAAAGTTTTAAGGCACTTCTGAAACTGGCTCTCTAATCCCATCAGACCTAAAATGTTAGTGATTCTAATCCCGTAGTACAGAGAACACACTGGTCATTCTTGACATGAACTACTTAAGATATGCCAGTTTAATGTATTTGACCATCAGATTACAGACAAGGTGAAACAGGACTCCTGGCGACTCCACGTATGCATCTAAACATTTGTGGAAGCGGGGAGGGATATGATAGTTTTGAGAAATTGATGGAAGGGTAAGCTCAAGATTTGGTTTGCCAGGTCCTATTATAATCACATCGGAGTATTGTAATCTGGTCTGAGATCTGTTGCCATCTTTCCAAGGGCATTGGACAGGTGTCCCTGGGCCATCCTGTGTGAACCAACTTGTCTGGTTAAATGATTGGCAATTCCAGTCTAGGGTCAGACTCACCGACTCTGCCAAAGTCATCAGGATTTTGCTGAGAGCATAGGGATGTGTTGGAAGGAGAGTTTGGCAAGATAGTTTGGGACATGGATTCCCAAAGCAAAATTTATTTTTTAATCCTGATTACGGGAAAGCACATACCACTTTATGACATGCCTTCTCTCCCTTTCACATTTTTGGCAAAGGGATATTGACATAATGACAGGAAACTGTTAGTCATAATTGCCCCCATCCCACACAATAACATCCAGTCATAAGTAGGTATGACTTAGTTTAGGTCCGACATAGCCATCAAGTTCCATTCTCTGAACACTTGAAGGAAAGGTTCAAAGAAATCAGAACATGTCTGGTGCCATAATTGAAAATGGCATTAAGGCCATCGAGATGGTGAGACCCAAGGATCTAGCATAGACCACCACATCCAGTCCAGCTTCTTTGGGAGTTGTATGGTGTCGGAGGCCAAGGAGCCCAGAAGCTCAGGTGCCCAAACTTCAAGTTGTGTTGTCAACATAACTGTCCTCACATCATGAGACATGAGACCAGAGACATGAGGCTCTTGTGCCAAACTTCAACCTTGGAAGTACCCCCGCTTATCTTACCCTGTTCAGTTCTGGATCCCAACTCCCTTTCCCCAATCACAATCAGAAGTCATCCAGACCCCGTTGGGATGCTCCAAGAGGAATTGGGACTAGTTCCCAGCTTGGGCAGAGTACCACCTCCCACAGGCCTACAGCCAGAGTTACTCTAGAGAATGCTACCCATTCTCACCAAGGTCTTGACCCCAGCTCAAGACCACAGACTATTTCCTGGGTCTAGAAGGGCAACTGTCAGGCGCTTGTCCTGCTCTAAAGAAAAAGATGATCTACACAGGGTTGACCGTAAGAGGGCGATCCTCTTTACTTTGTCTTTCAACAAAATCCTTTACGTTTCCTTTCCTGTGGACTTTGAAGTCCGACATAAAGGTCCCTGGCATAGAATACTCAGTCAACAAGCAGAGTTGCCACAATATCACTTTAGACCTTAACACTGACTAGGGTGGAGTTCCTGGTGGCTTTCCTCCAAGAAATAATTCTAAGCCACTTTGATATAAGCAATGCCCGAGAGACTCATCTTTAGGGCTTTATCCAGATCTTTGCTGGCTATGTTCTGAGAGAATACTACCTTTGCCTCAGTGAAAACAGGTATTTCTTTTGGGAAAGGGCTATGCATCAAGTTTCATGTAAGAAAAAAAAAAAAAGATTATGAACAGCCACCGTGACTTCTGCTTTCAGAGTCCCTTAAGTCAACCTAAGATTTCAGTTAGATTAAGGTCACAGGCAGAAGAGCAAAAGCCAATAGCAAATGAGTCTAGAGATGACCGAATTCTGTTCCTTCAGAATCCAGACTGGGGAAGTCTCGAATTCCATTTGATGAACACTCTGAACCCAAGACAAGTCCAGTGATTCAACTGCAAATGATATGACGACTCCCTCGCTCGGAGCTTGTTACCACAACTGATGATTTCTGTCCATAAAGAACTTCAAATACCCTGCTTCGTGATGGTGTCCCAAAATAGAGGGGATATGTGTTTCCAGTAGGAAATGTGCACTATTAGATACAGGCAGTATTTCTAAAGCGTTAGTCCTCATTCAAACATGGGTCAAGAGGTGACCTTACATTGGGGGATTTACAGCTGACATGAACACACTAGTGGCAGTTACATGTCCTTCATAAAACCCCATTGAGGACGAAAGCTTTATAACAATTGGGACAATGGCGTTTTAGAGTATAAAACTGGAGTCCCCCAAAGAATACCTATTCCTGCTCCTCTGTGTGCCCAGGTATCAGGAACCCACATGCTCAATGATAAGGTCTCACTTCCAGAAATGAGCTGCAGAGATCACAGCCACAGAATTTTCTACTCCTAGCTAAGCTATCACAGAGTCCAACCATTTGCAGATGTATTAACATCTATCTGTAGGTAAGGCCATTGATCAAGCCAATTGTTATTAGGCAGTACCGTACCCAGGGCTGAAAACAGAAATGCTCAGAGTGCCGACACCTCAGCCCGTTCATGAAGGCCACCATATTGGACCACATGCTAGTGAGATGGTTCAGGATGAGCTGGAGACCCAAGATATGATTCCCTGAGTGATACTTTTATAACCCACTCCCCCAGCACATCTAATTACCAAGATTTTGGTAAGATAGGTATGAAACATTTAATAAGTCTAGTCTATAAAACATTTAACATTTTGCCAGGGATGGTGTCAGTATGAGACGAGAGGACACATGCCAGTGTCTGTCAGAAATGCTTGAATGATGCCCACTTCCCGCTTGGAATGGATTCTATGCCTTGGTTTACCTTGATCTGGCCTGCCTACCACAACCAACCTTCCACTCCTCCACTTTCAGCTGTACTGTTAGTAAATCCAAGGCCAAGGGCAAGCCACATTTCAACAGGTTCAAAGTAATTTGAAAAGTCTCAAGCTAAGTGTGTTAGATGAGAAGCCATCTAACATCCACAAAGACCATCCATCGTGACCATGATTTTCATAAGTAGAAAATTTAATTAAAGATGAATTTTATATAAGATGAACTTTCAGGGAAATTCACAGGAGTATATATAATCCAGCCCTGGGGTTAGCAAAACCACATTTAGCTGAATGAATACACAAGATTTGAGGTTGGGTAGGTGTCCCCTCAAACACATTTGAGAGCTAACACATGAACGTGCTGTGTGCCACCGAACTAGACACAAGGAACACAGGTCAACGCATATTCTCAGAGTTAGGTCCACAGAGCTACCATGGAGCAGCAAGCTTAGCACACCAAGGTCAGAATACGGCTTCTTCGGGTGTACATCCTCAGCGTCCTGGGACCATCAGAACCAAGATGGCCAATTGAGCCAAGATGCTCAGTAGACACTTGCTATGGCAGTGACAGATGAGGGGCAGTATCTGTGCTAGTCTAGGGGCCATGTGAGGTGAATAGAACCCTCAGAGGGCAGGGTGTAGATTTGTGCTTCCACTTCACGAGGCTGCCGGGGGAAGGAAGGCACGCTGCCCCTCTGCCCCCCGGCGTGTGTACCCAACCCATATCTGATTCCAGGCACGGAGGTATCTTACCCTAATAGATATCCTCCATGCTAAGGGGACAAGCTGATTTGCACCACAGCACCCAAGGCCATAACGCAGCTGGGTGCCTCTTGGCCCCAAATGCAAACCAGTAATTCCTTACACACATTTAGATGCTTGTAGTCTGCAAGCTAGTCATAAGGCTGATTGGGGTACCCAGGCAATAGGGATTTATTCATTGTCCCTAAAGCTAGGCTTCATTACCATAATGCCATTGAAGGCCTAAATCCTTTAAGGATGACATAAGGAAAGGTCTATCCCCCTTCCTATGGATGGAGGGGACCAGGCTCTGGTCTGACCCCTGCCTTGCTCTCTGCTTTGGATTCAGAAATAAGTCCAGGGGTGCCTCCAGTTGAGAGAGGCATCCCCTCCCCCTTCCCCCCCAAGTGTAGGCAGGCTGAGAAAATAACCCAGGAGAGGTTTAGATTCAACATTTCCTTCTAAATTAGTTCATTTTAATGTTCAGTGTTTTTTTTTTTTTTTAAAGACACTTTAGACAAGTGACAAGTTAGTGGGTTTGTTTGTTTGTTTTTGGTGTCGGGGGAAGCACTAGGACATTTTATCTCCATTCTTTCCCGAGAATGGAGATGACAAGGGAAATAAAAGTATTCTGCAGAAAAGTCCAGTGAATGGGCGAACACCAAGGTCCAAGGATGCTCAACAGCCACCCATAGAACAGTGGGTATGAGGTCAGCCAATCCTGTCTGGTTCCCGCCACTGAGGTCATCTTGAAAGCAGATGGGAAAGCCTCCTTGCCGAGCAGGTCTCCCACCTTTCACAGAGAGCAGAGAGAAACCAGAGCCCAGGACCTGGGAGAGCTGGTTCTTCATTGTGCTCTGGACCCAACTCACTGGGACACGGGGGATGGCTTTGACTGACAGCACTATGCACACATGGAGACCAGAAACCAGGTGTGTCTTAATCACTCTGCCTAAGCTCATGAGTCAAGAATATTTAACATAGTAAATGAGGCCAAGCTCAAGATGTCATTGAGAGGAAAACACAATTAGATGTGGACAAGAGTGTGATGTCTCTGGAGTTCTGAGAACAGGATGTGGTTGGGTATAAAATTGAGCCTCCTGCATCAGTCCTTCCACCCAGACAGGGGTGGACTGGACACCTGGGCCAGGATTCCAGCTCCAACTGTGGGGGAGAAGACAGTGGAGATGCCACCTGAGGCCTGGAGGCCCAGCTGGCCAGCCTCCCTGCAGACACAGAAGGCTGGGTCAGTGTTGGCCTCATACCACAGCAGCTGGGTTCCCGAAGATACAAGAGGAAGTGCACTCTTCTTGCTTCCTGCCTGCAAATTGCCACCCCTGCTCCTGGATCCAGCGCAGCATGTGCCCTTGTGTGTTCACAGGAGCAAAGTCTTAATGTAGAGCTTCGAATAGCCCAGAACAGGAGGCAAGGGGGTCCTAGGAGGATGGTCAGCTCCACCTGGTCACAGACAGCTGGACTGTGGCTCTCCCCCACCCTGACAGGCTGCTTGCAGGCAGGCAAAGTGGGAGGGCAGGTGGTGCCCCTGGCCCTAGGAGGGCCATCTGCTTCCTGTTGAACTGGGAGACTGGGAGATTCAAGATGCTAGAGAAGTCCATCTCCAGCTGCTCAATGGCTTGGGATACAAGCTGAGGGAGTACTGCTCTCTGGTGAAAGAGGGGACTTACTGAACTTTAGTATTGGACAGACTCAAATTTGGGATCATTGAACAGAGAACAAGAAAGTACACTGGGGTCAAGCCTGCTATGGCGGTGCAGCAGCCTCAGCACTGGTTGGCTGCAAAGGGGACATCTAGCATGGAAGAGCCTGTAGATCAAAAAAAGCAGCCTGCACTTAGCAAAATCAGAGGCTGCACAACACCCTGGTATTGAAAAGTGCTTTTTACTTCTCAATTGGCAAGTGGAGAGTGGAAGCAGAAGCCATGTTTAGGCTGCCACCTTGTTCCAGCACATTCCTGGTACTCATCGTCTAAGGTGGAGATAGACCACGTGTGAAATAGACACAGAAGATTGTACCCAGGGTATTCGAGTCAGAAAAGATAGAGGAGTGCAACATGCTCTCCCTTTGAATCTGGCGACTCATGGGATGGGCTAAGGAGGGCTGGGAAATGGATCAGGCAGGTGTGAGTACACTCGGGGGATCCAACCCTGCCCACACTCTGCTGCCCGTGAATACAGACTCCCCAGGCTTAGTCCCCACCCCATGACGGGGATTCTTGGGAGGCTCCCAAGACCCAGGCTCCCAGCCCAGACTGGCATCTGCCTGGCCCCAGGAGTGGGCGATCTCTTCAGTGATGATACCACCCAATGAAGCCCTTGAGGCCCATCATGTTCCAGAAACTGGAACACCCTTCATAGAACTGTGGGAGCCCTACCCTGGGGGTGCATCCATATGGTCTTGTCCAGACAGACTTTCATTTGGCAGTTATTCCATCTTACTGGCGAGAAGGGAAACAGCTATTTCAACCAGCTTTAATTTTGGCCACTCCAGCTACCAGGTCAGCAAGCAACACAAGAAAGTGGCCAATACCACCCAGCCCTTGCTTTCTTGGTACATAGCACTCCCCCCCACCCCCGAAAAATAGAACCGTTGGACACAGGCAATGCCGTCTGTTCTTGGGGACTGTTTGAACTCAGTGGAGACAGTTTCATTAAGAATCTTCTTTCCTTAATGCCAGATGCGGTTCCTGGTTACTTATTGGTTTAACTGCTGGCAACTGCTGGGAACACCCTTCCTGTTTTTGTGCTGATTAGCATCCTAGGTGTTGTAGTAGGTGCCAGGTATTTAGATGCTGTATTGGACTTTGCTTTCATCATCCTCCTTTCTCCTTTTCTGTGAGTGCTAGGGAGGGATCTAAGGAGAAACTAGGTTCACAGGGTAGGGATTCTGAACTAAAGCCACCAAAAGACAGAAGACCTTCTCTACCAGTTAGCCACACTTGGACGTCAGCTGTATTCTAATACAGAGAACAGGTGAGAGAAAACCTCCCACTGACAAGTAGCCATGGCTGGAGGGGGTCTCGAGTGCCACCACTGGATGCCCACTTCTATAGCAAGGATTAACAGAGGCTGTGGATACCACACCAAAAGGGGTCTCCATCTAGATCACTCTAGGACGCTTTAGCAACAAGGCTGTGTGCCCTACGAAGCCTCACCATGACAGTGGAAAAGAAATCCATCCCAACAGATGCAGAAAACCTGTCACAGGACTATGACATGCAGGAGGTAACTGGCTGCCTCCTTTAGGTCATGATCCACCAGCAACTGACTCTTAAGGTATTTCCATTGCATCCACTTTAGTATTTGAAAGAGAAATGGTCTCTGAAGTCCAAGCACACAAAGCACAATTGAGTTAAGGAAGTTGGCACAGGATCTAAATGCAAAGTCAATAATGAAATGAATGTTAAGTACCAAACAGGAATCTCAAATGAAAGATGGTGATTAAGATATCCAGTTGTAGGGCTGGGGATGTGGCTCAAGCGGTAGCGCGCACGCCTGGCATATGTGCAGCCCGAGTTCCATCCTCAGCACCACATACAAAGATGTTGTGTCTGCCGAAAACTAAAAAATAATTCTCTTAAGAAAAAATATGCAGTTGGAAGTCTAGAATAGATTATGCTGAAGCCAGAATCTCAGTTGGAAGACAAAGTGGCCAGCCTTGAACATTCAGATAGTATTAGAGAAAATAAGTATGACCAGAAAATACAAGTAGTCTGGGACAACAGTAAGAATTTATGAATACAATTTAAGTAATTGGAATTGAGTGTGGAAAGATGCAAACTAATAGAATGAACAGCCTCTTCAGGGAAACGATTTTTAAACCTCAAGCATGAGATTGACATCCAGGTACAGGAATCATTCAGAACCCCAGACAAAAAAAGATTTAAAAACTCCATGAGACATTGTAGTTTAAGTGTCTTTGATCCTATCTTTTCAGACATTGATAAGAGCCCTTAACCCAATGGAAGAGGACCCAGATGAAGTTCGAAGTGAAAAAGGAGATCGCCACAGATGTTCCAAAAATCCAGAGAGTTATGGACTATTTTGAAAGCAGACTAACAAGTTGGAAAACCTGGAAGACATAGATCTTGCTCCAAAGATTTATCAAGAGGAAATAGCCTAAGCAGGACTAGTAACAAGCAATGTGATAGAAGCAGATATCAAAAGTCTTCCAATAAAGCAGCCCAGGATCAGATGGATTCTCAGCTGAATTCCAGACATTTAAAAAACAAATGCCAATGTCCCTCAAGTTATTCCACAAGATAGAATGCATCTGTAAATGTTCCACTTTCTAGGAATCCAGCATCACTCCATCTACAACTAGATAAGGAACCATCAAGAACTGCAGACTGATATTCCTCATGAATTCAGATACAAAAATCCTTAATATATTAGCCAGTTGTATTCAACAGATTAAGATCACACAGCATGACCAGCTTGCTTTAATCCCATGGATGCAGAGATGGTTTAACATGCATGCCAATAGTTTATCACGTTAAGTGGAGTTAAGGACAAAAGTTAATGGTGGAAAGAAAGTCTTTGACAATTCGGCATTCATAATGGAGTTGCTGAAGAAAATAGTGATAGGAGCTACCACATCATAAAGATCATGACAAACTCAAGGCCATCATCATAGTGACTGGGGAAAAGGAAGCATTTCCTTTAAAATCTGGAAGGCAAGAATGTCTACTCCATTCCTGTTCAATACAGTACTAGAAATACTCGCCAGAGCAAGGAGGAGAGGGAAGGAAATACACAGAGTAGGAAAGGAAGTAGATTCAGTTTGCAAGTATGATTCTGTATTCAGAAGATCAAAAAAAAAAAAAAAAACTACCAGAAGACTGCTAGAGCTAATGTATTCAGCAAGATATCAGAGATACCCGAGACCCTGTTCATCCTGTTCAAAATTCAACTCAAAAAAAAAAAAATGGATCAGAGACCTAGGAATTAGACCAGAAACTACCCAAGTCCTAGAAAATGTAGGGTCAGTACTCCAGCACATGGGCAGAGGCACCGAGTTTCCTCAATAGGACCCCTAAAGCTCTTGCCATTATTTCCCGAGCTAGCAGCATGCCGTCAAGTTAGAAAACTTCTGCACAGCAACAATGTTGAGAGAATCTTCAGAATGGAAGTCTTTGCTAGTTACTTTTAGGGTACCAGGAATTGAACCCCGAGGTGCCTAACCCCCAAGCCACATCCCCAGCCCTTAGTTTTTGACACAGGATCTCGTTAAGTTGCCCGGGGCCTTGCCAAGTCTCTGAGGCTGGCTTTGAGCTCAAGATCCTCCTGCGTCAGCTCTTACTCTTGTGATGGAGGATTAACATCCACGATCTAGAGAGAACTCAAAACTTCACACCAAAAATAATAACCCAAACAACGGGCCAATGAAGTAGGCAGACACTTCAAAATACAAATGATTAGTAAGAAAAAAATGTTCAACATTCTTAGCAGTTAGGGAAATAAGCCCGATTTCTTGTCACTTCAGTTAGAATCTCATTAACAAATGCTGGAGAGAATGGAGGGGAAGGAACACACTTCTGAAGGGATTCTAACATAGCCAACTAGTAGTGGAGTCACCGTATGATCTAGCTATGCCAATCTTTGGTATTTATCCTCAGGAATTAAGAAAAGTCTTACTATAGCCATACACGCATACCCATGTTTATAGTAGCACAATTCACAAGAGCCAAACTATGGAATCAGCCTTGGTTTGCATCAATGGATTAAAAAAAAAGTGATGTCTATACACAATGGACTTTTATTTAGCCATAAAGAGATTTAAGGAAAATAGATGGGACTTGAGACCATTATGTTAAGCAAAAAACCCAAACTTGGGAAGTCAAGGGTCATGTTATCTCATCTGGAAGCAAGAGGAGTAAAGGGTATGGCGAGGTCTTGTTTTAAGAGGAAAAAAAATCAGTAGAGAGGGAAGTTGCAGATACCTGTGGAATGATTGCTTTTGTCATCTTTTGCACCACTATGACCAAAAGACCTGATAAAGACAATTTTAGAGGGGAGAAAGTTTACTTGAGGGTGGACATCATGGTGGACGAGGGTGGAGGAGGAAAGTGGCTCAGGACAAGGGCAGGAAGGAGAGATCTGTTTGACAAAGACAAAACCTCAGAAGCCCACCCCAAGGACCCACCTCTTGTAGCCACACCCTACCCGCCTACAGTTAGCACTCAGTTAATCCTCATCAGGGGATTCAGATTGGGTGAAGGCTCTTGCAACCCAGTCAATTCCCCATTAGACCTTATGCTCTCTCAAGCTTTTGGGGGGAGACCTTACATTCAAACCCTAACATGATATTGGCCAAGTTACATTGCTACATTGCATGCAACAGTGAGTCCCAGAGAGGGGACCACTTCAGAGCACGCCTCCTTCCAGCCAGTCCTGTGAAAAGTTGTTCATGCTTCCAGATGCCTTCTCTTTGAGAAGGAAAGGACTTCAACTGCTCTCAAGTGGGAGCTTCCTTGCAGCCGAGCCTCCTGGAGGTGGGGGCAACAGGAGTTTCCCTCTGGGTGGGGTACCTTTGGGATACAGATCGCAGGACCTGCTGGGGTCCGACTTTCAACAACATGTAGCTGCAGGTGGAGGCGGCCATGCTCCCCCCTTTCAGGGCGCAGGATTCTAGATACATAGAACATTCAGGGTTTTTTAATCAGAAGACTTCAATGCTTTGTCTTAGGAGGCTTGTGAGTGAAGGGGCAGATGGGAGAATTTGAAAGAAACTCGGTCTTTCTCAGTCTAGTTCTTTGGGAAGGAATTATTCATCGTGCACTCTAATGGGTAGGACGTAGACCCACCTTAGAGTCTTCATTGGCTCCTGCTGTACAGTGCCAGCGTAACCTAGGACGTGAAATCCATGGTTCCCTTACCATTGGAGGGGAATTTCACTGCCAAGTCCTTCTCAACCCAAAGGTTTTATCCCCACGTCCCCTCTCTGGGGACATAAAAAGCTCAGCCCCCACCCTTACCCATAGGGGTGGCTTGTCTTTCAGTAAACATGTACCTCTAAGGGCCACAGGTGCCCTTACTTGTCCTTTAGAAGGTCCTGCTTGAAACACAGGAAAAGTCACAGGCTTCATGGGACACTGGGGGTCTGACTGCAGACCTGAGATAAAAAGGAAGCCAGTTTTCCTTCAATGGGGACAGGAAATATCCTCAGCTATTGGACATGCTTCCAGGCTGTCTGCCCCTTCCAGTCAGGAAGTCCACGTGGGAGCAGGACAGCCCCGTTGACTTCCTGTCCGCTTGCTGGGAGGATGCCCTTCTGGTCATTTGGTGGCAGATAGCCTGGGCTCCTGAAAAGCTGATACCCACAAGAATGGTCTTCAAGGGCAGCAGAGGAAGTGCCTTGCAAGCCAGAGCCACCAGCTGCACCATAGCCAAGCCCTGGAGGCTGACCTATCCCATGTCGTCCCTTGAAGTGCAGAAGTTATCCCAGTGTTCCAGGGAGCTAAAAATGGCCCACAACCAGCAGACCCAGAAGCATGTGTCACAACACCATGGCCAGCAGGCACTTCGTACCCCTGGAGATTGTCACAGACAGGCTTCCTTCATGTCTCTGATGTTCACATGCACTCATCCAGAGGGACATTTGAGGAACGGGAGTGGGGGTGAGGGATGTGCCTCTGTACATGTCAGACATGTCAACCCAGCGAGGGGCTTGTTCCCTGTGTTTGGAGACCACACATGAATACAGCATCATCTCATTCTTGTGTTATGAACACATGGGCCACAGAGGAAGAAATAGTTATGTTCCTTCCAAGCAGTAGTTGGGATCCATCTGAAGCCTGCCTTGTCTGTTGACCCTCAGACAGTGACCAGAGAGGGACAACATTAGATCCGGTGGCCAGTCACCTGGCCAGGCACCACACAGCTACAGCCCCTTGGACGTGCACTTTCCACAGGGCAGCTTGGGGGGCAGTAGGTACACAGCTCTCGTCCCCGACTGCAGGCTTCATTCTGAGACCATCACCGAAGGCCAGGGCCTTTCCCTTGAGGACATTTCTGAGAAGACACAGTTCCGGCCCTTCCTGCAGCTAGTAAAGGTCACACACTGGTCCAAGCCTCTCCCACCCGGGACTTGTGGCATGGAAATGGGCCCAAACTGAGGCAGAAGATAAAGATCTCCCCAGGATGACGGGAGGAAAGCCAGCCCTTCCTTCAGGTGACCCACTTGGGGAATAAATGCACATTTATATCGACTTCTGAGGGAAGTCAAGTGTCTGAGACAAGCCTGTTAAGAGTCGTCAGACTTCTACTTTCACGACAGAGAATTCTAGAAACAGAAGGGAAGCACCCTAGGAATGTCCATGGGAGTCCCAATTCCAAGGGAAGCATCTCAGCAGCAGGGGTGTTGTCTGTGGCCTACCAAGGACCCCAAGGGGAAAAAGGTGATGGAAGATGACAGAGCCTTCCGTCCTGAGAGGGCACCAAGGAAGGCCCACTCCTCCCGGCCCCGAGTCTGCTCGGGACCCAGGTACAGAATGCAGAAGGCTACAGTCAAACCAGAGCACCAAGGGGCTGCAACCCCAGGGAAATACTGGGCTGTTCACCAGTGTCCCTCCAGGAGGACCCGCCTCAAGGCCCTCAGGAGGCCAAACAGCAAGATCATCAAGGTGCAGGTGCCCAGAGCAGAACTGTTCCTGGCCCACTTTGAGATGCAACTGAGGAAAAAACACCACCCTCAGGGACATCTTTCCCAAGAGGCCCTTCTGTCCCCCTCAAAGTTCAGAACATGGGGGATGCAGAGATGTGACCTATTCCTTCAGTCCTGGGCCATCCGACAGTGTCACAGGACGTGAAGGGGGTGTTAGCGGTCCGTCTGACAGAAGTGGAGCTGCGTAGTGTGTCCCGTGACCCCTCCACGAGCCCAGTCGCAGGCACTGAAACCAGATCTCCCTGCCCAGGTTCCAGGAGAGCCACATGGTGGCCCGACATCTTTCTCCACTTCTCTCACAGAAGTCGAGCCAACAGGCAGCCAAGGGACCACCCATCACACTTCTTCACCTAATGGACCTGCAGAGGAGGAAGGAGTCCAAGGGCACGGGAGGACCCGGGAGTGGGCTCCTCTGGTCAAGGGTTCTTCCAGACTCCACTCCTGATGTACCTGAGGTTTGGCTTTGCAAGGGATCCAAAAGAGCCGACTGCAAACTCAGGGTTCCACACAGGGAGGTGGCATGGGGAGGGGCCGTTAAAGCTATCCCCAAGGCTTCTGCCACAGACTGTCAAAAGTTCAAGCCAGGAAGTGAGGAACCTGGGCCCCCTTCCTGCCGGCCAATGAGAATTGGGTGCTAGGCCACATCCTACCCAATTGGGCTTGGGTTTTAGACATAGAGAAACTGTCATGAAATAACGAGCTATTTCTACTTACACCTCCTAGGTGGTCACCTCCTAGCAATCATTTTTGGAAGAACTCAGGGATTCTTTAGGCAATAGCAGTTCTACACGATTTCACCTTCCTCTTGACAGGGAGAGTTGTTTACCACATGCCAATTTTCTTCTAAAGAAAATCATCTTGAAAACTTGGGATTCACAATAGTCCTTGGTAATTTCTAGGAAACCCAAGAGACCAGAGTACCTCAGGCCATGTGGCTTTGACATAAACCCCAGGAAGTCTCTCTCCTGGATTTCCTACCCCTCTCCCTCCACTATGAGTGAAGGAGGCAAGAATCTATTTGAAGACTGGACTGCTGGCGATTTCTCCTCCTTGGAGAGGTTAAAGCATCTGCAGTTTTAAGTTCCCTGTGGAAACTGGTAAGAGGACCACCTTTGGTTTGCCCAAACTGCCCCCAGTGACCCTGCCCTTGACACAGGATGCCACTTCTCACCCACATCTTGTACACGTTCAGGGAGGAAGAGGGAACCCCCTCCTTCAGAAAGGGGGATCTTTTCATCAAGCCGAGACCGTCTCTGGCTTAGGCCGATTCCAATTCCTCCCAATTTTAGAGGAATTTCAAAGAGTCGGTATGAGCCAGTGTTTACTACCCAAATCTGTTTCTGAAAGTCAAAGTAAGTGGCCATGCTTGAGTACAGACAGCTCCCTCTAAGAAAGAGGAAATCTTGCTCAGGCAATCTTTAGACACTAAAGTAGGTGATTTGACAAGACCCTGTGGCTCTTCTGGCCTAGGAGTGACACTCTAAGCCGTGGGTTTGCAAAGCTATAGAAGGGCCTCAGATGGGCCTGGGTTCTGACCTGTAACCCATGCCCTGGCTACCGTCATAGCTCTTGGTTTTCAATGTATCTTTGCATGCTACTTCTGTCTGGTATTGAACTTGTATTTTCAGAATCATTGTTCGAGGCTGGAGGATAATGGATCATTGGCTGTGTTTCCATGCCCCGTATCATGTTGGATTATTATTCTTTTATACCCGTTCACTCGAGGTTTACCATGAGGGGATGCGGACTTTAAGGGAACCAATTTTCTGTCTCTATCGAGATGATTGATGTTTGTCCTCGATTGCGTGAGATGCATCCCATTCATCGACTCACTCACGTATGTCAAACAACCTTGCGTCTGCAGGTCAGAACCAGCTCCATCATGGTGCCAGGAACTTGGATGTGATTTGAACTTTACTGCAAGTATTTTGAGGATTTTTGTAATTATAATGGTGTCACTTAGTGACATGTCTGCTCCCTTCAACACTTGACCCTGGCCAGCTGCATGGCTAGGGTCTCACACCACAGATCTGCCTATCACGTTGAAGTGCTAGTGCCACAATTTACACCAGTAACCAAGAGGGGATTTGCCATTGCTCAGAAAGCACCCTCAGGGCAGTCACCCCCAGAAGGATGAAGTGATCAGGAAGGTCTATTCTAAGCCACATTGGCTTCCATGTTTTGGCTACACCATATTCAGACCCTGAGAATCAAAGACCAATAGCAGCCATAGAAACCAAAGCTAATAGAAACTCAGGTGAGAGCCACTGTCTAGAGGAGCTGGCAGAGCCAAGTTCCAGTATAGCTCCCTTTCGTCCCCTCATGGTCTCCATTCAAAACCTCATGCCAGTCAACAGTAAAGAGAGCAGGCCTTGGGCAGCACCCACCTCAGGGTGAATTCCGTTTCTTCCACAGTTGGACATCTTTCCAGCTGCTGATCCCTCGGCTTCCCGATATTGAACTTGGAACTCTTCCATGTCAGCCATAAGGAATTAAGGAGGCATTTGAAAGATCCACGGTAAATACCTAATATGTTTCTTGAGTAATGGAAGAAAGTTCTCTTCCAAAAATCCTACTGGATTTACAATAAGATGAGTGGGTTTTGTTATGGCCCCAGAGACAGCATTGAGTAGAGGAAACCATGTCTTCAAGAATAGCTTTACTCTCCATTGGAGAGTGGACAGTTCAGGCCAAGTTGGCATCCCCTGCCCCAAGTGATCATCTCCTCCCTTGGGAGGAGCTAGCATGTCCTAGTATAGAGCCCAGATGAATTTGGGTGAAATCCGAGCCGTGTGGCCTGGTCAAATACCTGCCCCACCTGGATAAGATTTTGCTATCCTGTCCCTCGAGTCTAAAAATAACAATTCAGAACAAGTCGACTTGCAGAATGGTACTTCCACACCAACCTTGGTCAAAAGTTAAAGAGTGAACACCCTCGTCTTGTTCCCGATTTTAGAGAAATGCTTTCTATCTCCTCCCATTCAGTCTGTATTGGCTATGTGATCTGTAGATATCCTGTGTTATTTGGGCTTCTTATCATTTTATACCTGTTTATTCAGGTTTTACCACATAGGATGCCAAGTTTAAGGGATGCCATGTTTGAGGCCGCCAATTGTCTGTCTTTAGAGATGATTGTCTGGTGTTCATCCTTGGTTGCATGAAACGCATTGTGTTTATCGACTCGCGTATGTTGATCAAACTTGCATCCTTAGAACAGAACCAACTTGGGCCGGGGATGTGGCTCAAGCGGTAGCGCGCTCGCCTGGCATGCGTGCGGCCCGGGTTAGATCCTCAGCACCACATACAAAGATGTTGTGTCTGCCAAAAAAACAAACAAACAAAAAAATAAAAAAAAAAGAACAGAACCAACTTGATCATGGTGCACGAGATAGAATTCTTGAACTTTGGGATAGTGAATTATATTGAGGAATTTCTCATTTATGTTCATCAAGGAAATTCACCTAGTTTGTTGTGTCCGTATCTGGTTTCTTTAGGGCAATACATGAATTCCTTGACTCATGAAGGCAGTAAGTTCTTCAAAGGTCTGGAAAAGTTCAGCAACCAAATCCATTCAGTCCAGGGTGTTTCTCTGGGAACAGCTTATGACTGCTTCAATGTCATTGCTAGTTACTGGTCTAGGCAGGATGTCACCCTAAGTTTGGTAAATTCTGTGAGTTTAGAAATTTGTTCATTTCTTCTGGATCTTCCAGTTTGGGGATATTTTGAGAAGTTGTACACAACTCTCTGGATTTTGGCATTATCTGTAAAAACCTCCCCTCTTGCCAGTTTCTGTTGCATTTTTCCTCAGACAATTTAAAGGTTTGTCAATTTTGTGTATCTTGTCAAAGAATCAACTCTTTCCTTGGTCCTTTGCGTTGTATTTTTAGCCTCTTTCTGATCTTTATTTCTCATCTACCAATTTTTTTGCTTTGGCTTATTGTTTAAGATCTTAAGATGAGTCATTAGGCTATTTGAGGTCTGTCCTGCTGTGGACACTCACAGCTATGCAAGTCTTGTTTTACTGTGTCCCAAAGGATCTGGGTGGTCATTTCAGGTTTTCATATTGTTCTAGGAATTTCTTGACTTCCATTTCAATGACCCACTGTTTGCTCAAAGCCTATTGCTTGATCCCTTTGTGATCACATAATTTCCGCAGCTTCTTTTGCTGTTGACTGCCATGATTTTGTCATGGTTTGATAAAAATGCAAGGTATGTTCAGATTTGTGTTGCCAAGACTTGAAATATTTGTGGCCTCAAATATGATCGTTAGAGAAAATTCTGCATGTTCATGAGAATCACGTATTCTGCAGTCTTTTCATGAATCATTCTGTAGGGCTGTTAAGTTACAGCAGAGAGCAAGGGGAGACAATGGATCGAATGAATGGAGGAAGTGTGGTGTGTGTATAGAGTATAATTTAACCACAGAATGAGATGCCCTCCATATAAAGATGAGGCAGAGATCTTTGTGTTGAGCAAATAAGCTAAACTCCTGACAAGTATTCCATGCTTTCTCTCATGTGGAGTCTCAGATGAACTGAAAGGGGATTTTGGGGGGTGGGGAGAAAGTGAAGGGGACTAGGGAGGAGTGGTAGAGGGTTGCCAGGTGGGTGGCTGTAACCAGAGTTATAAGTATGTATAGAAAGTCAATGAAATCCCTCGACTTGTACTAGCCCTATGCACCCATTTAAGAGACATTGAGGATTTTACTGATTACTTTGCCTTATGTGGTCCAAGAATCTGGCCCCTCCTCCAGGATTCAATTGATCTAGGATTTTAGTAGAAACTGACTTCAGAGACCTGCTCCTCAGCATGAGGTCAGGGCTCCCCTTGGGAGGTCTGCCTGCAGGAGGGTGTATCCAACCGTGAATCTCATGTAGAGAAAACCCAACATGCCTATTGGACTAGTCATTGACTGTAGGTGGATGACCTTAATCCAGAGACAGGATGGGCTCGAGTCTAGGCCAAAAGGTTAGGCAAAGCCACAGGTGGTCCAGTGGACTCAGGAAAGTGGAGGGTGGGGAAGCTGAGGAGGGTTTAATTGGAAGATGGATTGACCCTCCCAGTGGAGGCTGACCACACTGGAACTACTGTCATTTTGGAGAAGTTAGGCTATGCATCCCTTAGACTAATCCCAAGGGAAAGGAAACACATTAGGGTTCGGGGCCATCACCATCATTGACGTTTGGCCCGATCCCCCTGCACAACTGGCAGGAAGAATCCATGGAACCCGAGTTGGAGAAGTCCAGATCTCTAGTTTCATGGGTGGCTGTGGAGACTGACATAGGTGGATTTTCAGAGAGAATTGCTCTGTGGATCTAGAGCTTCCGGACTTGAAGTGTTTGGTCTTGTTCTTATGTCTCGTCTAATTTTAGATGATATTTAGGTTAGGAGTGAGGAGCCAACACTGTGGGGAGTGCTTTGCCAACATTTGGCTCTGTGCTGGTCAAACTGCACCCAGGAAGGTGCAGGCAGGTTAACTGTTGTGTGATGGCTGAGCTAGCTTCCTCCCAGGGTCAAAATTCCCCTGAGGATACCAGCAGCCAGATTCTCCTGCATTCATCAAGAATACTGGATTCTATGTTGGGAAATGGGAATTGCAGGATTAAGATGTAAATTTCTCACTCTGTGCAAGAGTGGCTTTTGGAACCTGTGACTTTCTGCTATTCCAATGCCCATGACAGACAGAAGTCACCGTAGTATGGTATTAAACTTACAACCTGGATTCGGTTCCAAGTATGACCACTATTAAATGGAACCAGAACATCTTGAAGTCCTACATGAACCAAGTCTCCTATGGTATTAAGAAGTGCTTGAAGACCAGCGACATAAGTTTTAGAGGGCATAGTGGCCAGTTTGAAGCTGTTCCTTCTGGGGCTGGGGATGTAGCTCAGCATTAGAGCACTTGCCTAGCATGCATGAGGCCCTGGGTTCAATTCCCAGCTCACAGGGCTCCTCCATGACCAGATTTTGCATAGTTTTAGAAGGAAAACACACCCTTTTGCCTTGGGATAACACTCTCGGGCTAGAGTGTCCCACAGGTGTTGTAAGCACAATCCAGTGAAAGACAAAGGTAACCAGCATTGAATGTTTTGACAGACAACTACTTTCGACTAAGAAATTCAACTGAGGAAAGCCACACATTAGTAGGATTTTGGTTTATCAGCTTCTGCCCTTCAAGGCACATATGGTCCCATGTCTTAGAAGAGACCCCCCACTTATAACCAGATGCTTAAGTGGCCCGAGTATCTCCCCTTGAGAGCCTTACACCTAAAACCGAGGGGCACCTAGATGAGGTGGTGCATGCCTGCAATCCCAGTGACACAGGAGCCTGAGGCAGGAGGATCACAGGTTTGAGGCCAGCCTTGGTGATTTAACAAGACACTAAGAAACTTGAGAAAGTTATGAGGGCTGGGATGTGGCTCCGTGGTAAAGCACCTCTGGGTTCAATCCCCTGTACCTCAGCTCCCCAAAGCCAAACCATAAACCCCAAAAGGTAGTTTCCTGGCTAGTGCTGCATCTTGTTACAGCCATCCTTGTTCTAGGACTGAGCATTGAGGACGTGGTTAGCCAAGGATCAGAGCTGGTTAGTGAAGCAGTAGAACTAGTCGGTTCCTACAGCTGGTGAAGACCAGGCCCAGTCCGGCCTGGCTGGAGCTTCTCGGCACAATAGAGCTAGACACGGACCTTGAGAGGAGCATCATTTGGAAGTGAAAAAGCAAAAGGCAGGTCTCGAGGAAGGCCAAACGGAGCCTTTCTTCCCGGATGGCTCGTTCTTAACAGTGCATGTTCACGTCTTGGATTTTTATTGGGGGGGGGGTGGAAAGAGCAGACAAATTCAAGGCCACAGCTCCTCAAGAATTTTCTTGCTATCAGGCTCAAACTTTGAAAATGGAGACTGCTAGCCTCCAGAGGGGAACCCAGGGAAGAACACATGGTCCCCCCTACCCTACCTTTAAAGCAAAGCCAGAAAATTTGGAGAACACCAGCCAGCCAATTGAGACCATCTGCCTTTCACGAGAACCAGTGACGGGCAAATACAGAAGAACTGCGGGAGGGCAGACATGCCAGTTTAAGGAGAGACATCAGAAGATGACCCAGCTCCCCATGTCCCTGACCTGCCTCACTGAGGTGCTGGGGTCAGCTTTGATTGGCAGCACTTTGCATGCCCAAATGCCAGGCGACCAGATGCCAGCAAGTCACCTTCCTGAGAAAGTCCAAAGAACATTTCCATGGTGGCCCAGGAGGCCAGATCTAGACATCATTAGAATTGACACTCCCAGGTGTCTAGAAAAGGGTCTTTGCTTCTATATTATTCTGGTAGCTTCTACTGTGGTTTCATGAGTAGGGGTTTCCCCAGCCAATGAAGATTTAATTAGACCTTCCCCCTCAGCGGTGGTAGAGTTCAGAAATTCGTAACCTGACAACTTACAGGTTTGAGTGAGTCAAAGAAATCGAGAAGTTAGGCATTGCATTCTATGCCACGTCCCTGGAAGTTCTGAGAACAGGATTGTGTTGTGCAGTGGCTCCTCAACCTGGGCAGGGGTTACCTGCCCCTCACCTGGAGCAGCTGCTACAGCCCTGAAGACAGAGCCCGCACTGACCTCCTGGGCCAGGATCTCAGCTCAGCTTGGGGAGGAGGAGAACAGTTGTCCTCGGAGGCCTGTGGCCCAGAGGGCCAAGCTCTATGCCGACACGGAAGACTGGGGTCAGCTTGGGCTGCACAGGCCTGGGTTCCCAGAGATACAGGAGCAAGGACACTTCCTTACTTCCAGACTGCAGATTTCCACCCCTGCTCCTAGAAAGCAGCATGTGCCCCAGACGTGTTCCCAGAAGCAAAGTCTTAATGCAAACGTGCTAACAGCCAGGAGCCCTAGGCAAGGGGAACAGAGGGAGTGGAGGGAGAGCCTGACCATGCTCCAGTTAATCAGATGAAAAGTTTCTATGTTCAGACTAAGTATCTGAAAGCAGGAGGGGCTATTCTCTTGCCCTTCCCCAAACATGGGACTTGGAATATATAAAACATTCTTCAAAGTGTTAACAGGAGACCTTTGTGGTTTGACAATGGGTTAAAACCCCAGGGCGCTCTGCCAGTATTGTAATCCAGTGGTATCCATTCCCTGAGTTTCCAAGTCATAAGTACTTAATTTGGGGCTGGGGGTGTGGCTCGGGTGTAGAGCCCTTGCCTAGCACATGTGAGGCACTGGGATGGGTTCCCAGCACCACATATAAAGTTCCGTCGACAATTAAGAATTCGAAAAAGTGGGCACAATGCTTTGATTTTTAAGTGTGTGTAGTTTTTCATTGAGCGTATTTAGAGCGAGCGCAGGTTGTCAATTTCCACGTGGGTTGTTCCTTTTCCTTTGTGCTCGTTTAGAAAAACTGATGCTATAATTGACATGTCAAAGTGACGCGTTCGTAATGTGATCAGCTGGTGGGCTCGATTTTTAGTGTCGTGTACTTGATAGTGCTGTGAGCCTTAGAAGTGATCCGTGAGTCACTTTTATGTTGTGCCAGCAGTTTCTGCCATGGTTTCATTGTGGGTGATGTATGCACCGAGAAGAGTGCTAGAATTCAGAAGTTTGGAACCATCCTGATGGCTTGGAGGCTTGCACAGCCATCCTCAGTAAGTGCTAAGAGGACGCGAAGCTACTGGCAGAGGCTATTTCCATGGTCTCAATGCCCTCTCCAACCCTGCCACCATTAGTGGTCAGATTTTTAGTACCATGTGTCCACAGAGAAGCCCAGCTCGTCTTTGTGCCATTATTCTTGCTGAAGGTCATGGCAATAGTGTGTCAAGTCAGCTTCAAGCTTTGCAAGGCAGTTAGTGGTGGTATTGGGTTCACTAGACCCCCCCCCAAGGTGACTGCAGAAAGATTGAGAAACCGAGTCATACTGAAAAATAGACTGATCAGAAGCAGTCCTCTTACACCTTAACCAGTTTAAGTTCTAGAAAATTCCAGAGGCTATGCATTCCGGAGATGAAAGAAGTTATTGGGCAAGCTGGTCAATGCAGCCGGACCAGTACGTTCGATAGGTGTCCAAGTCTGTCAAGAAAGTTAAGGTGACCTTGACCATAGTTTGTCCAAAGAATGCAGGAAGAATATCTGCTCATAATCAACAGGGTTAGTGCCTGTTTGAAGAGGCTCTTGTTATCTAGACAGCTGGAAAGGGTTATGTCAGTAACACTCTAAAGTTATGATTTCTAAAACTATGGAAGGAAAACTCAGGAGTATCCTTGATAAGTATGGAATATATTTATAACATCTGATCGAAGCACAGTACCCAAGGTTCAGATTCTACAGTTGAAATAGAAAGTTACTTTCAGGGATCTCAAAACTTTACCCCACGTGAATCACAAGTCAAGGAGTCGACCTTTACAGAAGAAGGGCTGTTGGACTTAACTGAGGAGCAATCTCGGCATCCTCAGAGGTGGAACACCATGGCACATGCTTCAACATGTGACCCCAGAAGAAGTGACCGCCACTTTCCTTGGACTCTTGCCAAGTTTCCAAGTGGACTGGAATCAGAAGGAACCAAATGCAGAGTCCAGGTTGTATTATAGGATACGCTCCATTCTGGATGAGCCCGTCTAGAAAACTTGACAGCCACATGGTTTTGTAGTGTTAGACCATGGATGTCTTATCTAAGTGGGTGGCAAAAATGCTCAAAGGTGACCAGTGTTGGAAGTTGGAGTCAGGTCCTTCCACGAAGGCCAACTATTAGAACAAAGACGAACCCTTAGAACAAGGGTCTTGGATCTGGGTGTTTCATGGGGGCAGTTGTGCCCCAAGGTTCGGCTGTCCAGCGATTCTCAGGGCTGGTGACCAGAGGGGATATAACCACATCCATCTGACCGACTGGCTGAAGTATGGCCCTGCCCAAGCCTCTGATGCAACTCTTGGGTTAGAGGCTGGGATGGGACCTTACTATGAAGGCAAGCACGAGAGGCAAAGCTTCAGTAGAAAGCCTTCTGCTCTGCCATTTGTACCTTCTTCTAGACTCTCTTACCTGTTTCAGTATTGTCTTTAAAAGTGATCAAGAACCCTTCCTTGCATTGAACACTGTCCCACCTCCCATGGAAAGAGTTAATCCTGACCATCACAGTGTATGCAGTTCTACGGAAGGTAACGGAGAACTATCTTGTGTGGCCCTGGCAGGATAACTAGGAAGGCATTTAGGACTATGTTCCTCAATGTTCTCTCGTCTTCCATGGCTGCCAGGAGAGAGTGTCCAGCATTTTCCAACATCCATCACATCCCAATGGAGGGCAAATTCCACTTCTATGGTTAACAGGAGAGGGAGCTGGAAGTGTCTGATGTTCAGAATAGAATTAGAAATGCTGGATTATACACCTTGTTCAACAAGTTAGTAGAATTCGTGAACTAGAACAAGGACCTCATTTGTCCTCACGTAATGACCACCCGGCAGGGAAAAGAACCTTCATAAAGGAGAAAAAAATCTTTGGTTTCATCAAGTAGCAATCTCAGTGTCCATAATGTGACCCCCAACACGTCCCTCAAGACAGGACACTACAATGATCACCTTCATGGAAGTCTTTCCGAGTCATACTTAGGAAGCAGGACTTTGAGAAGGAATGAGAACTCCTTCAGAAGGACCTAGTGAAGGCCCAGGTGGTCTCACCCGTTACGCGACTGACCATTGGCCTTTCATTTGTGTCCTGGAACCCACACCTGGTAGGATGGGGCAGTCAGGCTACTGGTGTCAGGACAACAGGACAAGCCTTTCATCTGAGGAACTGTGGTACCAGTAGATAGAAGGTAGAACTATGGACCTCTATTCTTGGGCGACATCAGAGCCAAGTTCCCAAGCAGTACCGAAGACTTCACAGGTCACTCCAGGCCTCACCTGGCAAGGCTGGTGCCCCGTGACCATGCCCTCCTTCCCCGACCCCAGGTGCCAGCACCATAGGCAGAAAGAGCCTTTTGAGGGGTTGAAGATTTGGGACACTATTCCAACTCCAAGCTAAGAGAGCCTCAAAGAAAAAAGATGAACTAACAGCACACTCAGTTTCAGGAAGTACTGAGGAGCAAGCCTCGAGGACCATGAACAGGAACGTGAAGCCATGACAGGTACCAGGCACATCTGTAGAATATTGGCTGTCCAGTGTAGGACAAGCAGCCAGGGGACAAAAGGAACGATTCCATTTAGAGGGCTTGTGGTCTGCTAGCTACCAGCGTATGGACCATGTTCAGATCCTGACTTGAACAGTGGAGGAAAAGGCTGCCAACCTGGAGTGTGACTACTTGTGGGTCATTTGGTAGAGGAATTGGGTTTTCTGAGAGTGTGTTAGAGACGTCATGGTCTTCGTATACTGCAGTAGGCAGACCTAAGACGTAGGTCTAAGGGACGCTTGAGAGGTTGAGGGATAAGAAACAAGACCCAACCCATGTCATTGATGTGGTTATTGCCGAGAGGAAAGCCACGTTGTGCCTTTCTGATGCTTTCTATGACCATTTTAGAAACACCGAGGACTCCTTGCAGACCAAAAACCAGCATAAGCTGCATCCCACAGATTTATACCACTCCCCTGCCAGTAGTTCTCCCTGTCCCATGGCCCTGACCTGTACATCATGTCCACTGGATTCAAGGATAATCATCTTGTTGCAAGAATTCTCCATCAGTGGTCAAGAACTCGTTACCCTCCATAGAAATGCATGCTTTTTTGCTAACATGAGCATATTTAAGTCTTAGTTAAAAATCTTCATGAGCCTGCATTTATTCAGGCTTCCTGAACATTCAGTATCAGGTCTGTTAAGATGTCAGTGGTAATGACATGGACTTCTCTTCCTGTTGGACAGGGGACTTGACATCAGGACAGTGTTGATACCAGCAAGGGACCTGCCCGGTGGCTAGGAGGCTCCACGGAGCTTGTGCACAAGTATGTTAGGGTGAGGGAGAACTGCCCCAGAAACAACAGGGCCCAGGGGAACACACCTGAGGGACCCAGTGGGAGCCCCACCCTCTCAGAGGTCTGGATTTACAGAGTTGCTAAATAATTCCTGACTTGAGATCCAAGTTTAGGGTTTCTCAGGATAGGAAAGTTGTGGGGAGAGCTGTCCCAAGCCTGCTCCAGCTTCCCTTCATGGAGTTTGGAGGTTCAGTTTTCAGCATTGACATCAAGCAGATACCGTCCTGAGCCTCTGCATCCCTCTGGTCAGAGGCCATGTGTCGTTGTTCCCTGGCCTTTACTGGGGACACTTCTCTCTTAGGAGATCAAGAGTTAACGGGCAGAGGAGTGACGGGCAGGGAGTGTAACGAGGGAAAAATCATAATTGCTCCTACTTCGAGGAGACTCAAGTTAGGGTCCTCATAACTAGGGTACAGCTTTGGCAGTTCTGGAAGACATTGCTGGCCTTCTCAAACCTTCCCAGGCTCCTATGGAGGAGCAGGAGAACTGGAAGGAAATAGAGAAGTACGCTCTCTGACAGGTTCTCCATGTCAGAAGACCATCATTAATGTGGTGGTAGGTGACCTTTGTCTTGGAACGAAAGGCAATACACACGTGCTTCAAGTGCCATTACATACCTTTCTCCTGCTTATTCCAAACAAGATCCAGAAGCGTGGGGTGACCTTGGAGGTAGGACAGGGGACAGAGGTCTCCTTCAATGAGGTAATGAAACCTATTTGAGCCTTGGAGACTTTCCCAGACCATTTCCCCCTCTACATTAAGAGCAATCCTTCCATGTCAGGTTACCCCATGCGTAGACTTCAGAATCTTGGTGAACACTATTTTGTTGGTGTGCGGCACTTAAGGCTTGAGCTCACGAGAAGTTGATATCGCCCATCATCTCCAGAGATGACAGGACAGATCATCCAGCAAGAACAGAAGCCAAGTCTCAGAGGTCTCAGCTCTATCAAGACTAACATGATATTGAACTCAGGGTCACTTGACCCGAGCCACATCCCCAGCCATTTTATTTAGAGACAGGGTCTCACCAAGTTGCTTAGTGCCTCACTGTTGCCGAGGCTAATTTTGAACTCCTGATCCTCCCTCAGCCTCCCAAGCTATTGGGATTACAGGCATGCACCAGCATACCCGGCCCAAGATTCTCAAGTGTGGCTTCTTCCAGTGTTAAGCTAATGTTCCAGAAGTCCAGGAGACCCAGGCTCACCCCATTTCTAGTCTACAGGCATATGTCAAGTCTTTTCCATGAACCTGTGGTCATTCTAGGAAAGGTTCCAGCCTCTGGGGTCAATAGGAAGTCACTAGGCTTTAAGATCAGCATGCAGAATGAGGCAAGTGTGACCAAGTGGTAACATGTCCACTAGACCCCAGCTTAAGTCAGTCAAAGACTCAGGTGTGCCACTGGTTGCCAGGAAGTGTCAAGGCCACACTTAAAGCTGCATTGCCACCAAGGAGAGTCAGCATATGCTCTTAAGAGGGTAGTCAAGCACTTTCCCGAGATTTGATGTCACCAAGACATGTTTTTGTTCCACTGGGGACTTGGTCCTGCCCACACAGGTGATTCAACAAAAGACCAGTTTCAAGTTGATGGGGGAGGGTAAAGTTGATGACCTTCACATCCAGATCATTCAATTGAGACTTGAGACTCTTCCCCCAGTGCACATGCAGAGGCACACACCAGGTGACTCATCAGCTCACCTATATCCAAGGTGATACTATAGCCTGAGGTTGGAGAGATCAATAAGGAAACAGTGACTAAGTTACCCAGGGTTGGTAAATCCAGTGATCAAGTCACTGGAGGTAGCCAGGAGAGAAACTTACCTCTCTGAATAGTTCCCATCTTTTTCCCCATACGACCTTGAATGGATGCCATCAGTGGGCTAGGAATTGAGGGACCTTGACAGCAGAGAATCTGCCATTTTATTCCATTCTAGAAGAACTGAGCATCCCTACCAAGTTGTGAGCAGTTGACTGAAGTGAAGAAAATTCTTTGGGGGCAAGTTCCTAGTCCTGAAGAAACACCTCTGGTTCAGTCAGAAGTGACTGTCACCACCATTCCATATGCTTAGTTTAGTTAAAACTAACTCAGGTCCTAGAGGAGTGAATCCAACCAGTGCTCATGGTTCCCAAATATACCCCTACTGAGAAGGGGCCAAAGACATTTAAACCAGAGGCCAGTTATGGGATGGAGGAGGAGAAACCCAAAGTATGGACAGTTATTCCAGAAAGTGAGGAGGTACCCCAGGGGCATGGGGTGATGGGAGCCAGGCTAGAGAGATTTCTGGAAAGAATCCTAGTAGACAGAAGGGCTTAGCAGGGTCCGAGTCTGATAGGAAGTGGGAGGGGAGACACTGAGGATTCCCTTAAGAAGGGTACACAAGGGAGAATTAGAGGTATCTAACTGACTCAGGGAGGAGTCAGGGATTTGATGACATCAAGTCCTATTCAAAGGGATTGAGTTATCATACAGGTGTTCCCTCCCAACAGATGTTTCTCTTGACCAAGATGGGCTCCCCCTCATCAGTAGAGACAGACACTTGCCTGTGCTTCCAGACAGGATGCCATCAGCTGGATTCTTGCCAAGATGCTTGGTGAAATCCGTGTGCTGAGAGCCATAGCCTAGTAGGAATGATACCTGGCATTTGCCAGAGGGAATGTTTGAAAGGTGAAGCCAGGGAACCATTGAGATGATGATTTGAGTTAAGCTATATATAATTGCTGTGATGCTGGATTGCTTGTATTGTATATTTGACCTTTACTGTCTGGCAATGGGGTGGCTCTTGCCGCCTCAGGTGCCCAATACTTTGGAGTTCTCTTGGGGATTCCCGGAAAATTCCTATTGGTTGGGGAAGTGCTGAAGGAGGAATTTCTGGAGGAGGAATTTCTGGAGGAGGGATTTTTGGTGTGTGTGTGGTGTATCCCAGGGGAAGACCACATGGGTGGCATTGGTGGAAAATCGCGTGTGCAGTTCCAGTAAGAGTTGAAATAAAGTAGTAGCTCTTTGAACCTACAAGGCTTTGTGGCAGCTCAGTTATTCATGCCCAGCCAGACTGGAGCATCCGTGACTCTAGACATGTCTGGGTTAAAAATAAAAAAAAAAAATTAAAAAAAAAGACTTTAAGATGTGGAGCAGGGCTGTGTCTGGAATCCTACCATTAGCCCGCAAGGTGTGCTTGGAAACGACTGAGGTAAAGACCCCTGTACACATCAGACCTTGCTCTTCATGTGTTCCAAGGGTAAGACCCACATGGAGGTGGTATGATAGGAGACAAGCTCGTGTGTGCTGTGTAGTCCTTTTTAGGGACCAGGACTGAGGATGGTCCCAGCAATGGGGCCCCCACAGGCCGACACAGGGCTTTGCTCTTCATTTCCTTAGAGGAAGAACCAAGGGGTAAAGTCTGGAGTCTCCTGCCAGTTAGAGACCTGATTGCTCTGCGTTTTAAAAGAAACCCAAATAGGCTTTGTGTTGAAAGGGACAACTTCAGGGAGGTCAGGAGGAGGGAGAAGGATGGTGGTGGAGGCTGGTGGTGGAGGCTGGTGGGTGGTGGGCGAGACGTGGCTCATCTGCTCCGGTTCCTTACAGCCTGTGTGGGTGAGATGCGATGCCATTAATAAGGTCTCATTTTATTCCTAGACAGATGCCTGACTTTGCATGTCTCAAAGAGGAAGAGACTTGGCTTTGTATTTTGGGGAAATCTTGTCATTTGAGAAAGCAAGGCAACCTTCCCCCTTGTCTGAAGTGGCTTAAGATAAGCCTCCGGAGTATCCTTCCAGGGTCAGCCAGTTTGGGCAGCTGGATGGAAGGGCTGTGGTGGCCACAGCAGCAGCCATGGCCAGTGGCTTAAGCCGCTTCATGGGCTGTTACCTTCAAGTGCAGCGTCAAGCCCAGGGGCATTCCTGCAGGGAGAGCAGGCATGGCGGGGAGGAGGGGGCACACAACATGGAGCAGGGTTCTCCTACAAGAACCCCAGCAAGAGCTGAAGTCAGTTCCAAGCATGCGGAGCCTCCACTGCACGGGGAGGCTCATAGGGGAGCTCACTCACCTCTAAACTGGAGCCATATTGGGGGTCTAGATCTTGACTAGACACTGGGTTAAAGAACAAGGATCAAAAAAGCCACCGGCAACCTACGTGGGTTTTCACCTTTAGGAGATCTCTTCAGTGCAAGTGGGTCCAAGAGTCCACAAAACCCCCACAAACACATGGCCAGACAACAGGCCAGAGCATCTCAAGAACCACAAAGAACAGGGAGGGAGGCCACTTCGTCCCAGTCCTGGGGCACTTTAACCGGGATCAGAATCAAGGGACATCAGGTCACTGTGGTACTCGTGTTCCAGACAGCTGATGCCATCTGAAGATGTGGAAATGATTAACAAAGAGGTTTCTTGGCCTTTTTGGCTACCAGCATTGATTGGCAGTCCCCCTTCCCGAATGTGGGGAGTGTAGACTCACAGCTCCACCTGGTAATTCTGCAAGAGCACAGGTGGGGACATGCTCAGGCATGGCAACTCCAGTCCCATGATCAGAGCTGTATCGGGTGTCTGTCGTGGTCCAGCCAGCTCCTGCGTAACACTATTGTCCTCCCCCATGCAGAGTGATCACAGCCATAGGCATTACTGCTAAAAGTTCAGATCAGAAGTCCAGTGTCTTCCCCACCAAGTTCCCCCATTCTTGGCTGCCTATGTCCTCTTCCTTGATTATACCTGGTGCGTCAGACACTTCCGGGAACAACTGGGGTCTATGGGGATGGCTGGAAAAGGTACAAATGCTGCAGGTCCCACTGTGCCACCATCTTGGTTTTGGGCAGTGCCACCACGATCAGCTCCTTCCCGGAGCTCATAGCAAGTCTGTGATGGTCAACTTTCCCCTCTACCATGGCCATAGATCAAGTTCAAACTCAACCTTGGGATTCTTAAGGGTGGCAGTTTGTGCTAGCAACCTGCACTGTCTAGTTGGAGATACCCTGGGCACTCTAGGAAGCCAAGTCTTACTTCAATTACACGACAGGTGGCTATTCAGGCTTGTTCTAGTTGACATGGGGGTTCCTGACCAGGAGAGCCTCATGGGTTTAAAGCTTGTAAGGCAAGGTCCCACTCTGGTTCCAGAGGGCCGAGAAACCCTCAGTCAGGGGAGCTGGGAGTGGAGAGCAAATTCATAACTGGTGCCACCTATTTGCGTTCACCTAGTTTTATTTAGGCCAAGATCCCAAACGAGGCTGATGCCTGGGTTACACTTCAGGAAACAATGTCCAATACAAATTCTCAGGAACAACTTGAGCCACACTTCACTGTAATCTCAGACGAGATTCTGACCAGAAACGGTTTCTTACCAATTGAAGAAAGAGACATCATTCAGCATCAATAGCCATCATACAAATTAACACCTGGGTAGGGTGTCTGATACTTGAGGATCTTCATTTTTGGCCAAGAAACTGAGTTAAGTAGAAATGGGAAACGATATCCAGGAAACGGATAACATGTTTATTCCTCAGGGACATTCAGGCATGGACGCTGGTGTGTGCATTTCATGTTGCTATAAATAGCAAACTGCCCTATAGCAACTACAGCGCCACTTGCCACCAAGTCCAATTAGATGTCCCAAGTCCCTTTTAAAATGGGCCGACCACCTAGGTGTTAGGGAGCAGCCCAGTGGTTAGGTGTGTGCACCAGACCCTGGTTTCCACCCTGTCACAGCCGGCCAGAGACATCCTTAACTTACTGAAGTCTAGTCTTTCCACGGGACACAACGTGGGTAGCAGAAGAGGTAACTTATGGGACTCACAGCAAGGAATTCAAGATAATGGGAAGCATGACAAGAGTTTTAGGGAACTTGTATTCACTATCTGGCCAATACCATCACAGCACACAAAGTTCCCCTAATCCCCTCATTCTGGTGGCTTCAGTTGCTATCCGTCAGCCCTCAGTGGTCAGTGTGCAAGGGTACGTTGGTGGAAGATGGACCTTCCAAGGTCATGCCCGGTTTTCAGCCGTGGACCCTGCTGGCAACTAAGCCAATGAGAAGCACAGGGCCCCACCTCTCCCAAGGTCATTCTGTCTCCAGGACACTCAGCCTAGCCAGGATTCTTTCCACCAAGTGCATTTCCTGGCACCTCATCTCTCTGTGCATCCATTTCTACAGAATCAATCCTTAAGACACTCTGGACAACACTGGACAGGAGGGTTGGAGGCACCTGGCCTCCATCTGAGGTGAGCAAGGACATGTGAAAGGGGCCAAAGCAAAAGCCAGCATTCAGAGTCCCAGTGCCAAGGGTCTTGGCATCTCTGATGCCATCTCAGGCAGCGTCTCCACCACCAACTTTCTCCCTGCTTCCGTCTCCCAGATTTTCCAACCCAGCATCAAGCAGCATAGATCCGTCATCCTGGGAAGGGTCGGTAGAGCCAGCCAGGAGTAGTAGCCAGCCCCAGGCAACTTGCATTCAGCTGGGAGAGGGTACTCAACTGCTTTAAGCTGCACCTGGGGAGTTTTAACTAAGGATGACTTGGCTTTATATTTTAAGCTTAGGAGAAATTGATGTTCCCGAATTGGTGTCTAAACCTAGAGCCAACTCCAATAACCGAGGTCTAATGCTCCCTCGGGTCGAATGGGCATGAAGATTTTTCTACTCCTTGAGGGACTACATCTGATCAGAGATCAGGTTACAGGACACATGTGGCCAACATTCCTCAGACTGTTCAGGATGAAGCGGCAGAAAGTTCCCTTAAAAAAAAAAAAAAGTCAATATCCTACTGTCTATAGTCTTGGTCAAGTCTTTACATAAGATTTGAAAACTAAGAACCTTAGTTGTAGGCAACTCCAACTTGTTTGTCCAACAGAATTTGAATTTAGTCTGGTTTATGAACCTGGTAAGTTTGTGTTGCTCTGTCCTGTGATCAAAATGTTAACAGATGTTAGTAAGGCAAGACAGACGTCTTAAGTATTTAAGATGCAGGGCCCTTTGCTTTCTAGACCTTGAGTATGGCAATATTTAAGTTGTTTCTGTGCCAAAGTGAAAACCCAGGAGTATTGACTATGCATTTAAATCATTTCCATTTCCGTGGGCGATTTGAAAATAATTTACAAATAAGGCAAGTGCAGATTGGATGTTTATAATTATAGAAAACATGTGAATTTTCAAAAGTCAATATTAATTGCCAAGTTCAAGTACTCTTGGGTTTAAATCTAAGAAGTTTGACTGTTCGGTAAGTTATGTAACACATACCACAAAGATGTGATGTTTGACCACTTCTAGGTATGTTCTCTAGAAGAGAACTTGTAGAGTACATTATCTAACATAGGCCAAGTTTGGAGGATGAGCTTTGGAAGATAAAATAGGACCCCAAATCATGTTTAATACTCTGAGAGCAACAGCTTGTGTATGAGGATCTTTTTGAGTTGTAATGAGTGATCGCCATCTTAGATGGCAGTTTGGGGGAAGTCTTTGCTTTTCCATGAAGGTCCATTTATAAGTTATTCCAGGTACAGTTGGTAGCCCATCAGTCTAGCCTGTCCACGTGTATCAGCACCAACAGCTCGAGAGACTGGGGGGCGGGTGGGGGCGTTGCTCACTTCTCTGCCTAAGTGGGCAGCCCTTTCCCATCTTGCCCTTGCCTAGATCACATTCCAGAGTCGTTAAAATCATTTCCTGCAGGGAAACCTTGCCAAGATTCAGAAACAATTCTCAGCATTGTCACACTTCAACGTGTCCCCTTCAAAACTCACGTGTTAAGCAATGCCACAATGTTCAGGTGAAGAGATTGGGTTATGAGCTCACTTCAGTGGATTCATCCATTTGAATGGACTAACCGGGCGATACTAACTGGGCAGGGGGTGGGGGTAACTGGAGGTGGATTGGCCCTGGGGGTGCAGTACCAGGAATCTGTCCCTGGGTCCTTTCCCACCTGCCATGACCCATGCCTCTTTCCCTCCACCATGATGTCCTGCCTCACCTTGGGCCTAGAACAATGGGGTTGGCCAACCATGGACTGAGATCTTTGAACAGGCCAGTCGTAGAGTTGACCTCCAAGTTGTTCCTGTCAAGTACTTTGGTAAGACAGAAAGCTGGTTAACATGCCCACGAGGCAAACTGGAAGAGTTGTGTCAATCCTACCGAAAAGTGATCTACACGAGGAACAGCATCCCTGTGCATCATCACCCGGTTCAGAGATCATGTACTTCTAGGAGGCCAAAGCCTCTGTCTCCTTTGTAACTACACAACGGCCGATTCATGTGAGACCTAACTTGGCCTTCTCATGTACTAGACTTTCCCCGGCTGGGGAACCATAAAGCATTCCCAAATAAGCAAGTCAAGTCCCTTACGATTAAGGGAGTTACAAGGGGGAACAGTAAAAGGGTCATTTCACACTGTCCCTTGTCCCCCTCCATGCTGTCCCGTTATTGGAGGCCTGTGTGCAAGGAACTCCACGGACCTCGTGGAGGAGGCTGCACCCCTTTCCCTAGGTGATGGGTTCTGCCCACAGGGGGGCTATGTGGGTCATTTCAGCTCCCAGGAAAACAGTCTTCCCTGGACACTCTTGCTCTTGGCTTGTGCAGGGGAGGGGGACAGTGTCACCTAGGAATCAACACAGGCAGCATTGATGAAGACCCTGGACTCAGAACCCCGCTGGCCTAGGATGGAGTGGCGATTCTGACATCACAGGCTTCCAGGGGGGCGGAAACTCAAGCTCATCTCCTCTAGTATAAAATGGAGGTGCTGACACCGACCTGGGTCTCGGATTAGACCGGATCGGCTCAGTACCCAACATGCAGTCGTCGTGGTCTTAACTATGGGGGTAGGCTGCATGGGTCTAGTGAGACCCGTCAGGATGGTCTCGTGCCCAAGCCATCTCAGGATTACAAAGCTCATTAGTCACTGTAGACTACGCCCTTAATTCCACGTGAAGATTAGAGTCAAGTTTTAACTCTTGAAGATCTCTAGGTCCATTGTGCGCTAGACACCCTGGTGGCCAGTCTTGCTTGGCTTCTTTTCACCTTTACTCTAAATACCAGTTTGAATCTGAGGCCTGCAAGCACTTCTAATTCATCTCTGCAGAAGTATCCTGAAGTACCCAAACATCTTTGCAGTTCCTAGACTCATGCAGGTGTGGCCGACGGCACCAGCCTGGTGAACATCCTCCCACGACCTTCTCCACTATTGCAAGGCAGGAGAAACACCCCTAGATTGGCTTCATCAGGAAAAATTTAACATTTGGAAACTCCAAGCTCAGCAGCGGTTTTCTAGGGACAGTTGGTCACTAGAATCCGTTTACTATCTACCACTATGTGCTCAGGCTGAGGTTTCAAAAAAATGGTGTGCAGATAGAGAATCCAAACAGTAGCCTAGAGATCCAAGGCTGATCTTATTATATAGGATCTTGGGAGAATGACTGCCTTTTGAGCATATGTCACCATCTATAAGGATGACCCTAGCCCAGGTCAGCCTCAGAAGGACTACTCCGAGGAGCTAGAACAGTCTAGAGACCTGCAGGTAGGCCTCAGCAAGTCCCTCCCACAGGACAAATGAAGAGGGTTGGGAAACCTCAATCTACCCAACTGGATAGAAGTTGTATCTTAAGATTTAAGATAGAGAACAGATGTGAGGCCGTAAGACCATCAAGAGAAAGTGATTACGACAATGCGGATTCCATTTTGATAAGAATAAGGAATGCTCGGGTTTTACAGGAGGCTCCCGGGGGCTGGGCCCAAGGAACCCAGTCTCCCCTACCTCCACTATTTCAGGAAAGGCTCAGCAGGACTCGGATTTGAGTCAGGCTGTGCTCAGACCATCAACCTGGTGGGCTGAAAGTAAAGGCGTCCATTACTGGAGGCCTCCCTGGCCATCACTGGCATGCCTGGTCACTGACCAGGGGAGCCCATGTTAGTAGAGCTGGTTCCAAGTGGAGGTCAAACCCTTGAAGTGGGCCAAGTTAGGGCTTGGGAGTGGGGGCCGACACCCCATCCCCAGATCCAGCAAGGCTCCAACAGCCCGTGGGCAACCCATTCCTGTGTGAGCCACTGTTGGTTTCCAGCAATTTCATTGACCAACTCGGTGCTGGCCACTCCGAGATGTTCTGTCCACACCCCATTTCTCTGGCCTCACAGCTTTTCTGTCCAGTCTCTACTGTGGCCACAAGGGCCCACTTCCAGTTGTCTTCTGGAATGCTCCCTTCTCCACCAGGAGGCTCAACCTCGCCTGCTCACTCCCACTTCAGCGTCCACCCCCAGAGTTGTCTGGTGTCTCAGGCCAGAGCCCACGCACCCAGACCCCGAGTACACTAGTCCCTCATGGGACTATCACCCATCAGGTAGGGCGGGCATAGAGATGCTACCATGACAAGTCATTTGACAGGAGCCAAGGTTCAGATTCTAACCAGTTGTTACTCTTCCAATGTCCTAGGATGGTCACTGCGGAGCAGTAGCTGAGGGTCTATACACAGCTGTGTGGTTCTGGATAGGTGGGGGAAAGACGACCAAGGCTTTGGATACTGCCAGACTCCATGTCTGGAACCAGTATGCAGTCCCATCAACTAGGGACTATGGATTGATTCATTTCCTCCAAGGGCCCCGAGGAAGGTAGGTGACCAAGATGAGTGTCATAAGGCTAAGCAGCACATGATGGGTCAACTCAAGCCTTTGATATGCCATTCAGCCTTGGATGGCTTGTCCCTTAAGATCAGTGACTACTCAAGTTAGTTTATCAGAGCCAGGAATCTCGTCCCCCTGGAGACTCGGCTAGCATAGTAGGCCAGAAAGTAGAATATAGATCAAGAGTGTCGCGCCAGGCCGAGCTTGAGCTTGGTGTGGGTAAATACCTCAATCCCCAGCCTCCAATTCCTCATTCCAGCAGTTCCAATGCTAAGGCCCTCCTGTTTGAGCTGCTGTAGGTTCCCGAGACCTTCCATTAAGCCACTCCCACTGGGAGCAGCCGAGCCCATGACCTGCTCCCCAGAGCGGCTTTTTAACCACATCATTCCATTCACTATTGGGGAGGCCCAAGACCCTTGAAACGGACATGCCTGCAGAGGTCTGAGAACTGACAAGCTCAAGTCTGACTCGAGCAGGTGGAGCTCTTGGCAGTGGGAGGAAGAGGTCTGAGGACTAGAGGGAGAAAGGGAGCCATGTCCTTGGAAGGACCTCAGGAGGGGTCCATCTGAGCCCCGGGGCTTAGTGTTCCCAGTTAAGTCCTCAAATCCCTCACGACCACAGTGAGGATGTTCTGTATCAGAGAAGTCCCTTCATGTCCCAGCACAGGTCTGTCCACCCCATTCCCCTTCAGAGCCATGACCCTGGTACGTCACACTGGGCGTCCACTCCAGCCTCACATTGTAGTTGCCTTAGTCAGCCTTTTCATCACCGCGACCAAAACCCAAGGCAAGAACTTAGGATTTAGGGTGACTTGTGGCTTCAGAGGCCTCAGCTCATGGTTAGACGAGTCCCTTGCTTGGAGCCTCAGGTGCGGCAGAACATGGCGGCAGGTGTGGGGGAGGAGAGGCCCTCACTGCAGAAGCAGAGGCCAGTCAGGGACAGTACAAAGGCACATCTTTAAAGGCCCACTTCCTCCATCCACACGGCCTGCCTACAGTTACCACCCAGACACAGCAATCCTCAAGTTATTCCTTGGTTCAGTGGAATAGCCTACCTATTAGGTTACAGCTCTCATGGTCACTTGACCTCTGAACATCGATTGTCCCCCCATGATGTTTTTTGGGGGGCAACACCTCATATCCAAAACCAAAATGGATCCTTATCAACTTCCTTTGTCTTTAGATATAGGAGACCAAGTCCTGATGTTCTCTTCTAGGTTCTTAGTGACACCTAAGAAATGCTATCAGATGCTGGGTCCCGAGTATCGGAGTTACCCCTAGTTATGTTTAGTAGTTAGTTAACCAGTGACAACAGCCAGGCATCACACTGGTATGTGCCCCTAACTTGGCCCTCACTCAGCCCCGGCCTGGGGGACCCCTCTGGTTCATGGCATCCCGAGTCTCCCAATAAGCCAGTCTGCCTTCATGGTCTGTTTCCTCTTTGGAGTTTAGCCCTCTGTCTTTCAAGAAACAGGAACCTGCTATCTTGTCAGCATGACTTCCACTAATGCTAATGTTCCGATTTTTTTTTTACTCCCCTTTGACAGAAAGAATACAATCAATTTATCTCAGAAAGCTAGTGTCCCCATGAAGATGGCATTGAAAGCTCAAGGGACCTCTGGTTCTTCCCAGAGGCTGAGGCTTTGGGTCTTGGGTTGGTATCCCTGGGATTACCCCGAGAAACCCATATGATCATTCCCCTTACATCTCATGACAGGATCTCCCAGGTTCTGGGCCAAGCTCCAAGGTCGCCTTTCCCATAGGCCCCATTGGGTCAAGCAGAGTAGGAGACTTGAATCGGCAATGGTGTTCGAGCTGCGTCAACCATGACAAAAATCCAGAAACAGACCACAGCATCCATGGGTGTCCACAGCCACCACATGGTTAACACTGTCCTGAAATCCTTCTCCAGAGGCCTCTGCATTCAAGGCTAGGTTCACGGGAATCTGCCCACAGCTACTGACCCTCTGGAGGCAGGGAGCGGTGACAGGAGGTGACGGTCACTTGTGTTCACCTCCGTACACCCCTTTTACTCCCGTAAGTCCAGGAAGATCAGCTCTGACCAACATGGCCACGTCACCAGGATACTTTTCCCTTGAGCCTTTGTTGGCTCTCCAGCAAGACGGGCAGGTTGGCTCCACTGGGCACTGCTCAGAATCCTGCTCTACCTGGACACAGCCTTATGGGAAGGGCAGCCCGTGGACAGTTCCTTAGTCATTAGCACATTCCCCCTTTCAGTAAGGGCTTGGGATAGTTAACACCAAGAAAAGGGGCAGAACAGTGGCAGAGGTCCTCAACTGTCACCAAGCTTGGCCCTCAGAAGGGTCAGGTAGCCACAAGAACTAGGAAGTTTGACAAAATGCAACTAGAGCTCGACTTCACTTTTTAGCAATGCCGTTTTTTCCCGGTTCCAGAATCAGATCTAGAATGTCAGGCTTTGCCATGTCCATTTTCACACCTTTGATTGTTCACCCATTTAAAGGGTTCTGCCCATTTTGCAGCATATTCCTCAACACAAGCCTGGGGAGGGCCACGTATTCTCACGGGCAGCATTGTGCATCCTGGCATAGTGGAGGTGGTGCACCAAGGTGGCACCTCACAGCAAGTACTTGAGGGCACTAGGCATTGCTGGTGACCCTGATCACAAGCACTTGAACCAAGTGGTTCCAGACTGGATTCCCTTCTGCCTCTGGGCACCAAGTATTGAAGGGGGCGATGCCCAGGCTCTGCAGCTATCTTGTTTCTGCTTTATGTTCCATTCATCCTTTGGATTTGGTTATTTGAGTGCCTGGTGAGCTATGAGGACAACAGCACCAGTAAATGTTCAGTCTATCAGTGGCTTAGGTCTGCAAGCATGAGCTCCCAGCCTAACCCTGCAGGCTCATCTTCAGACACCACTCCCCCAAGCTGCCTTCAAGCCTAGAAATGGAAGAGGTTAGAAGGCAGAGGTCAGTGATAAGCTTTGTGTTGTCTTAGGAAGGTTCTAGAATGCCAAGGCAGTGTTTTAGGCAACCATCTCAACTCTCAGAAACACCCGAGCCAAAGGAACATTTCTGCAGATGAAACCATTCAAGCATAGCTGGAAATGTGGGTGGCGGAGCATGAACTAATGGAGTCACGTCCCCAGGGAGACATTTATTCAGGCACATGAGAAGCAACTCGTTTTGTTCAATATTTGATCAGCGATTTGGATAGAGACACAGGTCTGATCAATAATGGTGCAGTTACTGAGAGACTTCGACAGCTGTTTCATTCCAGTCTGCTAATCTTTGACTCCCCCACAACCAAGATTAATTTAAAGTTCGATCAAAACGCCAGTCTAAGAAGATCTCAGCAGAAGACACTTAAAATTTCAACCATTAGTGTCAGGAAGGCCGATGCAAACACTGACTGCCTAGACAGTCAGGGCCTCAAAACAATAAGCCAGAGGAAGAATAAGCATGCTAGGCCAGGGGATGCTTCATCTCCCCGCTACAAGAACCCCGCCACTGTTGGATTAGGACGTTTCCTCAGTCTGTGCAGTTGCCAGCTCTTCATCCAGACCGGCAGGCATTGGAAGCCGGTTTTCCACAGGAGCAGCACAACTTTGAAACCCAAGTTGGGGGTCCCCTTCCCCTTCTTTCCTCCCTAGGCAGCTTTGTGAACTTTGTAGAGCAGGCATTACTACCTCCCGCCTCCCGGTGTCAAGACTTAGCAGCCTGTTGTCCGTACTTGGTGTCAGGGGTGCATTGAGCCAGCACTTCAGACTACAATCGGGTGCCCAGCAGTGGAGGCCACCAATATGCAGCTCCCCAGAATGTCCTTTCCACCCTGTGTCCAGGCTGCAGTCAGTGGTCAGGGCTTAAGTCATGCATTTGCACCTGACCGAGAATAGTTTCTAAGCAGCATGTGATCCTAGAATGGAAGGAAGCCATGTTCAGTTTAAGGTACCATGGCCACTCTTGGTCTCTGGGGTTGCCACTCTCACATTGAGACTGTATACAAGGCCAACAAGTCTGCCCAAGACCAGAGATTGTGTCGTTAGTGGTTAGGTGATCACACGTTGCCAAGATCGAGTATTTGTCTAGTGTCATAAGACTCAGGTGGCATGGTGACAGGGTGTGCTTACCAAGTCATCGTAGCCTTTAAGGCAGGGAACACAAAGGTAGAGACACTTTGATTTCTTACCAAAAGTGGCGGTAGGACTCCGGTGTCAAGTCAACAGTCATGATTTAGGACTACAGGGTCAGAGATCTGATGAGGTATGAGACTGGAGGTCGTATATGCCCTTAACCGATTCAGAGAATGCCCCCATTTGACAGAGTCAAGAGTGGCCAGGAAAATGGTTCAAGGTCATGTAGAGGCAAGACGAATACCCAGGCTCAGTTCCTAGCAAGGCTTCCCATTCCCAGCCCCTGTTGCCTTATCAGCTTTGGGCGGGTGGGTGGATATTAAGGGCTCTGATAAAGCTCCCTAAGTGGCAGCAAGCTGTAAACATTCCTACTGATGCCATTTGATTAGCCAGCTGGGAAAATGCCTGAAGGTGGTCCTCGGTCAGGGGCAAAGGCATGATGTAAGCCCTGAACACTGATGCAGCCTGGACACAGGGTGGAAAGGACATTCCGGCGAGCTGCAAGCTCAGTGGTGTCATCACCAAGCAACAGGCAAGGGTGATACAGAGAGCTGTTGAGAAACGGACAGAGACACCTTCCCCCAGTCCCCAAGTAGAGTTATATAAAGCACCTGGCAAAAGGCCTCTGCAGCATTTCATGTGCCATCTGCCCGGGTGACTGTAGGCTGGGGTCTAATAGACACATACAGCAGGGACGCACTGGTAATGCAGATAAGTTGATCAGCCTACAAGCGCGAGCAGGGATAAAGCCCTTGTGCAAATCCTGCCCCACATTCCAGAGCCACACTTTTAACACTGGCTGTAACCATCCAAGTAGCTTCCCTGTTAGTAGGTTGCTATTTCTAAGTGCACATCTGTTAAGGGCTAGGGTGTAGTGAGGATGCCCAGGAAGAACAAGGAATAGACGCTTGTTGGGCATGAGCCCAGGATGCTAAGACCTGGGCCTTAAAGGCTCAAAGGAGGATTCGGTAAGGCCAGCCACTGAAGTTCAAGTTCAGGCAATCACCACAAGTTCAAGCATGTTCAAGGTAAAAGTACATCAATACCAAGATTCTGACTTCTTTGCATCCTTGGCAAGTCCAACTTATGCAGATATCTTGCAAGGAACACTGCTTAGAGACATTTGTGCCCATTTAGAACTGAATTCGAGGACATTGACAGGGCAAAGACTGTATCAGGACAGTTAACACCTGCCCATAGGGCATGATTGGGTTTGAGAGCTCCTGGTGCTTTGGTTTCAAATACCCTGGACAATTTCCTGGTTATGTTCCGTCTTTGGCTCCAATGACTATGGTGCTACTCAATAGAGCATGTGTGTCCTTTGGAAATACCAATGTGGAACCTTCTTGAAGCCAGCACAAGTCCCTTCTGGAGATCCACACCATAGAGGTGCCAGTTCCTGAGGGTATGTGTACAACAAGTTTGAGCAAAAGCAGACTGACCTTGGTTTGGTAGTAGGCAAGTTAAGGGCCTTTTCACCCTAGTCAGCTGAGCTATCGCAGGTCTGCTTAGTTTCCTTTATTAGGAAAGCCACCCAACTATGTTGTTTACAAGATGACAAGTCAAAGGTGTGACATAACATTCTGACAGTGATCCAGAAGGAGCAGGGATAGCTACATTTAGGTCAGACAAGTCCAATTGCAAAGGAAAGCTTGTCCGTAGTGAATAATGGAACGGTGGGGACACTCCTCCATGCGAATTAACTCTTCACCTCTATGTGTCACCTAGTGAAAGCATCAAGGGGCCAGGCAAAAGCTGATGGAAGAGATGCATGGTTTCAAACATGGACACTCTTCTATTTGTTGTTGGCAGGCCCACAATAAAGCCCACGAAGACAGTCGAGTGGAACAGTCAACTTTATCTGGAGAAGACTCGCAGTTCATTTATCATAGTGCACATTCAAGTTTTCCTGGGACAATCGCCAAGGTAGACCACATCTTTCTCCATAGGATGGCCAGGCCCAGAGAAGGCAGCAGATGCCTTCTTGATGGCGTTCATATGGGACACGAACCTTGCTGCCCCCCAAACCCACCCCGAGCATAGACCCAGTGTTTGTGTCTGCACAAAGCATCTGTTAGATGTGATGCTCCCCAAACTGGGGCACAAGTCAGGGTACTCAGGATGAATGTCCACATCTAGTCATGGCCCTTGAGGAATATGGCCAGGTACATTGCCTAGTGCAAGGAAGGCCCCCTGCTCCTGAGCTGGCACCGTTTAGACACTTACAGGGATGACAGTGTTAAGTATCTTCCCGACTACTCCTCAGGAGATGCTAGGTACAAGCCACCAACCTACTCACAACTCCTGGAGCCGAAACTGCCTGGATCCCACAGGCCAACCAAGCCATGTCTTGTACCACATGACCTCCCCTCCAGACTCAGCCAGCCATGGCCCAATCCACTTATCAACAGACCCGGGACCCTGGCCCAGAGGAAGGTGCTGGACCAAGTTCAACGTGTGTGTGAATAAAACACAAGGCATCTCAAGGATAGAGGTTGAAAGCTTGTTTTCCCTTAGAACAAGCTCAAGGGATTCAAGCCCTGGGGATTCCGGGAAGCCAGGCTGTGTCAAGCTGCTTCACTGGGGTTCAGTTCCCCTAGGACCCTCTATACAATCCCGTTTACTTGCAATTCCGTGCTTAGGTCCATCCATAATGGAGCCCATTATCACACTTCTGTCTTGTGCCACTCCCCTTAACTACAAGGGTCTGCCATGTTGGGAACATGAAGGACATAGCCACCTTCCACCCTGTCAACCAGGGTGCAGAGTCGAGCAGGATGCACATGTAAGTTGAAATATATCAAGAGACCGTTCACGTGATTGGTTGCAAATTGCATTTTTGCAGCAATTTGGAATCTCAATGGGGATGGATAGTCAAGCACCTTGACAGATTGAGATTCCTCAACCTGGCACGACTAGGAGATGTGAGTGGCACTTCACTTGGGTTCTGCGACTCTGCCTGGGTATCCCACCTCTGCAATAGATATGCAGCATGGACCGTATGGTTCACTGGGAGATTCAGAGATCATTTACATGATATCGTGCTAAATTCACTCAAGGCCTTCCCATGTGCCACTTAGGAGTGCCACCACTTCACGTTCAGTTCCTTTAGAGGATGCGCCTCACCCAGGATGCAGCCTGTGTTTCCATATGTTCTACAACTACATTGGCTTGACTGTGTGGAAGAGTGAACATGCCCTCATGCACCCACCCCTAGAATGTGAAGGTCTTCAGTCCACTTCAATCTAAAGCAGATCTGTTTGATGTCAGCAGCGGATAGTCACGGGACCTGGGCCAAGTTGGCAGATGGGGAAGCACACAGCAGGTTCAGGCCAACCCCGACACTTGAGATCATCTCAGTCTAGACCCCAAGAAAACACACTGGGTTAGCATTGGCCCTCCCACGAGTCCATCCTAGGGCCAGGCACGTTCATATAATCGCCTTCCTACCAGCTTGCCATTGCACAGGTGAGGCTAGGTCTAGGGTCATGGAGTTACAGTGAAGACCAGTCTGACCCCAGAATGGTGACCACAGTGGGTTACTGTGGGAGTCCTCCAAACAGAGGACTTTTGTGCCTTTGCCTTTCTGTAGCATGATTCCAGAGTTCCCTCCTGAGGGAGGCCAGAGGCACCGACAGTGTTCTCAAATCCAAGTTCAAAGCCCGGACACTCAGAACCTGTGCCTTGGGAACCCACTTCCATCACAGAACTCATGGTGGAAAGAGGCTTTAAGAATGCAGTCAATGTGGAATTGTGGCAGCAGGAAGTCCCTACTGAGGGCACATCAGGTAGCCAAGAAGCCGAGATGCACATTTCCTAACACCATCATCGTCTCCCAGAGTGTAACAAAGCCTGGTGTCCGACTCCAGGTCAATTTCAGCTCCACCCACAAGACTGGCTTTGCTGTGAGGTGCTTTGAATACTGGTTGATTCAACAAGAAGTAAGGGAACAAGTCAAGATCTTTAGTCATCTTTTGAGCAAAAAGGAATTGATCCCCAGTCTCCCTACTAAGGCCATTTCTTGCAGTTTCTCGGAAAGAATGCAATTGTAAGATAGTTTGGTTTAGCATTCAGAATGTAGACTTCTATGTTGGGGGTGGTAAGCCAAACCACGTGTTCAGACACTTCAAGAGGTTTACCATTACATCATGGCATCTTATGGCAACTTTATCATGGACATAGACATGTACTCGTGTGTTTAATCATGCCGAGACTAAGAATGTAACTTAAGGTATAGTGGTGTTCCCAGTGAATTCGAGTGTTTAGCTATACCCAAGACATTGGGTAAGCTTTGAGACTTGTCAGTGACATGTTGCGAGTTATATTCAGTGCATAGGTGTATCTCGTCTTCCCTTCCATGTTTGGTCTCCCAAGCTAATGGGGACCTTGCGGTGGACTGTGTATAACACAAGGACTTGTAGGTCACAGAGCACATCTGACTAGATGGATTGTCCCATTGTCCATAAAAACCAAAGTTCTAGGCAGCCATAGTCAGTGGCCTCTGAAGGCCCTCAGCTTCTAGAGGAGCTCTCAAGATCACATCCCAGAGGCACACTGGGACAATTCTCACTTGCATAAGTGAGTACTTCCTGGGCAGTGCTAGTGGCTGCAGGCTCACCCATAAGGGAAGTTGGGGATGGGGTCGAGGGAGCACATTCAAGCCAGCATTGGGTTTACTGCTTTTTTATTTTGACATTCTCTATGTTGGAAGAGCTGACCATTGGGTATATGGGCAGGTACACAGGTACAGGACTCTGCCTACATGGCCAGCCCTAGAAGCCAAGGAGTGTCCGCAGGCTTCTGCCCATGTGTACCCCTGGCCTGGAGCAGCAGTCTGGGCCCTGCACGTGAGGTTTATGGAAACTCAAGTTTCCCAGTACCTGTTGGACAGTCCTGGCAGCACAGTTGGCCCTCCCACTGTCTCAGGTGTTTGAGCCATGCTTCAAGTAGTTGTGTGTCTACTGTCCAGCCCCCTCCTGGTCTGCTCAGCCCTTACCTGCCTGGGCCATGCAAGGGCTTGGGTTTAAGGTCCCAGAAACAGAGCTTGGTGTCAGACACAACTTAGTGCCGCCCTCCCTCCCCTGTAGAGCTAGATTTGTCCGATCAGCTGGAAGCCAGAAGGACAGGCTGGGAGTAGGGCAGCAGTCATTCCAGATTTGATGTTTCAAGGACAAGCAGGTGATGGGAAGTTTTTGCTCCAGGTTTTACACTTGGGGCATATAGAAGTGCTCCGCCTGCCATCATGCTGGGCTATGAATTCTCCATATTTAGAAGTCTCCCTTCAGAGCCTCATTTAACTTTTGTAAGCCCTCAGCGAGTGGCTCCTCTTACAAGGGCACCACCTATTTCCCAGCAAACATTTATTTCCTCTTTAGGTAGCTTTTTATTGGGTATAAAGCTATAGTGAGAAGTTATAGCCCAAGTCACAAGTGCTCTTTGAGAGTGACCTTCAGCACTTGCAAATGGAGTCCAGATCCCAGGAAGAGTTGGGGGTGTCAGTTTACTTCCTTTACAAGCACAAACTGACAGTATTTGAAAGCCCAAGGATCCTTCCAAGTAAGGAAAATCTCAGATCAACTTAAGACTCAGAGGTGGAAATGATTCTCAGGTCTTCAAATCTAGCTAGAACCTACTCAGTATTTGTCAATGGCCCACACAGGATTCAGCATATTGAGTGGTTCAAGTTCCTAGTTCCTGTAGAACTCCGTTTGATTACAGGCAGCCACATGTACAAAATCCATAGGCGACAGAATAACTGGAAACTTCAAGTTAGATAACCAGCCCAAAGTCACAGATAGGAGCCTCAAATTCTCACTCTCAAATTCTCCTTCGATCTACCCAGTGTCCCCCCCTCCACCCGTCCTTTGCTTAGAGTGTGAGCAGCACTTACATTAGTACCTTTGACTATTGGAAGGAGGGGCTACAGGTGAGATTTGTGGTAACCCGAGATGGACCCAATGCCCTCTACCACAAGTTGTCACTCAGGTGCCAACGGTGACGTTTAAGCAGTGTTGAGTCACGATTGTCCAACCCTTTAAGTTTATACCACTAACCTAGAAGTCAACCTCTTGCTAGTCTACTTTCCCTCTCCCCAAAAGGCTCACAGCCCTGTGGACAGTGCCTCCCACTCCAGCTCAGAAGTCCCTAGATTCCAACCTCTAAGAAAAGAGAAGGCTCAGGAACATTTGCAGACGCCCATTTGCTGGCCTGTATCCCAGATGGGGAGGTTGAGAAATGCCTCTCCAGGAGCACCAAGGCCCTGGTCAGAAGGAAGAGGCTATCCTTGTTCTGGGGATGGCCAGAGACGCCACCTAAGGAGGTTCTCTCCTGCCACCTTGGAGAACCAGGGCAAGGACTTAGGACTTCCAGGTGCAGAGACTGTCACGCACAGTACACCTTAGTGAGGTGGAGAACTTGGGCTTCCCTCGAACACCTAAGTTGGGGCTCATGTGCTCATTTCCCCTTCTTCCCCCAAAGGAAGCAACTATCAACTGTGGGCATCAGGGCATCCAAAGTCCCCAGTCCCTGGGGGAAAGCTAGACAAAGACAGTCACATGTACACAATTGTTAGACTGGTGACACTAGCCTAGCCGTTAAGTTGAGGGGGAGGGTTAAGTTCCCCTTAGAGAGAAAGTCCAAGCCCAAGTCACCTAGTATTCACTTGGGTGGACCATGTCCACCTCTATTCTTTAGGGTGGTGGAGGGTCAAACCAAGCCACACAAGGCCTACAAGGTGTGCCTTTAGGAGCCACCATGTTAGTCCACTAAGCAGGGCCTTTGTGTTTTATGAGCAAAAATAAAATGGCAACATCCTTACGATTTGCCAAGTTCCTTAGTTCAATTGCTCCAGGGCTATCTCCCCCTCCCTCCTGGGGCTGGGATGGAGGTGAGCTTTTTGGTTAGGAAACTGTTCCGTTTCTTCTGCAGCCAATGTTAGGAGTAGAAGAGACTCCGGCTAGCCCAGAGTCCAAGATGGGTTGACGGGTTAGGGAAGGACCCCATTTATTGGCCCATCTGTAGGGCCGGCCATCTGTCCCCATTAACTTGCGGGGGTTTATGGTTTTTAATCTCTTTCCACATACGTGGTATATTCCACTCCACGGTTTTTGTAGCCCATGTACATTCATGTTCTGTTTGCCCGAGTTATGACTTGGGACACGTAGATACTGTAGTACTCCCTCTTGCCCCCCCTAACAAGCAAACAAGCTTTTCCCTCAAAACACCAAGTGGTGCCAGGATCCAAATCTGGCATCAACCCAATGATGGTTGCTGAAGGCAATTGAAATCTGACCCGAGTTCTGCACACCTACCCCTAGAAGGGATCTCAGGGAAACTAAGGTCCACCACGCACATTTCAGAAGGAAGCCAGCAGGATGGCTCTTCAACCCCAAAGCTATCTCATCTGAAGTACCAACTGGGAGCCTTTGTGTGTCTGATTGGCAGTTCTTGGAGATGCTACAGCCAGACTCATCTTCCCCAGACCTCTATTTCACTACCTTGAGTTTCTAGCTAGTGTTTTTAAGACTCGTCTTTAAGAATCAAGGTTTACTCCTTTAGGAAGTTCACTCCTTTAGTGAACTTCTGAGGGGAAGCATACGTTAAGGTTTGGCAGTGGGATGCCTTGCAGATCAAGGGCTTCTAGCCAAGTGTCTAGCCAAGACTGCAGGTCAGAACCTGAGCCCACGACTCCCGAGTTCTGCCCGCTCCATACGCCGGCTTCAGTTTCCTTCATAGGTCATGCCACTACCCAATGTTTCAGTTGGGTCTTGAAAACTTTCTGCAAGCAAGGGCATTCTCTGCCACATCTTCAGCACCTAGGAATTTGCTGCACAGGCATTTGCTGTTGAATGTTGTACTCAGGTGTTTCCAGGCATCAAGAAGTTTGAGATGCATTTGTGTTTTCCAGAACTTAAGCCTTCACGATGTGAAAGGCTTAGGAAGTTGGGGGGAGGTGGTTGATGCCAGCCACGATTTGACCGTTTTCCACCCCAGGCTTTGTAGTCCCAGATTAAGATGCAAACCAGGGCCCAAGCACATCTGAAATGTTGTGGTTGATGTAGGTGCCCAAGGATCAGTATGTAAACGACCAGTCACTACCCCTGGCAGCACCTTCTAGGCCAATGCCCTTTGATGTCTCAGAAATGTCTACATCCACTCAAAGTCACTACTCATTGTGATATGGCAGCCAGAGAACAGTACCCCAAGGGCTGAATGACCTAAGTAAGCTGAATGACCTAAGAGAAGGTTGAGGGGGAGGTGGAAGACTCAACTAAAGCCATTCACCCTCAAGGTGAAGAGGTTGACCCAGCTCAGATGCTTACCTGGAAGCCGACCACTGACAGAGGAAAGAGGCTTATTCCTCAAGAGGTTCCAAGATGTTAAGTGACAGAGGCTAAGAGCCATTGGGAACAAGGCCCAGACCCGATCATGAATCCAACATTCGGACCAGGTCTTAGGAGAATCTAGTTGCAAATAAGGACCCAGGAAGATATTGACCTCAGATCAACTGGTACTGCTTATAACCTCCCAAAACATTAATATGAAAGCCTAGGGCAACTTCACCGTCCTCCAACTTTCCCCTCTAACCTCTTATCCACCCTGAACTTCAGGGCATGCACTTCAGGCAAGACCCTTTTTACCCCCGGCACTGGTGTGCAGTTCTCAGGGAGGGAGCTTGCATCCGAGTTTGCCAAGCAGATCTATTGTTCTAGCAAGTGCCACATGGGTAATTGAGGACTGAAGCTTACTACAAACCATCCTCAGAGTACCCGAAGTTGCTTCTATGTTGGATGTGTTGAAAGATCGAGCATCTACAGGAGCTCATGGAGCGCTGTGATGGATTAGTAACGTCCACTGCAGATTCAAGAACTGCCCCCAGCCCCTCCAGTGTGAATGTCAGAGAGAGGGCACAACCCAAGCATCAGACACTGATCCACCTGGGATCTTCCCAGGAAGGTACTGAAAGTCCTCGGCTGATGAGTTACCATTGCATGCTTTATGATACAAAGTGTGATTTTTCCATCCATCATGGAATCATTAGGCTAAAAATGTTTCTTCAACCAACTTTCACCTTGGTGCTTGGCCTAACTGGAGGGAGGGAGGGATGGAGGGATACAGTCTAGCCCAAGTCACCCGTCTGACCCACAGGGGGCAGCACCCACGCAATGTAGGGCTTTCCCTATAAGGGACTGAAGGGAAACCTTTTTCAAACTCCAATGTTGAGTTACTCCCAGAGCCACATCCACAGGGGGAGAAGCTCTGAGCATGGAATCCGTTGGTGCCTGCAGTGTGAGCTGCAGGTAGCAGCAATAGAGCCTGAAGCGGAGCTTCTGCGCCTGCGCTGGACATCACACAGACCTGGAGCCAAGACAGTCAGTCCCCTTGGCAGTCAGAACATGTGCCTGTCCCACAGCATGTTGAAGCCCCCCGCAGGCTGCAGGAATCAAGAAGCAGGATTCATCCCTTCACGATTAGTCCAAGGGATCAAGACTCAAGTCCCCAGAGCTCCAACTTCTCCCATGCACCCGGTATTACAGGACCATGGGTACAGTTGGAGAGAAGACCCATCCTCAGGCAGGGATCACAGCTGCCTCTGTGGTAGGAAGAGGCTCCCCGATGTGTGCGCATGCCCCGCGTGGGCCAGCACCTGCGCCTGGGATCAATACACGGTTGAGGCAATGATTGACCAGGGTTGGCCTGACCTCATCACAAGATCCCTCTCTGTCTACATGTTACAGGAAGGCAGATCCAAGGCCCAAGGAGGCCTCCGTGTGCCACTGGTGGTTTGAAGGTCGCGGGCATGCCAGGCAGAATGTTTGCAGGCCTTTAGGGGCTGATGTGCCCCAAAAGACAACCAGGGTTATATTCCAGTCATTCATTGAAAGGACCAGATTGCTTAGGAGTGGCATCCCCCAGATCCTTGAGGCAGCCACTAACACCTCGATTTCATCTTTGGGAGACCAGGTCTCAGCCGTTGGGCACTTAGGTTGATGGCCCACAGAGTGGAACTCGGTCTTCAGTTGCTAGTGTGTGGTGCAGCAAGAGGAGGCCAGGGCCGTGGGTCATGTATGCTGCCTCTTTCTCCCCAGCACTTGACACAAGTGACCCCAAGCTTGCCTGTGGCTATTTGAATCCCTTTGTGATAAAATCTTAGGGATAATGCAGATCAGGGAAGCTGGGGCTTCCATTCTGCTGGAAGAGGAACAGAGGCTTAAAGCACAGCCAGGCTTTTAGCTCAGGGGTGAGTCGGGTCCATTCATCCAGGACCCCAGGGAAAGGGACTAGGTACTTGATACCTCAGTCGACCAATACTCGACCACAACTCCATCTTCATTCACCCAGGTCTGGGCGACTTGGACTGCACAAACCTACTTGGTACCAGTGTTTAGGGCTGGCATCTCTCCGGTTTGAGAGAAGCTCACCCTCTCGTCAGTTCCTGCTGTTCAGTGGCTGAATGGACTTGAACTTGTCCCCTTAGAAAAGCCTGTCCAGTAGGTGGAAACCCAGTGTGAAGGTCCACATTTGTGTGCCCATGGAGCCAGAAGTTGTGAACTAGTTCAAAGGGCATCCCGATATGGAAGACTCAGAGGGAGGGAGGGAGGGTTCCAAAGGGTATGGACCACACAGGACACCACCTGGCATCTCTTCCATGGGGCAAGAGCTGCCTGGAGACCTAGCTAAGGCCTCTAGGTCTCTGGTTCCCCAGAATGCTAGGGTTCTCTTGCGGTCTGTATGCCAACTCTAGCTGACCCCCAGGACTGCATGTGGGCGAGTGTAAGATTTTAACTCCAAACCTAACACAGCAGAGGCACTTGCAGCTGTGGTCTACCCCAAGAGATTGACTCCTTCCATTCTGTAGCAGAGTAGCCGAGGCTTCTTGCCTCTCCTGGAAGCTCAGCACCTCGAGCTTCTCCCTTCTACTCTAGGGGAAACGAGGATCTCCGGCTTGATCACTTTGCTGACATCACTGTTCCTGCCGAGCTTAGTGCCGAGAAAGCCCAGCCAGCCCACCTGTGTTCATTCACCTGGAGAAAGTCAACACATCATCTTAAAGCCCATCGCGATCCAGGAAGTGCAGTTGTCCCATTCCAGGGAGGTGCTGAACACCCCTGCAGGACCAGGGCATCTGCCGACTTCCCTGCTCCAGGCTTTGCTCCATCTGCCCCCAGGCCCTCTATCTAGAGAGCATTCAGGTCTGTCACTTCTTGGGATTTAGTACAGCAAGTCTTTGGCCAAGAGGGAGGAGGTCGTGGAAACCTTCCTAGGTCTCCTATGGATTCCCAAGTCCTGGTAGACAATGAACCACGTATCCTCAGGCTAGACGTTGGTCAAAGGGTTGTCTGGCTGGGATTTCTCAGCAACTGATGCATGGTAAATGCCGAGTTCTAGAAGACATGAGCAGGGGCTACACCTCGTGAGAGCCTGTAGCAATGCTAAAAAACAAGGATGGCATAGAGGGCCGAGTCTAAGGCTGGATCAGACTTGACAGATCCCATAAGCTGCCTCTGCCAAGGCCCGGGTGCCTGTGCCTTCATGTACGTAAGCCAGTGCCTTCTAAGTTGGCCAGACAGCTGTTCATCCTCCCTCTTTTCCTCCCCAATCAATGCTCCTCAGAAAGAGGAGAGTGCATTATTTATTACTAATGGAATTAGTTACTCAAGGCACCCATCAATCAACGCAGGTGCTTCCTCAGGAAAGTAGAGGAAAGGGAGGAGCTATATATTTGAGGCTAACATCCACGAGCCAGGATCTGGGCAGCAGTCCCTGCCCAGACACTGAGAGGCTGTCTTCCCAGGTGGGCCTCGGTTTCCCCTCTTCGTACAAAAAGGGATCAGGCCAGGTGGCTCAAGGACTTTCAGATCCGAGAGACTGGTAGGGAGTCTCCAGGAACTGTTCCCAGGACAGCTAGGAGTTGCTAGGACAGTTCATACTAGTTGGTTTAACTAGCTCAGGTGCCCCTAGAGGTCTTTTGGGAAAAGCTGTTGCTTTTATATGAATGACTCACTCACCCAGAGGCCACTAAATCTGCTCCCTATGATCAGCACAGCATTAGACTTTTGCCCCGGGGTCAGGACTGATCTACTTCAGTAGAAGCAATTCATGCTCATTAAAAAAATGCATGGGAAGGAAAAGAGGGCAGCTTCCCCCCTTCTCTACTCGGGACTTCGATTATAAATCTCACCTATTTGGGTCTGGTGTTGAGAGCCACAGCCAGTTGGAATGGCCCCTGGCATTTTGCCAGAATTAATGGTTGAGAGGAGGTGAGCCATTAAGATGATGCTGGATTGCTTTGTCAACATAAATTTGACACATAGTTGGGCTGTTAGCCATCCCTTGAGGGAGTACTTTCCATTCATATCTCTGATCAGGACCTTCATGATTCAAGGCAGGGACAGTAATGCAAAACGTGGACTATCCTCAGGATGAATTGAAATTGAAAAAAAAAAAAACAATCTTTAATATCTATAGCTGAAATATACCAGGTTTTTGGCAAAACAGACAATTGGGGAATCCCTGATTGAGCAGGTCCCATAATAACCATCTCATTATTAATGGCTCTTAAATCTTGCAATAATCTCCATTTACCAGATTTCTTTTTGATGACAAAAATGGGAGTATTGTGGGGAGATATGGAAGGTTGTATATGTTCCTCTGCTAATTGTTGTTTGACCAGGTCATGGGCTGCTTGTATCTTCTCTTTAGTCAGGGGCCACTGAGGAACCCATACTGGTCTTTCTGATTTCCAAGTAATTTTTATTGTCTCAGTGACCCACCCCGAAAACCCAATCCATATCTATTTCTTGGTCTATTTGTATTGGTGCCACTGTACTTTGTCCCTTTTCTCCTAATCCTTTTCCTTTCCTAAAACCTTGTCTAGCTATAATAGTGGGCACATTTGAATTGATGTTATTTGTTAATGTCAAACCTAATTGATCTAGGACATCCCGTCCCCATGAATTTATAGAAAGATGATCCAATACATATGGCTGTATAGTTCCTTCACATCCTTCAGGATCCGTCCAATCTAATACCATTCACTTCTATGAGGATTAGTTGCCACTCCTAGGCCTCGAAGCATTTGACTGGCTTGTTGTAATGGCCAATGTTTCAGCCATTCTTGATGAGAGATGATGCCAAGGTCTGCACCTTGTCCAGTAGCCTATTAAATTCATATCCTTGAATATTTAGTTTTAGCATTGGGCGAGAATCTAAATTTAGAGACAGCATAGCCCAATCTACACCTGTGGAGCCTAATCCCCTGGAACCTCTTTCTATAGTGCGGCTGAAAATTTATCATGCAGGCTGGGTATTATTAATAACTGTGCTATTCTATCTCCTGGGAAATTACTGATATACCTCTTGGAGAACTGGCTATAATTTTTATTTCACCTTCATAATCGGGATCAATTACCCCAGGACTTATCATAAGTCCTTTTAGAGTAGGAGAACTGCGTCCCAATAATAAGCCTACTGTTCCTTGGGGAAGAGGCCCTTTTACCCCTGTGGGAATTATTTGAACTCCCATCTCTGGAGTTAGTACTGCTCTGGCGGAGGCGCAGATGTCCAACCGTGTGCTCCCTCTGGTTTGTCTGATGAGAGATCTGATGGATAATGTGTCCTGGGCAGTACTCTGATGGTGTTGCCGAGTTCCTCCAGTGCCCCGTATATTTGTGGTTGTGGGCCCCAGAGCATTGGGCCCTCTTGTCCGTTTTTTGGCAATGGAGCCCAATACCTTTCTCCACGATATCGTGGGTAAACACGTAAACACCTGGTCCTTGTCCATTTTTTGATAACGGAGTACCCTGTATGTTGGTTTGAGAATGGCATTCATTAGCCCAATGTCTCCCTCTACGGCATTGTTCGTGGGCAAATACCCAGTATTCTACCACTTTGATACCTAGCTTTTGAAAAGCTCGTCCTATGGGGCAACTCCTTTTAAAATATCCTGTTTGTTCACAATTGTAGCATGTTTTCGGCCTGGCATCTAATGCCTGTTGTACTGCAGCTGCAAGACTTGCCCCTATTCATTAATGTCTCTACATAATTTAATATATTTGTTTAAATCCCCATGTTTCCATGGTCTAATGACCTCCCTGCATCCTTTGTTTGCTTGCTCAGGGACAGCCGAGTGGCAACTCAGGTTAGAGGACCTGTTGGCAACACTGAAAGATGGTAACTTGAATGTTGGGCCCTAGCATCCAAACTGCTCCAGAGGAGGAGTGTGACCTGACAGTCATGTCAGGAAGCTAGATCCACACTGGAGCCACCTGTTGTGTGTTGACTCAGCCTGTTGTTTCTGTAAGTCAAGGGCATTCTGTAGCAGTAGGTGGTAAGCTTCTGGGTAGTGGCTTTGCTTTCCCTCACTTGCAAAAATGTATCGAGTTGTGTCCCAGGATGTCTTATGCCCCTTAGAAAAAGGATTAGCTAGGAGCAATCATGTCATCTGGAAGCCAAGTTCAGATGGAAGTGTCTCCAGGGCAGTCCCTCATCCACTAGCCCTCTCAGGGTCTCCCTATGTGCACCCCAGGAGGTACACTAAGACCCCCCGCCAGGGCATGCTAGTGACACGTTTCCAGGTCAGGTTAGGACCTGAGGTGTGTGTAGAGATGACAACATCCCCTAAAGCCATAACCTCCGACTATGGGTCCTATTGCAAAAATAGACCATCAGCTTTATTCAAGTCTGTCTCCTTAATCTTCCTGGTCAAGAATTCTGTGGAACATCCCATTGTACGGGATCAAGTCCGTGAGTGAAACATCCCATCATCCTGATCCATACCTAGACTCCCCAGGTATCTCAAGTGATGTCTGAAGGATTTTTAGTGCACTATATGTGGTTAGACCAGATGGTTTTTAAGCAGATATCCCAAAGTTTACTCCATACACTTGACGGTGTTGCCTTTGGATTTAGCGATTATTGACATCAGGTTTGCCATTTTAGGTCATTTGCCATTTTACGAGCTGTTTTATCTGGGGGTTCCGAGTTTATATTCCGAGGCAAGGCTGCTTAGCTCACCATGAGCACGTGTGCCTGCCATCAACCCCACCCCAGCTCAGACTCCCGAGCAGCTAGTGAGACTCCTCTTGTGGCTATAAAGCTGCTGAGTGCAGACAAGCGGCTGCTCTCCTCGGAGGGCCTTGTCGGTGTGCTTCCTGTTACCCACAAGGAGTCCCTTGCGTGACGTTCCGGTGGGTAGAGGTCCTTGGACTTTGTGTGGACCTGTCCTTTTAGGGACAGTTCATACTCCTTTGATAATGCATTACCCTGGGACTTAATGGCATCCTGATTTATTGATGGCTTGTGGCTCGCCAACATGGCAGAGTCAGGCTTTGATGCCGTTTCCTTGAAGTGTCCCCCCACACACACACACTGTAAGCTTGCGTCTCAAGTGGTTTAATTTTTCTGGTTAGTTTTTAGCCACAGGGGCTCATGCATTAATCCCTGACCAATGGCTGCCCCATCTACATGATCCACCCGAGTCCAAGACCACTGAGGGTTTGTGGGAAGGACAGGTTCCTATTGGATATGGATTCCAAGGCTTCAAGAAATAAAGCACATTGGACAAGGAAAGAGCCTCTTCATGGACTAAGTTTAAGGTGTATTTGATAAAATCTGAGCTGGGTCTGGCACACCATCCAATACCCCTCACTGAGGCAATGTAGGGTCTGAGCTTAGCTTCAGGGGTTCTAACCCAGGAATTGTGATCACAACTAGTCTATTATTTTCTCTAAACAGAGCCCGTTGTGGCCAAATTTGAGAGCAATAGCTGCTGCTACTTTGCTCATTACTAAGGCCTCAAAGTTAACCTTGAAACAAGGTCATGAGGTTCAGACACCAAGTCCAAGCAGTTTATGAAGGGTCAACATGGGTTCACAGGCTCTGGAGATGGGCATTTTGAAGAAATCTTCAGAAAGGCCAGATGCACTGTGGTCAGTGGCTCTAGTATCATAGAGCCAAGTGCCCTCCCCCTATGCCGACACCTGAAAGGTGAACTCGCTGACCTTGTTCAGGTCTTGCAATCAGGACAGGAAGTCTTGAACTTCTATAGATTAAGTATGTTTCTAGAACATGTGTTCTAGAACATACCATGGTTGTGTTATTTGACAATAAACATGGATGTTCACAGTTAAGCACTCTCCATGAAGTACATGCATTTATAGCTTCTGGAAAGGACCAGCTTCTAAGATGGGTGTAGTATACTGCAGGGGACACCAAGAAGGTGGCCCTTAGCCAAGGCAGTGGACTGCCAGATAAGACTGCAAGTTTACATCCCAATCACAGGTTCCCACACAGCTAAGTTCATATTCAGTTCATTTAATACTAAGTTATTCCTCTATGGAGATACAGAAACAGGATCAGTGGGGACACTACATTGATTCAGAATGTCTCACAGGTACAAGATTCCCAGTGATCAATGCAGACATGTCCGTATGACCCACCCCTTAAGGTGCACCCACTGGGACCCAACAAGGGCCACTCACTGGCATAAGTTCCTGGGACTGTTTACAGGTTCAGTATTTTTCCCCAGGATGGATACTAAGCTTATTTTGAATTAAGATCCATTAGGTGTCTCAGGACACGATTTCCACTGGGGCTCCCAAACTCCTCCAGAACTGTCACGGGCCACCGCTTCTTGCAACAAGGAAGTTTTTACAGCTCTTGGAAATCGTAACTAGTTTTATATCTTGTCCTTGGACAGGAAAGCCAACTATGTCCTCCAGCAAATCCTGGCCACGAAGCACCAGGAGACTCGGAGTCCTAACTGCCCATTTAGGTGCCCAAGCGGCCCCAACCAGCAGCCCAAGTCATACTTTTGGGGTACTTAGGTCAACCCTTAACCACTGCTTGGTTTGAAGATATAGACCATGGCTTATGAACTTGGTCAAGCCCCAGAAGTTTAGGTGGAATTCCCTTTTGTGATATGGTTCTTACTGAAGTATAACCAGGAAGACAGGTCGTCTATGGAGAGTTGTCAAGAGACCAACTTCAGCCTGAATAAGGACCCTCAGGGGATACTGGCCCCAACTGCTCTAGAGTTGGAGTTCCCTGGTGGGTTCACTTAAGGGTAAGACTTGTTCTAGACGATCCTCCACAGGTTTCTCTAAGTTTCCCCAGGCACTGTGCTGAGGACCAAGTACCTTGTCAAGGTTGCTCCACCAGGAGACGCCACCTGGTGATACAACTTGCAGGGGCCCCCATTTAGTTATTCAGACACACGGGGACCTTTCAGGTTCAGAAATCCGCATCACCCATTGTCCCCTCTGGAGCATGTGGGGGGACAAGACTAGGACAGCCTCCCTGTATCAGCATGAAGCCCCTTAAGTGGGGATCGTGGTGGGGGGGGGGGGACAGAGGGAAAGCGCATTGACTCATGGCCAGACAGCCAAAGTCTGGGTTGTGCCACCCTCAGCCACTGTCAGCTTTGCGTCATTGATGTCAGGGTGCCCTGCAGGCCTTCCCTTGAGTAACAGGGACTCATCTTCCATGGGCTGGATGGCCTGGGACAGCATTGACACTCACTGCAGATACCAGCCCACAGGGGACTTGGACAGATAGGCCGACCTGTGCCGGGCCCAGGGGAGTGACATTGGGTCTCTGTTCATGGCTCATTTGAATCAGTCTGAGGAATGGGGAGAATTGCAGAGATTCTGGCGACATCCCTTCCCCCCATCAGCAACTACCAAGCCCGATTCTTGGACATTCCCACCTTTGAGAGTGACACCAGCTGTCATACGGCATTAACGGGAGGGACAGTTTCTGCTTCTAAGGGACTCAGTGCACTCAAGGACGACCTGGTATGACGCATGATGTGTGCACCCTCATGGTCATTGTCAGCTGTGGCCAAGACAGGCAGGCAGAGGCAGGGGGACAGGGCCTCCCCAGCCCCTTCAATTCCTGCCATAGGTGACCTCCTATCTGGAAGGCTATGTGACTCCCAGGTGCAGGAGTAAGCCCCCCCAAGCTGTTAGGCAGTGGAAGATGGGGACCAACAGATAAACTGTCCTCGTCACACCTCTAGGGTACTTGCAGACTCCCAGATGGCCTCATTGGGGAGCCTCGTTGGATTAGTCCATCTTGTTTTACCCCCTTTTGTTTTTTAAAGAGAGGAGAGGGAGGGAGGGAGAGAGAGGGAGGGAGAGAGGGGGGGGAGAGAGAGAGAGAGAGAGAGAGAGAATTTATTTATTTATTTAAGTTCTCGGCGGACACAACATCTTTGTTGGTATGTGGTGCTGAGGATCGAACCCGGGCCGCACGCATGCCAGGCGAGCGCGCTACCGCTTGAGCCACATCCCCAGCCCCTTGTTTTACCCTTTTAAGCCACTTCCTTCTGTGACTCAAGGTCACCCGAGGTCATGCCTGACCCCTAAACGCTGGCCAGGTTTCACTTTCACAGGTTGAGATTTAAGGCACTTGCAGTGGGAGGCCAGGGCACTGGTCCCCCAAGGGGAAGCAAGATCCAGCATGGCAGACATTCTTCCTGTAGCTTGGACGGTGCAGGTGACCTCGTTTTGGGAGTGGTGCATTGAAGGGCATCTCCCCGTCCTAAGGTTGTTCAGTGTTTTAGTGGACTGTCCTGATAGGTAAGAAAGCTCACTTACAGGGCATCAGGGTTGGGGAGGGAAGTCAGGATCAGGATGTCACATGCCCACTGTGTAGTCCTGGAGGTGTTGTGTGCCTAAAGCCTCAGGGCTTGGCATTTTCTCCAGTAGCCAGAGAAACCCTGGTTAATCCTTTCAATGATCCCAGCTGATTGCTAAGAACTTCAACCAGGAGCCTGCTCAAGGTTAGGAGCAAGGTCAAAGATAATCGTCTTCCTTGACCTTTTGTAAGGCCAAGGGCTACAACTTCTTTAGGAGACGGCTCGGTTTAGAAAGAGGCATAAAATCTTAAGAGGCCCACACACCTCTAGATCCCACTCATCCGACCCCCGTGCAGCACAGGTGGGGTAGGTATGCCCTCTCATTAAGGAAAAGGCTTCTAGGATTTGAAGCCAGCTCAGCCCAGGACTCGTCCTTACTGCTTGACCTGGCATCTCGTTTTAGACCAGATATGAGATGAACTGAAATCCCCTTCAAGGGCTGCAATTGGGGGGAACTTACGACCTCATAGTTGACAGTCAGGAAGTGTCCAACATGGACAAGTCCCAGGCACAACCACACCAAGTTGATCAACAGGTCCTCAGAGCTCCCTCCTGGCTCTCGGGCCTCTGTGGTGGACAGCTTTGTCCATTGTGTGAGAGGTGGCAGGGCTTATGTGGAACATTTGAGCATCCCCATCAGTGTGCAAATTCCTTAAGAATGTCCTGCCATGGGCCCCCTCTTCCACGGGGAGGCTGGCTTCCTTCACCATACCGAATAGAGCCCTCGCTGCAGCTGGGCATGCAAGCCAATTGGCCGATTAATCCAGCACCTCCTGTGCCTTTATTTGTTCTAGTTAGGATTGCTAGAGATCCAGCCGAGCCCCGCAATGCTGGATGGGCATCATGAGCCCGCCAGAACATCGTCTGCTGCATCACCGATCTTGTGGGGACCCGATTCAGAGAGTCAGCCCCATGATCTGGAATGTTTAGAGGTGAAGATGAACCTCAGGGTTCCCTCTTGCCCAGGTAAATTGCAGGTTTTTCTCCTGGAGGAGCTTCTTGTAACTGGGAGTTGATCCACAAGTGGGCGGAGGGGCGAGCATGAGAACAAGCAAGGCTCCCAGGAGCTCGAGGGTTAACCCACTGCACCTGCAGGTTTGTGGTCCCTGATTATTTACTGCATGTGTTGACTTCACTAGCAGGACTTGCAGTACTGGAGCCTTGAGCTTGGAGTAAGGCTAACACATTGACAGTTAACCACACCACCCCTGGCCCCAGCCAGCTTCCAGAGGGGATTAAGACTTGAGGTTTGCAGCCCAAAAAGGCAAGGCTACCTCCTCCCAGAGCTGGTGTCCCGTGCCCGGCCCCCTCCCCTTCCTAGGGGAGACCTCTCTGGCTTCAGGGTCCCCTGTTGCTTGTAAGTGGAAGCTTTTAGTTTTGAGCCACCTTGGGCTCCCAACTCCCTTTTCAGCATATAAGGAGCTGAGATTGCAAGACGGGAGAAAATATTCAAGTCAGAAGCAAAGAGGCAAGTGGGGGGAATTAGGATACAGCCAGGGCTTCCCCAGTAGCTGGGGTCACTGAGCAGACCCAGGAGGTGGTAAAATGGCCACCCTAGGCTCAGCCCTCTAAGTTCTCCCCCAGGTTAGCTCTCAGTAAGGCCCCCTTGCAGGTTAGACTTTGAGCAACTAGATTAAGAAGCAGAGAATATGCTTTTGAGAGTTGAGTAAGAGCCAGCTTTTACTAGCAGAGTGCGACCCCCACCCCTGATGGCTCAGCTCCCTCTCCTTGGTCCTTCCCCCTCCCTAGACCTTGGCTCACAAGGATGCCAGAGCCCAGTGAAACTTTGCTCCAGAGATAGACCCGTCCCTCGAGTGCTCAATCCTCTGGATTCAGATTTTAAACGTCCCTCCCATCTCACACAACTGCAGTGTTCTTTTTTCCTTCCCTGGATCAGAAAATGTTGAGCTTCTCATTTTGCCCAAGCTGTAGAACAGCAAAAGAGAGAGAGGAACCCAGCAAAACGACCTGCACCCAGTCCCACCTCAGAGCAAGAGCAGAGCAGAGACAGCCCCTGAAGCCAGAGAGGGTCCTTTTAACCCTCCCCACTGGGTGTGATCCTCACGCCCACTGACTGGCTGCCCTCCTCCCAAATGCCCATCAGTTGGGCCCCAGGAGCAGCTCCTGGAGGTATTCCAGTCCAGGTGCTGCTTGTAAGCCCAGCTCCCCCTGTTGCCTGTGATTGTCCACCGCATGGCCTTCCACTCTCCAATGTGTTCCATGTGGACAAATGGCCCTCGAAAACAAACAGCAGTTGACTGGGCTCCCCAGAGCCTGAGCAGCCCCCTGGCTAACAAAGCCATCTCAGCCCCTGGCTCTATCCTTTCACCCCAACCATCATCCTCTAGCCACCTGAGTGCTGTTTGCTTCCTTTAACTTAGGGTGCTCTCTGGATAGCTGGAGGTGGGGGTTTTCATCTGTGCTTTGATCTAAGTCCTGATTAAACTATCCTACTGTAATCCACACCACCCTGGCTCCAAACCCCGGCTCGGATGCTATATTTGAACTCTAGATTGGTTCGTTTGCCTTTGCTGGCCTCAGTTTCCCCATCAGTAACCAGGGTAATCCTCAAAACCTAGGGGTGGCAGAAAGATCGAGTGAGTTAGAGCAACAGGACCTGGTAATTAAGTTCTTTCTGTGGGTCGGTTCGTTGCGTCATTGTATGTGTTAATTTGCTTCAGGCGGACACCTCGAGCAGGTTCTCTTATTATAGGAATCAAAATGCTAAGGTTAAAAGGAGCACAACAAGGTCACCTGATAAGAGAGCGAAAGGTCTGGCTTTGAACTTTGGTCTAGCTGTTTCCAAAATCCTTACAATACAGGAGCCCATATTGTATTTCTGTGAAACCCCTTGAATTGCAAGGGTGTCTCCTAGTTGCAGTGCACAGGAATTTGCCCAAGTCCAGGTTTCCCCTATTTATAACCCTTCTGATTGTGTGCCCTTTGATCACATCGCCTCTCAGGACATCCTATTTCTAGACTGAAGAGGGTACGTGGGGACGTGATATAGTGGATGAGCCTTGTGGGTACACACCTTCCTAGAAGGTGGCTACAGATCCTTTTCAGAACTATGCAGGACAGGACACCAGAAAGGTGGCCCTTCCAGTTCTCTTGTTGTTAATGATTAAACTTAAGTAGTCTCAGGAGGATAGGGAGTCTAGGGGAATATGCAGTAAATATGAGAGTTGCTACAGCTGTACCTCCGAGAAGCAGAGGTTTTCAGATTTTTTGTCTAGTCCTTCACTTATTTTGTCTATAGTGCCCATAGTGGTGTCTACACATAGTAGGTGTTGAGGAAACACTTTGTCCTGGTAAATAGCAAGGAGCCGAGAACACAAGAGAGAGTGCCCCAGAAGGGATCAGGAGGTGAGCTTTGACACCAGACAGATGTGAACTCAGAGTCGGGCTGCATCCAGGTTTGCCTGGGTCCATCCCAGGGACACGACCCGGGGAGTCTTGCATCCCAGGAAAACCCTCAGTCTGGGTAAAAGAGGAGAGTCACCATATCCATGAATCACTAGATACTTGACCTTGTGACAATTCCTTCCCTTTCCTGGCCTCAGTTTCCTAGGCTGTAAAGAGGGGTGGCAATATTAAGTACCTCGTGGGTTACATGAGGATGAAATGAGATAATGCCCCTTAGTGCTGAGCACCTACTAAGTTCTACCGGTAGTCATTGTTCACACCACCATTACTTCTATTGAGTTCTGGGTCTTGGAAATGTATCTTGCTTCCTAACAGATGCTCCTGGGCCTATTTGAATTAAGGTCCTTGGTTTTATGAGAGGAGGGAATTTTTATGAGAGGAGGAAAGCCCAACACATCAAGGATGGTGTCTCTTGGACATTTTCCCCTGCAGAGATGGGATCTACCTGCCCCCAGCCTGGGCTGCGCTCTGAGCAATCATATCTGGTGGCTCTGTGCTGATTGCCAACAGATGTTCCTCTAATGAACCTCACTGTAATCTCGGGGCCTTAATATAGTGCCGGGGCTTGATAAGTTTGAAATGTCTGTCATCGTGGCCTGCGAGGACCATCTGCTCATTGTTCAAGTCTGTTTTCCTCTGACAGTTCCGTGAAGGGGGATTTATTTTCTTCCGTCCCCCCTTCGCCCCATACACCCTGAGCCCCAGTTACTGTCCAGATTCAAAGTCTGGTGTCAGAACCTTCTGCACAGTGCTCAGCCTCCTCTGATTGGGGGATGACAGAGGGAGGAGCTCGGGAGAAAGTTGATTCAACCTGAAATCAATATTTCCAGGCTGCAGGCGTGCGGATTGCTGACTTAATAGTGAGGAGCTGACTCAGGGGGACCCAAGGCAGATGTCTCTGGAGCAGGAGGCAGAGTGGGCATTGAGGACAGGAAGGGGTGGTGGGAGGCAGCTGGAGGCTCAGTGGGGGGCATCCATTTACAAATGCTCTGGGGGCCTGGACAGGAGAGAAGGAGCCAAGGGTGGAGAGACATTTCCAGGCCCTGTCTAGTCATGTCTGGCTCTTCTCCATGATCTCTGAGCCCCATATGGAAGGTCTCACTGGTTGGGCCAGGTCAACAAGCTTTACTGAAGAGTTTCTATGTGCCAGGCACTGGGGACATAACGTGGAGTCAAACGCAGAGCCTACCATGAGGACCACTCAAGAAACAGTTCACAGAGAGGGAGTTGGACATCCCACCTGGCACGGTCAGTCCATTGGCTGTTGTGATCCTATCAAGTCGCAGCCAGAGGCTGGGTGTGATTTTTCAGAATACAGGATCCCTGTCTTGAATGATAATGAGAACACAGGCTGAGCATTCCTAATGCAGATTTGACATCTGAAGTGCTCCCAAACCCAAAATTTCTTTTGATTGACTTTTAAAAAAAGCTGGGAATGGAACCACCATTTGACCCTGCTATTGCCCTTCTCGGACTATTCCCTGAAGACCTTAAAAGAGCATGCTACAGGGATACTGCCACATCGATGTTCATAGCAGCACAATTCACAATAGCTAGACTGTGGAACCAACCCAGATGCCCTTCAATAGATGAATGGATAAAAAAATGTGGCATTTATACACCATGGAATATTACGCAGCAGTAACATATGACAAAATCATGGAATTTGCAGGGAAATGGATGGCACTAGAGCAGATTATGCTTAGTGAAGCTAGCCAATCCCTAAAAAACAAATACCGAATGTCTTCTTGATATAATGAGAGCAACTATGAACAGAGCAGGGAGGAAGAGCAGGAAGAAAAGATTAACATTAAACAGAGACATGAGATGGGAAGGAAAGGGAGAGAAAAGGGAAATTGCATGGAAATGAAGGGAGACCCTCATTGTTATACAAAATTACATATAAGAGGTTGTGAGGGGAATGGGAAAATAAACAAGGAGAGAAATGAATTACAGTAGATGGGGTAGAGAGAGAAGATGGGAGGGGAGGGGAGGGGAGATAGTAGGGGATAGGAAAGGTAGCAGAATACAACAATTACTAATAGGGCATTATGTAAAATTGTGGATGTGTAACCGACATGATTCTGCAATCTGCATTTGGGGTAAAATTGGGACTTCATAACCCACTTCAATCTAATGTATGAAATATGATATGTCAAGAGCTTTGTAATGTTGTGAACAACCAATAAAAAATTATAATTTTGAATGTACATTCATTGGAACCATTAATGGGTTTCATTGTGACATTTTATACATGTGTACCTATGCTTTGATTGTATTAACCCTTCCAATTTCTATCTCTCACTCCTCTTGCTCTCTGTGGTCCCCTTCCCCTTCCCTATGAGTCCCCTTTTACTTTTATATTATCTTGTTTTTATTTATTTTTCTCTATATTGCACCTAGCAGAGAAAACACAGTATTTTTTTTTCTGGGTCCAAGGAACTTTGCTTTACATATTGATCTCCAGGTCACCCACTTTCCTGCAGATGACAGGATTTTTATTCTCTTTTATGGCTGAATAACACTCCACTGTGCATACAGACCCTATTTTCTTTTATCATTTCATCTATTGAAGGGCATCTCAGCTATTGTGAACACTGCCACTATGGACACAGGTATGCAGGGCCTCAATAAGGGTCTCAGATGATGTGGTTGTGGAACCACCCAGCATGTGGCATGAGAGCAAGGAGCTCCTTGTGGCCCGGATGTTGGGTTTGGGTTGTGGGGGACCATAGGGCGCTATACTCAGGAGGGTTTAATGGGGCTAAGCTGTACTGGGCCTTACAGCTGTGACTCCCAGCGACTGGTATCTGTCTGTGTCACCCAGGTGTTTGTTAAAATGCAGACTCCTGGGCCCTCTGGTTGGACTTTCTGTTTGGTAGATCCCGGTTGGGACCTCAGGTTGACATTTTCAACAAGCCCCCTAGTGGTTCCAGTGCCCTGGTAAGTCTGAGTGACCCCAGAGTGCAATAGGAACATTACGCTGGGACACTGGATGACCTGAAAAAGGGGGACACTGAAGGGCAGTCATCATGGAAGATGGGGGTCCATGCACCATTTTAGGATGGTGAGTCTGTTGGAGGTGTGAGGGGTGAGAGAGGAGAATGAGGAGGCCCTGTCCTAGTCCAGCCATGAATGGTCCATTTCAGGGTCTCCATGGCAGGTGTCAGCAATGGCAACAGTCTCTGGGGACCCAGTGTCACAGGACATACAGGGAACCAGGAGTCTCTTTTTCCACAATGCCTCTCTTCTCTTCTTGAGCAAGTCTGGTTGACAAGACTCATGACAACAGGGACCATGTATTAAGCATTCTCTCTGAGTCTGGTTCCAAACATTTGGCATCCATCCTCCCGTCCATCATCTGAGCAGCCCTGCAAGATGGATTCCATTATCCTACCAAGAGGCTCAGAGAGGGTGAGTCAGTTGCCAAAGGCACACAGATGGGAAGACCCAGAGCAGGGGTTGAGCTTGATGCTGTCTGAACTGAAAAGCTATAAGCCTTCCTTCTTTCCCAAGGATGTCCACCCACTCTGCATTTCCACCTGGTCTTAGGGGTGCTCCATGGGGCCGTGGATTTGTCCATCCACACCCTCTGTCCCTCACAGCATTCCTAGCCTCAGGGGCTATTGCTCCACCCTGTTGCTCAGAGACCCAGGCACCTGCCATTTTGTGGCTCTGCCTTCCTCTCGGGTCTCTTGGTTTAATGCCACAGGCTGGCAGAAACCTGGTGACCCTGTCTCTGATTTCCTGGGAGACTAGCTCCCCCAGCTCTCCAGCCTGGAATGGTGGTGGCTTCAACTGTTCCTGATTCCTGGGTCCCCTCTCTACTCCCCTGGTGCTCCCTATGCACACCTTGGAGGCTCAGCTCTTCTAGCTCCTGTGACCAATCTCCTGGGCTCTCCTGAGACTCAGGTGGTTTCTGTGCTCTGGTTGGACCTTGATGGATGTGGCAGCTGCGGGTGAAATCAGCATGCCACACCCATGCTGGCTGTCCCCCACCCTGCTCAGGACCCCTCCTCAATCCTCATCCACCATCAAAGCCCACAACTGCCCACGGTGGGCAACAGGGAGGCTCTCCCCGGGTCTTTGTACAATAGTGAAGCTTCCTACTACACTATTTTGCCTGTGTTTCTGGGGACTCAAGACCGAGTTATGGGCAAAACCCTGCCCAACACCCTGCCCACTGAGGGTTCTCCCTGCAGGCACACAGGGCTCTCCTTGCCAAGAGCCCACATGCCCTTGCCTTGTCTGACCCTGAGCAGGTGTGGCTTCAGAAATGCACAAACTGGAAGTGCTACACTCTTGATGGGTAGGTCCCACTGAAAAGGTCCAGGAAAATCGTCTATCTTGAATGCAGACAGAGCTGCTCATTTCCTCACAATACAGGGAGCAGAGACACAGGGCCCCTCCACACTGTAAGCTGGTGTTTTCCTCCTGATCTATTTGCCTTCCATTTTATAAACTGACTTTTATGTACAGCTCCCACACCCAGCACCATGTGGAAATTCTATGTCATCTTACTCTCTTGCTAGTTAAACCCTGACATTTTGAACAGGGCCATTTGACTGAAAGTCCAAAGGCATCAATGATTCTATCAAACCATAGAAGAATCTTAACATGCTTCCATCGAGGTGTTCCCTGCCCTGATTCTCACAATCTAGTTCTTTCTTATTTTTTCTTTTTTTTTTTTTAATGGTACTAGAGATTGAACTCAACCACTGAGCCACATCCCCAACCCTTTTTTGTATTTTATTTAGAGACAAGGTCTCACTGAGTTGCTTAGAGCCCCCCTTTGGAGAAGGTGGCTTTGAACTCGTGATCCTCCTGCCTCAGCCTCCTGAGCCGCTGGATTTTAGGCTTGCATCACCATGCCTGACCCCATCTTGATTTTTAATGTTATTTTTGTCTAGTATTTTAGTTTACACACACACACACACACACACAGAGACACACACAGACACACACATATACACACAAATACACACACACATACACAATTTTTTTTGGTGGTGTACTGGAGATTAGATCCAGGTGCACTTAATCACATCTCTAACCCTTTTTTTTTTTTTTTTTTTTTATCTAGAGACAGGTCTTGCTAACTTACTGAGGGTCTTGCTAAATTGCTGAGGCTGGCATTGAACTTGCAATCCTCCTGCCTCAGCCCCCTGGGCTTCTAGGATTACAGGTGTGCATCACCCCCAGCTAGTTGTGTATATTTTAACCCTCATCAGTTTGTTTTAGAGAACATAATAATTTAATTTGCTAATCTATTTATTGAAATCTTGCTATTCTTTCTTATAAACCCTTCCTTTTCTTTGCAGGAATTCCTCAGGAATGTGTTAAGGGGGTGTTTGTGAGAGATACCATTTCTCAGTTTTTGTTTGAAAACATGTTTATCTCACCTGCACCACTAATCAACTGGTTTGTAAATTTAAAATGGTGATTATCTTTCCATTAACACTTTGAAGAAATTTTGTTATTATCTCCTGGGTTTCTTTACTGCTATCTAAAAGCCTGCTGTCAGCATAAAAAAAAAATCTGTGCTTTAATTAGCATTTCAATTTGTACTCATACCTTGAGACTTGGCCAAATGAAGGAATATGCTGTGTAGATAATCTCTCTTTTCTCACTGATTACTCTGAAGATATTCTCTTTGTGAGGCTTTTGTTATGTGCTTAAGCACATGATAACACTTAGTTTTTAAAGATTTGTATCTTCCCTTAGTTCTGGAAAATGTTAACACTCACATATTTGATTATTTTAAAAATTCTTTTGAATTTGACTTTCTGGAAATTCTTTCTGTCCTCTATTACCCGTTTTTTTCCCCATCCTTCCTAAGTATTAACCTGCCTATCAAATTTTCCATATGTCTGTCTCTGTGTGCTATATATATTCTGGTTAATTCCTCAGTTTTGTTTTCCAGTTTACTAAGTTGCTCTTTAGCTGTGTTTAATCTTTACAGATTCCCATCCTTCGAATATTTTGAACCACTCTGAGTCCCATGTTATGCTTTATCTAGTTGAGCTATTCTTTTTTCACTGCATTATCTTATTGTGGCTTTTCTTTGTTCTTTTGATTTTTATAATTTTAACATGTTTTTCTAATAGTGCTTAATATTTTATGACTTCGAGTTATCAGTATGTTGGTCTATTTTCTGCTGACTCAATTTTATAGTGCTTTATTTCATATGTGGATTGAAGGGGTATGTCAGTGTGTGTGGGTGGGGGTGTGTTTGTGTATGCATATCAATTCATCCTCAATTGGAATTTTTTGCTCATGCGCTTATCCACCTAAAGCTTCTGGATATGTGCCTACAGTGTGGATTTACCTTTTTTTTCCCCCTAATACTCCAAAGTCTGCCCCATAGATTGTGTGACTATATTCCTACATATAAAGGATCTGATCTTTCATTGGAATTTTAAAAACATTCTTACCCAGAGGCCTAGGCAGATCTAGGTCTCATGCCACTTCTCTGGGTGGGGGTTCCATGTTCATGGAGAACACAGCTTCCTTAAGGGCCTCAAGTCACCTCAATCCCAGCTCCATCCCCTCTGACCCTAAAAGCCTACCTCTTCTGTCCCCATGTGGCTATTACAACCCTAGATTCAGGTCATTCTGGCCTGTACCAAGCCCAGCATCTCCTCAGGCTGCTGTGGCATGGGCTCCCATGACGACTCCCATGACTTGGAACTTGGTCTCCATTTCTGTCAACTAGCAAGTCTGGCTTCATGAGCTCAGCTGTCATGCTCTTGATAGTCTGGTTAATTCTACCTTTGACTCTGAGTGAAGCCCAACAGGACCACAGGGCATGTGTGGGAGCAGAGGAGCCCTGTGGAATATGTGTGCCTTCTGGTCATTAATGCACTCATTGCATATGGTGCTGAGAAGTCCCCGAGAGCACAGGGTTCTGTTGAACCCAGGAAGGGTCACCAGGGGAATGTGCTGTGTCCACAGCCACGGACAGCTGGAAAAATGCCACACTTTTCCTTGAAATAAAGTTGCATCAAATGCACAGAGAAGCCAATGGCATGCTAAGAAAGAGACCAGCAAGGAAGCCCATCCTGGCCTCTGCCCTTCACAACACCCACTGTGCTCACCAATCACCTGTGCTGCCGATGGTGACATCAGAGGAAAGGGAAAAGTGGGGCACACCATAGTCTCTTTTTCTTCCTTCCCTTCCTCCCTTACCTGTAAGCTGAAGGTACAGGGGGTTGGTCAAATGTGCACATGTCAGGACATCAGGGCAGAAGAGATGACCCAGCACTGCATGGACTTTCTGCTCCTGGGACATCTGGTGTGATGCACACACCACATCAACTCTGGAGTACAAATTGCCAACTTGGGCGATTCTGTGGAAGATCCCCGGCTCTTGCCTCTGCATTGAAAGTTGACATCCTGTGATGGGAAGATGGTAAAATTCATGCTTGTGATTTCAGATTCATTTTTATTTCTTTTTTTTTACTTAGAATAATATTAAATACCAAATTTTAAAAAAAAATGAAACAAAGAAAAAGAAAAACACCAACACGCATCAAGAAGGAAATCACAGAGGAAGGGAAAAGCCTTACCCTGTAGGACCTCTCAGCACTCCTGCTTCCTGCTTTTTGAACAAAGACCCTGTATTTTCATTATTCTCGGGGTCAAGCAAATTATAGAGCGGGCCTGAGCACTTTCCTGTATATTTTATTTAAATTTTTTTTTAACTAAAAATCCTTTGTTGTTCAGTCTCCCATCAGCATTGACCTTGGTCTTTCAATTTGCTTCTGTTTCCCACCTGCCCCCAACCCTGCTGCTCACCAAGCTCTCAGGTCAAGATCTGAAAAAGACCCCAGAAGGGAACTGAGCTGTAGCTCAACTCAGGCCCCCAGGAAATGCAAGGGTGGCTGTGGGAGGCCAACCTTACTGGTTACTGAGTTACACTCCCCAGCTGGGTGCTGAGGTGCTCAGTCATAGAAATGAGTGTGTCTTGCTACAGCCCCATGGGTAAAGCTATGCTCACCTGTTCCTTTGTAATATAACCCTTGCCCTGTTTAGGATAGAATCTTCCATGGAAGTGCCTTGTGTGTGTCCCCTCCTCTTACTGTGACCTCGGATGTGGCCTATCCAGATGTCAGTCAACCTGCTGACAGTGGACATCATGAAGATAGACTCAGCCCCCTGAAACCTGACCCCTTGCCTCATTTGAATAGCTTCTCCTCAATAAAAGGGGTTAGTGTCTGTGTGCTCTCTCTCTCTCTCTCTCTCTCTCTCTCTGGACCCTTAAGGTCAGAGGAGCCATCACAGCAACCCCAAAGAAAAAGGTATTTGTGTCTCTTGTGTGGTTATTACATGCAGCCCAGTTAGCCCAGTTTAACTAGAGTGACCCCTGAGCCTTTTAGTCGGGAGAACAGAAACCCGGCAATTGGCGTCCAAAGTGGGCCAAAAGGTCTGAGTCTTTAAGCCCAGGGACAAAAGAAACAAATGCTGTTATGCTCGAATTCAGGACCCCCAAAGACCACCAGAGACCCAAGATCGGTGTAAGCAGCAAAGAGGTGTTTATTGTGAGCTAGCTCGGTCCTCCGCGCGCACACACAGCAACTGGTGACGCTGAGAGGCCCTGAGCCCAGGGTTTGCAGCATTTTTATACATTTTTTTGGAGAGGGCAGGGACTTCACATACATCATAGCAAATCATCACACACCGCAGGAAAATCAAATAACAACTCTAAAACATGATTAGCACATTCACTGGCAGGAACAAGTTGGGTAGGGGTAATTGGTCAGAACAAAAGGGGTATTGGTTTGAACTGATTGGTTTGAGCCAAGAGGGGTGTACGTGCTGAACTACATGGTTTCCCAATATGTTATCAACCACCATAAACTACTGGGAGGGTCATCTGGCATCCCAGGTATTTCCCTGTCTCATGCTGATTGGTGGCTGCTAGGGGGTTGCTATGGATCCCCACCTAGCCTGACTGAGTCAGGGACACCTGGCGCAGCAGATCTCTCCTGTTATTTGTAGATAAACAACTTAGCAGGGTGGGTATGTGCCTAGGAGTGCTCTGTGGGTTTTTCCAAGGACAAAGGTCATGTCCCTTCCTTGGACAGGCTTTGCTCTGAGGTAGAGGCTGGTTTTTCAATGCTTGTTCCTAAGGGGACTCCAATTTAAATATTAAAGAAAGTTAGTGAAGTTAAGTTCTCTCCAGAAGTTAAGCATGCAGAGTGTTGTGGGCAGAATTGTAGAAAGTAAATGAATTAGACAAAAGGAAAATCTGTGACGTTAAAATTTTTAATATTGGGGTATAATTGTAGAGACTCTAAATAAATATAGTTATTAAGATGATTGATGGGCTACATTGTTGAGTTGAGTCCTCTCCATGGAAAGCGCACTTTTGTGGATTTCTTAAAATTGTTTTTATAAATCTTTATAAAAGATTTTTTGGGGGCTAGGATTGTTGCTCAGCGGTAGAGTGCTTGCCTAGCATGGGCAGAACTTGAGTTCAATCCTCAGCATCACATAAAAAAAAAAAAAAAAAAAAAACGTTAAAAAAATAAGAGAGATTTTTTTGGCCTTTTATGTTCTAGAAGTTTGTGCTAGGAGAGTGAGAAAAAGGGAAAGAAAATGTGATGTTTACCTGGAGAGAAATAAGTTTCAATTTTCTATTGTTTTTGTCAATACTCAGAAAGTATATATGGACCTTTTTACTACATGATTGTCCTAAGAATCAGAATGGCTGTAACTCAGTCCCTGGGGGCAAGAGACTTTAGCAGCTGCTGCTTGCTGCTTGCTGCTTGCTATGGGGTCCTAGCCCCAGAGGCCAGCAGTGCTTTTAACCCTTGAATTACTTGACCTAAATGCCAAACACATGAAAGACCCCAGCCCCATAACCTAAGGCCCGATTATGAAAAGTAGAAAGTATGCAGTAAACAGGTGAGCTCACCACATGACCTGTTAGAAAGGGCACCCTGCCCACATCACAGGACATGCTTGAGCAAACTGGGATCATAAGCGGGAAAAGGGAGGAAACAAAATGTAAACCTATGAGATTAATGAGTTTTTCGGGAACCTATAGTGAAAAACAAGTTTATCATAGTGAAAAACAAGTTTATCATAGTGAAAAACAAGTTTACCCTTTAAGTGACGTGTATGCTGGATTCAAAAACACCTGTTATTGTGCTAGGTGGAAAACAACTCCTTTTTCCCTATAAAAGATCTGTACCCCAAAGCCCGGTGTGCCAGTTCACCAAAGCTTCGGCTGAGGTTTTGCTGTGCACCCACAGGCGCCTGTGTATTAATAAACTTGCCTCTTGCTTTTGCAGCCAGTGTGACGCTAGTTCTTTTGGACGGGGGATTTGGGGGCCTGAGGGTCTTTCACACAGACTAACTTAAGATCTGATAGTGATGCTAGCATTTGCTGCTAAAAAATCTTTGGAGCACCCACGTGCTACAGAAAAAAAGTGCAGGATGTACAGGAGCTGCAACCACAGGTCGCAGAGACAGAACAAGCTGCTACTGCAGTAGGATCTTGGCCAGGCGGGGGAAAATGGAGACAAAATCAAACAAAATGCAACCGGCTAGGAAAACTTGGGGAACTTTTGCCCTGACAATGGGCAGCAGACTCCATGTTGTTTGCATCACCATGGTAACCACGGGGTGCCTGGTAGGAAGAGCAGGCTTCCTGGTCCACCTCCCACACTTTCGCGGGCTTCCGATTGGTTCTTCCACAGTCACTCAGACAGCACTTCTAGTCCCGCCTTCCAGCCACTAACCTGTACTACTGTGTTTCATATTTCTACCAGAGCTGTTCAGAGCCTGTATTTTTAAGAATGCTTACCTGTAAATGCTAAGGAAAGATATCTTTTTCAGACAAAATTTAATTCCACAGGTTTCTATGTTGTAGCCCTAAATTTAAGTTAGTTCTGAGTTAAATAACCTGACTTTTCTCTATAGTTGAGTTACTAAATAATGTTCTATTGATGAGAGATATCAAACATGCTTCTTTATATTTTACTTTTAATTTTGGAGGTTATGAGGATGCATTTTCTCGCCACAGGAACAAAACCGGCAATGTTCCTGTGATGACCAAAAAAATCCTTATTCTCATTCCTAACTATAAAAAATAAATATGTATATTCAAGGATCTTATTTCAGTTACATCAAGTGATGTCACATAGAAGAGTGCACTCCTAGTTAAAAATAAATTAAAATGGATCCAAATATTTTAAGACCATGTGGTTACATAAAGTTAATACAATTGTAAGTTATGTTCTTATTCTTAATATATATATTTTTTAGATATTCAGATAACCTATATTTCTTAATCTATAAAATAATTAGCACATGCCTAATTGATTAGTTAATATATATTTGCCTAATTGGTTTTCTTCAACAGAAAACCAATTAGGCAAATATAATGTATGTTTTATATTTCCATTTATCAGATACTCTGCCCTTTCAGTTACAGATATTTGAGATAAATGTGTTTACTATAAATTTGCTCTTAAGTGAAAATACAATCTTCAAGTAGTTTCTAATTCTCAAAGTTACTGTTCAAACTCATAAGATGATAAATAATTATAATTATGTCTACAAAATATCTAAGGATTTTAACTATATTTTCATTGATATGTCTTATCAAAGTACAATAATTTGTTTATAGATTCTAAGGTTTTCAGAAATTGTTCCAAAGTATAACCAAAAAAAAAAAAAATTTCTAAAAGAAAAAGATGCTTCAACAAAGAAAAAGCACACATGGATCCTAAAAAGAAAAAAGAAATCATCCTTGGGTTAAACAAGGTCTTTTTTTTTTTTTTTTTAAAGAGAGAGTGAGAGAGGAGAGAGAGAGAGAGAGAGAGAATTTTTAATATTTATTTTTTAGTTCTCGGCGGACACAACATCTTTGTTGGTATGTGGTGCTGAGAATCGAACCCAGGCCGCACGCATGCCAGGCGAGCGTGCTACCGCTTGAGCCACATCCCCAGCCCCTAAACAAGGTCTTTATATTCATATTTCAATGATAAAAGTATTTTCCTAAGTAAAAAAGATTTTTATATTGTTATCTAAACAGATGATGTAAAAAGTTAGAATGATTAAAAAAGAGATTTATATATACTAAACTGACTATAATTAATTTAAGGGTATTTCAGGCTATTTTCCTAATTAAATTATACTAATGTGAGCTAAGATTTTGTCTATATTTTGACATGATAAGCACCTATTAAAATGTACGTTTATTTCTTTAAAGAAAGATCCTTATTGCCTAATAATTCTTACTGTTTAAGACAAGATTAATTTTGGTAAATAAATTCACATTGTTGATTAAACATTAAGTATATTGAACTACTAACTTAAATCCGATTCTAACAATTGTCCTTAGAGACTAAAATTGGTTGATTCTAAGACACTGAGATACTAATTTTTACATATTTTGTTTGTTAGATAATTATAAAATTTAAAAAACCCCAACATTTTATTAAGACTAAGGTTTTCCAAATTAAAGTTATATATTAATTTTAAATAATAAAGGTTACAAACTTATATAAGTTATCTGACTAGATCTATTGTTCATAAAAAATACAGTAAGATTTATACACTGCTCCCTACACAAAAAAATAACCTTAATCATATTTTTTAAGGCAATTAAGAGATACCTATTTAAAGGATAATATTCTAAAATATAGAGATTTTGAGACCTTTTTTAAAAAAGATTGAGGATTTTTCTAAATTGTTAGGATGGATCGACTAGTCTATATTAAAAAAATTTTAATAATCAATAAAAGGTAAATCTATTCTTAATCATTTAAATACTTGTACTATTATCTATAACTTAAACTAATAATACTATGACTTACGCCAAGCCTTTACTCAATTTTATTAAATAAGGAAAAGGGGGAATACATAATCCCAGAGAGACACTAGATTTTACAAAATACTTTAAAAGTTCTTTCTTAAATTGTAATATTGAGAGTCTTAATGTTACTGAACATGATTCAGTAAATTAAATCAGATATCAAAGGAGAGTTTAAACCAGTCATCATTATAATGACTGAGAAACCTGGCACAGGAAGGTAAATTTCCAGCTACAGAGTTTATAGCCATACAGCTTCACGAGCTTGTCAGGTAAATAAAAATTATGAAAAGACTTGTATGGACCCATTTCCCAGGTCCACCTTTAATGTGTCTTGCAGTGTGGACTGGAAAGTCCACCCATAAAACTAGATTAATTGTCCTGACTGTAATGGTCAGTTATACCTATATATTGATTCTATGGTAAACAGACTGTCTGGAAGTAACTTTTGAGAAAAAGAGAGTGTTGAAGTAACATATTGTTCCGAATCCATATGGATGGCGGCTGTGGACCAGATGTGAGTAACACCAATTAAGGGCCAGTTCTGTATGAGGGATCTCCTCTTCATCTGTCTCTCTCAGCTTTGTCACTATATCACTGTTTGTCTGTCTATGGCCTATCTCCTGCCTTCCTGAAGGCATCCCCACCAGCCCAGTGCTGTGAGCTGGGCCCTCCATGGAGAAGAAACCTGAGTTTGCTGATCCTAGGGTAAATGCTGGCGTGGAGGCCACGGGGGAATTATCTATCAAGGAGACAGAGAGCCCTCTTGGGGACGATGCCATGCACACTCCAGGTCACCCTGTTTGGCCCCGGAGGATGGCTGGTTAGTCAATGACCGGTAAGATTCCTCAAGGGAGGGACAATCTAAGACAGGCACAGTCACAGAGGGGCCATCAGGAGAAAATTTGGGGGCCAACAGAGGTGAGGCAAAGAACCTCACCCCCCCCAATGATGCAAAGGCCTAATTCTTCTCCCCTTCTGAGAGAAATCTCCTGCCCCATGGCTGCTTTGCTCCCCACATCCAGCTCAGATCAGAACCCTAGTGACAGAGACCTAGTCAACAGTGACTGCCTGCTCACCACAGCAGGAGACAAGTGCAGCTACAGGAATGGGCCATGTCTGGATGCTTTTCTCTTTCTTGGTTCCCATTTTTTTCTATGCTTTTCTTTTTCCTTTCTTTTCTCATCAGGGTTCTTCTTTGACAATAAATTTAATAGAAGAGGAGAAAATGTTAGAATAGCCTTCAGTTGCAACTAACAGCTACTAGCATATAGTTTCCTCACAGTAAGTTTACATTAGGCAGAAGGTGATTGGCTTATGGATATTATCTTGCTTATGTAGATTGACAGGCACGCCCCACTCAAACCCTATAACAGTTGTGTACATTCCAAAAAGAAACTGAGCTACTGGTTTGTCATCAGCCAGTTATCACCAGCTCCCATGACTGAGGTAGCCAAATAGCCGAGCAACAAATTGACTACACCAGTGACAGAAACTTATGCTAGACAGCAGATAAAAAACCCAAGCTAGCCAATTATGCTGGACTTTAGTGACTAAGACTACATTTACCTTTATGGACAATTGTGGGAAAGATAATTAAAATAGATTTTTCCAAGAGTATTTGTATTACTGACAGACCTAATTAACTCCCTAAATATGAGAGTAACGAGAAAAAATGATAAATATCCTGTAGCCTATAAGAATACAACTTATTGCCTCATTAATTATTGCCAGCTAATATTTCAGAACTATAATATGCTGAAGTTAATATTCAGGCTTTGAAACAGGTGTATGTCTATTAACCAGACCTAGACAAGCTGCTGGTCTCATAATCCCTAAAGTGAGTACTTTAAATATTATTCCTTGCTTATTCAATTTTGGCCTTTGTGGCTATGTCTTAAAACTTACAATGTATGGATTTTCTTAATGTTTGTCTTAAATTACATCCAACTTCTTTCATGGTCAGATAAGTGCTGATGGAAGAATGAGAAGTAAATAATGATGTTCTAGAAGACAATGTAATGAATAATGTGAGTGAGCCCTTTGCTCTATGGTTTATGGAGAGGCCTAAATGCCATAGCCGTGAAAATGTCTGTTACTAAGGCCAAAAACAATGTGTCCCAATAAAATTGGGAAAAGATTAAAAATCTTCTGATGAGTGTTTGGCAAGGTAATAATAATCCAGATTATTGTGTTGACTGTTAAGAAGACAATATGTTTTCTACTAATTCTTTTTGTGTTTCAATAGCAGATTGTGATGACCTTGGACCAAGAGCCAAGTGACTGAAAGAAAATTTCCCAGTTACATTCTTTTTTTTTTTTTTTAATATTAAGAAAGGGGGAATATGTAGGAGGGCAACCTTATGCGTGACTGAGTTACACTCCCCAGCTGGGTGCTGAGGTGCTCAGTCACAGAAATGGGTGTGTCTTGCTACAGCCCCATGGGTGAAGCTATGCTCACCTGTTCCTTTGTAATATAACCCCTTGCCCTGTTTAGGGTAGAATCTTCCATGGAAGTGCCTGTGTGTGTCCCCTCCTCTTACTGTGCCTACCCAGGTGTCAGTCAACCTGCTGACAGTGGACATCATGAAGATAGACTCAGCCCCTGAAACCTGACCCCTTGCCTCATTTGAATAGCTTCTCCTCAATAAAAGGGGTCAGTGCCTGTGTGTGCTCTCTCTCTCTCTCTGTCTCTCTCTGTCTCTCTCTCTCTCTCTTTCTGTGGACCCTTAAGGTCAAAGGAGCCATCACAGCAACCTCAAAGAAAAAGGTATTTGTGTCTCTTGTGTGGCTATTTCGTGCAGCTCAGTTAGCCCAATTTAACTAGAGTGACCCCTGGGCCTTTTAGTCACTAGAACAGAAACCCGGCAGGTGGCTTCAGGCTCTCGCAGCTCTAAGAGTCTACACTCCTAAAATGGAATCAAATTCTTCAGACCCAGGGGAGTCTCATTTCCCGCTCTGGCTTCTAAGAAGCTCACGGCTGCAGTTCTCCTGTTGAAACATGTCCGATTTCTTCTGTCTTTTCATTTCTAACATCTGGACACATCTACCAATACGGTACATTGTGGGTTCATGGGCAGAGGTCTTATTGGTTTCTTCCGGAGGCTCATAGTCCTTGAATTCTCCCTCTGAATGTGTTCAGAGCGCATTGCAAGCTAGAGAAAGTGCTGCCCGGGGACCCTGGGGACTGTACCTGAGCCTTGTCAAAAGAGCCGCCCTTCACCAGACACTTTTCCAGAAAATTCGCTTTCTAAGCAATATGGAGGCCCTTTCTCTTTTTTAACTTGCTCTGCCCTGAATCCTTACTCTGGTCTCCTCCCACCCACAGACAAATCTGTTCTTCACTTTTACCTTCAACATCCTCACTCTAGAGACAGGACTCTGCAGGCGTCTGCTGACCTCCCACCTTCTGGGAAGCCAGGGTCCCTCCCACCCTGGGCCTCCCAAGGACACCCAGGGTGCTGCGTGGTCCACAAGGAACTAGGCGCTGCTCTTCTAACCTGCAAGGCTCCCCAGTAGGGAAGACCCCCTGCCACCTCCTCACGATGACACCCAGGTACACCAGATGTTCCTGCCACCCTCCCTGCCACTCAAGAATACCCTCCTCACCCTAAACTTCACAGCCACTTGGGAGACCGGGGACTCTTCCCCTTTCCAGGAAAGGGGCCTTTTCATTATCTGTACTTCCTGATTCAGCTCATGCCCCAACCTCCCTATAAAACCCCCAAGTTGGGGCAACCCTCCTGTCTCTGTTCCCAGGGTCCCTGGATTGGCCTGAACCACCAAAAAAAAAAAAAAATCATATTTTTCATCAGCCTCTCTCCCACTACTCGGTGTTCTCCAACTGAAGCAATCAGAAGCCCCTGGAGGGCTTGTCAAACGCCAAGTGCTGACACCACCCCACAGACCCCTGACTGGGTGGCTCCAGGAATGGGGACAGGACTGAATCACTAACAAGATTCCAGGCGACATGCAGGTGATTTTTCAGAGTCTGCACCCGACCTAGACCATGAATTCCTTGAAGTCGGAGACGCTGCCTTCTTAAGATCCTCCGTTCCTAGGGTATGGTAGGAGAATTAGCCAAATAAGTCCAGTCACATTCGAGGTCAATGTGCCCTCTGGGCTGGAGGTCGGGCTCAGTTGGGAAGGCGCTTACCTCACAGGCACAAGGCCCTGGTTCCGTCCCCAGCACATACACAAGTGCCCTCTGCGCCAAGTCCAGCCTTGACCTCCTTAGAAACAGGCGGGTGGTGAGTGGCAACAGGTGCTCGGTCTTGGAAAGGAGCTCACCCAGCCAGATGCTGAGCTCTAAGTGAAAGAACGAACAAGGCTCATTGTTGGAGAAAATGCCCACTTATTGAGGAAGAGCTCTGCATATTTATGGAGCGGGGGGGGTGGGGGGGGGGTGGTGGTTTGACAGTTATGACAGTTTAACAGTTGAAGGGTTTGACAGTTGACATGGGGTGCTTTCTGATTGGAGGGTAAGGATCACGTGAGCCAGCAGGGCTCACCATTGGACGGCTCTTCTTGGGGGATGGGGAAGTTAGTCTTTGGAGCCAGGCAACTCCCAACACTAAGGGTTTGCTCCCCAGAGTCTATTCTTAGCACTTCCCACGCAGGGTCCTTTTAATCTCTTTGCACCGTGCCCCATGACATATGCTGTATTCCTGTTTGTGGAGAACTTGGGGAAGGATCAGAAAAGCTCTGGATCTTCCCTGTGAACTTCCCTGTTTCTGGAGTCCTTGGGTTACATACAGAAGGAGGCATTTCACTGACACCGCAAGGTTAAAAAATATCCGTTTGTCTCCATGTTCACTTTTGCAGAAGGACTGGGGGAGGGGAGGACATGGTTCACACAGGCAGATGCATCAATCAGCAGGAATCTGTTTTGCTAGGTTGACAACATCAGTGTGACTTTTATCCTAAAATAGCCTTTCAAGGGCTCTGCTTCAACATTTCCTCTCCTCCAATTCTGGCTGCACTTGAGCAAACTCACTGGCCCACAGCGGGAATGTAAAGTAGGTTGGTTTGAATTTCGAGCCTGTGCTTTTAGATACTTCCTCTTTTTTATTGGTTCTTTTTAGTTATACAGGACAACAGAGTCCATTTTGACATATTTATACAAGCATGGAGTAGATCTGATTCTAATTAGGAGGCCAGTCTGGTGGATGTACACGACAGAGAGATTCACTGTGGTGTATTCATACACGTGCATAGGAAAGTTATGTCTAATTTGTTCCACTGTCTTTCCTTTTCCCATCCTCCTTTCTTCCATTTATTTGTATTCCCACCCCTTTGTAGGTTAATTTCCACATATCAGAAAAAAAAGACCTTTGTTTCTTGGCACTGGCTTATTTCACTTACCAACACATCCCCTAGTATCCTACCCTGCAGTCAGTAGCCAAGAAATGAACGGAAGAGGGTACAAATCAGGAGGGCAGAAAGACAGGAGCCCTCTAGCCTTCATCCCTTTCCGAAACCTCCACCCTCAACAAGTGTCCCTGGCTCTGTGGACTCCAGCGGGCTGTGGGCCACACACACGCGCACCCCCATCATGCACCCACCACCCGACCCCCCATCTGCCTGTCACCCAGGCTCCTGCCCAGGGCACTGCCTGATGGGCCTGGGGGGCAGGAGGTGCTCGGGAGCACTCCTGTCCAGATCCGCCTGCCCCAAAATGACTTCTCTGGAGCAAGTTCCTACAGGCCACGGTGGCACAGGAGAGTGACAGGAGCCAGGACAGGTATGGTTGCCATGATACAGCCCTCGCAGTAATTCATCCTCAGAGCTCTGTGTCCCCAAAATAACTGTATAATCTGTCATGGGAAGGGAGGAAGGAGACAGAGCGTCGTGTGGCCTAATGTCCCCACCTCCAAAGACACAGGTCCAAGTTCCCATGGCCAAGGAGGCCCAGCTGGGCGGTGGAAGGCAGACCCGCATGGAAAACCACATCTGCTCCATGGAAAGGAAACGGTGAGTCAGAGAAGCTGTGGGACAGCCACGGGAAACCAGCCTTCCTCCGGCCACCAGGCCCTTTCTGTAAGGGACAGCCTGCCAGAGCCTGTGGCTGGCTCCCCTTCCCTCCCAGCCCTGTGTGGACAAAATGCAGCCTCCACTGCTGAAAACGGCCAGAGGGTGGGGGGGACGGGAGAGAGCCCTGGCCAGGACCACGGAGCCCATGTCCCTGGCGTCAGGAGGCTGCTCCTCCAGGCTGGTCCCTGTGCCCCACCCCCTGCATGGCTTCCCTGCCCCACCTACTCTTGGGAACAACTGGAGACAGAAGGCCCTTTTGGGAGGCCCTGATGTCCCGTGCGGCAGAGGCACCACTTTGGGCACTGGATGTGGCCACATTGCCTCTGCTGGGAGGCAGGCGCATGGTGTGTCCCTGGGGATGAAGCTTGGCTCCCAGCAGCTGGGCCCTCCCACCTCAGCATCCACATCAGAACCCCCAGGCCTCCAGGGGCCTGGCACAGACTGCTGCTGGCCTCTGTCCTCTGGGAGCCACACCTCAGATCCCCTGGGGGACCTGCTCTCCCATCTCAGGGGGACAAGTGCGGGCAGCTGGGAGGAACAGCCAGTACATGTCCCCCCACCCCCCACCCTGCACTGCCCAGGGTCTGGGCCACCCAAGGAGGTCCTGGCTCTCCACGCCCACTGGGGCTCAGAGCTGCCTCTGAAACCTGCACTGGGGCTCTGGCCTTGTGCAAGTCACTGACCCACAGGGCCTGCCCACTCCATGGGGTGCAGGACAGGCAGACAGCAAACCCCCCATCCCCCCAGAGGTGAAGAGTGGTGCATTTCAAAGGCGCTCTGGGCATCTCTAGGAGGAGTCTGGAGATGGAAGTCTGCAGCAGCCTGGGGAGGCCTGGGGCTGGGGAGCAGCAGAGGTTGCAGGAGGGGGAGGCCTGCAGCCAGGGGGGCTCCAGGACAAGCCTGGGGTACCCGGCCCCCGACAACCTCCCGGGAAGTACTTGCTTACTGACAAACGCAGCTCCCAGGAGGATCCTCAGACACCCAGCCTCCCAGTGACACCCAGGGCCACACTAAGGGGCCTAACACGGGGCCCAAGACCCGCCTGGCTCCCGCCCGAGACCCCTGGGTGGCCACACACCCTACCTACGCGGCCCTCTCCTTCACTGGACAGGGAGTTAGGTGGAGCATGAATTCCCTGGAGGGCAGGGAGCCCAACAGATGTTGGAAAAGGAGAAAGGAGGGAAGGAGAGTGTGGGGGACGGAGGGGAGGAAGAGTGAGCGAGGACTTTGAGGACCAGAAGATGAAAGACAAGGGACCCCCCCTCCCCGCCAAAGAACACTGTGCCCAGACACCCAGAGACGTCAAGGAGGCTCCCGAGGCTGCAAAAGCCACCAATGGTGACCGCGGTGCTGTTCTGGAAGGAGCCAGCCTAGGGGGGGGTGCTGTCCAGCTCAGGCCACGCCCCAGGAGAGAGGGCCACCAGGAGGGGCGCCTGCTTGGCCGGGCAGCTGCGCTGCTGGAGGGCGGGCAGAAGGTCCCTTTCCTGTTCAGCGAAGCCACTCTCAGTTTAGCAAACACAAACTAAAACTGACTTAAAAAAAAAAAAAAGGAAGGAACAACCCCTCTGGTCCCCGTGCGGTGGGGTCCAGGGTCGCCATGTCACTAGGCTGAGACTCACCTCAGCTCTCACGACAGATGCACGAGGCAGGCACAAGTGTGCCTGAGGTCAGGACTGGAGATGGCAGAGCCAGCGTCCCAACAGCCTGCCTGATCCTGACCTCAGTCCTCCACCACCAGGAAGGTCGAGGTGCCCCCACGTCACCCAGGAGGAGACAAAGCACCCCATGCCGGCAGCCAACAGGGCCGTGTGCCCGGCAGGGCTGAGCGGGTATCTGGACCGAGGTCTGTCTGGTTTGAGCCTCTGCCCTCCCGGGACGCAGGTCACCAGCTCTGGTCCAGCTGGGTCCTGGGCACGCCTGGCCAGCGCTCACAGAAACAGCTTTTCCAGAACCCTCTGCTTCTCCTTCCACGGGGGAGATTACAAGTCCGCTTCTCAAACTGGCCTCTACGAGGCGGAAGGAGGGGCAGGCTCCCGGGAGGCTGGGAGGTTCCCCTGGAGGCCCTGGCGTCTCAGATGGGACCTGGAGGAGGGAAGGGTCCTGGCCGTAGTGCATCCTGAACAGAACGCAGGCTTGGGGGGACTCAGGAGAGCCACCGAGGAACATGGCCAGGTCAAGCTCTTTGTGTACAAAGAGCCAAGAAACCCAGCTTCCCAAGTTCATTGCCAATGGGCGAGCACTTCTGAGAACATTTGCACACCAGGGCGGAGCAGGGCAGCGCACAGAGGATGCACCGGAGCCCAACTTTTTACAAGTCCCTGAAGCCACCTTGATGTCCAGCCAGTCTCTGAGAGACAGGGCTGGAGGGGCGTACAGGAGGAACTGGGCTGAGACTCGGGGCTTCACTGTCAGGCTAGAGGTCTTCTGTAAGACCCGATCGTGAGAGAAGGCTAGGTTTGCAACCATGTTATGTACCCAGCATGTTCAGTGACACGACAAGCAGTGCCCACTGCATCAGTCCAAGGACATCTGCCTCCGCTCTGTAACCCCAGATGTCAGCCCACACCCAGCCTCGATCTACAAAGTCCCCGACACCATGGCAGCTAAGCCCACGGAAGGTGACCACAGCTTTTCACTCCGCGCGAGGGTTCGACTTCTTCCAGGTACGACACCGTCACAACTTCCTCGTGCCGACACCTCCCCTGATCAGACCTCCTTCACTTGCACACGAGACGTGTGGAACAGCAGGACTGGCATCGGGGCCCCATGACAGATAAGGAAACCCGGGCTCCTGGGGGATCAACCACCATCAGGGATGTCACCTCTGTAACTTTCTCTTCTCCGTCTCTTAAGTGGAGGTAAACTTCCACCTGGGGGGACTGTCACTTACACATAAAAAGGGATGAGTGGGAACTCGGCCTGGCATTTAGCACAGAGTCTTCCTGGGAAGAAAAAATATATAAAGGTGGCAGGTCTTACAGGGTGGCACTGCCAGGGGACCGGGGGGGGGGGGGAACCTGTGGGCCCAGTTTTGGTTGTTGCAATGACCAGGAGTACTCCTGGGTTTACTGGGCAGCTACCGTTCCCCCCAGATGCCCTAGATGGCCCATGCCATCCGCACCCCACTTGGAACCTCGGGGCCTCAAAGCTCGCTGCTGTCCCCTCCGCTGACAAAGCCCCTTCCCACAGACTCGAGCGCCAACCTCAGCTGTCCTGCATGTCGAAGGACATTCAACAGCACCCCGGCTCCTGCCTAGAGGTCAGAGGCACCCCTCAAGCCATGACAACCCCAATTGTCACCACATGTCCCCTGACAAGTGGCCCGGTTGACCACTGCACCCCAGACCATGGCCCCCTCCGGCTCTCTGGTACCGACAGGCAGGAAGACCCAGGCCCAGCCTTCCCAGGCAGAGGGGCTTCAGACGGCTGGGGGACGCAGCTGCTGTCGGGTCCTTCTGGGTGGAAACAAGAGCAACACATGGTCTCCTCATGCCATGCTGATATTCTCTGGCTGCGTGTGCGTGGCAGAGCACCCCCACGGGCCCTCGGTCAAGACAGAGTGTGCCCCCATCATCAGGTATCTGCCTTCTAGTGTCGCTGAAGGTTTTATTCATACTTAAAAACAGAACGAAACCAACCAAACAAACAACGAATTTTAAGCCTCTTAGGTGAAAGGCAGCGATTCCCAGCACCCCACAGGCCCCTGCCTGGGCACGCAGTGGCACCGTGTCTGGCAAAACTCATGGGGATGATTTATGTTATGGATAGAGAAGAATCTTCAGGGAAGGAGGGAGCAAGTGTGTCCCTCTGCACTTCAGTTAAGAAGGGGGGGGAGAGGGAGAAAGGGAATGAGAGAGAGGGAGGGAGGGAGAGGGAGAGAGAGGGAGGGAGGGAGAGGGAGAGAAGGGGGAATCCCTGATTGGAGCACCTGGCTCCTGCATCCAAGCTCCTTCACCAGCGCCCAGCTCCCGCCCTGGGGGCAGCAGCCAGGCAGCTGGGAGCCCTGAGAGGTCACCTTGCTAATTCAATAAATGATCTCTGACAAGCCTAAATGGTTGTTTGGATGGATCCTCTCTCCTCCCACCTCCCCTGCTGCCCGAAACCTCAAATAAAATAAATTAAATAAAACACAAGATACAATCCCAGTCTTTTCTGGCTGCCTTCTCTACTGGGCTTTAGAAAAATGCTAATGACGCTGGGCTGGGCAGCCTGAGCTGTTTTCTTTCCCTCCTGCCTCCTCCCCCTGGTGGCAGGCTGGCCTGGCCATTATTCCTCTGGCTGCCATAGGTGTCTTCAGCCAATCAGAGGCAATGGCAGCTGCTTGCACCTTGCTGACAGCTGCTGTCAAAACACTCTCACAACCTCTTATATGTAATATAAGAGGTTGTGAGGGGAATGGGAAAATAAACAAAGAGAGAAATGAATTACAGTAGATGGGGTAGAGAGAGAAGATGGGAGGGGAGGGGAGGGGGGATAGTAGGGGATAGGAAAGGTAGCAGAATACAACAATTACTATTAGTGCATTATGTAAAATTGTGGATGTGTAACTGATGTGATTCTGCAATCTGCATTTGGGGTAAAATTGGGAGTTCATAACCCATGTCAATCTAATGTATGAAATATAATATGTCAAGAGCTTTGTAATGTTGTGAACAACCAATAAAAAAAATGTAAAAAAATAAAAAAAATAAAAAAAAATAAAAAAAAGTGTGGAAAAATACAAAAAAAAAAAAAAAACACTCTCACAATCAGCAGCTCCATAATAACTCGAAAATGAGATACAAATGAGCGGCTTGGCTGCACTGTCCTGCAGCCCTCTGGCTCTGGGTGTGGCGGGGACCTCCAGGATGCGCAACCCTGGGGACACGGGCTGAAAACCCACAGACCAACTGGCCAGACCCTGACTACTCTGCCAAGAAGATGCCATGTCCCTTGGAGGGGACCCTGGGACTTGGCGGCTGGTCTGAGGTTTTTCCCCAAGGGATGTGGCCACCCCAGGATGCAGCTGCTGAGATAAACCTTTGCCAGGAAACAGCCGTGGGGTCCCTGAGGGCAAGCGTGCAAGACCCTGCCCAGGACACCCTGGCCCCGCCTGGCCCTCCCACTGCCCACTGTTGGCTGTGGGCTGTTTCTTGTCAAGCCAACTCTTTTCCAGAGTCTTGGGCTGTTTATCCCCCAGGGAGGTCCCAAAGGCACAAAGCAGCCCCAGGAGCACCAAGCCAGTGAGTCAGCACTCCTTAGAGGCTCCTGGAAGGAGAGGGCTGAGCTGGAGGCAGGAGGGACTCAGGCTCAAGTCATGGCTGGGCCAAAAGTGTCCCCTGGAGAGGGAGGGAGGGCACTGTCCCCTACAAATAGCAGTGCACACTCCACATGTGCACACTGTGCCTGTCCAGGTTAAGGGACGGTAAAAAAATCCACTAGTGCTTTTCTTCTCTGATACGCAGACTGCTCAGGGCTAGAGATGTTGCTGGGTTTCATTAAGCCAAGGTGGTGGCTCAGGCCAGGGTGGAAAGCCACGAAGGGATATCATGCACATTTCAGGCCACAGAGTGCTGCCGTCCTGTCCCAGGCTCCTGGGGCCACAGCTCTTCACAGGCCTCCCTCCTGCTCCTTCCCCCTCCGGCCTTGCTGCAGGGAGCCTCAACCCCTCCATCTGAGGGTTGGGTCAACATTCAGCTTACCTGGTTTGTGTGTGACAATGTGCATGCTGAGTGACTGGGCCTACGTCACTGAGTCTACTTTACACAGTGAGCTCCCCTAAAGGATGCTGCGGGCCACAGTAGCTCACTCCAGAGCCGAGCTGGCAGTCCAGTGCACAGGGGAAGGGCCAGAGCCCCTTGCAGCCCTCAGCCAGGGGAGCGGTCAGCTGTGTGGAGACCCCCCCTCCTGAGCCAGGGCAGGAATGCAGAGTGCAGCCTGGCATAGGCCGGGCTCTCACCTCACCAGCGAGGAAACCCCTGAGACCTCCAGTGAGTCACCTCCCTCTCCCAGCGCTGACTCCCATCTGTGAGGTGGTGACACTATCCATGATCCCCAAGGGAAGCAGGTGGGTGGGAAGTGGGTGCTGCGCCTGCTGGGGCTGGGAGCGGCGTGGGTCCTTGTTCACCTTCCCAAACTCTCCAGCATGAGACTAGTTACAGGAGTACCAGAAAGGGTTCTAAAGAGCAAAACTGACTTGCTAACAGGGAGAGACTCGGGGCTCTGCCGTGAGCCAGAGAGCCCTGGAATGACAGAAAGTGCGGGGCCAAGTCCCGCCAGCGCGGTCCTGTCCATCCTGGATGCCTATAAAGGGCCGGCTTGGAGCTGGAGGCTGGGCTGCAGGCCTGGGGAGAGGACACCAGGCGTGGAGCAGGGCTGAGAGCCAGCCGCTGGGTCTGAGTCTGCACCACAGAGTTCAGGACACACGCCCGCCCTGGCCACCATGCTCAGGTGACACACAGCTGTCCTGCCGGGAAGAAATGCTCTCCTTCTGGTGCGCACGCGTGTCCTTGCTGGGGGGCAGCTGCTAGAGGAGCAGTACAGGGCAGGCCAAGGGGCCCATGCAGGCTGCCACTGGGGAGCGATTCCCGCTGGCCTCATTCCCCCAGGTGCATGCAGGTGTGCTCACCTGGTGGGCACCTCCACCACCCAGCTTCCTGCCCCATCTCCTCTTCTGGATGGAAGCCTCTGCCCTCCTGTCACGCCAAGACTGAGAAGCAAGGGGCCCGGTCATGCTGCCCTGGCCAGAAAGCCTCCAGCCGGTGTCACTGCCTCCCCCAGGGCTCGCTTCCCCACGCACAGCCCCCCGTTGGTGTCACCCATGAAAAGCCCCCACCAGAGGATGGACCTGGACCCAAGGCCACGTTCCTGATACCACAGCCCACACCCGGAGTTGAGCTTCTGCAAAACAACATCATCTGTCACGCTAAAATAATGCCGTTAATTTGAATTTTATTGATTTTAAATTCTGTTTATATTTAACTTGAAAATGTGTTTTGCGATTATAGTCCTCAAAGAACCAAGAGCTCAGGCTGCCAGTGGACTCCGAGTTCCACATTTGTCCATGGGTGAGTAACGCCATGACAAGAATATTGACACTGTCACCGTGGGGCGGGCGGACCCCTTTAAAGAGGTCTTTCCACACTGCTCCAGTCTGAGATGCTGAGCTGGCCGTGGCCACAGGACGTGCCCCAGCTCAAGTGGAGCTCCCTCCCGGAGGGACAGGGAAGCACGGTGATTCTCCTGAGGTCACCCGGCCTCACTGAGGGGTGGCAAGGCTCAGCCCTGGTGCCTTCTAGAAGCGGGAACAGCGAGCTGTGCTCTGCCACCTTGCACCTCACGGTAGCCTTGGAGTCTTGTCGAGGTCAGCTATACCCAGCACCCACCAAGATGGCCCCTTCCCTTCCTGGAGTCTCTCCTGCTCCTGTGACCCTGCGCTGGCCCAGCCACTGCTCCATGAACCGGGATCAGCGAGGTGTTCCTCTGTGGGTAAGAGACCAAGGGTGGAGACCTCCTTTTCCTGGGAACCTCCAACACAGGATTCCAGGTAGCCAGGAGTCTGTTTGTGCTGGTTTGGGAGGCAGAAGCTATCTGCCATGGCTGGCCTAGCGCAACCCTTTCAGATTCACTCAATGAACAGGCCCAGAGAGGTCATATTACTGCCTGGGGACACACAGTAGAGGCAGGGCAGAGCTGGGCCATAATTCTGCCTCCTGCCTCCCTTGGTTGGTGCACAAGTCACTGGGAAAAATCACACTGGCTTCCTTCCAAGCCAATAGCCAGCTTTTGATGACTGAAGGACAAGGACAGCAAGAGAAATGGTGACTCAGATGACCCGGGTATCCGCCCTCAACAAGCGGTGCTTGTCCTGGCTGGGCAGCAGGGACTGTGCCACCCCTGACCTTGGTGGGCAGGTCCGTAGGCAGAGGCAGGATCATTAAAAAGCAGTGCAAAGACCCTGAAATAGAGTCACTTCAGCCACTCCATGGGAGGAGTGGTCACTCAGCGTGTCCCCAACTCCTCAGGGCTGTGTCCTGCATCCTAAATGTAGAGGCACAGTCTTAGAAATGTGGCTTGTGTGTGCCCACCCCGTGGCCCGGGCCAGGGTCTGGAGGGACGCGGAACAGACCTGTGGCAGACCTCTGGAGAGGCCTGGGAACAGCCACACGTACTGTCCTCACACTGAGCCCAGGCGGATCTCGGTGTCCTGCCACTGTTCTGCTGCCCCAGGCCCACGCACACCCACCAGGTGACACCAGGTCCCGGGGGCAACTTGCTCACACTGAGGTCGGCCTGCTACTTCCCCGCGTGGTGAGTCGGTGTCGAGGTGACAACCTGTGCAGGCTGTTTTCGTGCCCACGTGTGCGGGCGGGGTGATCTGCCATGGCCTCAGTCCCCCGGCCGACTCTGGTGGCAGACGCATGTCCTCCTGACCTAGAGCTAAGCACCTGTGCTGCCCTGGTAGCCCAGAGTCCTCCCTTCCCAAACCCATGCAACGTGCTCCGTGGGGGCAGCGCCTGGCCCCTCACGTGGGGACGCCTCCTCGGCATCCCCTACAGACAGCTGTCCCCCGCTGCCCTGTCCTCCCTGCCCAGCAGCTCACCTGCAATCTTACAGTCTGGGACATTAACTTTTCTAATCTTCTTTTGGTGACACTGGGGATCAACCCTGGGGCACGCTGCCACCGGGCTTCCTCCCCGGCCCTTTCCTACTTTTCTATTTTGAGTCGGGGTCTCGCCATGTTGCCCAAGATGGCCTCAAATTTGCAGTTTCCCTGACTCAGCCTCTCAGGTCACTTGTACACGGCATGCCCCGGCCTGAAGCCTGTACTCTTGGGTGACCACAGACTTACAGGAGCTGTAGGGAGGAGACCCCTCCCAGCTTCCCGAGGGGACAAGACCAAAGCTTAACCTGACCACAGGAAGGCGGCCAGCGCCTCCACAATCCCAAACCCTCAGTCCTGCAGGTGCCCTGTGGGGTGGCCCCTCAGCCCACGACGCCTTCCCACGGTCGGCCTGGTGCAGACGGAGTGTCATCATCAACGGGTGCCTCCCTGCCCCGGCACCCACGGATCTGTCGGTCTTCTCTCCAGTCACTTAGAGAGCCTTAGCCGAAGGACCCTCCAGCACGCCACCAGCTGGGATGGGTGCTTCTACTCTGGGTGATTCTCGGGGAGCCCCCAGGCTGCCGTGGGGCACAAGGGCTGGTTCCTCCCTGGCCGAGCAGCACCTGTGTCTTTAGCCGGGCTCCTGACAAGTCACCTGGGTTGCATCCGACTCTGGGCTGCTGTGGACACGGGGGCGCATCCCTGCTTCCTCTACAGGCACTGCTGCTCCTAAGGCAGGAGCCGCCCCTCATACAGTCCACGCACACAGTGTGCCCGCGAGCTTCCAGAGTGTGTGGCCAGCATCACAGCCCACCACCTCCAAACCAACCCTGGACCCTCAGCTGTCCCCCAGTATCATCTGCCCAGCTCAAAGCACCTCTGAGCCATGTCTGGGCTCCAGGACTGCCTGCTCTAGACCTTTCTTTAAACGAAAGGGTCTGTGCAGCTTCGCTCACCCACTTTCCAGGCTGACGAGCTGTCAGCGCATCTCAGTTCCCGTGTACAGGTGGCCACAATCTTCGGCCCACTCCTTGACTGGCAGACGTGTCCCTCTCCGCGGGCACACCAGTGCTCACTTCTCTGGTGCTGACTCCGAGACAGCAATCCCAGGTCCTGCGGTTGGGCATGGTCACTCCCTTCCTGAATGGTTGTGCCAATTTCAATTCCCACCAGCACCATGCGAGGACCCAGCTCCGGCATGTCCCGGGCATGTTCCCATCCCCACTGACTTGTGTCCCAGACATTGCAGGGCGGGAATGTGCGTGTCACTCCCCAGCGCCAAGCTGGCTCCAGGCAGCTTCTGCCGAGTCAGCCGGGCAGCCCCCCCGGAAACCTTTGGCAGGGTGTCCAGCCCAGGTCCTCTCCGCGGATGCCACCTGGTCAGTCCCTGTTCCCCCTGCATGAGGAGCCAGGCCCTGGCATGGTGGCCAGGTGGGAGGCGAGGCTTGGGATTCTGCCCAGCTGCACTGCACAGCTGGCTAATGGGAACCAGGGCAGCCTGAACTCCCGGTCTCCTTCCAAATAAAAACATGCTGGGCATGGACTCGTCCCTCTGTCCTTGGCCCTGTCCTTAGAGGCACTGTGTGGCTGCCCTGCAATGCGCTTCCCTTCCTGGTGGCCGTCCTGTCCTCAGACTGCTCTGGTCCTGCCAGCAGGAGGGGCGCTGTGGGCCGGCAGGGCTGAGCTCCCAGTAAACAGTGTGTGGTCAGCATTGTGGCCTGGCCTTGGTAAGCTCTGTGTCCAGCTGAGCCTCAGGAGACGGCTGAAGACAGGCACGTTCAGGGGGCTGGACAGGTGCCACTTGGCACGTGGAGTGGTAAGGACAGAGCCTTTCTCAGGGCTGAGGAGCAGGGAGGCCACCTGACCCGCAGGCCCTGGGTCCCCAGGTTCCATGGAAGAGCAAGTGGAATCCTGAGCACACACCCCAGGGGCCGCGGCAGGAGCAGGGCAGGGGTCACTCACACAGGGCCTGTCACACAGGCAGGATATGCCTTCGAGGACGAGGAGCATCGGCAGTGTTCCACGGGACATGGCGACCCTGGCCGAGGCGCCCAGCAGCCCAGACACAGGCACATGGTGCAGAGTGCAGCCCTGGCACAGTAACCATGGCTGGTGCTGTCTGGGGTCTTACAATAGGGAGAGGGCGGATGTGGGGACAGGGACTGAGCAGTTTGTGTCCTCCACACTGACGCCTCCCTGGGGCTGTCCCATCCACTCGTGGCACATCACTCTGCTGGCTGCACAGGACACAGCATCACCCCGGTTCCTCTCCCCACCACAGTCTGGCTGAAGCCATCTGCAAGTGTGCCCCCAAAGTGCCCCGCACCCCTGTCCACAGCTGCCACCAGCCAAGGCCACTGTCAGCTCAGCCTGTGACTGAGGCTCTCAGAGACCGTCCTCCAGCGCTCTCACTGACCCAAGGGGTGAGGCTGAAGGATGGCGGGAAGTGCAAAGGGTCACTGATGCCGTGGCCACCGTGAGGATGATGCCAGGCGCCAGCCACCACAGAGCCCCGGATGGAGAGTGCACAGCGCTGACACGGGGCAGCCCCTTAGGCAGGACAGAAGCAGGGCGCAGGCCACACCCGCAGTCACGTGACCCCCACCTGCAGCCATGTGACCCCTGACACCACCGTCAGTGCTGCAGGGCAGGGGAAGGTGACCTGGGAGAAAATGACATTGGGTCGAGTGACTGCCACATGGAAAAGAATTGCCTCTGATCTCAGCTCTGCCACACACCAGGATCCACTCAGGACGGACAGTGCGGCCACGTGGGAAGGGCCAGGTGTCCGCAGCTGGGAGGAGGCCAGGGCCTCCCAACCAGGAGACAAAATGACAGTGATGACGTTAAAATGAAGAGCCTCCTCATCAAAGGACGCCTGGTGGCAGAAGCTGCCCACGGGACGGGAGCCACGGCCTACGTCCCCAGGACTGGGACCGAGGACACATAAATCACCTCGGTAATGAGAAGATCCCAAGGAAAATGAACCAGAAAAGCGAACTCTAAAAACCAGGCGAAGGGCCTGCAGGCCCCCCACAGACCAGACGCGGGGTCCACGTGGCTCACAGTATCTGGAAACCTCGTGAGTCCCCAGAACCACGAGTGACAAAGCCATGCCCCCCACATAGCCAAGAGGGGAAAGCAGGTGGCTGGCACCCCCCCACACCTGGGCCAGCCTGACCCTGCACCCCTAGGACTGCTCCCCTTCCCACACCTGCCTGGCGACGCTCGAGCCGAAGTTGTGACCAAGACCCACACGCAACCCAGGCACATGTGCCCCTGTCATCTGTTCTTGCTCAGAAATAGCCAGAAATGCAAGACACCCCAAATGCCTGCGATAGAGACCAGAGAAGAACCCCTGTGGCAGGGCCGAGGGCCCCGAGACGAGCGGTCACCCACTTATGAACCACCCAGACGCAGGCAAGAAGCCGGAGGTCAGTCACAGTGCAGCTGCTCCTGGGGACAGGGCGGGGTGGGCACAGGACACCCAGCGTCGGGGCAGGCGCTGGCTACACCTGTGCAGAATGCACACCGACTGGCACCCACACCTGCACCTGCGCCCCCTGCAGCTGTGTCAGGCATCAACACAGGGCCCAGCCACGCCTGCCTCGGGTCAGTGCTTCCCAAGAGGGACCACAGGTCTTGGGGACCCAATGCCTGGCCTCTGTGGGGCGCTGCATGACCCAAGAGCCCTGTGTTCTGTGGCTCCTCCCAGGAGGATGGGCAGCGAGAGGGGCCAGTTCAGGAGAAATCGAGGCTAAGGGACTTGTTCTGGGCCTACAGGGGTCCAGAAAAGCCCAGGTACCTGTGTTCCTGCTGTGGTCCTAGAGTGGCCAGCTGGTGACCAGGGAGCCCAGAGTCCCCAGGCCCCAGCCTCCACATCTGTAAAATGACGGGGAAGAACACGGGATCCTGGGTGGGTTCAGCCCAGCAGCGCAGCCCCTCTGAACACAGGGAGGACAGCAGCTGTCACCTGGCCCTTCCAGTGGGGAACACTTTAGCACCCACGACCTCAGAACACTGCCCCCTCACAGATACCCACAGCAAGCTGCTCCTCGGGGGAGGCCCCCTATGGCCAGCGGGAAGCCGCGTGCGGGGCTCTGGAGCTGGCCACTGCCTGGTCTCTGCCTCCTGCTCTAGGAGCGCTGCCCCTCCCTCTTCAGACAGGATACCAAGTCCCTGAGAGCTAGCACTCAGGATGTGGTCACATGGCCGAGCCGAGCAGAGCGGCAGGAGATGGTGGGCCGTGGGTCCGCTGTCGGAGTTCCTGGGGCTGCAGAGTGAGCAGGAGAGCAGCATTGGGCCGGCCCTGACACTGCCTGGGCTCTTCTAGGAGTCTTCAAGGTCAACCTGACCTTGATTGCCACCTCTTGAGCCGACTTCAGGATTTAACCACAGAAACAGGTTCTAGAAGTCCATTGCGGTCAGCAGTACCCAACCCTCTGACCCCCCAGAGCCAGAGCTGGTCCATGGCGAACCCCAGGGTGTGTGTGGATCCTGCGAACACAGGGAGCCAGGGGTCCCCTGAGAGCTGGGGAGCAAGGCCCAAGTTCACCTGCGCTGCTGGCTCCAACACAGTGGCCAGTGCACCTTGGGGTGTCCCCTGCACAGCCTTTGCTGTCCTTGGATGATCAGAAGGGCCTGCACTAGGTGTGTGTGTCCGTCTTCTGTGACCATGGGAACAAATGACTCCACCCCAGTGGCTTCAAACAACAGAAATTCTCTCCGGGTCAGGAGGTCAGAAGTGTGGAGTCAGGTCGTCAGTGGGCTCCAGGGAGGACCCGCCCTGCCTTTTCCCCACTGTGCAGACCCCAACGTCAGGTGGCGTTCACAGGGTAGGTGTCCTCCCCCAGGTGACAGTTGGAGGTAAGCTGCCTCCTCCGTGCCAGGTGTCCCTTGGCCTGTGCACACACTTCTCCCGCCCCTGGCTCTGTCTTCTGTGGCCCCCAGGGTGTCCTTCCACCTCCCTCACCTTCCCCTCCTAAGGACGTGCCTCACCCCAGGAGGCACCGTGACCCAGGGCGTTGACTTAATCTCATCAAAGGAGACGCTTTTATTCTCCCAAATAAGACGATTTTGGTAAAGGTCCATATCTCTGGAGGGGTCATCATTCGAGCCACTGTAGTCACCCTGGGCTTGCTGGGCATCCTGCAGGGGCCTCCTGTCTGCCAGCCCTGAGCCGGTGGCTAGAGAACTGGTGATGGGCACAGCAGAGTGGCCCCTGCCTCATGGTGCACAGCCCACCCGGGGGCTGGTCAAGGACCAGGTGATGAGGGTGCCGAGAGGAGAGGGATGTGCCAGTGGCTGTAGATCCCAGAGGAAGGTCAGGGAGGGCTTCTCAGGTGACTTCTACACCAGGTCCCAGTAGGTCAGTAGTGGCCACACTGAGGGTCAGCTTTACCCCGGGGCAGCGGGAGCCCCCTAAGGTCCACAGGCAGGAGAGCAGCAGTGCCCAGCTGCCGGGGACTCTGCCTCCTGCCCCACACCCTGACGTCCAGGGGCGCTCCTCCCACCCACTGTGGGCAGCCCTCAGCAGGGACCCCGCCTGGCCGAGCACAGCCCTGGCCAGTCTGAGCTGCAGAATCCTTGCCTAATGTTTGAGCCTAAGTGATGAGTGTGCAAACTAGGGAGGCCTTGACCTGCAGGACTGAGGGGCGTGGCGCTCACTTGCGCTGTCACTTCTAGTTATGTAGTGAGAGACAGAAAGTTAGGTGTCTGCTTCTCGAGCAGGGGACTGGTTCCAGCGTCTGCACCAGAGGAAACACAGGAATCCATCCCGGCAGTGACCATCACTGTTAGGAGACGTGCTTGAACCAGGCACCAGAAACCAAGTGGCCCTCACAACAGCTGGAAGCCATGGGCTGATATCCCCATGTGACAGAGGAGGAAACGGGCTCAGAGAGGTGGTGACTTTGCCCAGGTACACACACCAGGCCACGTGTGCCAACTGGATTTGTTTTGATAGAGTCAAGACAAAATTCTGCATGGAACCAAGCGTCCCATTCCTGTCCCCACCCCTGGTCTTTGTGTCCTGGTTTTGGGTACACTTTTATGAAGCAGACGTGTATGTTCTGCCTTAGGTCATCAAACTGTTTGCTGTAAACATTGAATATACTTACTTTAAAACAGTCATCGTAGAAACATTCCTCAAAAATTTTGAGTCAAAAAGTGAAACTAACAACAGGTTTCCACTATGATGTATAATTCTAATGTGCCGATTTAAAAATGTGGAAAAATTAAAAATAGAAAAATGTTAACACAATAAATAAACCCTGAAGTCAGGTGCAGGGATGCACATCTAATCCCAGCTGTTCGGGAGGCTAAGGCCGGCACTGATGCTTTGGAGAGTAGCCAAAGCTATGCCTAGAGGGAAATTCATAGTTCCTTAAATATTGACCTGAGACTTCCAGTTCATCTTCTGTGTGTTATGTGTTGCCACAATAGTGTTGCTTAAAAATCGCACCCTGTGGTTCCAGGCTGTGTTCATTCAGGACTGTGGAGGTGGGTGGAGTCCCCAGCTTGGCTACTCATGCTTTGGCCTTGGGCTAATGAGGCAGCTTTTCACCTTGGCTGGGCCTGTCCCCATCTCAGGGCTACTCTGTGCTGACTTGGCCGCACCTGACAACTAGAGGGTGCTTCCTTGCCCCTCTCCTCTAGTTACCGCCTGTTGGCCTTTCAGGTCTCAACCCCACTCTGAATGGTCTCCACTGGACCCCCAAGACCTAGGTGCCCGCCCTCTGGGCTCTGCCAGGTCTGGCACCACTAGGCACCTCCTCCCTGCACTGTGGCCTCTGGACTGTCACCAGCTGTCCGCTCCTGAAGGGCAGGGCCTGTCTTTGCTGGCCCCTCTGTAGCCCCTCACCTGTCCCCTTGAGAAACAAGGCATTCAGAGGCTTTTCATCCCCAAAACCAGGAAGATTCTGGGTGAGAGTAAGCCCAGCCTCCCCCATGACCTGTCCTCTGCAGGAGCATGCGTACTGAGAGGTGACCCAGATGGTGCTCCTCAGAGTGACCGTGACATGAAGGCGGAAGGGCCTGTGCTCTCTGGCCACGCTGCTTGGTTACTGCTGCTGAGTGGACCTGGAACTACCTGCAGGTCACAGAGTCCCTCTGGCAGGCAGTGGCCAGGCCAGCAACCCAGGCTGAGTCCTCCCTGCCAGGCCAGTCGGTGACCCCGGGCAGCCCATGTGCTCCTGCCCAGTCGCCTCCCCACCCCAGCTTGCCCAGATTCGCTGCAGACTGGATACGGTGCCTGTCCCCAGCTTAAAAGGTGCCCCAGGGTTTCACGACAGCTGGATCTGGTTCATCCCAATCCTCTCAACTCCGTCGTTTCAAACCCCATTTTCCCTGGGAAACCGTTGAATTGAGAAATCTGAGTTTTGGATTTAGCCTCATTTCTCAGTGTCCTGGTTCCTCTCCAGTCCCCCAGGCCAGCTGCCCTCGCTCTGAGTGCTAAATCAGGGAGGCCCACCACCCTGCCTGTCCCCCACCCCAAGCGGTGGCTGCCTGGCTGCCTCATTCCTGGGGGGACTGGGAATACCAGCTCCTCCTCATTCCAGCCCCCAGAAGCCGCTAGCCTCCAGTGTCTGAAAAGCAGCCCCAATTCCCAGTCGCTCCCCTGGCTCAGGTGGGCCTTCTGGGGCCTGCACACGCCCGTTCTCTCCTGCCTCTGCTGGCCCCAGCCGAGTTCCAGTGCAGAGGGGTCAGGAGACCAGGCCCAGGCAGAGCCGACATTTCACAGTTGACCCCAGATGCTTGGGTAGCGTCTCCTCTGAAAATCTCAGCTTCTAGAGCCAAAGCCAGCATCCCCCCAGACAAGATCACCCCCGAGGAGCCAAGTCCCCGGGTGAGAGATGAGGCTCTGCCCTTCAACCCGGAAGCACAGGCTGGGAACTCTGCCTGCCTGGGATCTGGCCCCTGGGTTCCCAGGAGTCTTTGCACCTGAGGGAATGACACCGGCCCTCCTGGGGCCTTTACAAGGGCCCGGGGCCGTGCACTGAGCTCCGTGGGGAGCATCTGAACCCCTGTCCCATGGATTTGCTGAAGTCCAGGCCCTGTGGACCCCATCCCCATGCCAGTGGTGACACTGTGTGGTGTGGGCAGGGACAGCACTGTGTGCCATGGAGGAGGGGCCGGGCCTCCTCCAGAGCAGGTGATGAGGAAGCTCCGGGAAGCAATGTTCTGGCCATGGGGGGTGGGGGGGGACGCAGTCCCTGCAGGGGACACGGCCAGGAGCCCCAACCCCTCTTCTCTGTCCCCACCCCACAGCAGAACACTGCTGGCACCTGCAGGGGAGGAGCGCCATCAGCCAGGGCTGCTCCCAGGCCACCATTGAGACCCCCTGAGGCCCCAGGCCTTGTGTGAGGCTGCTTGTCCCCTGTCCTCAGCGGCATCCCAAGGCGGGGACTCTCACGTGCAGCCGACTGGGCTTGACTGAATCAACTCCTGAATATCAATCAGGCCGCCATGCCCAGCCAGGGGACCCAGACTGACTAATAAGCAAAGCTTTCACCCCAAACTGGGTCTGGGGAAGGGGAGCAGCAGCGCCGGGCAGCCGCCAGGTGTGGGCACAACGTGACCGGAATGGGAAGACCCCCGGGAGCTGCCCGCCACAAGGAGGCCCGTGCCCACGCCCGTACTTGCCTGGGGACCACGGTCCCCACAAGCAGGTGGAGCGAAGGGAAGCCTTCAACTCGGTCCTGCCTGCGAGGGGGACAGAGGGCACGGGGTTCCTGGGGGGAAGGGAAGCACCATCTGGGCAGAGGTGGGGGTGCGGCCTCTGGGGGATGCTTGGTGCCCACCCTGGGGTCCAGCTGGCGTGTGCCATGGGGGAGCCCTGCAGGGTCCTCCCCACTCCAGCCAAGGGCCAGGGTCACCTCTCCAAGCTCCTCCTGACCACAGCTTCTCGCCCGACCCACAACCCCAGGAGAGGTGGGCTGCCTGGGCACCCTGCCCCAGGAGGGCCAGGACCCTGGGACCCCTCATCCTCCCCACAGCCAGGACCGCAGGGGACCCGAGGGCTGCCGTCGGACAGCTGGACCCCAGCACTGCTGCTTACCAGCTCTGCGACCTCCGAAGAGCTACTGTGTCTCGGTTTCCTCTTATGTACAATGAGTTGGGGAACAGCCATCTCGGGAGTCACTGAGATGACCATGTGGCTATGTGGTCCCGGACAGACACTGTGCCTCTCTGAGCTGGGTTCCCATGTGTGGGAGGGTGGACTGAGGAGGTTGGAATGAGATGTATAAATGCAAGCTGGGAACTGGGAGAGGTCCCTGTCCTCGCCTCCCTCTTTCCAGTCTCCTTCCTGTCTCCCTGCTGAGCAGCTGACATCATTGCCTGCCCCAGGTGGACACACTCATGCTCCACACCCTGCGAGTCGGGCACCTCTGTGTTCCCATACTTACTTCTAATGAGGCAGCAGAGACCCAGAGAGGTTAGGAGACTTGTCCGAGGCCACTCAGCTGGTTGAGCCAGGGTGGAGCTGGGCTGGGGTGAAGCTGTCCACCCTCACTCCACAGCCCTCCGCTGGGATCAGCCTCTGCCGCCTTTCAGACACAGGGAGCCAGCCCCGCCTGTCCGCAGAAACCCCGAAAGGCTCTGGGAACTGGAATCTCCCTGTGGGCTGCTGGAGGGCCACTCTGTTCTCACCTGCGGGCAGCGGGCAGCGGCATTTGGACTTTTTACAGGAGCTTGTGGGGGGAGTTGCAGAGAGAAGCTCAGCTTGGAGGTTCCCCTGCCTGGCGAGGCGTCTTGGGACTCCGTCCCTCCCTGCTGGGACGAGATCTCCTGTCCTGCCTAACGGCGGCGCAGGGGGGGGGGTAGTGTCCACAGTAGCCGGACCACCAGGGAAGAGGTGGTTCTGCCTCTGAATCCAAGGACGGGGACGGTGACCTGAGAGGCCCCTGAGAGGTGTAGGTGGGGCTCAGGTGGGAGGGTGCATCTGCCAGGGACCGCAGGGACCTCCCAGCTAGCGTGGCTGGGATGCGTCCATCGACTGGCTTCTGATCAACAGCTCCATGGTGCTGCGCCTGCCCCATCTTACAGCTGGGAAACGGGCTTCCCAGGGTCACGCAGCCAGAAGGGGGGACTTGGCACTCCGGCCAGGCCCCCAACCCCCAATGCCAGCACAGCCCACAGACCAGGGCCTGGGGGACTCCCAGAAGAGTCAACACCCAGCTGCCCCAGGAGCCACAGACTGGGGAGCCACCATTCAGAGGACGACAGAGGGCAGAGAGGGCTGAGCTGGGGGTCAGCGGCAGCGGCCGGTGTCTGTACGTGTGGGAGGGGCTGGGGGCCATCGTGAACTTGGCCTCCACCCGCCCCAGGCCAGCTAGTCCAAACGGCCAGGACAGGGAGGTCCCCACGGCCCTCCCCAGCAGCACAGCATGGAGAACAGTGTAAACGCCAAAGACTTGGTCACCCAGGGAGGTGACCGGGGCAGCCACCTTCATCATGGACAAGCCACGTCCACCAGCTCCCTCCACAAGGACATCACGGGATCTTGAGATGTGGCTCCATTGTGCAGAGAGCCTCCCTGGTGGACCAGGCCACCCGCTGACAGTGGGCCAGGTGTGACCCCACGAGTGGCCTCTGAGAAATGCCACAGTGGTGTTTGGACTCAGGTGAGGCCAGTGTTTGGGGCCCAGGTTGCTGAGATTCAGAGAGCATTTTTGGGAAAAAAGCCTCGTGAAGGAGGAGAATTGGGTGACAGGAGAACTGGGATTGCCCCAGAACGTGTGTGGAGGCCGGTGTGAGTTCGGGAATAAAGAATTGCTGTTTGAATCTACAAAGCTGTGTGGTGGCTCGTGATTCTGTGCCCAGCCAAGACTGCGGCATTTGGTGGTCCGTACGCGGGATGTCTGAAGCTTGGGGGTAAGTGAATTTGCTCGATCCTGAAGGAGAGCAAAAAAAAAAAATGGGTGACTATTTCAAAAAACAATGTGTTCTTGTTTTGATTTATTTTGTTTTTATTTCAAGTTGCCTGTTCCCAGAACTTTCTCAGGCAAACTGGGGAAAATGGTTGACTCGAGGTTTGAAGTTGTTCGCCTCCGAGGAAGAGAAATTGTTAGAGAAAGGAGGCACCCCAGTGAGACCAAGAACAGCTAGGACATATGTTGATACAATACAAAAATGTAGCCCATGGCTTTTTAAAGATGAGTTATTAAGTCTATCAATGGGACCATCGTGGTATCCTGTAGAAGGATTTTTCTTCAACAAGAAAGAGATGGCTAGTTCTGTTTACTATACTTGTCTAAGATCTTGGTTTTTACAGACATCTGATTAATTTACAAAGCTAACGTGTTGAAATATCAACCACTAAATATGAAATCAAGTACTCTTTACTTATTAAGTTCCATAAGGTAATATATTTAAACATGTGTGTTTTCATAAATTGGTAAATTGAAAAAAGTTTAATATTGCTTTGGTCTGTGTCTTTGCTGAAACAAGGTTACTAAGTCTTAAGATTCTATCAGGTGTAATTTATATACAAAGAGTATAAGAGGTTTCAGTTGGGTTTCAATTACAATATTATAGTACCTTAAAAAACATGAAATTATTTCATCTTATTAAAGTGGAGTAATTTGTCTAAATCAGAAATTTTATAAGGGTTGTTTCAGAATGTGAATTTATAAAAAGGGTTAATGGTTAAAAAAGAGATATAAAAAGATTCAAGATGTGGAAATATATTTTAATATAAAAGGTTAAAGGAAAAAGAAATGTTTCTAGATGAGATAAGCTCTGTGTGGTAAAGTAAAAAGTTGTAAAATGCCATTTTAAAAGACTTTGAGAAAACTAGACTTAATTTAAAAGCTTGAGAAGAAAAAGATATTTGTACATGGCAGATTGAGACAAAGCTTCTTAATGTAGAAAAAAAAAGGCCTTTGGTTGAAGGGCAGCCATGTAAACTAACATTAAAGCGATTTAAACAGAATCTAAGCCTCGTTTAAAAGAGTGAAGCTGTAGGTGGTGAAAAAGTACATTTAAAAGTACAGTATAGATGATAATTGAAAGGCTTTAAAAGGTTAAATTGAATGTGGTAGAGATACCTTCATGGCAGAAAAAAGTTTGCTTTACTCATCAAACTTATTAAACAAAAAAGAGGGAGATGAGATAATCTTTGTGTGGTAAAGTAAAAAGTTGTAAAATGTCCAAATAAGTTGCAAAAGGCTTTAAAAGGTTAAATTGAAGGTGGTTAAGATGCCTTCATGATGGAGAAAAAAAACCCATGAAAATGGGAAGATAATAAGATAAAAGATATTTAGATAAAGAAGATTAAAAATTTGAAGTGAAAAACTTTAAAGACAGAAGTATAGAAAGTTAAAAAGAAAAAAGATAAAGAAGATGTAGAAAGATAAAAAAAGATATAGGAAGATAAAAAAGATGTAGAAAGACAAGAATTTTAAACCCACAAAATAGGAAACAAAAGAAAACTAGGAGAGAAAAAAAGCAACTAAGGGTAAATATAAAAACCTTAGAAGAAAACTAGAAGATAGAAATAAGACAGAAAATGGTTGAAAATGTCAAGTAAAGGTATTTCAGATAGAAAATGCAAGAGGCTAAGACAACTATGGTTTAAAACCACATCAAAAAATTATAAGGACTAAAGTAATTCTAAAAACTAAGGCAGAATGCTTTTGAATGACTTAAATTTAAAAGGATCTTATAGGGGTATATATCCCCCAAAGATAAAATAACCCTTTTTACTCTAAACTTTCTAAATTTGGATTCATCAGGACTTAGTGCTGCAGAAAGACATATGTATCTGAAAAATGTACATAAGCCTAAGGTACTTTGGAAAGATATTCTAACAGGACAATGGAAAGGTCCCGACCCAGTTATTGTCTGGAATCAGGGTTCCCTTTGTGTGTTTCCACAGGGAGAACAGCAGCCGATTTGGATTCCAGAGAGACTAAAGCAATTTCTACAGAAAAAGAAGATGATTTGACTCAAATCCATAACAGCTGATATCCAGAGCTCCAGCTTGGCTATTCTTACATCTGCGGCAGTGATTAACCACGGTGCTTTTTTCAATATCTATTTTATTATTGCATTTTTCCCACATCGTAAAGTTCTATTTTACTTTTTGAGCTCATACAAACCTAGATTAATGTTTTTCTGATCAGTTTTATTTTTTGACTGTGTTTTATTTTTTGACTGTAGAGTTTTTAAACATTGCAATGGAGATTTCACCTAGGTAAAACTACAAGGCCTTTATTGTCTTATGTGTTGTATGTTATGTGTGCACTGTTTTGTGTTGTATGTCTGTATGTGTGTATGTCCATATTTCATTATGAGGAGCGCTCATGAAAAAATGGATCCGAATTTTTTTTTTATTCACGTGATTTAAATGGTTTAATTTAAATTAGGTAAACAGCTGTTAATGATTGTTTTTAAAGGTGGTTAACAGATCTGTTTGCTTACTAATTTAAATTAGGTAAACAGCTGTTAAGGATTGTTTTTTAAGGAGGTTAACAGATCTGTTTGTTTACTTTCACCTTTCCTTTTCATTATATTTAATAATTCTGTTCAGGATAATGTCTCTTTAGCGTCATTGCCAGAATTCCCATCTCCATCCCAGTGCCGGTGAAGACTAAGATAAAACCAACCTACAGCTTCTATGATAGCCATCACAATAAACTGTATAAACTGATGCATCAATGAATATAACTCAACAAGTAATGCTCAATCAAGGACTCGATTTACTTTGGGAGGAAATGGACATATTGATAGACTCCTCCGATTTGAACTGCCTGCAGAACTTGCCTGGACTATATATCAGTTGCATGCATTGTGAAATATCGTCTGATGCAGCGAAATATGGTACTGCTGGCATATCTTTGCTGATGGTGTCACCAGTGATGCAATTTCCTTGCCAATGCACCCCATGTTAATTGTGGTAATGCTGGCATATCTTTGCTGATGGTGTCACCAGTGACGCAATTTTTCCAAAGGAGCCGTCAATTGGCTTGGTATCGTGGCATTTCTGTATCTTCCTCCCTTCTACTAGTGATGGTCTAAAATTTGGGGGCCAACAGAGGTGAGGCTAAGAACCTCACCCCCCACTGGCACCAAGGCTAAATTTGGGGGCCAACAGAGGTGAGGCAAGAACCTCACACCCCACTGGTGCATGGGCCTATCCACAAGCATGGCTGAATGCTGGACCGGTAGTCAGTGACGGGTTGATCTGATTGCAGTGGATTCAACCTAAGACAGGAGGCTGATGCCTAAAGGTCAGTTTTCCCATGACGGGTAAGAACCATATGTTGAATTGGACAACCTACCAGGCACGGTCCTTAAGCCACATTGCTTGTTGTTTAATTAATCAGAAGGGGGGAGATGCTGAGGGCCATTACCAAGTAGGGATGACGCATCGATTTCCTTGCCAGCGTACCCCATGTTAAATTTGCTGTGACCTTGCATGTGTGTTTGAGAAAGATGACCCTACTCAATGACCAGGGTGGATCCAGGATTAGGGTGTATCCTGCAGTTTGAGGAAGTATCCCGCTCCTTGGGTTAAGGGCGTTCCCAGTTTAAGACCTTGGGTTTTAGGGAAGTTCGATGTTGAGGATTATTGCTGCTGGAAATAGGGCGTTCCTGCTACCTGAGCTCGCGTTGAGTTCTCGTGAGATTCAGACAGCATTTTTGGGAAAAAAGCCTCGTGGAGGAGGAGAATTGGGTGGCAGGAGAACTGGGATTGCCCCAGAACGTGTGTGGAGGCCGGTGTGAGTTCGGGAATAAAGAATTGCTGTTTGAATCTACAAAGCTGTGTGGTGGCTCGTGATTCTGTGCCCAGCCAAGACTGCGACACCAGGTCATGCTGGGGTCAGCTCAGGTGGCCCGGCCTCTCCCTCCTGCACCATGCAGTGGCATCTCCCTCACCCTGTGAGGACACTCTGGGCCTGTGCTCCCTTCACAGAGATGGACCCATCTACTGTCACCACCACCGTGGGAGGCAGATGGTGGTGTCCCAGACAGGGAGATGGCACAGAGAGGTGCTGTGCCACTTCCAAGACCACACAGCTCCCCCGGGCAGGATGGGGATTAGAGCTGGAGAAGTCACTCCCAAGCCCGTGAACTGATGTGCCCAGGCATCACCCATCACCCACGGGCATCCCCTGGGTCCACCAGACCTGCCACAGAGGCGGGTCCCACCCTTGTGCAGAGCAGGCTGCTTCTGCAGTGCCTGACAGCTGCCCTCTGCACTCAGAGACTCCCCACCCCCAGGGGCTGGAGGTGGCCATGACCTCCTGGATGCTCAGAGGTGGGGCTGGAGAAGAATCTGGACAAGGACGGCTTCCAAGGAGCAAGCATGAGCTGGACATGGCGCACACCTGTGATCCCAGAAGCTGGGGAGCCTGAGGCAGGAGGATCGCGAGTTCAAAGCCAGCCTGAGCAAAGCCAGACCCTAAGCAACTCAGTGAGACCCTGTCTCCAAATAAAATCCAAAACAGGGCTGGGGATGCGGCTCAGGGGTCGAGTGCCCCGGGTTAAATGCCTGGGTCCACCGATCTTGCATCACCAAGAGGAGAAGGCTGGTCGGTCCTTGTGCACAGACAGGAAGGACACCACCCTGCTGCTTGAGGTGGCCCAGGAGGAAACGGGGGTGGAGAACTGCGTGGGCTTTGTCCAAAGGCCCTGGAGGGGATCCGCACAGCACATTTGCAGAGACTGGCCCCCACTTATCGCTCCACACACTCCCACCCCATCGGTTCTTCCTTCCTGTGTAACTGACACGCTCCAAGCCCAGAATATTCTAGAGGCAAAAATGGAGTAAAGGAGGGTTTGCAGGGGTCTGGGAGAGAGACGTCCCGAGCTGGCAAAGAGGAAAGACTGGTGGAAATGACCTCAGGGAGGTGTCCTGAGAGGGAGGCCTGCAGCCAGGAGCTGCCAGGGTGAAGGGGGTGGCCCAGGGCTGCTCTGTGGCAAACCCATGTGTGTTTTGTGTAAAGCACAGCATGGTCCTCTCCATGCAGTGGCCCAGGCCACAGAAGCTAGTAATGTCACCGTCCCACTTGACAGCATCTCTAGCGCTAAGAAATGTCAAGAAAAAAGTCGGTGTAGACCTCATTCAGGGAAGAAAAGGCACGTTTTGGAGGAGGTGGACCTCGAGCTTAATCAAGTGGAGAGGGGAAGGATAAGCAATCTGGCATGGAATGGCATGAATGGAGGCACAGAGGCAAGTGGGCTCAGTGGCTCGAAGGGCGCTAGCCATCTCTCTGGGCCTAGCCCAGCCCCGGGGGGACCCCTCCCTGGACCATCTACTACTCTTCCCCTCATCACGCAATCTTTTTACGTCCCCTAACTATCAACTTCCACTCTGCATGTCCGCCTTCTGGTTCAACCATAAGCTCACAAATATCACGATTGACATCACTTTCAAACCTCACTTGGGTGGAGGGAGGCCCCTGGGGCTCTGCTTTCCTGCCTGTGCACCTGCTCGCTGCCCTTCCAACTTCAGCCTGTGTGACCTGCAGGAGGCGCTGGCGGGTAGAAGAAGCTGGTGCGGCCCCTGCCGGTGATGCGCAGTAGTGTGCCCTGCACCCTGGTTCCCTCGCAGAGGCCAGGGCTCCCGACCTGTTTGCACTGCAGTGAAGTTTCTCAGACTTCTTCTTGACTCTGTCCCTCAAGGAGATTTTTCAGGTTGTTTCTTCCTAATCCCTTTCCCCTGTGAACCTAATGCCACAGAGACCCTGAACACCTACTATGTTCTGTTTGCATTTGCGCTTCATACATAAAAGGAGCGAGGCTAGCCTTATCTCCAGGAGGCAGTTTTTGCCCCCTGCAGGGGTGGTGTCCACCCCACTGAGAAGGCGTGAGCTCTGTCCCACACCCAGGCCTTTTCCAGGCAGAGGCAGCGATGGCTCCAGCTGTCGCCAGCCCCCAAGGTGCTGTGCTCTGCTCTCTGGGGTCTCTGGAAGCGCACGTTCATCCCTTCATCAAACCCTCAATACCAGTCCTTCCTGATGGAGATTCAGTGACTGTGCCCAGATCGCACAAGGAATGTTCTGGAATGTTCTGGGAGCAAGGGCTGAGGGTTGGGAGCCATCCTCAGAGGCCTCTGATGGCTGCCCTTCCCGTTGCAGGCTGGAGCCCTGCGTGGCTTGCTCGTCCCTCTGTGGCCAACGGCCCTGCAGCCCTGGGGCCCAGCACTGGGGAGCCCCAGAATCCGTGGCTGCATCTGCGTTAGGAACCCGCCTCTCCCACGGCCACTGCCTCCCACGGAGACTCGTATTCACCTTCCTGTGGCCCCTGAGGACGGTTCTCGGCATCTTTTCCTCATGGGGCATCTCTGCTCTCCCTTGGGACCTCTGGTCTTAACAATGTCACAAGCTCCCTCTGATGACAATGAGGCTATTTCCTGCCCAGGAGCCATTATTTGCCTCGTTTCTGCTCCCACATGCATCTACATTTTCTCCCTTTGTAATCAGCCCAGGTTTCTGCCCAGTATAAACCCACAATTTGGTGCCTCTCTTTGGTGCAAAATGATCCACTAAAGGAATCCGCTCCCTTGGAGGATGGCATGAGGGGTGCCCCCTGGTGGCCATGCTCAGTGGCTCTGCCATGAACTGCAGCAATTCTGCTCTGGCAGGAGACTTGCTGGGAACACCAGCCTTGCCCAGACCCCAGCGCTCGTGGCTTTAAAACTGGTGTGTGGGTATGTTTTGTTTTAAGCAGGAGAATCCTTTCCCAAAAAAACTCAAGATGTGAAGCCCAGGAAGCCTGGGAAGCCTGGTCTGATTAAATGCTGGGTGGGAAGGGTGCATGCCGACCCTCACCCTCCTCCACCTGAGGTTCCCTAATGAAACAGAGACCCCACTTCACAGTCTGTTACTCAAAAACTAATAGCTGATGTGTTCTGGACTCTCTGTGGATACATTGCACTGTTTGCTAATTTATGTGATTTTTACTGCAGGCTGCAATAGTTAACTGAGCCCATCGTACAGACAAGGAAATCCTAGCGACTCGGGAGGCTAGTCAGGAGGATGAAGAATTCACAGCCAGCCTCAGCAACTTAGTGAGGCCCTAAGCAGCTTAGTGAGACCCTGTGTGTAAATAAAATACAAAATAGGGCTGGGGATGGGGCTCAGTTGTCCAGTGTCCCTGAGTTCAATCCCCTGGAGAGAGAGAGAGAGAGAGAGAGAGTTAATGAACTTGCCTAAGGCCATATAATAAATGTGGTGCTGGGTGACGATCAAACAGCTGAGGGTGTGTGTGTGTGTGTGTGTGTGTGTGTGTGTGTGTGTGCATGCACGTGCATTTTTAAAATTTTGGTTTTGCATGGAAAATTCTGGGAAAATGGAGACCAAACCCTCTCATCAGTGGTTACCTACAGAGCGGGGAAGATAGCTGGGTCTGTCCTTGGTGAACCGCTTCTTGTAACATTTGAAATCTTAAATCAGAAAGAGAAAGTAGATTAAAAAAGACCTCTGCTTTGCCAACCTGTGGAAGGCCCCAAACATGCCTGTGTGAAGGGGGAGGGGACGGAAACTTCCAGAAAGCCACAGACTGGGTGCCAAGAGCTCCCCGGGGAACAGCAGGCTGCAGAGCCAGGGGGTGCTGGGTACCTGCCTCTGTCCCAGGATCCTCTAGGTGGGCACCCACAGGTGGGGACCTTAGGGACACCTCCCCCCATGAAAAAAAAATCTCTGGCGGGAGCCTCCAGACCTGGAGCCAGCTGGGACAGGCGTGGCCCACCCTAGCGCTTGCCACCCTCCAGCGGGTGCGAGTCACCACCCCCCTTCCCCGAGTTCACAAGACGGAGATTCTCATTTTCACCTGGGAGACAGCCTGTCTGCAGTGGCTGCGGCCGGGACTCGCCTTCTCCTTTTTCCCTGAATGACAATTCCACCCCTTTTTTGTAGCTGAGAGTCACCATCTGGTCCAGATGGAGAGGGGCTGTGCCATGAAGGGACGGGAGGTGATTTCTCCAGGGTGCGACATTCTCACTTGTCATTCATGGGCAGGAGAAGAGGGGAGGGAGCGCGAGGTGCCGGGCGGCCCAGGCCATTACTGTCCCCACACCCCCTGGGGGTCACATTCCTCCCCACCAACAGCCAGACACGCCCACTTCCCACTCGGGATCAGTGTCCCCACCCAGGAGATGGGTAACAGCTCCCTCCTCTGCAGGCCACCTGCGCCCAAGGAAGCTGCAGGGCCCCGGGCCAGGAGAGTGGGTGGTGCCAGAACTGCGTCCTTGGTCACCAAGACACAGGAGGCCAGCAGGCTAGACGCCCTAACAAGCCAGGGTTCAAATCCCAGGTCTGTCCCTAGGAGGGCCAGGGCCACTCACATACCTGTGCCGGCCTCAGTTGGGCCATCTGTACAAAGCAGGTTGTGACACCTCTTCAGGCTGCTGGAATTAGAGACTCCACGTGTGACCTGCCCAGGACAGGGGACCACAGGCACCTCAGGCTCTTTCAACCAAGGGCTCCATGTGAAATGTCTAGTTTGGGGACCAAGGAGTTAGGCAGCCGTGGACAAGACATAAACAAGTGGTGTCCCCTGTCCTGAGAATGCTGGGTCACAAAAATGAGCTATGGTGACAGGGGCCCGTGGCCTAAGGGAGCAGGAGGAGGCCACCCCAGCAGTACTCGGGAGCCAGCCTCGCCCCTGGACGCTGCAGCATTGGGCCTGGGGAAGGGAGGTCCCCGTCCCCTCTCCTCAGGCTGGCACTAGAGTCCTCCATGACCTGTCTCCAAGCACCTATCTGAGGCCTCACCTCCTGGCTGGGCTCTGTGACCTCCCCAGAACTTTGTCCCTTGATGCAATTCCTGGTGAGAAAGCTCTGCCTGTTTTCCTGGCTGGACAGTTTGGAGTTGACCTTCAAGAACGACCAGAGAGCTACCTAAAGCAGAATGGCAGATACAGAGAGCATGTGTCATCCCAGTTCCATTCCTGTGCCGAGGCAGACATCACTAATCCATCAGGACGATCTCCCTGCTCAGGTGGCCATTCGGTCAGGCTGAGTGGCTCTGGCCACGAAAGCTAGCTGCCATCCAGGCTGCACGGGGAGAGAGGATGGCCGTTCCGGGGCTGGTTTCTGCAGGAGTCCTGAGGTCTGACGTGGGGAGCCATTCCCACACGTGACTGGGTGACTCCCGGTTTGGTTCTGAGGCGTTCTGGCTGTGTCAGAACTTTCCCGGCCCTCTCCTGATGAGAGAACCTGTCCATGTGGGGGTGTGACTGACCACTGACCCCGGGGGCCCAATCACTGACCCTGACCTTGGAGTGCGGCCCCCCCTCAAGCTTCATTGGATGGAATTCTCCCCTGAATTTCTTGTTCTCCAATAAAAGGCTACTCCCTGGCATGCCCCCCCCCCTCTCTCCTGCTAGCCATAAGTAATCCTTGCTGCCCTGCCGGGCGGTTAGAGGTGGGAACCACAGAGGGGAGCCGTCTCGGACCTGGCAATAGAAATAAGGTAACTGAGTCTGTGTGTTTTATTTCGATCTCTGCTAGCTAACATTTATGCCAAGAACCTCATTAATGAAACCATTGCGCTGGCCGCATGGTGGAGTCTGAGACAAAGTGTTTCCAAAATCCTGTCACCACGCCAGGAACTTGCCAAGAGCTTCAGAATTGGGGCTCTAGTGGCCACTGGCTCCACCTTGGGCTCCTAATGGCCTCCTTGGGAAGCTCAGAGGGAACATGGTGGGTCCTGCACATCCAGAGAATTCCTGGAAGTGGAGGTGGTGACCAGGATCTTCAGAACCCCACTCCCCATGTGGGCCAGGAAGAGTGGGAAGGCGCAGGTGCCATCTTCTCAGGGGCGGGGTGTGAAAGAGAAGGGGGCAACCCCCCACGGGGCTCCAAAGGCCTCCTGTAGGAGTTTAGCATCTGCTGTTCCCTCTGCCTGAAATGCCCTTCCCTGCCCCCCCCCACCTAACCGATGTCAGTCATCCTGCCGTCTCAGCTCGGGGGTCACTTCCTGGACGTCCCCTAACACTGCTGCCCTTTCCTTCGATTCTCTCCTTGAAACCAGATTGAGCTGCGGCTCAGCATCGTCTCCTCCATGAGAGCAGAGAGGGCTGTGTGTGTTCATCCCTCCTCTGACTCATGCTTTCAGCAAGTGTTTAAAGAGGACCTGGCTGGATAGCTGGGAGGACCCAGGAGTGGGTGATCACTGAGACCTTCCTAAGGTAATAAAGGCAAGGAGGCAAAGGGAGGGGCTGTGGGAAGAGAGGCAGGCGATCCAGAGGGAGCTGGGCGTCATAGGGAAGCCCCCGGAAGCTGTATCAGTCAGCAAATGCCCATGTCATGCTGGGAAACAAAACACCCTGATACTTTGTGGCTTCAAACTAGCCACCAACATCCTATTGACCCAGTCAAGTCAGGAGAGCAGCTCGGACTCAAAGCTGGGAAGTGAGTCCAGCTTTCAGTGGGAGGGGCTGCAAAGGCCATGTGCAAAAGGGGCGGGCCCAGCAAGGGTCATCACTGCAGCCACAGATGCCAGGTCTCTGGGCACCACGTGGGGACAGATGAGGGGAGAAGAACTGGCAAACAAGGGTGGAAAAGGGGCCAGTCTGTCCCTCCTCCTGGGCTTCTGGGTAATCACACAAGCCAGGAGCTCAGTCTCCGATGGCCAATGAAATGGGGCAGGATGGCCCATTTCAGGATGGACCCCTCGGGCTGAGCAGAGTGGACTGCAGGGGGCCGTGGTCCCTCCGTGGGCCCATTAGGCTCTCCAAGTTTAATTAAGAGATCTGCCTCCCGGGCTAATCCTGTTATCACTGCCCCGGCTGACCACAGGGGAGGACGGCCTGCAAACCCGGAGGGGCTGGCAGGTCCTGAAAGCTGGAATCCGAGAAAGGGAAGGGTGGAGCTGAAGGCCGGCTCCCCCAGGGCCGAGATGCCCGCTTTTCAGAGGTCACACAAAGGCCCGAGCTGGGCTTCAATTCCATCCAGGGACGGGGTGGGGGGTCTGCTAAGAAGCTTCAGGCTGGGGTGGATTTTGGCTGCTGCCCATCCGGGCACCACATTCCAGAGTGAAAGCCTCCAGGAACCCCACATTCCCTGCCCCCACACTCCCTGCCCCCACACTCCCTGCCCGCCAGGGGCAGAGGGCGGAGGTGGACTGTCCCTCACCCAGGTGCAGGGTTCTGGATGGGTGGAGCTTAAGTTTGGATTCTGTATTGTATCAGCCATCTCCTGTGTGACTTCAGGCATGTGACTTCACCTCTGTGGGCCTCCGTTTCATCTGTAATTCTTACACTTACTGCAGGGATAATTATCTTGGTCCCGGGCCCTCATCCCTGAATTCCTTGGAAGCAAGGCTGGGTCTTAGACACGGGCCAGGTTGGGGGCACCCCAAGTGGCTTTCAGGACATTACCTGTGTTGGCCTGATGTTGTCTCTAAGGGAGCAGTCTCAGTGGTCCTCAGCCCTGAGGAGGTGACGGCTTCTGAAGGGCAGGGGCTGCTTGGGGTAAAGCCTTGGAACTGGGGAGGGGCAGAGCCTGCGGGGTGGGGACCTGCCAGTGTGCCCTTTAATGATCCTAGAGTACCCATCGTCACCAGCACGTACCAGCACTTTCTGTTCACCCCTTGGTGACCTCAGCACCTGGTGTCACCCCCGACAAGTGAGGACAAGGACATCCACAGGCCATGTGCAGTTGGGAGCTGGTCTCAAACCTGAGTCCAGCTTCACAGTGGCCCCTGCTCTTGCGTCCGTCTTCCTGGCCAGGGAGCCTCCCAGAACCTCTGTTTTCTCATCTGCCAGGTAGGAAGGACCTGTGGTGCCTCCCTGGGGAGGACAGGAGGATGGAGCAGCTGTCCATGTGTGCTGTCAGGCACAGCATGTAGGCAGAGCAGCCTTACCGAGCGTCAGCTGGAGACCAGCGGGTTTGGCTTCTGCCACTGTGGTCTCGAGAGGTCACCCAGAAATGGCGGCCCCAAAACACTCCATAAAAATCCAAGTGGGTAGTTAATCCAGGTTCTGAGTGATCGGGAGTAATTAGTGCATTTCCCACAGAGAGAAGCCCAAATGTCAGACAGTGCCGGGGCCATTAACTCTCTCCTCTGTTGGCCGGGGGTCCCACCTCCCTGCTGACCTTCTCCAAAGTGGTGGAGTGGGAGGAGCCCACGGGCTGGGGTCAGGCGGGGACCAGGAGCTGGGCTCTGGGCTACACAAGCTCCAGGCCGACCACCCCCAGCTCAGCCTCTCACCAGGAGGTTTGCGACAGCCTGTCGCTGTCGGGTGCACGGGGCTTCCCCCTGGGGAGCCTGAACACAGGGGCGGGCAGGGGCTGCTGGCTCACCCCGTCCAACCACGGGAGCGGTCAGCTCTGCCCACAGGCACTGCCAGGAGCAGGTCACCTTGCCTGGTAGACACAGGGTCCAAAGGCAAGCCCCGTCCTCAGGGCAGCAATGCCCCATCCCCATGAGGCACCAGGCTGAGGCTGGACCTGGAGGAGACCAGATGCTTCCCCTGCACACACGGTCACCCTCAAAGACTTGGGGTGAACCCTGGTCTCAGGCTCTGCCTATGAGGTCTAATGAAGATCTTAGATGCTCAATAAAGGCTCGTTGAATCCACCCACTGTCCATTGTGCCAAGACAGCCAGAGAGGACGTGGTCATGGAGAGTCCAGTGGGGACAGACCTGAGTTCAGATCCTGGCTCTGCCACTCACCTGTGGCTTTGGGTGTGGCGCCGCTCTTCTGAGATTGCCCTCTTCCTCTCCAACATGGGCATGATCTTTCCCAGCGAATGAGGCACTGCTCTGAGCTCCTCCCACTTCCCAGCCAATAAGGAAGGGCCCTGAGCTCCGCCCACTTCCCAGCCAAGGATGCCTCCTCTGAGCTCCACCTCTGCATGCATTACTTGGGCACAGAAGACAACATGAGAGTCTTGGTTTCCATGTTTGTCAAATGGGCTTCCAAAATGGATTGTATTTTACAGATTTTTCGAGGATTAAATAAGACAAGGCATGTAAATTGGCGTTAGTGCCCCTACAGCAAACACGCCACACATGTGAACTCATTTGATTACGTGGAAACTCAGGGACAGGTGTACAGGTGCATCTTTTCCTCCCTCCCTCTCTTTCTTCCTCTCTGCCCTCCCTTCTGTCCTCTTTTCCTCCCTTGTTCCCTCCCTCCCTAGCACAAGGGCCTATTCATATGCACCAAATCCAGTGCTGGAGGACACAGAACTCAGAGCCCTTGGATGCATGATCCCACCAAGAGTTAACCTCTGCAAACCAGGAGCCCAGTCTCTTCTGCCCCACCAAACACACCCCAATCATCAGCTTGTTGGACGGGAGGCTCCTCCCTGGAGCTTATCTCCCTGGCTTCTGTCCTGGGCCAGGCAGCCATATTTCACATTCTGAAAACAAATGACCCCAGGGTCAGGGAAATGAAAGGCCTATTCAACAATGGGCCGGGGAGTCCACCAAGAAGGAGGGCAAGAGTCAGTCCGGCAGCCCTGGGCTGTGCCCAAGCCGAATCTCCTTCTCCATCACCAGGTCAGGCAGTCTGTGGGGCAGGATGGGGTAAAGCATCCAGCAGGGGTGGGGCCTTGAGGCCAGATTTGCTTAGTTCCTGCTCCCATGATGCCCTGCTACAGGCCTGTCCAGCTGGGCTCCCAAGATGGGATTCCAGTGAGAATGGGTAGCTGGGATTCCTGCCCTCCTGGGACCAATCTGACCTTCACAATTTAAAAACTGGGCTAAGGAAGGAGACCATCCATACCAGTCAGGATCTACTCAGGAAAAGAGAATGAAACACAGCAGAACATTCCAGAATTGTTAAGCACAGAGAATCTAGTAAAAGGAATTTGGTTACACAGTTGACAGAGGACCTTAACCTTCCCCAAATACTGGCAGGAAGAAGCTACTTCTGCTCTTGGGACTGAAGAAATAGGAGGAGGAAGTGATATTACCATAATCCAGAACCACTCTTCTAGAGTGTTGGTGTTTTTAAGAATGAACCAAAAAATTACTAGAAATCACCAGGAAACCCAACTTTCAACACGTGGTTTGCTGTTGTTACAATAATGCAGTCATATAATGATTGGCATCAAGAGAGGAAAAAGAAAAAGCTATTGTGTGCCCAGCGTGGAGAGGTACAGCTGTGTGGCTCCCTCTTTCTGGGGAGGGTGTGTGCGTGTTAATATAGGCGCCTGCCCTTTTTTGTTCACAACCAGCAGGTGCAAACAGCTGCTGTAAATTATTTTGATTGTCCAGCAACTTGCTGATTTGTGTCTGGCTTCCATGCTGAACAGTGCTACTGGCCTACAGTGAGTCCATTCCCACCCGTCCTCTTCAGTTCAGAGGCAGGATTGCCCCTCTGATGACATAATTGCTCTGCTCACACCCCAGACCTCTGTGTCACTGTTGAACACACTTCACCCTTCGTGCTGTCCCTCCCATGGCAAGGCCCTGACAGAGCCTCAAGTGTTGGAATCTTCTTGGCCTGAATTCTCAGAGAGCAGAAGTGTCTGGAAACTTCCATTCCCCAGGGGTTGTGGGAAGCCCCGGCTTCTGCATTTCTACCCAGTACCAGGGGATCCCAGTGCGGCTCATCTGGGGACCATATTTTGAGTATCAAGACTTTAACAGAACTTAGCCGGGGGTGTGACATCTAGCAGGTGCTCGATCGTTATAACTGCTGCGATTATTATTGCTATTGTGATTGCTGTTATGTCTGTTATTAAGGTCTCAGCTTCATTGTCTCTAAGTGACAGTATCAATGTGTGTTCCCAGCACAGGGCAAGAAGTCAGGAAGTCAAGAAGGGTGGCACCCACTTGACCCTCTTCCCAATCGATGGTGACAACAGCAAGTAATATAATTTGAAAACATTCTGTGCCAGGTCTTGTGCTGTTTAATCTCAAGGAATCCTCCTGTTAGCCCCGGGAGGTGGGGGTCTCATTAATTTCCTTTTACATAAGAGGAGACGGAGGCTAAGAGAGGTGAAGATCCCCCCGAATCTAGAAATGAGCAGAGCTGGGGTTTTGAACTCAGGCACTTGGTTGACAAAGAGCAGACACATAAGCATTTCTCCATGCTGCCCTGGGGGAGGGGTGACAAAGAGCAGTCACTTCCAACCCCTGGGCCAGAGCATCAGGAGCCCAATCTGAGCCCTTCCTATGTCTCGGCCAAGATTGATACATGGCAGAGGCTCAGTCAGGAACCACAGAATAAATAAATGGGGAGATGGACACCTGCTCTCAATCTGCTCCCCAGATTCCTACCCACGTACTGGGACGAGGCCTCCTCTCTCTGCCAGCATTTTCATAATCTGAGCTGCAGGAGAAGAAATTCTGTCTGTCTATCCAGCTGCCTCTTGGGAGCCAGAGTCCTCCCCCGTTAAGCCTGGACTCCACCCCCACTCTGGTCTGGAGGATGCTGACTGCAGAGAGAAGCTCAGAGCTCAGTAGATGACTGCCGCCCTCAGGTAAAGATGATCAGGGCCCCCTCTTACATCAGAGTGGACATTGGTCCTTGTTTTTTTTTTTTTTTTTGGCTGCTTGACCAGTGCCTAGGGAATCTGCACTGCATGATCCTCAGGCGTCTGAGACCTCCACCCTCATAGGAAATGAGTGGCAGATTCTGCTCCAGCATCTCTTGCCAGCAGCGTACTGACAGGTGACCCTGGCACTTTTCTGACAGACATCCCCAAGCTGAGCTTTAGATGAGCACGGAGATGCAAGTTGCAGGGATCATGGAGTTTGGGACCCCTCCTCTTCTCTCCCTACCTTTCCTGTAGCTGTTCCAGATATAAAAGTGTCCAAAGCAAGCCTGGCCACCATGTCCCTCAGCCAGAATGGCAGCAGAGTGCCAATGTCTTGGCTGGGCACAAGATCACGAGCCACTCACAGCTTTGTAGATTCAAACAGCAATTCTTTATTCCCGAACTCACACCGGCCTCTACACACGTTCTGGGGAAATCCAAGTTCTGCTGCCACCCAATTCACCTACTCCACGAGGCTTTTTTCCCAATCCCCTTTTTATCTCACGAGAACTCAAGGGGAATAAGCAGCAGGAACACCCTAATCCCAGCAGCAATAATCTTCAACCTCCAACTTCCCTAAAACCCCTATTGTCTTAAACCGGGAATGCCTTAAACTTGTCTTAAACCGGGAACGCCCTAAACCCAAGGACCGGGATACTTCCTCAAACCTGATCAGCTCAAAACCTGGATCCGCCTTGGTCCTTGAGCAAGGTCACCTTACATGCAATGTCAACAGCGAAATCCATTTAACATGGGGTACGCTAGCAAGGAAATTTTGATGCGTCATTCCTACTTGGCAATGGCCCTCAGCAGCAGAGTATCCAGCAGGCCAGCTCTGTGCCTGGTCCCTGGCCTCCCCCTGCCTGCTCACCCCTCAACCTGGCTCTCTAGGTAGAGGCCAGAACTTCTGGTGCTCATTGAATAAGCCCATTTTCTGCAGGGTTGACTTCTACACTTGCAACCCAGAAATCTGTTGGATAGAGTCAATATCCTGATCCATATCAATAAGGGTTGCAAGTTAAAAGAGATAAAAAAAAAAACTCTATGTGTGGTGGACACAGATGCCTCCTACTTCCCTGTGGAGGATGGCTCTTCTGTCAGCCATGCAGAATATGGTCAGCAGATGGCCATCTGCCAGCCCTCCCAGGGTCTGCTGTGTGAGGGTCCCTGTGGCCCTGGCCATGCTTTTCAGAGGTAGCATTTACCTATAACTGAGCAAGGAAGAGGTGAAAAAATTCAAACATTTTCAGTGACATAAAACCCTGCAATAGACAATATTTACTCCAGACAGTTCTCAGGGTTGGCCAAAGCTGTGTCCAGCTAAGAGCACAGTCCACCTCTCCTTCCCTCAGTCCTGGTTTCTCCTCTTTTCACAGATGGTTGAACCTGAATCCACCCCACTTCAAACTCTCTCAAACTCTCAGCATCCTTTACCACTCTCCTAGTCTGAGCTAGAGAGTTAGAAACCCACTGCTTCCGTGAAGACTTGAGACTCCATCTTTCCCTCCTTGAAATGGGAGAAATAAGAGCGCCTGCCTCCTCATTGGATTATGTGGGTACCGTGACATCTTGGTAAAGCTCTCTAGGGTCTAGAAGAATGTCCTTCACACCTGCTAGTTGCCTTTACCATTTTCCATCTGGTATGTGGAAGGGACCCCTGAGCACCTGGGTTTCCCTGCTTCCACTCTTGCCACCCACACCTACTTATTGCTTATAACAGCCAAAATATTTCTCTGAAATTGGCCTCTCTCTTTCTAAAATCCTCAAAGGTTCCCCATGGCCCCTCCTAACACAGACTTCAAGGTTTGGCCACATCTACAACTGGACTCCGCTCACTTTGCTTCCCGGCCCTCCAGTTAGCTTCTGCTATACTTAGTGCCACAGGGACTTTGCACATGCTTTACTTTCTCTGCTTCCTTGGCCTGTGAATTCCAGCTCAACTGTCCCTTCTGTGTCAACAGGGACTATGGAAGAGTTCTTTGCTACTTACACCCTGAGCGTCACACACCTGTTCTTTGTAGTGTTGCCTCTGGGTGACCTGACATTTCATGGAGTAGCGCCCCCACGGTCTCCCCAACCCAAACCCAACATCCGGGCCACAAGGAGCTCCTTGCTCTCATGCCACATGCTGGGTGGTCCCATAACCACATCATCTGAGACACTTATTGAGGCCTTGCTGGGTACCAGCCAGACACGGGGCTGATCTCAGAGCCTGGATTTACTCTTTGCATTCTGTCTGGTTGGCAGGGGCCTACTGTCCTTGTTTGATGTAGTCACTCAGGCATTACCTGGAAGGGCTCGGTTCCTTTAGTCTCCATACTAAAGCAGAAGGGGGGTCCTGTAGTCAGACCTGGCTTCAATCTCTGGCTTGGTCTTTGCCTGACATTTGCTGAATGCTTCTTCTATGCTCAATATCTTGGAGCAAATGACTAAATATTCCTCTAGAAGGGGAATTTATTCAGAAGGCTGATCTGAGGGGGCTCCCTGGGCCAAAACTGGAGGTGAGGCTACATCCTCTTCCAGAGTTACATGAGCTAGCATGCAGTAGGTAACGGCACTGTAGAAGCTTTGGACTGATGCTCCTTATTAGGATTATTCATTGATATTTCGCTTCCTTGGAAAAAAGGTTAATGCCACCTTTCGAGGTAAGATCACCAGGTTCAAATCCTCCCGGTGGTTAGTACCAACAAATTCAGGGGCCCACCATCTATCTGTGTTTGTAAACAAAGTGTACTTGACCCCCAGAGCAGGGTATTTGTCTACACCTGCTGTTCCCTCCCAAGGGCACAGCCCAGTAGTTGCAGTCTGGACCGTGTTGGGCTTCCCAAAGCTAAAATATTCACTATGCAGCCCTCAGCAGACAGCGATGGCCAACCCCCAGGTCTAATTCAGGAAAAGTGCACGAAGAGGGTTATTTATGTTCTCTCTCCTTATTGAAGCATTTGGGTTTTAGCTCTGCTCCCGTCCTCCTCAAATATCTCAGGCAACGATATTTCCGTGCGGGAATAAGTCCTTTTAAGGTCATTTCTATGGGGTGGCTGCCGGGCAGTGTGAATTCTAAATGGACTAAACTTCCCCTGAGTGAATATCAAAGGATTGAAGAGCTTATTATGGAGAGGAGGACCACAGATCACCGGTTAATTCTGAGAAAATGAGAAATCTCTATGCAACAGATTCTTTGAATGCTCGGTGTAGCTCTGATTATATGATGAAAACCCCAGCTCCATTCTTTCCCTAAGTGTGGAGCTAAATATGTCTTCTTTAAGAGTATTATAAGGAAATAGATGTTTTCCCCCTAGTATCCTAACAACTGGAAAATTTAATTAACTGGCATTTGGATGTATAAGTATGTTAGTGGCAATGTTAAAATTAGGTTTTAGAGCCCAGTGATTCAAAAATCACATTGGTTGAGTATCCCAACACTAAAAATCCCAAAACTGAAAGGCTCCAAAACCCAAACTTTTGAGCATCATTTCATCACTCAGGAAGTTTTGGAGTCAAAGTCCACATAAAAAAGATACCTGCATACCTGTATTCATAGCAGCACTGTTCACAATAGCCGAGATGCCCTTCAGTAGGTGAACTGATAAAAGAAAATAGGGTCTGTATGCACAGTGGACTGTTATTCAACCATAAGAGAGAATAAAAATCCCATCATCTGTAGGAAAGTGGGGTGACCTGGAGATCAATATGTAAGGCTAAGTTCGTTGGACCCAGGAAAAAAAAATACTGTGTTTTCTCTGCTAGGTGCAATATAGAGAAAAATAAATAAAAACAAGATGATATAAAAGTAAAAGGGGACTCATAGGGAAGGGGAAAAGGACTAGAGAGAGCAGGAGGAGTGAGAGATGGAAATTGGAAGGGCGGTATAAAATGTATAAAACGCATGTATAAAATGTCACAATGAAACCCACTAATGGTTCCAATGAATGTACATTCAAAATTATAATTTTTAAAAAAGCCAATCAAAAGAAGTTTGGGGTTTGGGAGCATTTCAAATGTCAAATCTGCATTAGGAATGCTCAGCCTGTGTTCTCATTATCATTCAAGACAGGGATCCTGTATTCTGAGAAATCACACCCAGCCTCTGGCTGCTGGTTGATAGGATCCCAACGGCCAATGGACTGACCGTGCCAGGTGGGATGTCCAACCCCCTCTCTGTGAACTGTTTCTTGAGGGGTCCTCATGGTAGGCTCTGGGTTTGACTCCACTTTATGTCCCCAGTGTCTGGCACATAGAAACTCTTCAGTAAAGCTTATTGACCCGACCCAATCCATGAGACCTTCCATGTGGGGCTCAGAGATCATGGAGAGGAACCAGACATGACTAGACAGGGCCTGGAAATGTCTCTCCACCCTTGGCTCCTTCTCTCCTGTCCAGGCCCCCAGAGAATTTGTAAATGGATGCTCCCCGCTAAGCCTCCAGCTGCCTCCCACCACCCCTTCCTGTCCTCAATGCCCACTCTGCCTCCTGCTCCAGAGACATCTGCCTTGGGTCCCCCAGGAGTCAGCTCCTCACCAGAAAGTCAGCAATCTGCACGCCTGCAGCCTGGAAATATTGATTTCAGGCCAAGGTTGAATCATACTTTCTCCCGAGCTCCTCCCTCTGTCATCCCCCCCATCAGAGGAGGTCGAGCACTGTGCAGAAGGTTCTGACACCGGACTTTGAATCTTGACAGTAACTGGGGCTGGAGTGTATGAGGTAAAGGGGGGACCGAAGAAAATAAATCCCCCTTCCCAGAACCTTCAGAGGAAGACAGACTTGAACAATGAGCAGAGGGACCTCAAGGCCACAATGAAAGACATTTCAAACTTATCAAGCCCCGGCACTATATTAAGGCCCCGAGATTACAGTGAGGTTCATCAGAGGAACATCTGTTGGCAATCAGCACAGAGCCGCCAGATATGATTGCTCAGAGCGCAGCCCGGGATGGGGGCAGAGAGATGCCATCTCTGCAGGGGAAATGTCCAAGAGACACCGTCCCTGATGTTTTGGGCTTTCCTGTGGCTCACTTCCCTCCTCTCATAAAACCAAGGACCTTAATTCAAATAGGCCCAGGAGCATCTGTTAGGAAGCAAAATACATTTCCAAGACCCAGAAGTCAATAGAAGTAATGGTGGTGTGAACAACGACTACCCGGTAGAACTTAGTAGGTGCTCAGCACTAAGGGGCATTATCTCATTTCATCCTCATGTAACCTACAAGGTACTTAATATTGCCACCCCTCTTTACAGCCTAGGAAACTGAGGCCAGGGAAGGGAAGGAATTGTCACAAGGTCAAGTATCTAGTGATTCATGGATATGGTGACCCACTCTCCTCTTTTACCCAGACTGAGGGTTTTCCTGGGATGCAAGACTCCCCGGGTCATGTCCCTGAGATGGTCCCAGGCAAACCTGGATGCAGCCCAACTCTGAGTTCACATCTATCTGGTGTCAAAGCTCACCTCCTGATCTCTTCTGGAGCACTATCTCTTGTGTTCTCGGCTCCTTGCTATTTACCAAGACAAAGTGTTTACTGAACACCTACTATGTGTAGGCACCACTGTGGGCACTATAGAAGGACTAGACAAAAAAATCTGAAAACCTCTGCTTCTAGGAGGTACAGCTGTAGCAACTCTCATATTTACTGCATATTCCCCTAGACTTCCTATCCTCCTGAGAATACTTAAGTTTAATCATTAACAACAAGAGAACTGGAAGGGCCACCTTTCTGGTGTCCTGTCCTGCATAGTTCTGAAAAGGATCTGTGGCCACCTTCTAGGAAGATGTGTACCCACAAGGCTCATCCACTATATCACGTTCCCATGTCCTCTCTTCAGTCCAGAAATAGGACGTCCTGAGAGGCGATGTGATCAAAGGGCACACAATCAGAAGGGTTATAAATAGGGGAAACCTGGCCTTGGGCAAATTCCTGTGCACTGCAACTAGGAGATGCCCTTGCAATTCAAGTAGTTTCACAGAAATACAATATGAGCTCCTATATAATAAGGATTTTGGAAACAGCTAGACCCAAGTTCAAAGCCAGACCTTTTGCTCTCTTATCAGGTGAGCTTGTTGTGTGTGTCTTAACCTTAGCATTTTTGATTCCTATAATAGGAATAAGAGAACCTGCTCGAGGTGCCTGCCTGAAGCAAATTAACACATACAATGATGCAATGAACCTACCCACAGAAAGGACTTAATTACCAGGTCCTGTTGCTCTAACTCACTGGATCCTTCTGCCACCCCTAGGTTTTGAGGATTACCCTGGTTCCTGATGGGTAAACTGAGGCAAGAAAAGGCAAAGGAACCAATTCCCAGAGTTCAAAGATAGCGTCCAAGCCAGAGTTTGAACCAGGGTGGTGTGGATTAAAGTACCATAGTTTAATAAGGACTTAGATAAAAGCTCAGATGAAAACCCCCACCTCCAGCTATCCAGAGAGCACCCTAAGTTAAAGGAAGCAAACAGCACTCAGGTGGCTACAGGATGATGGTTGGGGTGACAGGAAGGAGCCAGGGGTTGAGATGGCTTTGTTAGCCGGGGACTGGTCAGGCTCTGGGGAGCCCAGTCAACTGCTGTTTGTACTCGAGGGCCATTTGTCCACATGGAATACGTTCAAGAGTGGAAGGCCATGCGGTGGATAATAACAGGCAACAGGGGGAGCTGGGCCTACAAGCAGCACCTGGACTGGAATACCTCCAGGAGCTGCTCCTGGGGCCCAACTGATGGGCATTTGGGAGGAGGGCAGCCAGTCAGTGGGCGTGAGGATCACACCCAGTGGGGAGGGTTAAAAGGACCCTCTCTGGCTTCAGGGGCTGTCTCTGCTCTGCTCTTGCTCTGAGGTGGGACTGGGTGCGGGTCGTCTTGCTGGGCTCTGTCTCTGTCTCTCTTTTGCTGTTCTACTGCTTGGGCAAAATGAGAAGCTCGGCATTTTCTGATCCAGGTAAGGAAAAAAGAACACTGAGGTTGTTAGAGACGGGAGGGACGTTTAAAATCTGAATCCAGGGGATTGAGCACTCAAGGGATGGTCTATCTCTGGAGCAAAGTTTCCCTGGGCTCTGGCATCCTTGTGAGCCAAGGTCTAGGGAGGGGGAAGGACCAAGATGGGAGGGAGCTGAGCTGTCGGGGGGTGGAGTCACACTCTGCTAGTAAAAGCTGGCTCTTACTCAACTCTCAAAACCATCTTCTCTGCTTCTTAGTCTACTTGTTCAAAGTCTAACGTGCAGGGGGACTTACTGATCTTGCCTACCTGCAGGATCCCTGTGGGACATAATGGAGCATCCCAGAAGGCTGGGTAATGAAAACAGGAGCCTTTCTGACTGATCTGCCAGGTGACATGCTCTAAGCTCACAACCACCATGTTCCTAGCCTGGGCTCCTCACACATGCAGTTTTCCTTGAAGCTCTGTTGCTCTCTACCTTTGCAGGGACTCTGGGCTCTGAGCCCACCAACTGGAGTGGGGGAGGAGAGAGAAGGCCCAGGGCAGGATTCTGGCCTGGGTTTATTTAGCAGGGTTCCTTTCTTTTTGAAAAAGCCTCTGTCCTCAACCCTGTGAAGCTGGCTTCATAAGCATCTTTTCCCCTCAGTCTGTTACAGCTGAAGCCAGTTCTGGCCTAGGGATTGATAGGGTGGGGGGTGGGGGGGGACCTTCTAAGCTTATCCTGCTGGAGGAGGGCTGGCCTGCTCTGGAGCATCAACTCGAGTTGCCTGAGGGCTTCTGGAGATCTCTGGACTCTCTGCCACTCCACCAGCCCTACAGTGACTGCAGTACCTAGCTTCGTTGCCTAAGTGACAGTACTGCTCTAATGATAGTCCGCTCTAGATCACGGGGCTGACTCTCTGAAGCCAAGAAGGCCTGGCTTCACCTCCAAGAGCTAACTTGGGAGAACTCGGAGGGCTGAGCCTAAGGTGGCCGTTTTATCACCTCCTGGGTCTGCACAGTGACCCCAGCTACTGGGGAAGCCCTGGCTGGATCCTAAGTCCCCCCACTTGCCTCTTTGCTTTTGACTTGAATATTTTCTCCCGTCTTGCAATCTCAGCTCCTTATATGCTGGAAAGGGAGTTGGGAGCCCAAGATGGCTCAAAACTAAAAGCTTCCACTTACAAGCAACAGGGGACCCTGAAGCAAGTGAGGTCTCCCCTAGGAAGGGGAGGGGGTCGGGCACAGGGCACCTGCTCTCAGAGGAGGTAGCCTTGCCTTTTTGGGCCGCAAACCCCAAGTCTTAAGCCCCTGGGGAAACTGGCCTTGGTGCTGGGGGCGGTGTGGTTAACTGTCAATGTGTTAGCCTTACTTCAAGCTCAAGGCTCCAGTACTGCAAGTCCTGCTAGTGAAGTCCACACATGCAGTAAATAATCAGGGACCACAAACCTGCAGGTGCAGTGGGTTAACCCTCGAGCTCCTGGAGCCTTGCTGGTTCTCATGCTTGCACCTCCGCCCACCTGTGGATTAACTCCCAGTTACAAGAAGCTCCAGGAGAAAAACCTGCAACTTACCTTGGCAAGGGGAACCCTGAGATTCATCTTCACCTCTAAACATTCCAGATCATGGGGCTGACTCTCTGAATCGGGTCCCCGCAAGAATGGTGATGTGGCAGACGGTGTTGTGGGGTGCTCACGATGCCTATCCAGCATCGTGGGGCTCGACTGTGTCTCTGGCAATCCTAACTAGAACAAATAACCGCACAGGAGGTGCTGGGTTAATCGCCCAAGGGGCTTGCACACCCAGCTGCAGCGAGGGCTCTATTCAGTATGGTGAAGGAAGCCAGCCTCCCCGTAGAAGAGGGTGCCCATGGCAGGACATTCTTAAGGAACTTGCACACTGATGGGGACGCTCAAATGTTCCACATAAGCCCTGCCACCTCTCACACAATGGACAAAGCTGTCCACCACAGGGGCCCTAGAGCCAGGAGGGAGCTCTGAGGAACTCTTGACCAACTTGTTGTGGTTGTGCCTGGGACTTGTCCATGTTGGACACTTCATGTCAACTATGAGGTCATAAGTTCCCCCTAATTGCAGCCCTTGAAGGGGATTTCAGTTCATCTCATATCTGGTCTAAAACGAGATGCCAGGTCAAGCAGTAAGGACGAGTCCTGGGCTGAGCTGGCTTCAAATCCTAGAAGCCTTTTCCTTAATGAGAAGGCATACCTACCCCACCTGTGCTGCACGGGGGTCGGGTGAGTGGGCTCTGCAGGTACGTGGGCCTCTTAAGATTTTATGCCATCTTTCTAAACCGAGCTGTCTCCTAAAGAAGCTGTAGCCCTTGGCCTTACAAAAGGTCAAGGAAGACGATTATCTTTGACCTTGCTCCTAACCTTGAGCAGGCTCCTGGTTGAAGTTCTTAGCAATCAGCTGGGATCATCTAAAGGACTAGGGCTTTTCTGGCTACTGGAGAAGTGGGCCTAAAGCCTCAGGCTTGGTGTTAACACCTCCAGGACTGGACAGTGGGCATGTGACTTCTGATCTTGACTTCCCTCCCCAACCCTGATGCCCTGTAAGTGAGCTTTCTTACCTATCAGGACAGTCCACTAAAACACTGAACAATCTTAGGACAGGGAGATGCCCTTCAATGCACCACTCCCAAAATGAGGTCACCTGCACCTTCCAAGCTACAAGAAGAATGTCTGCCATGCTAAATCTTGCTTCCCCTTGAGGGGGACCAGTGCCCTGTCCTCCTACTGCAAGTGTCCTTAAATCTCAACCTGTGAAAGTGAAACCTCGCCCGCGTTTAGGGGTCAGGCATACGGGTTTGTCAAGGTGACCTTGAGACACAGAAGGAAGTGGCTTAAATGGCAAAACAAGGTGGACTAATCTGAAGAGGCTCCCCAATGGGGCCATCTAGGAGTTGGCAAGTACCCTACAAGTGCAAAGAGGACCTTTTATCTATTGGTCCCCATCTTCCACTGCGTAAGTGTTGTGACGGGGTGCCTACTCCTGCACCTGGAAGTTACCTAGCCTTCCAGATAAGAGCTCATCTCTGGCAGGAATCCAAGTGGCTGGGGAGGCCCTGTCCTCCTGCCTCAGCCTGCCTGTCTTGGTCACAGCTGACAATGGTCATGAGGGTGCACACATCATGTCTCATGCCAGGTTGTCCTTGAGTGCACTGAGTCCCTTAGAAGCGGAAACTGTCCCTCCAGTTAATGGTGCATGACAGCTGGTATACCTCTCAAAGGCAGGAATGGCCAAGAACCAGGCTCGGTAGTTGCTGACAGGGGGGAGGGGCATGGCCAGAATCTCTGGAGTTCTCCCCATTCCTCAGACTGATCAGAATGGTCCATGAACAGGGACCCCATGCCACTCCCCTGGGCTCGGCACAGGACAGCCTATTTACCTGAGAACCCTGTGGGCTGCTCTGGCACAGCATCAGACCTGGGCACAGCTGCCAGACCCGGGTGGGCTTGTGACTCGGATGCAGAGTGTGCTGGGGTGGCGTGGCGCAGTAAATGGCTAAGTGTCATTCCAGGTGTTCTGAACCGGAGCCACTCTGAGCAGGAGCGCATTTGGGAACAGGAGGAACCGTAGTTGGAGGTTCTAGGTTTAAGGGATGTCGTCATTTCAACACACACCTCAGGTCTTAAGGTGACCTGGAAACATGTCAGTAGCATGCCCTGGGAGGGGGTCTTACTGAAGTGTACCTCCTGGGGTGCACATAGGGCAACCCTGACAGGGCTAGTTGATAAGGGACTGCCCTGGAGACATTTCCATCTGAATTTGGCTTTCAGATGAGATGCTTGCTCCTCCTAATCCTTTTTCTAATGGGCATAAGATATCCTGGGGCACAACTTGATACTTTCTTGCAAGTAGGGAAAAGGGAAGCCACTACTCAGAAACTTACCACCTACTACTATAGAACGCTCTTGACCTAAAGAACGAACCAGGCTGAGTCAACACACAACAGGTGGCTCCAGTGTTGATCTAGCTTCCTGACATGACTGTCAGCTCACCCTCCTCCTCTGGAGCAGTTTGTGTGCTAGGGCCCACCATTCTGGTCACCATCTTTCAGCGTTGCCAACAGGGCCTCTAGCCTGAATTGCCACTCGGCTGTCCCTGTTGCTAAGGACTTTCTAATAGGAGTTGGTGACCTAAAGGGACCCAGGGCTGTCTGACCTCCAGACTTCTAAGGAGGCCCTTTCCTTGGGTCACCCCAAGGAGGCAGGTTTAAGGCAGCCAAATGTTGTCCAGTCGACTCTGGCTCACTCCTAGAGATCTCGTGAACCAGAATGGCAATGAGTTTGTCCCTACTCTAACCTTTGCAAACATCTTTGCCTGGGGCAAGACACCCATGGCTATTGGTCTTTCGAGTTTATCTCCACAGACCTGCATAGCTTCAGGTAAGCAGGTAAAGTGTTCCAGCCACTCCCTACAACCCTCACAGCTGTCCAGCCAGAGTGACAGCCTGAAGTGGTCACTCCCTACCTTGAATGGCTACCTAGGGTGTGGTGAGTACACACATCGGCCAACTCCCTCTTGAAATCCTGGCCTCATTTCTAGTTCAGTAAGGAGCTGGGACTAGCCACCTTCTAGGTAAGGGTGAAAGATGAGCTTAATTACATGGATTCATCCAGATCTTATAGAAAGATGGTCATACACTACAGGAGTTTCTCCAGTAGGTACCCCTTGGAGGAGAATAACCACCATTTTTTGTTCAAAAAAAAAAATAAAAAATAAAAAACCTTGCTGGAGAGGGCGGGGGCTGGCTTCTTGGAAGATGCCACTTAGGAGGTGGTGGGGTGAGTAAGGGTCAGATGATACTGAATACATTTGGTACAAGTTTGCAAGACTTGGTCATCTAGAATGCTAAGAGATGTCTCAGCTCTTCGAGTGCTGTCAAGCTTTTATAAACAGGACCCTTCCCTAGGGAAAGCTAAAAGGCACAATCCCCTGCTGAGTACGTAGGGGATCAGTCGTGGTGGTGAGTCGGTCAGGCGACAGGCCCCTCTGGTCCCTAGAGACGGCTTCATATCTGGTGTGCTGGCTTGAACAAGAATTGAAGCGATGAGAGGGAAGGTGTGGGGAGAAGAGGCAAAAGGGGAGATACGGCGGGGGGCCCTACCTGCAGAGCAAAAGGAAGGAGTGGGCTCCAGGACGTGGAGGCTCAGACCAGTGTATCCCTTGGGGACCCGTTTATGTCCCACTTGCATCTGGGTTCTGAGCCTAGAACCTTGCATCTGGGGATGACTTGCACTTGGATTCTGAGCCCAGATACGCCCTGTCCTTGTCGGAACGCAGTCACAAATCACAAACGATGCTGGACACTAGGTTTCAGCTGGTAATGGCAACGAACCTGAGTCGGGTGAGCAAACGTGCAGGCAAAGCTTACTGGGGCTCCCATTTAGAAAGAGACGGATCAGACACCCTCGGGCGGCTCCCTGGAAAGAGCTTTCTGGTCTTCAGGGGCGGAAGAGTAAAGTGATCTGGGCTGTACTCGGGCAGCACGCCCTGTGCTAAAGAGGAGTTACTGCAGCTATTTGCAAAAATACCCGCAGGGCACCCTGATAATGACCCAGTGAGGGTCACACACCAGCCTCCTGGGGGTCAGCTGTCAGGACACGAGCCAAGGCCTGCAAATGCATCTGCCCTGTTCCTCTGGGCCTTGTCTCAACTGGGCCGGGTTCCTCAAGAACAGGAAAGTCCAAAGTGACAAGTGGTACCAGGCTGGCCAAATGGCAGTCCTGATAAGCTCAAGGACAAAGGGTGGGAATTGCTGCCCTTCAGACTGGGTAAGGGGAAGACCAGGGACTGGTGTGTCCAGGCATCTATAGCCACCTTACTCCAACTAGAAGGGGCCATGAAGCAGTCCCAGGTCGCCTGCCCTGTGCTCACCCTAGGAAGGTCTATGACCAGTAGTAACCAGCCTGAGCCTTCAAGGGGCTGGAATAGCACAGAACTGAACCCAGGACAGCCACGCTGGACTGGGATGGACACATGACTTCAGACCACAGATCCGTGCTGGGGTGGCATGGTGTGTGTGCAGTAGTGGCCAACTGGCTCTTTGGAGTTCTGAACTTGGAACCACTCTGAGAGGTGGAGTCTGGCAGACTGGGAAGATGACCTAGATTTTTAACATAGGTGGGTGGATGGGCTGCAGGGGGAGAGACCGATCTGCCTGAAACATGCATCAGGAGCTAGAAGGCACCAAAAGTGTGGCCCTGAGTACTGCATCAGCTCTTGAACACTCAAGTCTGAACCCAGAAATCCTGCCTGGCCAGGCAAGTGCCACCATGCCTTTCCTACCAGCGGCTTGGGAGGCTGAGGCAGGAGGATCGCCAGTTCAAAGCCAGCCTCCACAAAAGCGAGGCACTAAACAACTTGGTGAGACCCTCTAAAATACAAACGTGGTTGGGGATGTGGCTTAGTGGCTGAGTGCCCCCGGGTTCAACCCCCAGTACCCTGCCAAATTTCTTTACTTTTTTAAGTAAAGGTATCCAAGTAGGCCTAGAAGGCAAACTGAGCTGTGGGGCTCAGACGGACGTCAATATGACATGAAGTGTAGTCCTCCATTATGGATCACTCATGTCCTGAGCCACACGGAGAGATGTAAGCAGGACGGGCATCACAGGTGTCACCCTCGACACCATGCTAATCAGTCAAAACAAGTTAACTCGAGGCTCTGGGGAGACTTTGCTCCTGAGCAGACAACAGCCCCTACCTGACCACCTGGCATGTCCCAGGCCCTCGCCTGTCTGAGCATCTGCACAGTTGGGCCAAAGCTCTGAACTGGATCCTGTGGGGTTGCCCTGTCAAACCTCAACTCCTACCTTGAGAAAACCTAAGTCTAGTCCCCGCTGGACTTGCTTTGGGTACAGCCTAGGGTAACCTGATCAACGAGGCTCACCATCCTGCTGAGGCACTTGGGGACAGTACCGTCTGCCTTGGGTGGATGAGTGGACCCGACTCACCCCTGAGCTAAAAGCCTGGCTGTGCTTTAAACCTCTGTTCCTCTTCCAGCAGAATGGAATCCCCAGCTTCTGTGATCTGCATTATCCCTAAGGTATTACCACAAAGGGATTCAAATCGCCACCGCCAAGCTTGGGGTCACTTGTGTCAAGTGCTGGGGAGAAAGAGGCAGCATACATGACCCACAGCCCTGGCGGCCTCTTCTACACCACACACTAGCAAATAAAGGCCGAGTTCCACTCTGTGGGCCGCCTACGTAGGTGCCCAATGGCTGAGACCTCGTCTCCCAAACATGAAATTGAGGTGTTAGTGGCTGTTTCAAAGATCTAGGGGTGATGCCACTCCTAAGCAATGCAGTCCTTGCAATGAATGACTGGAATACAACCCTGGCTGTCATTTGGGGCTCATCAGCCACTAAAGGCATGCGAACCTTCTGCCTGGCCTGCCCATGACCTTCAAGCCACCAATGGCACACGGAGGCCTCCTTGGGCCTTGGATCTGCCTTCCTGTAATATGTAGATTGAGAGGGATCTTGTGATGAGGTCAGGCCAACCCTGGGCAGTCTTTGGCCCAACCGTGTATTGATCCCAGGCACAGGTGCTGGCCCATGCTATGCGGGGCATGCGCACACAGCGGGGAGCCTCGTACTGCCTATCAAAGGGGCAGCTGTGATCCCTGCCTGAGGATGGGTCTTCTCTCCAACTGTACCCATGGTGCTATAATACCGGGCGCATGGGAGAAGGTGGATCTCCCGGGACTTGAGTCTTGACCCCATTTGACTAATTGGGAAGGGATGAATCCTGCTTCTTGATTGCTGCAGCCTGCGGGGGGAGGGGGGGCTTCAATATGCCGTGGGACAGGCGCGTGTTCTGACTGCCAAGGGGCTGACTGCCTTCACTCCAGGTCTGGGCGAAGCCCCGCTTCCGGCTCTATTGCTGCTACCTGCAGCTCGCGCTGCAGGCACCAGAGGATTCCAGGATCAGAGCTTGTCCCCCTGTGGATGTGGCTCTGGGAGTAACTCAATGGAGTTTGAGAGAGGATTCCCTTCAGCCCTTTGTAGGGAAAGCCCTATGTCGGGTGCTGCCCCCTGTGGGTCAGACGGGTGACTTGGGCTAAACTGTATCCCTCCCCCACTCCCTCTCTCCCTCCCTCCCTCCAGTGAGGCCAAGCACCTAGATGAAAGTTGATTGAAGAAACATTTTTAGCCTAATGATTCCATGATGGATGGAAAAATGACACCTTGTACCATAAAGCATGCAATGGTAACTCATCAGCCAAGGACTTTGAGTCCCATGGGAAGCTCCCAGGTGGATCCTTGTCTGATGCTTGGGCCATGCCCACTCTCTGACCTTCACATAGGAGGGGCTGGGGGCAGTCCTCGAATCCATGGGGATGTTTCAACACAGTCCAACATAGAAACAACTTCGGGTCCTCTGAGGATGGTTTGTAGTAAGCTTCAGTCCTCAATTACCCATGTGGCACTTGCTAGAACAATAGCTCTGCTTGGCAAACTCGGGTGCAAGCTTCCTCCTTGAGAACTGCCCACCAGTGCCGGGGGTAAAAAGGGTCTCTCCTGAAGTGCATGCCCTGAAGTTCAGGGTGGATAAGAGGTTAGAGGGGAAAGTTGGAGGATGGCGAAGTTGCCCTAGGCTTTCATATTAATGTTTTGGGAGGTTATAAGCAGTACCACTTGATCTGAGGTCAATATCTTCCTGGGTCCTTATTTGCAGCTAGGTTCTCCTAAGACCTGGTATGAATGTTGGATTCATGCTCGGGTCAGGGCCTTGTTTCCAATGGCTCTTATCCTCTGTCACTTAACGTCTTGGAACCTCATGAGGAATGAGCCTCTTTCCTCTGTCAGTGGTCGGCTTCCAGGTGAGCATCTGAGCTGGGTCAACCTCTTCACCTTGAGAGTGAATGGCTTTAGTTCCATGGAGTCTTCCTCCTCTCCCTGAACCTTCTCTTAGGTCATTCAGCTTACTTAGGTCATTCAGCCCTTGGGGGGTACTGTTCTCTGGCTGCCATATCACAATGGGTAGTGACTTTGAGTGGATGTAGACATTTCTGAGACATCCAAGGGCATTGTCCTAGAAGGTGCTGCTAGGGGTAGTGACCGGTCCTTTACATACTGATCCTTGGGCACCTACATCAACCACAACATTTCAGATGTGCTTGGGCCCTGGTTTGCATCTTAATCTGGGACTACAAAGCCTGGGGTGGAAAACGGTCAAATCGGGGCTGGCATCTAATCGACTGTCCCCAACTTCCTAAGCCTTTCACATCGTGAAGGCTTAAGTTCTGGAAAACACAAATGCATCTCAAACTTCTTGATGCCTGGAAACACCTGAGTACAACATTCAACAGCAAATGCCTGTGCACCAGATTCCTAGGTGCTGAAGATGTGGCAGAGAATGCCCTTGCTTGCAGAAAGTTTTCAAGACCCAACTGAAACATTGGGTAGTGGCATGACCTATGAAGGAAACTGAAGCCGGCGTATGGAGCGGGCAGAACTCGGGAGTCGTGGGCTCAGGTTCTGACCTGCAGTCTTGGCTAGACACTTGGCTAGAAGCCCTTGATCTGCAAGGCATCCCACTGTCAAACCTTAACGTATGCTTCCCCTCAGAAGTTCACTAGATGCTCCTAAAGGAGTAAACCTTGATTCTTAAAGACGAGTCTTAAAAACACTAGCTAGAAACTCAAGGTAGTGAAATAGAGGCCTGGGGAAGATGGGTCTGGCTGTAGCATCTCCCCAAGAACTGCCAATCAGACACAAAAAAGGCTCCCAGTTGGTACTTCAGATGAGATAGCTTTGGGGTTGAAGAGCCATCCTGCTGGCTTCCTTCTGAAATGTGCGTGGTGGACCTTAGTTTCCCTGAGGTCCCTTCTAGGGGTAGGTGTGCAGACCTCGGGTCAGATTTCACTTGGCTCCAGCAACCATCATTGGATTGATGCCGGATTTAGATGCTGGCACCACTTGGTGTTTGGAGGGAAAAGCTTGTTTGTTTGTTAGGGGGAGCAAGAGGGAGTACTGCAGTATGAACATGTCCTGGGTCATAATTCGGGCAAACAGAACATGAAAGTACGTGGGCTACAAAAACCGTGGAGTGGAATATACCACGTATGTGGAAGAGATTTAAACCATAAACCCCCACAAGTTAATGGGGAAAGATGGCTGGCAAAACAGATGGGCCAATAAATGGGGGCCTTCCCTGACCCATCAACCCATCTTGGACTCTGGGCTAATCGGAGTCTTTTCTACTCCTAAAACCAGCTGCAGAGGAAACGGAACCAAAAGCTTGCCTCCATCCCAGCCCCAGAAGGGAGGGGGAGATAGCCCTGGAGTAATTGAACGAAGGAACTTGGCAAATTGTAAGGATATTGCCATCTTATTTTTGCTCATAAAACACAAAGGCCCTGCTTAGTGGACTAACATGGTGGCTCCTAAAAGCACACCTTGTAGGCCTTGTGTGGCTTGGGTTGATCCTCCACCATTCTAAAGAATGAAGATGTACATGGTTCACCCAAGTGAATACTGGGTGACTTGGGCTTGGAATTTCTCTCTAGGGGGAACTGATCTCTTCCCCTCAACTGAACGGCTAGGCTAGTGTCAGTTACCAGTCTAACAATTGTGTACATGTGACTGTCTTTGGCTAGCCTTCCCCCAGGGACTGGGGACTTTGGATGCTCTGACACCCATTGTTGGCAGTTGCTTCCTTTGAAGGAAGAAGGGGAAATGAACACACGAGCCCCAATTTGGGCTTCCCTCGAGCACCAGGTACACCCACGTTCTCAACCTCACTAAGGTATACTGTGCATGACAGTCTCTGCACCTGGAAGACCTAACTCCTTGCCCTGGTTCTCCAAGGTGGCAGGACAGAACCTCCTTAGGTGGCGTCTCTGGCCATCCCTGGAACAAGGATAGACTCTTCCTTCTCACCAGGGCCTTGGTGCTCCTGGAAAGGCATTTCTCAACCTCCCCATCTGGGATACAGGCCAGCAAATGGGCATCTGCAAATGTTCCTGAGCCTCCACTTTCCTTAGAGGTTGGAATCTAGGGACTTCTGAGCTGGAGTGGGTGGCACTGTCCACAGGGCTGTGAGCCTTGTGGGGGGGAAGTACCTAGCAAGAGGTTGACTTCTAGGTTACTGGTATAAACTTAAAGGGTTGGACAATCATGCCTCAACACTGCTTAAACGTCACCATTGGCACCTGAGTGACAACTTGTGGTAGAGGGCATTGGGTCCATCTTGGTTACCACAAACCTCTCCTGTAGCTCCGCCTTCTAATAGTCAAAGGTACTAATGTAAGCTCTGCTCACACTCTAAGGCTTGTTGAAGCAAAGGATGGGTGGGGAGGGGGACACTGGGTAGATGCAAGTGAGAATTTGAGGCTCCTATCGGGGTGACTCTGGGTTGACCGTCTAACTTGAAGATTCAGCATCAGCTGGCAGCGGAACCTCTTTCTACAGTACGACTGGAAAATTTATCATGTAGGCTGGGTATTAGAATAGCACAGTTACTAATATCTCCTGGTGAAATTACTAATATACCCTTTGGAGAATTGGCTATAATTTTTATTTCACCTTCATAATCAGGATCAATTACCCCAGGACTTATCATAAGTCCTTTTAGAGTAGAAGAGCTGTGTCCCAATAATAAGCCTACTGTTCCTTTGGGAAGAGGTACTTTTACCCCTATGGGAATGATTTGAACTCCCATCTCTGGAGTTAGTACTGATCTGGCGGAGGCGCAGATGTCCAACCCTGCGCTCCCTCTGGTTTGTCTGATGAGGGATCTAATGGACAATGTGTCCTGGGTACTACCCTGATGGGGTTGCTGGGTTCCTCCAGTGCTCCGTATATTTGTGGTCTTGGGCCCCGGAGCATTGGGCCCTCTTCTCCATTTTTTGGCAATGGAGCCCGATGCCTTTCTCCACAATATCGTGGATAAACACCTGGTCCTTGTTCATTTTTTGATAATGGAGTACCCTCTATGGTTGTTTCAGAACAGCATTCATTAGCCCAATGTCTCCCTCTATGGTATCATGGGCAAATACCTGGTATTCTACTCCTTTGATACCTAGTTTTGTTAAACCCTCCTCCTATGTGGCAATTCCTTTTAAAATGTCCTGTTTGTTCACAATTGTAGCATGTTCTTGGCCTGGCATCTAAAGCCTGTTTTACTGCAGCTGCCATGACTTGCTCTTGTTCATTAATGTCTCTACATAATTTAATATATGTGTTTAAATCTTCATGTTTCCATGGTCTAATGACTTCTCTGCACCAACTATTTGCTTGCTCATAAGCCAGTTTTTTTTTTTTTTTTTATTAATGGCTTTGCTTGTTCCATATTCCCAAAAACTCTGGTAGCTGGTTGAATAATCCTATCTACAAATTCAGCGTAAGATTCATTAGCTCCTTGTATTACCTTAGATAATTGACCTTGTAAACCTCCATGTCCTTGTAAAGTCTTTCATGCCCTAACTGCCTCTGCAGCAATTTGTGCGTATACTCCAGGATCATATGCAATTTGTTGCTGCTGTTCCTCATAAGGTCCCTTTCCTAACAACATATCTAGATTTCTCTGAGGATAAGCAGCTGCTGCATTTCACCTAGCCGTCTCCTTGCAAAATTCCTCATTGGCAACCTTCCATAACAGGTATTGACCTCCATTTAGCACAGCTTTACACATATTAGCCCAATCTGCTGGCATCATGTTCAAGTTGTTAATGGATTCGACCATGCTTACAATGAAGGGTGCTTGAGGACCATACGTTGTTACAGCCTCTTTTAGCTGCTTCACTGTTTTGAAATTTAAAGCATGGTGAATTCCCTGCCCTCCTGCCTCAAATACAGGGCATGTTAATACTTGAGATCCTGTCTCAGGATCCCAACTATCAACTGCGGGGGTTGGGGGCCTCCCAGCATATGGAGGTGGTGCTGTTGGTTGGACCCTCTGGTGATAGAAAGGTGTTAGTATCAGTCTCCTGTTGTAACTTTTCCCCTGATGGCTTTTTCTGCTCTAAACTTCCTTCCTCTGTCTGACTAGCTCGAAAGACCTTCTCTTTTACTTGAATCTTTTCATCTTTCTGACTAACTTGAGAGACCTTCTCTTTTACTTGAATCAGTATGTCTTCTCCTTCCTCTACCTTTGTTTGAACTGAAGGCTTTGGACTAAGCAAACAAGATACCAATGCCCACAATGTCAATGTGCCAACTGGTAGAGTTCCTGGGCTTTTCTTTTCTATTTAAATCTTCACCATGATGGTTCCATTGTGATATATTCAACAACTCCTCCTTAAAAAGCCATGGGCCACATTTTTGTATTGTATCAACGTATGCCATGACTGCTCTTGATTTTACTGGGATGCCTCCTTCCTCTCACAATTTACTTAACACTCTTTCTGTTTGTTTTTTACTAATTTCTGATCCCATATTTCTACTATAATACAACCCAACAAGATGACACCAAACAAAACCGAGACAGAATGAAATAAAAATGGAACCACACGTCATTATATCAGCCTTTCTATCCTCCTGAAATGTCCATCTGTCCTTTCTCCCTATCTGTTCCTCAGACGCAAATAGTTTTTTCTTCCATCTCTCTCATCTCCAGGGACAGGAAACTTAAAACAAAAGTGAAACAAAACAAAAGAAGAATCTAAATATGGCTACCCATCCTCTCGCCCTGCCCTCAGGGGCGAGCAGTTTACATTATCACTTACCCTCAGTCGTTCCCCATGAAGTCCACCAAATGCCGCAGTCTGGCTGGGCACAATTCAGGAGCCACTTGTCAAAAGAAATGAACTTTATTTTTAGAACACACACACCAAACACACAGCTCCTCAGGAAAAACCCTCAGAGAGCCCAACTGCCACCACCAGCTTCCCACAAGCCCCTCAACTTCCCCCACTCCTCCTGCTCTTGAGGCTGATTGGCTGGGTCATGTGGGCGGAGCCAAAAAGTCCCCCAATGAGCAGCTCCGTGGTCTGAAAGGATGGGGAAACAGCCAATGAGCATCACCACAGAGGAGCCAATCAGTTGGCAGCTAGAAGTTTGTTGGGGCTGCTGTGAGCCAATCATCAGCTGGCAGTTGGAAGTTTGCTGGGGCCCCTTTCGGCTGTGGCTCTCAACAATTCAGGTTATTCTGTTGCCTAACTATCTTGTACACGTGGCTGCCTATAATTAGACGGGGTTCTGCAGGGACTAGGGACTTGAATCACTCAATCTGTGAATCCTGCATGGGATATTGACAAGTACTATGTAGGTGATAGCTAGATTTGAAGACTTGAAAATCATTTCCCATGTCTGAGTCTTAAGTTGGCCTGAGATTTTACTTTCATGGAAGGACCCTTAGGCTTCAAATATCGTCAGTTTGTGCTTGTAAAGGAAGCAAACTGAAACCCCCAACTCTTCCTGAGGTCTGGATTCCATTTGCAAGTGCTGAAGGTCACTCTCAAAGAGCACTTGTGACTTGGGTACAACTTCTCGCTATAGCTTTGTAGGCAAAAAGCTACCTAAAGGGAAATAAAGATGTTCGCTGGGAAATAGGTGGTGCCCTTGTAAGGGGAGCCACTCACTGAGGGCTTACAAAAGTTGAATGAGGCTCTGAAGGGAGACTTCTAAACATGAGACTTCATAGCCTAACATAATGGCAGGCAGAGCACTTCTACATGCCCCAAGTCTTATACCTGGAGGAAAAACTTCCCATCACCTGCTTGTCCTTGAAATGTCAAATCTGGAATGACTGCTGCCCTACTCGCAGCCTGTCCTTCTGGCCTCCAGCTGATCGGACAAATCTAGCTCTACAGGGGAGGAGGGTGGCACTAAGTTGTGTCTGACACCAAGCTCTGTTGCTGGGACCTTAAACCCAAGCCCTTCATGGCCCAGGCAGGTAAGGGCTGAGAGCAGACCCGGAGGGGGCTGGACAGTAGACACACAACTACTTGAAGCATGGCTCAAACACCTGAGACAGTGGGAGGGCCAACTGTGCTGCCAAGACTCTTCAACAGGTACTGGGAAACTTGAGTTTCCATAAACCTCACGTGCAGGGCCCAGACTGCTGCTCCAGGCCAGGGGTGAACACGGGCAGAAGCCTGCGGACACTCCTTGGCTTCTAGGGTTGGCCATGTAGGCAGAGTCCTGTACCCAGTATCTGCCCATATACCCAATGATCAGCTCTTCCAACATAGAGAATGTCAAAATAAAAAAGCAGTAAACCCAATGCTGGCTTGAATGTGCTCCCTCGACCCCATCCCCAACTTCCCTTATGGGTGAGCCTCAGCCACTAGCACTGCCCAGGAAGGACTCACTTATGCAACTGAGAATTGTCCCAACATGCCTCTGGGACGTGATCTCGACAGCTCCTCTAGAAGCTGAGGACCTTCGGAGGCCACCCACTATGGCTGCCTAGAACTTTGGTTTTTATGGACAATGGGACAATCCATCTTGTCAGATGTGCTCTGTTACCTACAAGTCCTTGTGTTATACACAGTCCATCGCAAGGTCCCCATTAGCTTGGGAGACCAAACATGGAAGGGAAGACAAGATACACCTATGCACTGAATATAACTCGCAACGTGTCAGTGACAAGTCTTAAAGCTTCTACAATCTCTTGGGTACAGCTTGGCTAAACACTCAAATTCACTGTGAACACCACTATACCTTAAGTTACATTCTTGTTCTCGGCATGACTATACACACGGGTACGTGTCTAGGTCCATGCTAAGGTTGCCATAAGACGCCATGATGTGATGGTAAACCACTTGAATTGTCAGAACACTTGGTTTGGCTTACCACCCCCAACCTAGAAGTCTACATTCTGAATGCTAAACCAAACTATCTTACAATCACATTCTTTCTGAGAAACTGCAAGAAAGGGCCTTAGTAGGGAGATGGGGAATCAATACCCTGTTGCTCAAAAGATGAATAAGGATCTTAACTTGTGCCCTTACTTCTTGTTGAAGTGACCAGTATTCAAAGCACCTCACAGCAAAGCCAGTCTTGTGGGCGGAGCTGAAATTGACCTGCAGTAGGACACCAGGCTTTGATACGCTCCCTGAGATGCTGACGAAGCTAGGAAAGTGCATCTTGGCTTCTTGGCTACCTAGTGTACCCTCAGCAGGGACTTCCTGCTGCCACATTTCCACATTGACTGCATTCTTAAAGCCTCTTTCCACCATGAGTTCTGTGGTGGAAGTGGGTTCCCAAAGCACAGGCTCTGGGTGTCCAGGCTGTGAACTTGGATGTGAGAACACTGTCGGTGCCTCTGGCCCCTCTCAGGAGGGAACTCTGGAATCATGCTACAGAAAGGCAAAGGCACAAAAGTCCTCTGTTTGGAGGACTCCCACAGTAGCCCACTGTGGTCACCATTCTGGGGTCAGACTGGTTTTCACTGTAACTCCATGACCCTAGACCTAGCCTCACCTGTGCAATGGCAAGCTGGTAGGAAGGCGATTATATGAACGTGCCTAGCCCTAGGATGGACTCGTGGGAGGGCTAATGCTAACCCAGTGTGTTTTCTTCGGGTCTAGAATGAGAAGATCTCAAGTGTCGGAGTTGGCCTGAACCTGCTGTGTGCTTCCCCATCTGCCAACTTGGCCCAGGTCCCATGACTGTCCGCTGCTGACATCAAACAGATCTGCTTTAGATTGAAGTGGACTGAAGACCTTCACATTCTAGGGGTGGGTGCATGAGGGCATGTTCACTCTTCCACACAGTCAAGCCAATGTAGCTGCAGAACATATCGGAACACGGGCTACATCCTGGGTGAGGCGCACCCTCTAAAGGAACTGAACGTGAAGTGGTGGCACTCCTAAGTGCCATGGGAAGGCCTTGAGGGACTTTAGCTCAATATCATGTAAATTATCTCTGAATCTCCCAGTGAACCATTGGGTCCACCTGCATGCCTATCACAGAGGTGGGAAACCCAGGAGGAGTCGCAGAACCAGAGTGAAGTGCTACTCACATCTCTAGCCATGCTAGGTTGAGGAATCTCAATCTGTCAAGGTGCTTGATTCTCCCCATTGAGATTCCAAATTGCTGCAAAAATGCAATTTGCAACCCCTCACATGAACAGTCTCTTGACGTATTTTAATCTCCATGTGCATCCTGCTTGACTCTGCAGCCTGGTTGATGGGGTGGCAGCTGGCTGTGTCCTCCATGTTCCCAACATGGCAGTCCCTTGTAGATAAGGGGAGTGGCATATGACAGAAGTGTGCTAATGGGCTCCATTGTGTAAGATCTAAGCACGGAATTGCAAGTAGAAGGGATTGTGTGGAGGTTCCCGTGGGAGCTGGACCCCAGTGAAGCAGCTTGACACAGGCCTGGCTTCCTGGAATCCCCAGGGCTTGAATCCCTTGAGCTTTCTAAGTGAAAACAAGCTTTCAATCTCTATCCTTGAGATGCCTTGTGTTTTATTCACACACAAGTTCAACTTGGTCCAGGAACTTCCCCTGTGCCAAGGTCTCGGGTCTGTTGACCAGCGGATTGGGCCATGGCTGGCTGAATCTGGAGGGGAGGTCATGTGGTACAATACATGGCTTGGTTGGCCTGTGGGATCCAGGCAGTTTCAGCTCCAGGAGTCGTGACTAGGTGGGTGTCTTGTACCTAGCATCTCCTGAGGAGTGGTTGGGAAGATACTTAACACTGTCATCCCTGTAAGTGTCTATACAGTGCTAGCTCAGGAGCAGGGGTCCTTCCTTGCACCAGGCAATGTATGTGGCCATGTTTCTCAAGGGCAATGACTAGATGTGGCCATTCATCTTGAGAACCCTGATTTGTGCCCCAGTTTGGGGAGCATCATACCTAAAGTCCTAACAGATGCTTTGTACAGACACAAACCCTGGGGAAATGCTTGGGGTGGGGGCAGCAACGGTTCATGTCCCATATGAATGCCATCAAGAAGGCATCTGCTGCCTTCTCTGGGCCTGGCCATCCTATGGACCAAGATGTAATCTATCTTGGAGATTGTCCCAGGTGAACTTGAATGTGTGCTATGCAGAACAAACTGCAAGTCTTCACGAGATGAAGTTGACTGCTCCACTCGACTGTCCTCATGGCTTTCTTGTGGGTATGCCAAGAGCTAATGGAAGGGTGTCCATGTTTCAAACCATGTATCTCTTTCATGAGTTTCTGCCTGGCCCCTCGGAGCTTTCTCTAGGGGACACGTAGAGGTGAAGGGTTAATTCTCATGGAGGACTGTCCCCATCATTCCATTAAAAACTACGGACAAGCTTTCCTTTGCAATTGGACTTGTCTGACCTAAACGTAGCTATCCCTGCTCTTTCTGGATCACTGTAAGAATGTTATGTCACACCTGTGACTTGTCTTGTAGACAGCATACTTGGATGGCTTTCCTAATAAAGGAAACTAAGCCGACCTGCGATAGCTCAGCTGACTAGGGTGCAATGGCCCTTAACTCGCCTAATACCAAACCAAGGTCAGTCTGCTTTTGCTCAGACTTTTGGCCCCTAAACCTTGTTGTACACATACCCTCAGGAACTGGCGCCTCTATGGCATGAATCTCCAGAAGGGATTTGTGCTGGCTTCAAGAAAGTTCCATATTGGTGTTGCCAAAGAGTCTTCTGAAAAAGACACACATGCTCTACTAAGTAGCACCATAGTCATTGGAGCCAAAGATGGAACATAAACAGGAAATTGTCTAGGGGATTTGAAACCAAGGCACCAGGAGCCCTTGAACCCAATCATGCCCTATGGGCAAGTGTTAATTGTCCCAATACAGTCTTTGTCCTGACAATGTCCTCGAATTAAGTTCTAAATCGGGCATAAATGTCTCTAAGCAGTGTTCCTTGCAAGATATCTGCATAAGTTGGGTTTCTTGCAAGAAGTCTGTATAGGCTGGGCTTGTCAAGGAGGCAAAGAAACCAGAATCTTGGTATTGATGGGGGACTGGGGGGGGGGTGTCTCTGCCCACTTCTCAACAGCTCTCTGTAGCACCCTTGCCTGCCGCTCTGTGAAGACACCACCGAGCTTACAGCTCCCCAGAATGTCCTTTCCATCCTGTTTCCAGGCTGCAGTCAGTGGTCAGGGCTTAAGTCATGCCTTTGCCTCTGACCGAGAAGCACCTTCAGGAATTTTCCCAGCACAGACTGAGGAAACGTCCTGATCCAACAGTGGCAGGGTCTGGCAGTGGGGAGATGAAGGGTCCCCTGGCCTATCATGCTTATTCTTCCTCCGGCTTATTGTTTTGAGGCCCTGACTGTCTAGGCAGTCTGCGTTTGCATCGCCTTTCTGGCCCAATCGTATTCCATTGCGAGTTGAAATTTTAAGTGTCTTCTGCTGAGATCTTCTTAGACTTGCGTTTTGATCGAACCTTAAATTAATCCTGGTTGTGGAGGAGTCAAATATTAGCAGACAGGAACGAAACAACTATCAAAGTCTCTTAGGTCTGATCAATAATGGTACAGTTACTTTCTCTCTATCCAAATAGCTTATCAAATATTGAACAGAACAAATTGGTTCTCGTGTACCTGAATAAATGTCTCCCTGGGGACGTGACTCTATTAGTTCATGCTCCGCCACCCACATCATCCAGCTATGCTTGAATGGTTTCATCTGCAGAAATGTTCTTTTGGCTCGGGTGTTTCTGGGAGTTGAGATGGTTGCCTAAAATGCTGCCCTGGCATTCTAGAACCTTCCTAGGACAACATAAAGCTTATTGCTGACCTCTGCCTTCTAACCCCTTTTGTTTCTAGGCTTGAAGGCAGCTTGGGGGAGTGGAGTCTGAAGATGAGCCTGCAGGGTTAGTCTGAGAGCTCATGCTTGCAGACCTAAGCCACTGATAGACTGAACCTTTACTGGTGCTGATGGCCTCATAGCCCGCCAGGCACTCGAATAACCAAATCCAAAGCGTGAACGGAACCTAAAGCAGAAATTAGATAGCTGCAGAGCCTGGGCATCGCCCCCTTCAATACTTGGTGCCCAGAGGCAGAAGGGAATCCAGTCTGGAACCACTTGGTTCAAGTGCTTGTGATCAGGGTCACCAGCAATGCCTAGTGCCCTCAAGTACTTGCTATGAGGTGCCACCTTGGTGCACCACCTCCACCAGGCCAGGATGCACAACCCTGCCTATGGGAACACGTGGCCCTCCTGATACTTGAGTTGAGGAATATGCTGTAATATGGGCAGAACCCTTTAAATGGGTCAAGAATCAAAGATGAGAAAATGATCCTGGCAAAACCTGATGTCCTAGAGCTGATTCTGGAACCGGAAAAAACGGCATCGCTGAAAAGGGAAATCAAGCTCTAGTTGCATTGGGTCAAACTTCCTAGTTCTTGTGCCTGCCTGACCCTTCTGAGGGCCAAGCTTGGTGACAGTTGAGGACCTCTGCCACTGTTCTGACCCTTCTCTTGGTGTTAACTATCCCAAGCCCTTACTGAAAGGGGGAGTGTGCTAATGACTAAGGAACTGTCCACGGGCTGCCCTTCCCATAAGGCTGTGTCCAGGTAGAGCAGGATTCTGAGCAGTGCCAGTGGAGCCAACCTGTCCGTCTTGCTGGAGAGCCAACAAAGGCTCAAGAGAAAAGTATGCTGGTGGCGTGGCCATGTTGGTCAGAGCTGGTCTCCCTGGACTTAAGGGAGTAAAAGGGGTGTACGGAGGTGAACACAACTGACCGTCACCTCTTATCGCCTCTCCCTGCCTCCAGAGGGTCACTAGCTGTGGGCAGATGCCCGTGAACATAGGCTTGAATGCAGAGGCCTCTGGAGAAGGATTTCAATGGCAGTGTTGACCATGTGGTAGCTGTGAGCACCCACAGATGCTGTGGTCTGTTTCTGGATTTTTGTCATGGTTGACGCAGCTCAAACGCCATTGCTGATTAAAGTCTCCTACTCCGCTTGACCCAATGGGGCCTTTGGGAAAGGCCACCTCGGAGCTTGGCCCAGAACCGGGGAGATCCTGTCGTGAAATGTAAGGGGAATGATCATCTGGGTTTCTCGGGGTAATCCCAGGGATACCAACCCAAGGCCCAAAGCCTCAGCCTCTGGGAAGAACCAGAGGTCCCTTGAGCTTCCAATGCCATCTTCATGGGGACACTAGCTTTCTGAGATAAATTGACTCTACTCTCTCTGTCAAAGGAGAGGGGAAAGAAAAAAAAAAACTGGCAGAACATTTGCATTAGTGGAAGTCATGCTGACAAGAGGACGGGTTCGTGTGCCTTTAAAGACAGAGAAGGCTAAACTGAATCCAAAGGGAAAATGGACCATAAAGGTCGATGGGCTATGGGGAGACTCGGGATGCCATGAGCCAGAAGGGTCCCCTAGGCTGGGTCTGAGTGAGGGCCAAGATAGGGGCACAAACCACTGTGATGCCTGGCTGTTGTCACTGGCTAACTAGCTACTAAACACAACTAGGGGTAACTCCGATACTCGGGAGCCAGCATCTGATAGCATTTCTTAGGTGTCACTAAGAACCTAGAAGAGAACATCAGGACTTGGTCTCCTATATCTAAAGACGAAGGAAGTTGATAAGGATCTGTATTGGTTTTGGATATGAGGTGTTGCCCCCCAAAAAACCTCATGGGGGGCAATCAATGTTCAGAGGTCAAGTGACCATGAGAGCTGTACCCTAATCAGTAGGCTAATCCATTGAACCAAGGAATAACTTGAGGATTGCTGTCTGGGTGGTAAACATAGGCAGGCCATGTGGCTGGAGGAAGTGGGCCTTTGAAGGTGTGCCTTTGCACTGTCCCTGACTGGCCTCTGCTTCTGCAGTGAGGGCCTCTCCTCCCCCACACCTGCCGCCATGTTCTGCTGCACTTGAGGCTCTAAGCATGGGCTGAGGCCTCTGAAGCCACAAGTCGCCCTAAATCCTAAGTTCTTGCCTTGGGTTTTGGTCGCGGTGATGAAAAGGCTGAATAAGGCAACCTACAACGTGAGGCTGGAGTGGACGCCCAGTGTGACGTACCAGGGTCATGGCTGTGAAGGGGAATGTTGTGGACGGACCTGTGCTGGGACATGAAGGGACTTCTCTGATACAGAACATCCTCACTGTGGTCGTGAGGGATTTGAGGGCTTTAACTGAGAAAACTAAGCCCCAGGGCTCAGATGGACCCCTCCTGAGGTCCTTCCAAGGACATGGCTCCCTTTCTCCCTCTAGGCCTCACACCTCTTCCTGCCACCGCCAAGAGCTCGACCTTCTGGAGTCACACTTGAGCTTGTCGTCAGTTCTCAGACCTCTGCAGGCATGTCTGTTTCAAGGGTCTTGGGCCTCCTGCCATGGCGAATGTAAGGATGTAGTTAAAAAGCCGCTTTGGGGAGCAGGTCATGGGCTAAGATACTCCCAGTGGGAGTGGCTTAATGGAAGATCTCCAAAATCGACGGCAGCTCAAACAGGAGGGCCCTTAGCATTGGAACTGCTAGAATGACGAATCGGAGGCTAGGGATTGAGGTATTTACCCAACCAAGCTCAAGCTTGGCCTGGCGCGATATTCTTGGTCTATATTCTACTTCCTGTCACACTACGCTAGCCAAGTCTCTCGGGGGATGAGATTCCTGGCTCTGATAAGCTAACTTGAGTAGTCACTGATCTTAAGGGACAAGCCATCCAGGGCTGAATGGCATAGCAAAGGCTTGAGTTGACCCATCATGTGCTGCTTTGCCTTATGACACCTGTCTCAGTCACCTACCTTCCTCAGGCCCTGGGAGGAGATAGATGTCAATCCATAGTCCCTAGTTGATGGGACTGCATGCTGGTCCCAGACTTGGAGTCTGGCAGTATCCGAAGCCTTGGTCGTCTTTCCCCCACCTATCCAGAACCACACAGCTGTGTAGAGACCCTCAGCTACTGCTCTGCAGTGACCGTCCTAGGACACCTGAACAGTAGCAACTGGTTAGAACCTGAACCTTGGCTCCTGTCAAATGGCCTGTCATGGTAGCATCGCTATGCCCGCCCTACCTGATGGGTGATAGTCCCATGAGGGACAAGTGTACTCGGGGTCTGAGCACGTGGGCTCTGGCCTGAGACACCAGACAACTCCTGGGGGGTGGGCACTGAACTGGGAGTGAGCAGATGGGGTTGAGCCTCCTCATGGAGAAGGGAGCATTCCAGAAGACAACTGGAAGCAAGCCCTTGTGGCCACGGTAGAGACTGGACAGAAAGGCTGTGAGCCCAGAGAAATGGGGTGTGGACAGAACATCTCGGAGTTGCCAGCACCGAGTTGGTCAATGAAGTTGCTGGAAACCAACAGTGGCTCACGCGGGAATGGGTTGCCCACGGGCTGTTGGAGCCGTGCTGGATCTGGGGATGGGGTGTCGGCCCCCACTCCCAAGCCCTAACTTGGCCCACTTCAAGGGTTTGACCTCCACCCGGAACCAGCTCTACTAACATGGGCTCCCCTGGTCAGTGACCAGGCGTGCCAGTGATGGCCAGGGAGGCCTCCAGTAATGGACGCCCTTACTTTCAGCCCACCAGGTTGACAGTCTGAGCACAGCCCGACTCAAATCCGAGTCCTACTGAGCCTCTCGATCCTAGGCCAGCGCGGTTCTGAGTCCAGGGTCTTCACCAATGCTGCCTGTGTTGATTCCTATGTGACACTATTCCTGTCCCCCGCACAAGCCAAGAGCAAGAGTGTCCAGGGAAGACTGTCCTCCTGGGAGCTGAAATGTCCCACGTAGCCCACCCGTGGGCAGAACCCATCACCTAGGGAAAGGGGTAGAGCCTCCTCCTTGAGGTCTGTGGAGTTCCTTGCACACAGCCCTCCGATAACGGGATGGCACGGAGGGGGGCAAGGGACAGTTTGAAATGACCCTGATACTGTTCCCCCTTGTAACTCCCTTGATCTTGCTTATTCGGGAATGCTTGATGGTTCCCCAGCTGGGGAAAGTCTAGTTCATGAGAAGGCCAAGTGAAGCCTCTACTTGCATGAACCAGCAACTGTATAAAAGGAGCCAAAGCGTGGCTCTCCCTTTTAAGGGCGGGGACAGGCCTGTTCTTAAAATGCCTCCACTTGTGAAATCTGTCAACTTCACTCAATCTCTGAACTACCTGGAAAGTTGGTCTCGTGATCCTCCTTCTCGGCCCCACCGTGGTTGATCTGAGGGCATGTGATGGCTTTATACTAGATGGCTCCACTGCATGAGTGACTATGAGATCCTGTGACGCTTCAGACTGTTTTGTAGCCATTTGGTACCTCAGCCTAACACAGCTACAGAAACAGCAAAGGACTCTAACATGCCCATTACTGTCTCTTCTAAATGCATTTGCTTTGTTCTCTAGGAAGTCTTGGTTGGTGCCCTGTGCCTCTTGGAAAAAACCAACATAGCCCTTCCAGAACTGAATAAAATGGAGACAGAAGGGAACGTGCTACCTCTGGGGTTGAATGTCCACGCCGCTCGCTGGTTAACCCAGAACTTGAAGATGAGTTGGCTAAAGGAAAGCTTAAGTCGAGTCTGACTCTGAAGATAGACTGCCCCATTTCAAGACCTGGAAGGGGTTTGGTCCATATGTAGAGCTTCCTATAGGAAGGAAGAGAGGGCGGGTAGTAGGAGGTGGGAAACCCGCATGCTGGGTGGGGCCATGGTCCTCCCAAGGTGTCCTCTTCCCTCTGGAATGTGGATGAACTTGACCACAGGAGGTCAAACTATAAACCTAAGGAAAGGCTTACCCTCAGCATAAGACAGAGGCAGGCAAGGGACAGTCTGCAAACACACTGTTCCCCCTTGTAACTCCCTGGATCGTAAGGGGCTTGACTTGCTTATTTGGGAATGCTTGATGGTTCCCCAGCTGGGCAAAGTCTAGTACATGAGAAGGCCAAGTTACGTCTCCCATGAATCGGCCGTTGTGTAGTTACAAAGGAGACGGAGGCTTGGGCCTCCTAGAAGTACATGATCTCTGAATCGGGTGATGATGCACAGGGACGCTGTTCCTGGTGTGGATCACTTTTTAGTAGGATTGACACACAACTCTTCCAGTTTGCCTCGTGGGCATGTTAACCAGCTTTCTGTCTTATCAAAGTACTTGACAAGAACAACGTTGAGGTCTACTCTACGACTGGCCTGTTCAAAGATCTCAGTCTATAGTTGGCCAACCCCATTGTTCTAGGCTCAAGGTGAGGCAGGACATGATGGTGGAGGGAAAGATGCTTGGGTCATGGCAGATGGGAAAGGACCCAGGGACAGAGTCCTGTTGCCGCATCCCCAGGGCCAATCCACCTCCAGTTACCCCCACCCCCTGCCCAGTTAGTATCGCCCAGTTAGTCCATTCAAATGGATGAATCCACTGAAGTGAGCTCATAACCCAATCTCTTCACCTGAACATTGTGACATGGCTTAACACGTGAATTTTGAAGGGGACACGTTGAAGTGTGACAATGCTGAGAATTGTTTCTGAATCTTGGCAAGGTTTCCCTGCAGGAAACGATTTTAATGACTCTGGAATCTGATCTAAGTCAGAGCAAGATGGGCACCTCTTTCTCACCTTCACAGAGAAGCAGGCAACTCCCTCTGGTCTCTCGAGCTGTTGGTGTGGATACACGTGGACGGGCTAGGCTGGTGGGCTACCAACTGTACCTGGAATAACTTACAAATGGACCTTCATGGAAAAGTAAAGACTTCCCCCAAACTGCCATCTAAGATGGCGATCACTCATTACAAACCAAAAAGATCCTCATACACAAGCTGTTGCTCTCAGAGTATTAAACATGATTTTATCTTCCAAAGCTCATCCTCCAAACTATTGGCCTATGTTAGATAATGTATTCTACAAGTTCTCTTCTAGAGAACATACCTAGAAGTAGTCAAACATCACATCTTTGTGGTATGTTTTACATAACTTACAGAACAGTCAAACTTTTTAAACTTGAACCCAAATGTACTTGAACTTGGCAATTAATATTTACTTACAAAGATTCAGATGTTTTCTATAATTATAAACATCCAATCTACACTTGCCTTATTTCTAAATTATTTTTAAATTGCCCATGGAAATGGAAATGATTCAAACGCATGGGCAATACTCCAGGGTTTTCACTTTGGCACAGAAACAACTTAAATATTGCCATACTCAAGGTCCAGAAAGCAAAGGGCCCTTCATCTTAAATACTTAAGACATCTGTCTTGCCTTACTAATGTCTGTTAACATTTTAATCACAGGACAGAGCAACACAAACTTACCAGGTTCATAAACCAGACTAAATTCAAATTCTGTTGGACAAACAAGTTGGAGTTGCCTACAACTAAGGTTTTTAGTTTTCAAGCCTTATGTAAAGACTTGGCCAAGACCATAGACAATAAGATATTGATTTTTTTTTTAAGGGAATTTTCTGCCGCTTGATCCTGAGCAGTCTGAGGAATGTTGGCCGTGTGGTCCTCTAACCTGATCTCTGATCAGATGTAGTCCCTCAAGGAGTAGAAAAATTTTCATGCCCATTTGACCCGAGGGAGCATTAGACCTCGGTTATTGGAGTTGGCTCTAGGTTTAGACACCAATTCGGGAACATCAAATTCTCCTAAGCTTAACATATAAAGCCAAGTCATCCTTAGTTAAAACTCCCCAGCTTTTCTTGCAAAGGCTAACCCTCTGTGCTTGCTGGTGGGATTCACTTTTGGATCAGCTTAGTGTTGCTTATGGAGGCAGCTTCCAGTTCTAGCCCAGGCTGACCTCCTCCTGTGTCCTAGTCTATGCTGCATGTTCAGGGAACATGAGGGTCTGAGGTCCTGGGTGAGCACCTTTCCAGGCATCTGCCCAGATGAACCAACAAAGTCCCTCCTGACCCAAGAAGGGTCATGCAGAGCTAGCGGCTTCAGTGCAGAGCCGTCAGTTGCTGAACATTTGGGTATAAAATAACGAGACCCCAAAGCCTCCAATCCAGCAAAATGAGCCAGAAGCAGAGAAGCAACATGAACTCGGCAGAAAATCATGAGCTCAGAAGGTCAGAAGTAAAGCGGAAAACTTATGGGTCTTCCCTAGGCGCTGGCTGTAGGGTGAGCGGCTTACCTTGGCCAGTCTTAAGCTTTGGCCAGTGTCTTCAGGACTCCTCTAAGTCATAAGTACTGTGGAGACAACACAAACAGCGGCGTAGATGCATCCCAGATGAAACCTATAGCTTTTGCTCCATATGAGCCAATTTCTATCTTCCTTTCACAACAGATTCACTCAGTTGTCTCATAAGCAGTCTAATCTAAAACTTCACTCCCAAAGGAATGATTTGGGACACTAGATAGAATCTACATCTCAAAAATGCAGATTATTGATCTAAATAGCATTGAAAGAATAAAGACCCAGCCAAGGTGGAAAGACGAGTCTCGAGCAGGCTTAACCTAATATCCATCCTTCAGTGCGTCCCTCCTTCAGATGCCCCTAGGAATGGAAGCCTACAAAGTTTGAAGGGGTCCACTGGCATGTGGGCCATGTTTGGTCCTTTATCCTGATCAGATGTACCTCTAAAGGAGTTGAATTTTCATGCTCATTCCACCTGAGGCAACATTACTCCTCGATTATTGGAGTTGGCTCTAGGTTTAGACACCAATTTGGGCATGTCAACTTTTCCTACTAAGCTTAACAATAAAGCCAGGTCATCCTCAGTTAAAACTTCCCAGTTTTACTTGCAAAGGGTAACCCTCTGTGCTTGCTGGTGGGATTCACTTCTGGATCAGCTTGGTGTAGCTTATGGAGGCAGCTTCCAGTTCTAGCCCAGGCTGACCTCCTCCTATGCCCTGGTCTATGCTGCATGTTCAGGGAACATGAGGGTCTGAGGTCCTGGATGAGTACCTTTCCAGGCATCTACCCAGATGAACCAACAAAGTCCCTCCTGACTCAAGGGGCTGCTCCCTGTGAGGCCCTTCTGTACCTAGGGGAGCTCCTCGGACAACTCCACCTCCAACCCAGGGGGCCTTATTCTTGGCATCTTCATGCTCAGGTGCTCGGAGCTTCTACTTAAAAGGTGGCAAGTTTGCAATGGTAAGACAATGAAAAAAGAAGGGGAACTTCGGTATTTTAATCCTGCCACTCTAAAGACTTAAACCTATGGGGACCTGAGGGTGCTATGGACCCAACACCAACTGGAGAAGACTTAAGTTGCCTAAGAGATCATGCCTCCCCTTCAGAGTTTGACTATCTGGAAGGGAATGATGTCTTCCACTGTCTAAATTGACCCAGTTCCCTCTTGCTCCACCCATCTTGCAAGACAACGAAAGGCTTTCACCTGGGGGATGGGATCCCATCTACCTGATCTTGGACAAACCAGTTTCAACTGTCAAGAAGCATTAAGCAGCCATGTCTTATCAATCTTACCTGTGAGTTACTCAGGAATGACGGACTACCACTTCTTCCTTTGCATACCCGTCAGCCATAGTCTTTACAGTCAGATGGTGACATCTGGGACTTGGGTATTGAAACTGAGTTTGCCAACTCCAGAGGGAAGAGCATTGGGAGAAGAGTTGGAGCAAACTCCCAACCTTTTGGGCATTGGCCTTTAGCTCTCCGAATCTTGTCTCTCACCAGAACTCAAAGGATTCAAAAAAGATCTAAATGGCTATTTAAGCATCAAGTGGACACAGAAGATCCCTGGTGTGTACCAGACTCCAGATAGGACTGACAGATCCTCTCACCCCTGTGCCAAAACCAGAGACCTTTTCCTTCTAACAAATGTCTCTAGGCTGGCAAGGCCAACCACAGGGGGAGTTAGGAAGAGAAACGCCTGATATGAAGGATCTCGGCTGCTGCTGGGATGTCCCTAGAGTCCTGACCACAGGAGCAGCTCAAAGAGATTGAGTCCCCTCTCCCAGCTGAATGCCAGCTGCCCAGGGCTGGCTGCTGCTCCTGGCTGGTTCTGCCGACCCTCCTAGGGTGACGGGTCTATGCTGCTTGATGCTGGGTTGAAAAAACTGAGAGAATGAAGCAGGGAGAAAGTTCTATTCAAAACTGGCTTTTGAAGAAAAACTTGGTGTAAACTTTCCTCCCATCTTGGAGTCTGAGTACAAAGAGCTTTGAGGAGTGAAAGGGGAACAGTTGGATAACAGTCATGAATGCATGCTCAGCATGGGGTCCTCATTCAGAGGGTTCCCTGTCTGGGAAACATGGATGGACTCATTGCAGGAAGTCAGAGTTAACTAGAACCTAAAAGCGGGCTTCCCATTCACAAAGGATTAGGGAAGAGCAAGAGACCTTTGTCCATGAACCCCTGTTACCTTAGGTGCTCCCCAATTATGTACCAGGAAATGCTTGAAGGTTGAACAGCCCAACTGTCCTGGACACCAGGGGAAAAGTCAGTAAATTAAACTTGTGACAAAGTCCACACGAGAACACCAAAAGCCTATACCAGTTCCAGACTTGCAAACGGATTAAAACTCAGTTGCCTCCATGGCCATGAAGAGTGTGAAGACTGGGCCAGGCATCTTCTGCAGAACTCGCAGATCATGAGATAATAGAGCACTGACAAAGGCTACTCGACAGACTCCTGAGCAGCACAGGCCTCATCAGACAAAAGTCTCGACACACCTGTGCACCTGGAGTGGAGAAGCTGACATGAGAGCCCTCGGTTACCACTCTGCGTGAACGACCACATCCCTCGATTCTAGAACTTAAGCTTCCCAGGACCTAGAGGATTAGGACTATTTGGGCATAGCACTGAATTCTTGCCTGGACATCATATTGTGGCTTGAGGTTAAGTTAGAACTACTCTGACTACAGCAATGAGAACCACAGGCTCCAGATTCCAAACCTGGCTTCAACCACCCTCTTGCTCTGTGGCCTTGGATAGACGCTTGGTCTCTGAGTCTTGTTCTCAAGGATCATCTTGATCTGGATCCTAGGACAGGATTTGACCTGTTGAGAGATTAACATGTCGGGGGGAAATGCTGGAGGAACCCGGGAGAGCCTCGGGTCTTGATGTGGGTCTGAAGAGAAGGAAACTGAGTGGGAGGTACACCAGACTGCTGGGCGGGCTGTAGCTCTGCCGTGGAGTTGCTGGTTGGGAGCTGAGTGGAGAGACCAGGCCATGATGCAAACACAGGGTGGGCTGTAGACCTCGTAGTTGGGACCCCTCCCTGCAGACCCAGGAGGTGTTTAAAAATTGCCACAACACAATTCTCAGCTATAAGGACTTGGTACATGGTGTTAAAATGCTTCTTTCAAACTGAAAGAGCTGCCATGCAAGGCTTTTTATTCTGGGGATGCTGTGTAGAGGCTGCACTTCAGCCTCTACAAAACCACACGCATCACTCCCCCTCACTCCTTGGTTCACCTGCTGGGTATAATGGAGCTACCCTTTCCAACCAGGATAAACCTGGAATGCCTACCTAGTGCTCAGCATGGCCTAGAGCAAGAAGAGAAAGCTAGTAGCTGGATGGTGTTAGCCATTACCACCAAGGTCGCTGCTGTCAGTGAATCTGAGAAATACTTCTGCTGTAGAAGGAGCATATGGCTTTTTTTCTTTTCTTTTCTTTTCTTTTCTTTTCTTTTCTTTCTCCAAACCACCTTGAGTGAGGTGAGCCAATTACCAGGGAGATCTTGGCTCTCAGGTCAATTCATAAGCTCTGGTAGTCTCGGGTAAGGAATCTCAACTACACCGGTGGGTCTTACCAAGGTCTTGGTGGTGCCTGGGGCCACCCTGCACATGTTGCTGCACTGACTGGCCTTGGGCTGGTAGGGGGACCCTCAGCTCGAGTGCAAGGCCACATCATGGACATGAAACCCATGTAGTCACAAAGGAACCTTTGCTTGTCTTGGTGTCTTAATGTTACCTCTTGAGCAAGATGCCCATGTCCCCTTTTGTTAGGGGTCCCACGAGCTATACACCTGACCTGAGTGAACGTACCAGTCCAGGGTCCTGAGAAGCACCTGCCTTGTTCAGGGGTTAACTGATGACGGCGTAATGAATGGACCACATGCAGGTACACAAGCAGTGACTGAGGAACTTGCAGAGTGGCAGACTCGAGGGCTGGCACCCCAGGGAACAATGCTACCCCTAGGCTGACTCCAGCAAGAGCTCTAACTGCAAGGACAGGAGAATGTCCTGTGTCCCTGCCAAAAATGAAGGCTAGAAAAAGAATTGGGGAATAGATCTCAGACTTTCGTGTCATAAGCCTTGATTCCCACTGAAAAAAATGGTGGGGGGCAAGAAGATGGATGGAGGCAGCTCACAAGGTCGACCTCCTGAGGCCCTGTGAAGGGCGTGGAAAGGAAGAGCAGATGGGGACATCATGATGGCTCTGTGCCTATTGGTGTAGATCTGAAGAAATCAGACTCCAGTACACAGCTGACAAATCCCAAATGGGATTGGTCATAGTTGCAATCTGTAGTGGTTGACAGTGTCCCCCCCAAGCGGTTATAGAAAGGCTGCAGGGGAGAAGCAATTTCCCAGCCCCAAGCTGCTGCAGAAGGAGAAACTGAACACTTGCTTGTAACTCCCCCACCCCAGGTCTCCTGGGTGCTAACCCAAGTTGGCACTTGGGCCCAAGGGTGAGAAGATTGTGAGCTGGGCCTCCCCAATGGCCACCTTCAACCCCATTCCCCAGGCTAGCCCTGCCATAGCTGCCCTTCTCTGGTACTGAAGTCTTGCTCATCCCGTCTTAAAAATGAGACTTTTCCCCCCAGTGCTGAGAATGGGAACCAGACCGCACACGTGTTGGGCAAGTGCGCCATCACCGAGTTGCATCCAGCCCCTGGCTATCTGTCCACTGACATCCCCATAGACGTGCATATCATGTGCCAATCACACCTACTCCTGCCTCTCCTTACCTCCTGGTCTCCTTCCCCATCGGCCCCCCTCCTACACTGGGTCAGTTTCTTCCACATAAGCCAAAGACAAGTACCAGGTGTTCTATCTCACTCAGCATCATGACCTAGTTCTAGTCACTTTTCTGCAAATGACACTTAACTTCTTTTTTTTTTTTAAAGAGAGACTGAAAGAGGAGAGAGAGAGAGAGAGAGAGAGAGAGAGAGAGAGAGAGAGAGAGAGAGAGAATTTTTTTTAATATTTATTATTTTTTTTTTTAGTTCTCGGCGGACACAACATCTTTGTTGGTATGTGGTGCTGAGGATCGAACCCGGGCCGCACGCATGCCAGGCGAGCGCGCTACCGCTTGAGCCACATCCCCAGCCCCGACACGTAACTTCTTAAGGCTATCCCATTTTGTGTATTCACACATGCATTTTCTTATCCGTCAATGAGCACCTAGGCCAATTCTACAACGTAGCTATTGTGAATAGTGACGTGGTAAACATGGGTATACAGCTCTCTCTCCTGTATGCTAATTTTCTTTTCTTTAAGAACATACCCAGAAGCAGAATAGCTGGATCATGATACAACCACTCTGGACTTAAAGAACTTGCTCTCTTCCAGAGGCTCTGCTAGCTAACATTCCCACCAGTGGTATATAAGGGTCCCCTCTTCCCCATCGAGCATTCTCTTGACAACAGCCATTCTGACTGGGATAAGATGGAATCTCAATGTAACTTTGACTTGCATTTTCCTCGTCAAACCTGAGCATTCTTTTCCACATTAGACACTTGAACTACTTCTGAAGTCTGTTCAGATCACTTGCCTACTTACAGACTGGACTGCTTGTTTGCATATTCTAGACGTGAACCCTCTGTGGGGTGAAGAGCTAGCAAGGACTTTTCTATCCTGCATGTTCTCCTCGCTCTCTGGCTGTGCAGAAGCTCCTCAATCCATCTTTGATTCTTTCATCCTGTTTGAGAAATCATTCCCTTTGCCTATCTTGGTGTTCCTGTAGTTTGAAAGTCTCAGGTCTTGCATCAAGGTCTCTGATCCACCTTGGGTTTAGCTTGGGAAAGAGTCTAGCGTCAATCTTTGTATTTGGTTTTAACCTCACTAGAGGGGCCATTCTGACACGTGTCTTGGTACCTTTGTGGAGGGTTGATGGCTACAGAAGTGTGGGTTTATTAAGGTGCTCTACATACTCCACTTGTCTACATGGCTGGTTTTGTGCCAATACCACACTATCTTGTTGCTATGGCTCTGTAGTACAATCTGGAATTGGGTATGGATGCCTTTAGAATTCTTCTGCTCAGTATTGCTTTGGATTTTTTTGGGGGAAACTTCTAGCCTTCCACATCAATTTGGGTATTTTTTCTTTTCAGTGTAGAATGTTAGATCTCTAGATCCCATTCGGTCTCTAGACCACAGTTGTCAACAGATATTGAAATAAGCTTCTCCCAAATCGTGACAGGAGGCCTTGTCTCCTAGGGGTATCTTGAGTTTCTTCCTCCAGTGCTTGATAACTTCTACGGTATTGACCTTTCACCACCTTGGTTACTTATCCCTACGTTTTTTGCTACTCTGCTGAATTTGAAGTCTTGGGTGGAGTCCTCTGGAGTCCAAGTATAGAATCCTACCTACAAGCAGGGATAACTTGACTTTTCCTGTTTGTATCCCATTTATGTCTTTCAAGGTTACTGTCTAAAACTTTTGAGTGCTGTGCTGAATAAGACATGAGATGCTACTCACTCCTGATATTCACAGGAAATACTTTGTTTCCCTTTTGTGATGGATAGATTATATCTCAACATAATAGACTGTCTATACCTAGCTTCTTTAGGACTTCTATGAAGTGATGTCAAATCTTTTCAAAAGCATCTTCTGCATCTGAGAACATGTGACTCCCCCTGATTTAACATATGCTATGTCATATTAATCTTGGATGTTGAACCATCCTTGTATCCCTAGAGTGAACCCAACTAGATGGTCTCTGATCTTAGATTTTGTTTTTCAAGCATTGAGGAATTTTGTATCTCTTCATTAAGAGCACAACTATGAGCTAATGTCCTTATCAGTTTTCTGTATTGACTGTTATCTCAATATTGAGATGTGCTTGGCTTTCTTTTTCACATAACATGGAAAATCTTAAACTTTGACTTCCATGACTTCAGATAAGGTATTAACTCCTAAGTGCCTATCCTCTATAAGATGGGGGGTGGTCACTAAGACAGGCCATCTAAAGAGCACATGAACCAGGCTTTCCCATTATCTGCTCTGTAACTGCTACCAGGGAGTTACAGTTATACTGCTCCTTTCTGGTGGGAACACTTAGCTCCATGGGCCCCATTTCTCCATCTCTATCGACTCAAATGTCTGATGAACTGCCTGCCTGTTAAGGGGAGCAAGGTTGGGTGTTAAGGACCAAAGTAAGAGTGGTTCACTATGACACCTGAGCCATTCATTCCCTAACCAATTACACTTGAGCGCCCTCATGGTGGGCCTGCTACTCCCTTGACTTCAAAGCCCTGTGGTTGACCAGGAATCGCAGTAGCTTGGTTCCCAACTTGACCCTGTTCCTTGGAGAAACTGCTAGTTCCCCCAAATGGCATCTCGCGGCCAAGAAACCCTCAAAGCCTCTTTCCCAATACCTTGCCCCCCTTGGCAAATGGCCTTCAGATATGCCACTCCCAGCTTTGGTGCGTTGGAAAGCACTGGTGCACGTCACTTGAAGGATTTCCTACTAGAGGACTGTCGGTGACCGAGCCTAAAGTTGGTCGAGGGTCAGCCTGCAGCATGGTTGGGAGCTCCACCAGCAGACAAGCATCATGAAACAGTTGCAAGTTTGGGGTTAATCCAGACGGCTCACCTGCCTACAGAGCTCTTGAACCTAAACAAGTACACAAGTACCTAAGCCTAAGTACACATATACTCAACGGCTGTCCACTTGAACACTCCTAGCAGGACTTACTGTGTACCTCCCCATCTAGCCTCTAAATGAGGATGTAAAAATCCAGGAGTCTGCCCCCTCTACTGAGGCATGGCCCAGCCAAGCCATGCTAGAACTCGAGAGTCCAGACAAGCTCCCTATTTTCCCTCTGTGCTCAGAATTACAGGATCCTTGTAACACTATTCCACCCAGTCTAGTGGAAAGTGGCTGACAAAGGACCTGAGGGGGTCTCTAATGACAGGCACTCTTTATTGCCAGTGCACTTAATAATGAGGTGGTAATCGCCTCACATTAGGTGTTAGCTGGTCATCACTGGCAAACCTGTAAGAATAGCAGCCTGAACTAACCAAGCTGCTTTGCTCAAAATCCGGAGGCAGTCTATTTTGGGGCTGGCATGATGGTCCAGGACACAGGGACCCTGTTAGGGAAGGTGTCCATTCCAAGGACAGTTTCCAGATAGCCGAAACCCAGACAGTGGTTGGAGCCTCAGCTAATAGGATGGCAAAAGGGCTCAATAAAAGGAGGTACCCCTTTAAGACCTAAACTTGCATACACCACAGTCCCATTTGCTAGAACTTCAGCAAAGAAATATACCTGGCTATATGAACCCTACTGGGTGCTCGAAACTACCCAGATAAACATGGGAAGCCTTACTACTACTGGGGGTGAAGAGCAAGAAATGACACTTCAGGGCTAACTGGCCCAAGGATGGGCACACACCGCAGTAATCGCCCTAGAACTTCAGAACCATTGGCCCAATCACTGATCTTGGCACACCCATTCTACAGCTATGAAAACGGGCATCGCAGGCTTGTTTGGATTGACCTGGTCCATGCCAGTGCGTCCCCCGCTGTTCCTAGTGCACACCTAGAACTTGCACCCATCTTCTCAGGGCTGCGTCTGCCACTGTGAGCGTCCTACTTCATCTATCTATTTTTTTTTCCAGAAAGTAGAATCTTCAGAGAAACGTGAGTTGCATGTGGACATCTGGCCCTGATTTAGGGAGTCTTTGAGAGATGGATGCTTTACAGAGAACAATGTCTTTGGTGGAGGCCGCCGGCCTTGCAGGGACACTTAACTGCTAAGTACAAACAGCTGTCCCCCATCTGCAGGATCCATTTTCAACTGTATACAGTAGATACTGCTGATAATGAACTTGGGTCCAGCTAGGAGCAGTTCATAGGGCATACAGACTGAAGGGCGCTGCCAGGGTTGCAAGGTGAGAATGGTGATTCCATATTGAATGGAAGCCCCAGGAGGTGGCTCTGTCCTCAGACTTGCTCTGTTGACTGAGTCAAGTGAGACCTGGGCTTCTTTCTCTAGAATTCTCCTAGTTTGTGTTTATATAAAGCTGAACTGCACTATGGCTGCCTAATGAGTTTGAAAGTGGCTCCTTTCCTCACGTGAAGAATTTTGATACAAAGATCAGTGTCGTGAAACATTATAGCTGTGAGGATCTATAAAACCACCTGATGGCGTTTCCCCATCTGGGCAGGAAGATACACTTCAGAAGTTTGACAAATACCCTTCCATTTCGTGGGAAAAGATCCCATTTGTTTTTAAGGTATCTTCTGGTCCTACTTAATGTTCTGACTGTGGTCTCTCGGGTGGCCAGAGAGATCCTGGGCTACCTCCTGGTTGAGGTTAGCAGGAATAGCCCACAATACCCCAGGGCAGGCACAGATCCCAGTAGCCACCATGGCCACACATGCACGGAACAACTAGCACTTTCTGAAAGCTGCATAGAAACTGGAACCTACAAATGAGGAAGCGTCCTAATTCATCAGGGACGTGTCAGTCCTCCAGTAGGTCCACTAGGCCTTACCTTTATCTTAGCATACGCTTAAACATGTTATCGGTGTCAACATCTGGTGATTCCTGTTAGATAATCTAGCGGGAACAAGCACTCCTGTGTGTGAACACTCTGCATCTTACATCACCCTAGCGCTTAAGAGCTCGTCACTGCTGGCTAGAGGCAGCTTGACTTCAGTGCTGGGGGGCCAGGTGGCTGGCGTGAAAATCCCGCCTGGCCACTGATCAGCTGGTGACATTTTGAGGCCAAAGGTGGTAAGTGTGCCCAGTTCTAGCAGATATTAGAGTAGCACAACTCCATCTTCAACATGGGCAAGTGAAACAGGCTTCGAATTGTGCTAGGCATATGTAGTAAGTGGTTCTTCACCCATTAAAGGTCTGCTGGAGCTGGGTGCAATGGCACACGCTTGTCAGCCCAGTGGCTCTGGAGGCTGAGGCAGGAGGATCGCGAGTTCAAAACCAGCCTCAGCAACATGGCAAGGCCCTAACTTCCTTAGGGCCTTCTCTAAAGGGCTGGGGGTGTGGTCAATGGTTAAGCACCCCTGGGTTCAATCCTAGTTCCAAAACTCTGCTGGGGAAAATGTCTTGCCTGGCCCCATTCTGCATTGCCATGAGTAGCATTTTGGAAACTGCTGGGCCCCCAACGGGGATGCTGAAATACTTGTAACCACTTTTGCACACTAAAACACCTCTATAACTAAGCCTTTAAGCTGCATCATAAATACTGGATGCGTGCTTAAACACTTAAGCAGCCCACAGCAGAGGGAAAAACTAAAGATGTGCTAGCTGTTACTGACATGCATGGGACCCGGCTTCAGAATCATCTTTCAAATTCTGCAAACGCTTCCCTGGACGGTCCATCCACCTATACCCGCCAGCTCCTCCTTCCCCCAGCCCCTCTTTAGGCTGCCTTTCTTCCCCTTTGAATCATCCACAGTAGTCCATGGTCCTCTGGGCATGGTGGTGGACGGCTCCCCACAGGTAAGGGAGTCTGTTTCCACACGGATTAGCCCGGCTCATCCAACACGAGTCCCCCTGCCGGGAGGAGGCTGTTATATATCCCACACTGGAGATCCAAGTTCCTGCGTCAAGAACTCGGCAGAGGTGGGAGCAGAACATCCCTGTGGTCCTAACTTGGTAGCACTCACTGCCCCGGCCTCTGGATCTAGAGCAGTGGCCCAACGTGGCTGGCCCCCTGAGTACCATAAGCATTTCTTGCCTTTGGTCTCTGGAGGAACACTGGCCATCTTTCTCTGAACCTCTCGGTACCTCCTGGGGCTTGACTTACTGATAGCAAACACCCGCTCATTGAGCTCCTAGAGACCTCAGTTGATGGGGGCCACACTGAATCTCTTGGGAAGTTTTGTGGAACTTGGGTCCTTTACTCAAGTCTAGAACTTGATTATTGGTGAAGTTGGAAGGAACACAGCCTTCTCCTGACGTCTAAGGTGACAGATTTGACTTGAGCTCGTCTTGGTTTTATCAAGCTTCCTGACTGGTGTTCTTGGTTCATGGAGAACCTCCTTTCTGGAATCTTCTGCTCTTGGAATGTGAGTGGGTTTCCGAGCCATTCTTCTCCGGAAGTGTTCAGTACCGGCCTGTATCTGGCTCCTGATGCTGACAACACAACGTGGTCAGCTGTGCCCTCTAAACCCAGCTCATGATGTCAAGCTTGCTTGTCTGCATGATTCTTGGGTTTTCTGACCTGGAACAGTATGACCCTAAATGACAGGCATATCTAGACAATACCTTCTCCAGGCCTGTTGCAATTAGGCTGAGCAGGCCACAAACCTTAAATGGAATTAAGCTCAAAACTAAGTTCTGGGAGAGGCCACTTTGAGGAGAACCATGACACTTATTCTTGTTTCCTGTCCTCTCCTATGGGGACCCTGTATTTAGGGGGAGTCTCCACACCCAGAGTCGATCCATTCCTCAGCGACAATGAGGCACCAGAACAAAGCTAGTCAGGACTGCTCATGTGCATGGGGACAAGCGACATCCCTGGCTCTGACCTTAATGAGCCTGACTGGTTGGTCCAGGGCGCCAGCCCCTATCTCGGCCCCCTGTGGAGGTGATTATCCAGTGTCTGCCCTTTTAAGGAGGGCAGCCAGGGTACTGGGCCCCTCTAATGAGAGGTGACAGTGTCTCCAGCCTCTGGCTTGGGGACTGATGTGAGGGCAGGGGCTGGAGAGCCGACCATCTTGGGGGTGTCTGCTCCCTGACCTGGGAGGACAGAAGTCTGTTCCCCTGCTGTCAAGGAGGCACAGATGGGTCCCTCTCCCTGAAGAAGAAAAGGGAGCCTGGTGTTTGTTCAGCCTTGGCTTAGAGAGGATTAGAGTCAAATGCCAGGGCAATCAGACAGGGGAGACCTGGAGAGGAGAGACAGGACGCACTCCCCTGCCACTGATCTGAGCGGATGGGCCTCAGATCCTGAACCCTGGTCCCTGTAAGGACTGGACACCTGAGCAGAGGCTATTAGGAGCCTTTCCAGCTGCAACGTGCCTGCATCCTTCCCCAGCTTGGGTGCCCAGGGCTGTTATCTGCACTCCATAAAAGCAGGTGGAGGCAGTTCAAACCCACACACACACATTCTTGGAGCAACATCTGGGCGTCCATGCATCCTCCCACTCTGGAGTCCTCTGTTCCCCCAGCCTATGCTATAGGTTGTGGGGAGTGGCTCGAGCTATTTCTTTCTGGAACTTTTTCTCTCTCCATGTGGCTTCCTATGCCTTCAATGCAGATCTACTTCTGAGGCTTGACTGCAAATCCAGCTAGGGGCTTGTTTCTCTCCCACATGTAAACAGAAGCGAGCTTCTTTACCTGTCTTGATAAAAACACTTATGTCTTGCCTCCTGCCAGCCATGAACAACATGCCTGGAACTTCAGGTGAGCGTGCATTTGACCCCTGAATTCAGGGACAGTTTCCATCTTGCGGGGCTCACCAACCCTCGATCCCCTGGTGTCCCCTCAGCTGGGTGATAAGAGGATGGGACAGCACTCTACTTCCCCATGTTGGTTTATGAGTGCTAATCAGCAGCTGAGCTGTCTTACTGATTGAGAGCTCCTGAATTGGAGGAAAAAATCTTGCCTCCCATTTTAGAAGAACACACTCTGGGCAGAGGTTCCTGCCCTTCCCCCTAGCTCCCAGTTGCATCCTACAGCTGGGTCCTTAAGGCTACAGATCCTTTGTCCACTGTATGGCCAAAGAGCCCAAGTGTGGGTGCCAACTGGAAGATGGTATTCTCCTTTGCACCGATTTCCCCCAACCCCTTCCATTCTCATTCCTCCCTCTTCTGTGCTGAGCTATGGGGGGATTAGTGGTGGCTAAGTCCTTGCTCAGTGGCCTTGTGAGCTGCCACAGCAACCAGAGTGTCAACTTGCCCCATCCTTCACCTGTGCTCTACAACTTGGAGGCTGCCTCTTTGCATGGAGGACTGCAGTTAATCAGGTGGCCCTCTTGTGGCCCGGCTGGGCACTAGTGCCTGTGGCATTTGTCTTCAAGAGTAAGCTCTGTCCCAGAAAGCAGTTTTGAAAGTGGAATGTACTGGCAGGAAGGGCCAGTACTTCCAACATTGCTTTGGGTCCTAGATAAGGTGGTGATCAGGTGGCATTTAGAAGCCTGGTGCTGTGACACTCCTGGCTGTTCCTTCAAGTTCCTAGTGAATGGTTTGGTCACACTCATATTGGGAGGACTGAGGTGACCAAATCCTCTTGGCATGTCCTGAGCCGAGTTGGTTCAACTGGGTTGGGGCGTCAAGGACCTCGTATACTTGTAAGGGGCCGTCGACTCGGCCAGGTGGAGTTGTCCAGAGTTGGACTAGGGTCGTTCGGGTCCGCGTTGGTGGTGAAGCTTGGGAAAGTGGCTTTAGGAATGATCTTCTTGTGTAAGAACACAGGCGGTGCTGAGGAAGGGGTCACGTGAATTAAGACTGAAAGGTGACACACGACAGAACCTTGGCTAGAGATGCCACTGCCCTCACTGTAGCTGTACAGGGGCTGGACATCCTGGGAAAGGGCTCAGGCTGAGACATTTGCTGTGGCACACGTGTGAGCTCTGGATAACCTGCTAGTGAGCAGGAAATAAGCCTCAGTGACATCCCCCCCCCCAGTCCCTTCACAAGAAGGGCGTTATTGGGTGCAAGAGAACCTTGGAGGAGCGCTTGTGCCTCCGGCTTCTGTCCTTGCGTCTCTCCTTCTCCTAAAGCGTAGCCCCACGGGTCCCTCTGCCGTGCGTTCTCATCTGGGGATGTGCTGTGCGGGAAACCAAAGATGCTGTGTGACCTAACGGCCGAGGTCAAGCCATTGTTGAACAAGTGACATATCGACTTTCCTAGTCCCCCTGGGGACAGCCCCTCTCCTTGAGCTCTGACCACTCCAGCATTTCAGGTGATGATGACGCTGCCACCTTCATTTCCATGGCCCACATCAGGCTTTGCACCTGGTCCCTGAATACATGTAACTTAAGGAGAACACAAACCATGACCGTGGCCATTTGAACCCCCAATGAACAGGCTTCCAGTGCAATGAGGCAGCTGGGAGAGGATGAACCGGGCCATAGTGTCCACGCCTTTTTCTGGGCCCAACCTGATCCCCTGGGGAAGTTCCTGTGCTGTCGAGCATCAGCTGGGACCAGGAAGAGATCAAATAATGCCTTGACTTGATTGGCTCCCAAGGGACAAGCATTCAGAACTCAGGTGGTCTGTGCTGCCCACCAAAATGGGGCCAGGAATCCAAGTCTACAACACCGTCCTCTAAAATGCCAATAGAGAGAGGGCCAAGCTCTTGTTCTCATGGCCTAGAACATGTGGCAGATCAGTGGACACTGAACCTTGTCCACCAGCTGACCAGGCCCTGAGCTTGCTCCTCCATACCCTGTGGCACCAGTGTTGAGTGAGCTCAGTTACTAACCTTGATGACCTTGACTCTTCACTCTCCCCCTCCCCCCACACAATGACCATGGAGCTAAACACCCATCTCTGAGTTTGGATGGAGGGCTCAGGACTTCCACCCAGATGTAGTGATGCTCATGACACACACCAAAATGAGAAGGTGACTCTGGAAACTCGCCTTAGCCAGAAGAGGGTAGAAATACAGATGTAGAAAGGAAAAGGAAATGGCCTAAGCAGAAGCCAGCAACATCTGGGAGCCTAACTCCTGGTCTCCCCATAACATGGGGACCTAACCCTAGAAACATCCAGCACAGACCTGTCAAACTGAGTGTCTGAGGACTTGAAGTAGGATACTACAAAGTAGGACCCTTCTGGGTTACTCCTTGACTCTGCTTTCCTGGGCATCAAGTTCCTAGTTCACTGTCCATAGCTGTCCCCGCCACTGTTCCTGACCGCCCAAGTTTGCATAAACCTAGACAGCAGCAAGTGAGGGTGTAGTTAGGGGGTTCTTAGACTGAACCCTATAAAGGATGTGTTGGAGGCAGACACCAGTCTTTGCTTAAACACCCCTAAATAACCAAATGCTTTCCTCCCCAGCTCAACTTCCTGCTCCCTGTGGTTTGGATTTTTCTAGTCAAACAACACCTCTTGGAGACTCTGGGCCAGGCAGAGGAGCGTTACTGCGCACGGCTGGTCCAGAACACCGTCACCTTTCTGAAAGGTGTAAGAAATGAGTGCCTCTGTGGTCCTAGCCCGAGCAAAATGTCATCCACCACAGTGTCTTCAAGGGCTTGTGACTCGACTTTTCTAGAGTATCAAGACGGGATCCAGGCTCCGTGTTAGCTTGGCTTGGATCTTGGCTTGAATCCAGACCAGTGCCATGGAGCATGCGCAGTAAGACTGACTGGACTGAAAGTTGGTCTGTTTTTCTAGAGCCAAAGGGGCCATTGCCTCCCAACCTCTAACCAGTGAGGCTCTGTTGACCCAGGAGCATGTGTGCCACCTGTGGAGCAACTATAGCTCTGCTTGCTAGAATGCTTTTTTTGGAGGGGGGGCGGGGTCCAGCTACATTGTGCAACCATGAATACCCCTGATCATGAGGCAGCCCCAGTGGCTCATGGAGTTCTACGTCTGGACTCCCCAGAGGCTGGCTGCTGGCCAACCATGATGTCATTTTTTAATGGCCCAATGTCAAAGCTAGGAATGAGTTCCCTTTACCATGGTTCATGACATCTTACAAGTGCTTTCTCAAATCTCCCTGGAGAGGATGTGACTCCTCCCCTCTTCCCAGGGGCAGCAGCCCACCTTCCTGCTCTCATCCTGCATGTTCCCATTAACCCAGGCATAATTGTGCTGTGTCTGTACCGAGCAGGTCCTGTGGAGGCAGAAGGCACCCTGGTCTTTCCCCCGGCTAGAAAGGAGACTCGGGGTTTCCCTGGATTTGTTCCCCACTAAGGGGCAAATGGATAGCATAAGACATGCCCCTCAGCCCTGTGATGGTACCACATCTGAAACTGTCCTTGTTCCATGGTCAAGGGGACCACACAGCCCACATCCCCTGTCTGTCCCCTACATTATAACCCTTCCATGTAGATCTGACTTAAGGGGGACACCTGACTTCTAGTGGGGTCATCACCTTGGTCACCTCTGAGTCTACCCAAGGCAAATGGGCAGAAGGACCTTGAAGACTAAACTAGCTCAACCCCTGTGCTTCCCCCTTCAGTTTCTCCTGTTCAAGTCACGTTGACAAGAACTCGTTCAGCTGGCGGGTGCATCATGGTATCATCTAGAGGGACATGGGAGGTGTCACTTGGCGAGGCAACGGTTGGACTTAGATGAACATCTACCCACAGAAGCAATACCTCTTTGTGACCCTCCTGTGGGATGAATGTTTGATATGTTAAATGAATCGCCCGATTTTCCCCAGTCCTTTGTTAATCTTTCTCTGAATCCAGGCAATAATAACACTCCCCTGAAGCAATCCTCTAAAACTCGTGGGTTTTGAACACTAGACAACCGCTTCTGTGGCTCTTTCGGTTTGTCCAAAACCCCTGTCATGTTTACCAGTCGCCCACCATTCCTTATGTCCTCCCTTGCTCTTGGCAACAATGTTTCCAAGGCTCACCTTGGACTTTACCTGCTTCAAAGCCACAACTGGCCTCCCTGGAGAGCCCCACTTGGAATCATATGGGAACTGAGTGTGTTCACTGCCCCAGGATCTACATTTTTGGAAGAAACCACACAGCAGGTGGAACTCTCGTAGTTAAAACGGGACTGATGGCTCTAACGAGGGGAATTCAATCCTGGATTCTTTGCCACATCCCGATAATCCATGCCTCTCACTTTCCAGGTGAGCTTTAGGCACTGCTGGTCAATGGTGAGGAATGCCCCTTACTCCAGTCCATGGATAATCCAGACCTTTGGCTGATGCCTCTACTAGAGGTCTCAAGGAGTTGAAGATGTTCAGTTGGAAGAGCAGTTTCTCTTCAGCCACCACCTTCCATCCCAAGTCCCTGGGTTAGCCTGGGTAACCAGGTGGGCTGGCTGACATTTCTGTTGGATGTTGGCCCTGTCACTTGTAGCATCCAAAGCCATATCTGAAAGTCCTTTGTCCGACTTGAGCTCAGAGCCCTATGGACACTCCTGTCACCTCCTTCATTCTGCACTTGTTCTGGGGACCTCGGTGGTATGAAGGTTCTTAACCTCAAGGCTAGCCCAGGCCTTTCCTTGAATTTGACCAGGGGTTTGTGGAAAGGCTTACCAAGTCTCTCTGGTATGGAATTTGCTTGGTTTCCTGGATGTATGGACCATGGGGTTCCTAACGCGGAGCTGCTGCTAGAGGGGAGTCTTGGGATTGTTTCAGGACTCTTGTCTGAAGTTGGCTCGGGAGTCCTGGGCGGAGGGGAGGCGGAGATCTGATCTGGATTCTGTTTCTGGAGATGACTTCTTGTGAGCACAAACCTTATGTACACCCAGACCACCTAAATCCAGCATTATGGATAAACAACTGAATCCTCACCTTCCCATGGGACAGGGAGGAATTCCAGGTAGAAGGGTAACTCGGGAGTACAGGTAGCCCCAGAACACCTCCAATCACATGCAGTTTCCTGACCTGTTGGGGGGAACCTCTCCCTTCTCCTGAATCTTACCAGATCCAGGGTCAGAAGCTACACTAGTGGCTTTCCTAGGTTTGGCCTTGGAGCCCCTGAAAGGCAGATACCTGTGGCACACGTGGACAACGTCACCTGCAGGGTCAAGGCATGTGGCTGAGCTTTATAGACTGGAGAGTGGCTCTGAGATGTGCAGCTTTGCCAGAGTTGACACTGGGTGAGAAGAACTGCATCAGTTGTGGCCTAGACCTTATGACAAAAACCTGTTCAGGTTGCCACACACTCGTATGGCCTCTGCCCTCTAGATCTTGATCCCAGGGGAAGCCTGACTTCTGACATCAGAGAGACCTTTGGACTCCTGATCTCACTTTCCTTCCCCAGTTCCCTTATTTGACTTTTCTAATCCTCAGCCCTTTTGAAGGGCCAGACACCAAAGCTGAAGGTCATGACTTGATTCTTGGTCCGGGTGAGGAAACTTCTAGAATCCTCAAGGCAAAGTATCCATCTGCCTTGATACTGAGCTGATGGACCACCTAAAAACTGGGTTTCAGGGGAAACCCCTCAGTCATGACCCTGGAAGACACCTACCACATGTTGTTCATCCTCTGGGTTTACAGTCAAACCCTGTGAGAAGGGGGGTGAAAGGTAGCTGAGGTTGCTTATCTGGTGCTTCTTGATACCAGCTCTTATTCATGATGGTGACCGACCTTCTGAACAACAGTCCTCAGTGCTGGAGGTAGCAGACCCACGAGAGACTTGGCTGGTGTCTGAAGCTTTGACAAAGGCCTTGCTGAACCACTCTTGAAGCATTGCTGCTTGAGCAACTCTAGACATGGGGTGTTGCTTTGTGGAGGATGTGTCTGCCCAATCGTCATCTCATCCCCATTGTGGGTTGAAAGTGGGCTAAGTCTCCATGAAAGTGCACACATGGGCACTTGGGATGAGTTAGTGACGGACTTCGTGGCATCAGGACATCAGATGTGGGGTATAGCTGGCTTGTATCAGCTGTCTCTCAGCCCTGGCATGCAAGGATACTTGGAGGTGCTAATAAACTAAAGATTGCTTGTCCTTGTACCTGGGCTCTTGGCCTCACTCTTGTCACTAGAACCAGATCTCTAGAGACCAAGGGGACTAGTCCATTAGGACGCATCCTAAAGGGAACTAGAATCTGCACAAGCATGAAAGAGGGTGCTGAACCCAACATGGACTCTTCCCCCAGTTCCTGGGAAAGCATGAAGTGCCCTCCTCAATGCCCTTGAGATCTGAAGGAAAAGTAAGAACCAGAGCTGGCCCAGGACACGCTGGACTAACCAACTTTCTTATCCATGGGAAAGTTGGAAATGGTGAGATGAGAAGCGGTCACAGGGTCCCAAGCATGCTTTTACTTATGTAAAAGGGCTCTTGGGGAGGGGGGGTCTGGAGGGCAAAGAATGCAGGCCACCATGTTGTGGCCCAACCCCATGGGGAGGGCCTCTTGAAATGCAAGCTCTGTCTGGGGAGGCTTGGGCCCAGAGGACAGCCAGGTGACGCTTGGGCCTTTCATACTGGTGTCTTGTCGGGTACAATCTGAGGCCCCAGAAGAGGGGCAAGGCCGTTTCCGTGGTTTCCCTAATCCTCCAGGGATATGGCTGCCATGCTTTAGGATGAGTCGGTGACCACGATGTCGATGTTATCAGCATTTCTCAGTTGTGATATTTGTCAGGAACAGACCACCAAGCACCTTTGGGCAACTCTTTACGACCAGGACACAAGCTTCTGGAAATGGATGAGCTTATTAAGGTGGGGGGTGTTGTATCTTGGTGCTGTCTGGGTGGCCCCCTCTGCCAAGGTGGTACTTACGGACTGATGGAGTCTGGATGAAATGAACAGGCCCAGCCTCTGGGTGCCTCTGCGCTGTGGCCTTCCAGGACATCACTTGGTAGTGCAGACACTGCCTGAGATGGCAGATATGCCAAGACCCTTGGCACTGGGACTCTGCATGCTGGCTTGTGCTTTGGCCCCTTTCACACTTGCTTCCTCACCTCAGATGGAGGCCGGATGCCTCCAACCCTCCCGTCTGGTGTTGTCCAGAGTGTCTTAAGGATTGATTCTGTAGAAATGGATGGGCAGACAGAAGAGGTGCCAGGAAATGTACTTGGTGGAAAGAACCCTGGCTAGGCTGAGTGTCCTGGAGACAGAATGACCCTGGGAGAGGTGGGGCCCTGTGCTTCTCATTGGCTTATTTGCCAGCAGTGTCCACTGCTGAAAACCGGGCATGACCTTGGAAGGTCCATCTTCCACTAACTTACCCTTGCACACTGACCACTGAGAGCTGTTGGATAGCAACTGAAGCCACCAGAATGAGGGGATTAGGGGAACTTTGTGTGCTGTGATGGCATTGGCCAGATAGTGAATGCAAGTTCCCTAAAACTTTTGTCCTGCTTCCCATTATCTTGAATTTCTTGCTGAGAGTCCTGTAAGCTACCTCTTCTGCTGCCCATGTTGTGTCTCAGAGAAAGACTAGACTTCAGTAAGTTAAGGATGTTGCTGGCCGGCTGTGACGGAGTGGAACCCAGGGTCTGGTGCACACACCTAACCACTGGGCTGCTCCCTAACACCTAGGTGGTCGGCCCATGTTAAAAGGGACTTGGGACATCTAATTAGACTTGGTGGCAAGTGGTGCTGTAGTTGCTATAGGGCAGTTTGCTATTTATAGCAACATGAAATACACAAACCAGCATCCATACCTGAATGTTCCTGAGGAATAAACATGTTATCCGTTCCCTGGATATCATTTCCCATTTCTGCTTAATTCAGTTTCTTGTCCAAAAAAGGTGAGCCTCAAGTATCAGACACCGTACCCAGGTGTTAATTTGTATGATGGCTATTGATGCTGAACGATGTCTCTTTCTACAATTGGTAAGAAACCGTTTCTGGTCAGAATCTCAGCTGAGATTACAGTCAAGTGCGGCTCAAGTTGTTCCTGAGAATTTGTATTGGACATTGTTTCCTGAAGCGTAACCCAGGTGTCAGCTTCTTTTAGGATCCTGGCTTAAATAAAACTAGGTGAACGCAAACAGGTGGCAGGAGTTATAAATTCGCTCTCCACTCCCAGCTCCCCTGACTGAGGGTTTCTCGGCCCTCTGGAACCAGAGTGGGACCTTGTCTTACAAGCTTTAAACCCATGAGGCTCTCCTGGTCAGGAACCCCCATGTCAACTAGAATGAGCCTGAATAGCTAATGTCCTATAAGTGAAGTAAGACATGGCTTCCTAGAGTGCCCGGGGTATCTCCAACTAGACAGTGCAGGTTGCTAGCACAAACTGCCACCCTTAAGAATCCCAAGGTTGAGTTTGAACTTGATCTATGGCCATGGTAGAGGGGAAAGTTGACCATCACAGACTTACTATCAGTTCCAGGAAGGAGCTGATCATGGTGGCATTGCCCAAAACCAAGATGGTGGCACAGTGGGACCTGCAGTACTTGTACCTTTTCCAGCCATCCCCATAGACCCCAGTTGTTCCCGGAAGTGGCTGATGCACCAGGTATAATCCAGGAAGAGGACGTAGACAGCCAGGAATGGGGGAACTGGGTGGGGAAGACACTGGACCTCTGATCTGCATTTTTAGCAGTAATGGGTATGGCTGTGGTCACTCTGCATGGGGGAGGACAATAGTGTTATGCAGGAGCTGGCTGGACCATGACAGACGCCTGATACGGCTGTGATCATGGGACTGGAGTCACCATGCCTGAGCATGTCCCCACCCGTGCTCTTGCAGAATTACCAGGTGGAACTATGAGTCTACACTCTCCCCATTCAAAAAGGGGGGCTGCCAATCAATGCTGGTAGCCAAAAAGGCCAAGAAACCTCTTTGTTAATCATTTCCACATCTTCAGATGGCATCAGCTGTCTGGAACACAAGTACCACAGTGACCTGATGTCCCTTGATTCTGATCCCGGTTAAAGTGCCCCAGGACTGGGATGAAGTGGCCTCCCTCTCAGTTCTTTGTGGTTCTTGAGATGCTGTGGCCTATTGTCTGGCCATGTGTTCATGGGGGTTTTGTGGACTCTTGGACCCACTTGGACTGAAGAGATTTCTTAAAGGTGAAAACTCACGTAGGTTGTCGGTGGCTTTTTTGATCTTTGTTCTTTAACCCAGTGTCTAGTCAAGATCTAGACCCCCAATATGGCTCCAGTTTAGAGGTGAGTGAGCTCCCCTATGAGCCTCCCCGTGCAGTGGAGGCTCTGCATGCTTGGAACTGACTTCAGCTCTTGCTAGGGCTCTTGTATGAGAACCCTGCTCCATGTTGTGTCCCCCCTCCTCCCTGCCATGCCTGCTCTCCCTGCAGGAATGCTGCTGGGCTTGACGCTGCACTTGAAGGTAACAGCCCATGAAGCGGCTTAAGCCACTGGCCACGGCTGCTGCTGTAGCCACCAGCCCTTCTGTTCAGCTGCCCAAACTGGCTGGTCCTGGAAGGATACTCCGGAGGCTTATCTCAAGCCACTTCAGGAAAGGAGAAGGTTTCCTTGCTTTCTCAAATGACAAGATTTCCCCAAAAAATGAAGCCAAGTCTCTTCCTCATTGAGACATGCAAAGTCGGACATCTTTCTAGGAATTAAAGGAGACCTTATCAATGGCGTCGCATCTTACCCACATGGGCTGTAACAAGCGGGAGCAGATGAGCCACCTCTCACCCTCCCCGCCCACCGCCCACCAGCCTCCACCACCAGTCTCCACCACCAGCCTTCTCCCTCCTCCTGACCTCCCTGAGGTTGTCCCTTTCAACCCAAAGCCTATTTGGGTTTCTTTTAAAACACAGAGCAACCAGGTATCTAACTGGCAGACTTTACCCCTTGGTTCTTCCTCTAAGGAAATGAAGAGCAAAGCCCTGTGTCAGCCTGTGGGGGCCCCACTGCTGGGACCATCCTCAGTCCTGGTCCCTAAAAAGGACTACACAGCACACACGAGCTTGTCTCCTGTCATACCACCTCCATGTGGGTCTGACCCTTGGAACATGTGAAGAGCAAGGTCTGATGTGTACAGGGGTCTTCACCTCAGTCATTTCCAAGCACACTTTGTGGGCTAATGGTAGGATTCCAGACACAGCCCTGCTCCACATCTTTAAAAAAAAATTTTAAAAAAAGATTTTTTTTTTTAACCCAAACATGTCCAAGGGTCATGAATGCCGCAGTCTGGCTGGGCAAGAATAACCGAGCCACCACAAAGCCTTGTAGGTTCAAAGAGCAACTACTTTATGTCAACTCTTACCTGGCACTGCAAGCGCGCTTTTCCACCAACACCACCCAAGTGTCTTCCCCAGGGACACAGCAAACACCAACTGGAAATCCCTCCTCCAGAAATTCCTCCTCCAGCACTTCCCCAACCAATGGGAACTCTCCAGGAATCCCCAAGAGAACTCCAAAGTAGTGGGTGCCTGAGGCAGCAAGAGCCACCCCATTGCCCCACAGTAAATGTCAAATATACAATACAATCAATCCAGCATCACAGCAATTATAAATAGCTTAACTCAAATCATCATCTCAATGGTTTACAGTCTTCACCTTTCAAACATTCCCTCTGGCAAATGCCAGGCATCATTCTGTCTCTCTGCACAAGGATTTCACCAAACCAGATTCAGGCCAAGTACATCTTGGCAAGAATCCAGCTGATGGCATTCTGTCTGGAAGCATGGGCAAGGGTCTGTTGCTACTGATGAGGCGGAGCCCATCTTTGTCAAGAAGAACTTCTGTTGGGGAGAGAACACCTTTATGATAACTCAATCCCTTTGTAAAGGACTTGATGTCATCAAATCCCTGACTCCTCCCTGAGTCAGTTAGACACCTCTAATTCTCCCTTGTGTACCCTTCTTAAGGGAATCCTCAGTGTCTCCCCTCCCACTTCCTATCAGACTCCGACCCTGCTAAGCCCTTCTGCCTACTAGGATTCTTTCCAGAAATCTCTCTAGCTTGGCAACAATCACCCCATGCCCCTGGGGTACCTCCTCACTTTCTGGAATAACTGTGGATGCTTTGGGTTTCTCCTCCTCCATCCCATAACTGGCCTCTGGTTTAAATGTCTTTGGCCCTTCTCAGTAGGGGTATATTTGGGAACCATGAGCACTGGTTGGATTCACTCCTCTAGGACCTGGTTTTTAAACTAAGCATATGGAATGGTGGTGACAGTCACTTCTGATTGAACCAGAGGTGTTTCTTCAAAACTAGGAACATGCCCCCAAAGAATTTTCTTCATCACTTTGGTCAACTGCTCACCACCTGCTAGGGATGCTCAGTTCTGCTAGACTGGAATAAAATGGCAGATTTTCTGCTGTCAACGTCCCTCAGTTCCTAGCCCACAGATGGCATCCATTCAAGGTCTTATAGGGACAAAGATGGGAACTGTTCAGTGAGATCAGTTTCTCTCCTGGCTACCTCCAGTGACTTGATCACTGGATTTACCAACCCTGGGTAACTTATTCACTGTTTATTTATTGATTCCCCAACCTCAGGCTATAGTATCACCTTGGATATAGGTGAGCTGATGAGGCACCTGGTGTGTGCCTATGCATATGCACCAGGTGAGAGTCTCAAGTCTCAATTGAATGATCTGGATGTGAAGGTCATCAACTTTACCCTCCCCCACTAACTTGAAACTGGTCTTTTGTTGAATCACCTGTGTGGGCAGGACCAAGTCCCCAGTGGAACAAAAACATGTCTTGGTGACATCGAATCTCAGGAAGGTGCTTGACTACCCTCTTAAGAGCATATGCTGATTCTCCTTGGTGGCAATGCAGCTTTAAGTGTAGACTTGCCACTTCCTGGCAACCAGTGGCACACCTGAGCCTTTGACTGACTTAAGCCGGGGTCTAGTGGACAGGTTATTACTTGGTCACGCTCACCTCATTCTGCATGCTGATCTTAAAGCCTAGTGACTTCCTATTGACCCCAGAGGCTGGAACCTTTCTAAAATGACCAAAGGTTCATGGAAAAGACTTGACATATGCCTGTAGACTAGAAATGGGGTGAGCCTGGGTCTCCTGGATTTCTGGACCATTAGCTTAACACTGGAAGAAGCCACTCTTGAGAATCTTGGACCGGGTATGCTGGTACATGCCTGTAATCCCAGCATCTTGGGAGGCTGAGGGAGAAACGGGAGTTCAAAATCAGCCTCAGCAACAGTGAGGCACTAAGCAACTTTGTGAGACCCTGTTTCTAAATAAAACAGCTGGGGATGTGGCTCGGGTCAAGTGACCCTGAGTTCAATATCATGTTAGTCTTGATAGAGCCAAGACCTCTGAGACTTGGCTTCTGTTCTTGCTGGATGATCTGCCCTGTCATCTTTGGAGATGATGGGAGATGCTAATTTCTCATGAGCTCAAGCCTTATGTGCCACAGACCAGCAAAATAGTTTTTACAAAGATTCTGAAGTCTATGCATGGGGTAACCTGACGTGGAAGGATTGCTCTTAATGTAGGGGGGAAATGGTCTGGGAAAGTCTCCAAGGCTCAAATGGGTTTCCTGACCTCATTGAAGGAGACCTCTTCCCTCTGTCCTACCTTCAAGGTCACCCCACACCTCTGGATCTTGTTTGGAGTAAGCCCGTGAAAGGCAGGTAATGACACTTGAAGCACGTGTGTATTGCCTTTCGCTGCAAGACAAAGGTCACCTACCACCCTTGGGTGGTGACTTTTACTTGGGTACAGCTGAGACTCTTGGTTCAGAAAAACTTTGACCATAAAAGACTTTGATGTAGGAAGAGCTACATTAATGATGGTCTTCTGACATGGAGAACCTGTCAGAGAGCGTACTTCTATAGTTTCTTTCCAGTTCTCCTGCTCCTCCGTAGGAGCCTGGGAAGATTTGAGAAGGCCAGCAATTTCTTCCAGAACTGCCAAAGCTGTACCCTAGTTATGAGGACCCTAACTTGAGTCTCCTCGAAGTAGGAGCAATGATGATTTTTCCCTCTTTACACTCCCTGCCCGTCACTCCTCTCTGCCCGTTAACTCTTGATCTGCTTAGAGAGAAGTGTCCCCAGTAAAGACCAGGGAACAACGACACTTGGCCTCTGACCAGAGGGACCAGAGGCTCAGGACGGTATCTGCTTGATATCAACGCTGAAAACTGAACCTCCAAACTCCGTGAAGAGAAGCTGGAGCAGGCTTGGGACAGCTCTCCCCACAACTTTCCTATCCTGAGAAACCCTAAACTTGGATCTCGAGTCAGGAATTATTTAGCAACTCTGTAAATCCAGACCTCTGAGAGGGTGGGGCTCCCACTGGGTCCCTTGGGTGTGTTCTCCTGGGCCCTGTTGTTTCTGGGGCAGTTCTCCCTCACCCTAACATACTTGTGCACAAGCTCCGTGGAGCCTCCTAGCCACCGGGCAGGTCCCTTGCTGGTATCAACACTGTCCTGATGTCAAGTCCCCTGTCCAACAGGAAGAGAAGTCCATGTCATTACCCCTGACAAATTAACAGACCTGATACTGAATGTTCAGGAAGCCTGAATAAATGCAGGCTCATGAAGATTTTTAACTAAACTTAAATATGCTCATGTTAGCAAAAAAGCATGCAGTTCTACGGAGGGCAATGAGTTCTTGACCACTAACAGAGAATTCTTGCAACAAGATGATTATCCTTGAATCCAGTGGATATGATGTACAGGTCAGGGCCATGGGACAGAAAGAACTACTGGCAGGTGGGGGGTTGTATAAATCTGTGGGATGCAGCTTATGCTGGTTTTTGGTCTGCAAAGAGTCCTTGGTATTTCTAAAATGGTCATAGAAAGCATCAGAAAGGCACAACGTGGCTTTCCTCTTGGCAATAACCACATCAATGACATGGGTTGGGTCTTGTTTCTTATCCCTCAACCTCTCAAGCATCCCTTAAACCTAGGTCTTAGGTCTGCCTACTGCAGTATACGAAGACCATGACGCCTCTAACACACTCTCAGAAAAACCCAATTCCTCTACCAAATGACCCATAAGTAGTCACACTCCAGGTTGGCAGCCTTTTCCTCCACTGTTCAAGTCAGGATCTGAACATGGTCCATACGCTGGTAGCTAGCAGACCACAAGCCCTCTAAATGGAATTGTTCCTTTTGTCCCCTGGCTGCTTGTCCTACACTGGACAGCCAATATCCTACAGATGTGCCCGGTACCTGTCATGGCTTCACATTCCTGTTCATGGTCCTTGACGCTTGCTTTTTACCACCTCCTGAAATTGAGTGTGCTGTTAGTTCATCTTTTTTCTTTGAGGCTCTCTTAGCTTGGAGTTGGAATAGTGTCCCAAACCTACAACCCCTCAAAAGGCTCTTTCTGCCTATGGTGCTGGCACTTGGGTTCGGGGAAGGAGGGCATGGTCACGGGGCACCAGCCTTGCCAGGTGAGGCCTGGAGTGACCTGTGGAGTCTTCGGTACTGCTTGGGAACTTGGCTCTGCTGTTGCCCGAGGATAGAGGTCCATAGTTCTACCTTCTATCTACTGGTACCACAGTTCCTCAGATGAAAGGTGTGTCCTGTTGGCCTGACACCAGTAGTCTGACTGCCCCATTGTACCAGGTTTGGGTTCCTGGACACAAACTAAAGGCCAGTAGTCAGTCAGGTAAAGGGTAAGACCAACTGGGCTTTCACTAGGTTTTGCTGAAGGAGTTCTCATTGAAAGGAAAGTGACCACAACACTCGGAGTGACCAAAAGATCTTTATTGCAGCAGTGCAACAAAGAGAAAAGAAGGAAGGAAAGAGAGAGAGAGAGAAAGAAGAGATGAGATGAACAGGGAGAGAGCAAGAGCAAGAGACAGACAGAGAGCGCGCGCAAGAAAGATAAAGAGAGCAAGAGAGAGAGAGAGAGAGCAAGAGAGAAAGAGCAAGAGAGAGAGGGGCCTGGCAGGAGGGAGTTTTTATAGCCCAAATCTAATGGGGCCTCTGGGTCTGCATGCTGCCTTGTTGGTCCAAGTGGGGTTGAGTGCTCAGCCTTGAGCGGGACTTGACACAAACAGGTGATAAAGGACCAGATAGAGGGGGGTTTGAGTGTGTGGGCTATCTTGCAGCCAATATCTGTTCAGCCTACCCTGCAGACAACACAGTTCAGCCTGCTCTGCACCCAACACTCATTCCTTTTCAAATGACTCGGAAAGACTTCCATGAAGGTGATCGTTGTAGTGTCCTGTCTTGAGGGACGTGTTGGGGGTCACATTATGGACACTGAGATTGCTACTTGATGAAACCAAAGATTTTTTTCTCCTTTATGAAGGTTCTTTTCCCTGCTGGGTGGTCATTACGTGGGGACAAATGAGGTCCTTGTTCTAGTTCACGAATTGTACTAACTTGTTGAACAAGGTGTATAATCCAGCATTTCTAATTCTATGGTTAACATCGGACACTTCCAGCTCCCTGTCCTGTTAACCATAGAAGTGGAATTTGCCCTCCATTTGGATGTGGTGGATGTTGGAAAATACTGGACACTCTCTCCTGGCAGCCATGGAAGACGAGAGAACATTCAGGAACATAGTCCTAAATGCCTTCCTAGTTATCCTGCCAGGGCCACACAAGATAGTTCTCCGTTACCTTCCATAGAACTGCATACACTGTGATGGTCAGGATTAACTCTACCATGGGAGGTGGGACAGTCTGCAATGCAAGGAAGGGTTCTTGATCACTTTTAAAGACAAATACCGAAACACGTAAGAAAGAGTCTAGAAGAAGGTACAAGATGGCAGTAGCAGAAGGCTTTCTACTGAAGCTTTGCCTCTCGTGCTTGCCTTCATTATAAGGTCCCATCCCAGCCTCTAACCCAAGAGTTGCATCAGAGGCTTGGGCAGGGCCAAACTGCAACCAGTCAGTCAGATGGATGTGGTTATATCCCCTCTGGTCACCAGCCCTGAGAATCGCTGGACAAGGGAACTTCAGTGCACAACTGCCCCCATGAAACTCCCAGATCCAAGACCCTTGTTCTAAGGGTTCGTCTTTGTTCTAATGGTTGGCCTGCATGGAAGGGCCTGACTCCAACTTCCAACACTGGTCACCTTTGAGCATTTTTGCCACCCACTTAGATAGGACATCCATGGTCTAACCCTACAAAACCATGTGGCTGTCAAGTTTTCTAGACAGGCTCATCCACAATGGAGTGTATCCTATAATACAACCTGGACTCTACATTTGGTTCCTTCTGCTTCCACTCCACTTGGAAACTTAGCAAGAGTCCAAGGAAAGTGGCGGTCACTTCTTCTGGGGTCACATGTTGAAGCATGTGCCATGGTGTTCCACCTCTGAGGATGCTGAGATTGCTCCTCAGTTAAGTCCAACAGCCCTTCTTCTGTAAAGGTCGACTCCTTGACTTGTGATTCACGAGGGGTAAAGTTTTGAGATCCCTGAAAGTAACTTTCTATTTCAACTGTAGAATCTGAACCTTGGGTACTGTGCTTAGATCAGATGTTATAAATATATTCCATACTTATCAAGGATACTCCTGAGTTTTCCTTCCATAGTTTTAGAAATCGGACCTTTAGAGGGTTACTGACATAACACTTTTCACCTGTCTAGACAACAAGAGCCTCTTCAAACAGGCACTAACCCTGTTGATTATGAGCAGATATTCTTCCTGCATTCTTTGGACAAACTATGGTCAAGGTCACCTTAACTTTCTTGACAGACTTGGACTCCTATCGAACGCACTGGCCTGGCTGCATTGACCAGCTTGCCCAATAACTTCTTTCATCTCCTGAATGCATAGCCTCTGGAATTTTCTAGAACTTAAACTGGTTAAGGTGTAAGAGGACTGCTTCTGATCAGTCTATTTTTCAGTATGACTCGGTTTCTCAAAGTCTTTCTGCAGTCATATTGGGGGGCCTAGTGAACCCAGTACCACCAGTAACTGCCTTGCAAAGCTTGAAGCTGACTTGGCACACTATTGCCATGACCTTCAGCGAGAATAATGGCACAAAGATGAGCTGAGCTTTACTGTGGACCCACGGTACTAAAAATCTGACCACTAATGGTGGCAGGGTTGGAGAGGGCATAGAGACCATGGAAATAGCCTCTGCCAGTAGCTTCCTGTCCTCTTAGCACTTACTGAGGATGGCTGTGCAAGCCTCCAAGCCATCAGGATGGTTCCAAACTTCTGAATTCTAGCACTCTTCTCGGTGCATACATCACCCACAATGAAACCATGGCAGAAACTGCTGGCACAACATAAAAGTGACCCTCGGACCCCTTCTAAGGCTCACAGCACTATCAAGTACACGACACTAAAAATCGAGCCCACCAGCTGATCACATTAGGAACGTGTCACTTTGACATGTCAATCATAACATCAGTTTTCTAAAGGAGCACAAAGGAAAAGGAACAACCCACGTGGAAATTGACAACCTGTGCTCGCTCTAAATACGCTCAATGAAAAACTATACACACCTAAAAATCAAAGCATTGTGCCCCTTTTTTGACTTCTTAATTGTCGACGGACCTTTACATGTGGTGCTGGGAATCTATCCCAGTGCCTCACATGTGCTAGGCAAGGGCTCTACCCCTGAGCCACACCCCCAGCCCCAAATTACATACTCTTGACTTTGGAATGCAGGGAATGGATACCACTGGATTACAATACTGGCAGAGCTCCCTAGGGGTTTTAACCCATTGTCAAACCACAAAGGTCTCCTGTTAACACTTTGAAGAATGTTTTATATATTCCAAGCCCTATGTTTGGGGAAGGGCAAGAGAATAGCCCCTCCTGCTTTCAGATACTTAGTCTGAACATAGAAGCTTTTCATCTGATTAACTGGGATGAGTGGCAATCCCCAGCAGTCCTCCACCTTGAATGGCAGACTCTGCCTGCAGGGTGTAGGGAGGACCAGTTATCCATTGCCCGAGGCCTGCTGGAGCTGACTGTAGAGGAATGGTCAGGCTCTCCCTCCACTCCCTCTGTTCCCCCTTGCCTAGGGCTCCAGACTGTAAACATCTCTGCATTAAGATTTTCCTTCGGGGAACACATCAGGGGCACATGCTGCTCTCTAGGAGCAGGGGTGGAAATCTGTAGTCTGGAAGTAAGGAAGTGTCCTTGCTCCTGTATCTCTGGGATCCCAGGCCCGTGCAGCCCAAGCTGACCCCAGCCTTCCATGTCGGCATAGAGCCTGGCCCTCTGGGCCACAGGCCTCTGAGGACAACTGTTCTCCTCTTCCCCAAGCTGAGCTGGGATCCTGGCCCAGGAGGTCAGTGTGGGCTCTGTCTCCAGGGCTGCAGAAGCTGCTCCAGGTAAGGGGCAGGTCACCCCTGTTGGGTGCAGGGCAGGCTGAACAGATGTTGGCTGTAAGATAGCCCACACACTCAAACCCCCCTCTATCTGGTCCTTTATCGCCTGTTTGTGTCAAGTCCCGCTCAAGGCTGAGCACTCAACCCCACTTGAGCCAACAAGGCAGCTTGCAGACCCAGAGGCCCCATTAGATTTGGGCTATAAAAACTCCCTCCTGCCAGTCCCCTCTCTCTCTTGCTCTTTCTCTCTTGCTCTCTCTCTCTCTCTCTCTTGCTCTCTTTATCTTTCTTCTGCGCGCTCTCTGTCTCTCTCTTGCTCTTGCTCTCTCCCTGTTCATCTCATCTCTTCTTTCTCTCTCTCTCTCTCTCTCTCTCTCTCTCTCTCTCTCTCTCTCTCTCTCTCTCTCTCTCTTTCCTTCCTTCTTTTCTCTTTGTTGTACTGCTGCAATAAAGATCTTTTGGTTGCTCCGAGTGTTGTGGTCACTTTGCTTTCAACCCCTGCCCAGATGGAGGAGCCACTGCACAACACAATCCTGTTCTCAGAACTTCCAGGGACGTGGCCTAAGAATGCAATGCCTAATTTCTCAATTTCTTTGACTCGCTCAAACCTATAAGTTGTCAGGTTTCGAATTTCTGAACTCTACCACTTCTGAGGGGGAAGGTCTAATTAAATCTTCATTGGCCGGGGAAACCCCTACTCATGAAACCACAGTAGAAGCTACCAGAATAATACAGAAGCAAAAACCCTTTTCTAGACTCCTGGGAGTGTCAATTCAAATGATGTCCAGATCTGGCCTCCTGGGCCACAACGGGAATGCTCTTTGGACTTTCTCAGGAAGGTGACTTGCTGGCATCTGGTCGCCTGGCATTTGGGCATGCAAAGTGCTGCCAATCAAAGCTGACCCCAGCGCCTCAGTGAGGCAGGTCAGGGACATGGGGAGCTGGGTCGTCTTCTGATGTCTCTCCTTAAACTGGCATGTCTGCCCTCCTCCAGTTCTTCTGTATTTGCCCGTCACAGGTTCTCGTGAAAGGCAGATGGTCTCTATCGGCTGCCTGGTGTTCTCCAAATTTTCTGGCTTTGCTTTAAAGGTAGGGTGGGGGGTCCGTGTGTTCCTCCCTGGGTTCCCCTGTGGAGGCCTGCAACCTCCATTCTCAAAGTTTGAGGCTGATAGCAAGAAAATTCTTAAGGAGCTGTGAACTTGAAGTCGTCTGCTCTTTCCCCCCCTCCCCATAAAAATCCAAGACGTGAACGTGCACTGTTAAGAACGAGCCATCTGGGAAGAAAAGCTCCGTTTGGCCTTCCTCGAGACCTGCGTTTAGCTTTTTCACTTCCAAATGATGCTCCTCTCAAGGTCCGGGTCTAGCTCTGTCTTGCCGAGAAGCTTGAGCCAGGCCGGACAGGGCCTGCTCTTCACCAGCTGCAGGAACCCACTAGTTCTACTGCTTCACTAACCAGCTCTGATCCTTGGCTAACCACGTCCTCAATGCTCAGTCCTAGAACAAGGATGGTGTAACAAGATACAGCACTAGCCAGGAAACTACCTTTTGGGGCTTGTGGTTTGGCTTTGGGGAGCAGAGGTACAGGGAATTGAACCCAGAGGTGCTTTACCACGGAGCCACATCCCCAGCCCTCTTAACTTTCTCAAGTTTCTTAGTGTCTTGTTAAATCACCAAGGCTGGCCTCAAACGTGTGATCCTCCTGCCTCAGCCTCCTGTGTCGCTGGGATTGCAGGCATGCACCACCTCATCTAGGTGCCCCTCGGTTTTAGGTGTAAGGCTCACAAGGGGAGATACTGGGGCCACTTAAGCATCTGGTTATAAGTGGGGGGTCTCTTCTAAGAAATGGGGCCATATGTGCCTTGAAGGGCAGAAGCTGATAAACCAAAATCCTACTACTGAGTGGTTTTCCTCAGTCGAATTTCTTAGTCGAAAGTAGTTGTCTGTCAAAACATTCAATGCTAGTTACCTTTGTCTTTCACTGGATTGTGCTTACAATACCTGTGGGACACTCTAGCCCAAGAGTGTTATCCCAAGGCAAAAGGGTGTGTTTTCCTTCTAAAACTATGCAAAATCTGGTCATGGAGGAGCCCTGTGAGCTGGGAATTGAACCCAGGGCCTCATGCATGCTAGGCAAGTGCTCTAATGCTGAGCTACATCCCCAGCCCCAGAAGGAACAGCTTCAAACTGGCCACTATGCCCTCTAAAACTTATGTCGCTGGTCTTCAAGCACTTCCTAATACCATACGAGACTTGGTTCATGTAGGACTTCAAGATGTTCTGGTTCCATTTAATAGTGGTCATTAAACTGAGTCCAGGTTGTAAGTTTAATACCATACTACGGTGACTTCTGTCTGTCATGGGCATTGGAATAGCAGAAAGTCACGGGTTCCCAAAGACACTCTTGTACAGAGTGAGAAATTTACATCTTAATCCTGCAATTCCCATTTCCCAACATAGAATCCAGTATTCCTGATGAATGCAGGAGAATCTGGATGCTGGCATCCTCAGGGGAATTGGGGAATTGTGACCTAGGGAAGAAGCTAGCTAGCTCAGCCATCAAACAACACTCATCCTGCCTGCACCTTCCTGGATACAGTTTGACCAGCACAGAGCCAAACGTTGGCAAAGCACTCTCCACAGTGTTGGCTTCTCACTCCTAACCTAAATATCATCTAAAATTAGATGAGACATAAGAACAAGACCAAATACTTCTTCAAGTCTGGAAGCTCTAGATTGACAGAGCAATTCTCTCTGAAAATCCACCTATGTCAGTCTCCACAGCCACCCATGAAACTAGAGATCTGGACTTCTCCAACTCAGGTTCCATGGATTCTTCCTGCCAGTTGTGCAGGGGGATCAGGCCAAATGTCAATGATGGTGATGGCCCCAAACCCTAATGTGTTCCCTTTCCCTTGGGATGAGTCTAAGGGACACTTCTCCAAAATGACAGTAGTTCCAGTGTGGTCAGCCTCCAGTGGGAGTGTCAATCCATCTTCCAATTAAATCCTCCTCGGTTTCCCCACCCTCCACTTTCCTGAGTCCACCAGACCACCTGTGGTTTTGCCTAACCTTTTGGCCTAGACACAAGCCCATCCTGTCTCTGGATTAAGGTCAGCCACCTACAATCAACTACTAGTCCAATAGGCATGTTGGGTTTTCTGTACATCTGCTTCAGGGTTGGCCATTGGACACACTGTCCCACAGGCAGACCTCCCAAGGTATGTCCTGACCTCATGCCTAGGAGCAGGCCTCTGACATGGGTTTCTGCTAAAATCCTAGATCAACTGAAGCCTGGAGGAGGGGCCGGGTTCTTGGACCACATGAGGCAAAGTAATCAGTAAAATCCTAAATGTCTCTTAAATGGGTGCTTAGGGCTAGTACAAGTCGAGGGATTTCATTGACTTTCTATACATGCTTATAACTCTGGTTACAGCCACCCACCTGGCAACAGTCTATCACTCCTCCCTAGTCCCCTTCATCTTCCCCCTGCCCCCCAAAATCCCCTTTCATGTCATTTGAAACTCCACATTAGAGAAAGCATGGAATACTTGTCAGGAGTTTAGCTTATTTTGCTCAACACAAAGATCTCTGCCTCATCTTTCTATGGATGGCATCTCATTCTGTGGTTAAATGATAATCTATACACACACCACACTTCCTCCATTCATTCGATCCATTGTCTCCCCTTGCTCTCTGCTGTAACTTAACAGCCCTACAGAATGATTCATGAAAAGACTGCAGAATACGTGATTCTCATGAACATGCAGAATTTTCTCTAATGATCATATTTTAGGACATAAATATTTCAAGTCTTGGCAACACAAATCTGAACATACCTTGCATTTTTATCAAACCATGACAAAATCGTGGCAGTCAACAGCAAAAGAAGCTGCAGAAATTACATGTGATCACAAAGGGATCAAGCAATAGGCTTTGAGCACACAGTGGGTCGTTGAAATGGAAGTCAAGAAATTCCTAGAATTGTATGAAAACTGGAAATGACCAACCAGATCCTTTGGGACACAGTAAAACAAGACTTGCATAGCTGTGAGTGTCCACAGCAGGACAGACCTCAAATAGCCTAATGACACATCTTAAGATCTTAAACAATAAGCCAAAGCAAAAAAATTGGTAGATGAGAAATAAAGATCAGAAAGAGGCTAAAAATACAATGCAAAGGACCAAGGAAAGAGTTGATTCTCTGACAAGATACACAAAATTGACAAACCTTTAAACTGACTGAGGAAAAATGCAACAGAAGCTGGCAAGAGGGGAGGTTTTTACAGATAATGCCAAAATCCAGTGAGTGGTGTACAACTTTTCAAAATATTCCCAAACTGGAAGATCCAGAAAAAATGAACAAATTTCTAGACTCACAGGATTTACCAAACTTAGGTTGATATCCTGCCTAGACTGGTAACTAGCAATGACATTGAAGCAGTCATGAGCTGTTCCCAGAGAAACACCCTGGACTGAATGGATTCAGCTGCTGAACTTTTCCAGACCTTTGAAGAACTTACTGCCTTCATGAGTCAGGGAATTCATGTATTGCCCTAAAGAAACCAGATACAGACACAACAAACTAGATGAATGTCCTTGATGAACATAAATGAGAAACTCTTCAATACAATTCATTATCCCAAAGTTCAAGTATTTTATCTCGTGCACCATGATCAAGTTGGTTCTGTTCTAAGGATGCAAGTTTGATCAACATACGCGAGTCGATACACGCAACACGTTTCATGCAACAAAGGATAAACAGCAGACAATCGTCTCTAAAGCCAGACAATTGGCGGCCTGGAACTTGGCATCCCTTTGTGGTAAACCCTGAATAAACAGGTATAAAATGATAAGAAGCCCAAATAACACAGGATATCTATAGATCACATAGCCAATATCAGACTGAATGGGAGGAGATAGAAAACATTTCTCTAAAATCAGGAACAAGACAAGGGTGTTCACTCTTAACTTTTGACCAAGGTTGGTATGGAAGTACCATTCTGCAAGTTGACTTGTTCCGAATTGTTATTTTTAGACTCGAGGGACATGATAGCAAAATCTTATCCAGTCTGGGCAGGGATTTGACCAGGCCACATGGCTCGGATTTCACCCAAATTAATCTGGGCTCTATACTAGGACATGCTAGCTCCTCCCAAGGGAGGAGATGATGACTTGGGGCAGGGGATGCCAACTTGGCCTGAACTGTCCACTCTCCAATGATGGAGAGTAAAGCTATTCTTGAAGACATGGTTTCCTCTACTCAATGCTGTCTCTGGGGCCATAACAAAACCCACTCATCTTATTGTAAATCCAGTAGGATTTTTGGAAGAGAACATTCTTCCATTACTCAATAAACATATTAGGTATTTACCGTGGATCTTTCAAATGCCTCCCTTAATTCCTTATGGCTCGTGTGGAAGAGTTCCAAGTTCCATATCGGGAAGCTCAGGGCTCGGCACCTGGAAAGATGTCCAAATGTGGAAGAAATGGAATTCACCCTGAGGTGGGTGCTGCCCAAGGCCTGTTCTCTTTACTGTTGACTGGGATGAGGCCTCAAATGGAGACCATGAGGGGACGAAAGGGAGCTATACTGGAACTTGGCTCTGCCAGCTCCTCTAGACAGTGGCTCTCACCTGAGTTTCTATTAGCTTTGGTTTCTATGGCTGCTATTGGTCTTTGATTCTCAAGGGATGAATATGGTGTAGCCAAAACATGGAAGCCAATGTGGCTTAGAATAGACCTTCCTGATCACTTCAACCTTCTGGGGGAGACTGCCCTGAGGGTGCTTTCTGAGCAATGGCAAATCCCCTCTTGGTTAGTGGTGTAAACTGTGGCACTAACATATCAACACGATAGGCAGAACTGTGGTGTGAGACCCTAGCCATGCAGCTGGCCGGGGTCAAGTGTTGAAGGGAGCAGACATGTCACTAAGTGACACCATCATAAATACAAAAATCCTCAAAATACTTGTTGTAGTAAAGTTCAAATCACATCAAAGTTTCTGGCATCATAATGGAGCTGGTTCTGACCTGCAGACGCAAGGTTGTTTGACATTCATGAGTCGATGAACGGGATGCATCTCACGCAATCGAGGACAAACACCAATCATATCCATAGAGATAGAAAATTGATTGCCTTTAAGTCCGCATCCCCTCATGGTAAACCCCGAGTGAATGGGTATAAAAGAGTAATAATCCAACATGATACCAGTATGTAAACACAGCCAATGATCCATTATCCTCTAGCCTCAAACAATGATTCTGAAAATGCAAGTTCAAAACCAGACAGAAGTAGCATGCAAAGATACATTGAAAACCAAGAGCTATGACGGTAGCCAGGGCGTGGGTTACAGGTCAGAACCCAGGCCCATCTGAGGCCCTTCTGTAGCTTTGCAAACCCTCGGCTTAGAGTGTCACACCTAGGTCAAAAGAGCCACAGAGTCTTGTCAAATCACTTACTTTAGTGTCTAAAGATTGCCTGAGCAAGATGTCCTCTTTCTTAGAGGGAGCTGTCTATACTCAAGCATGGCCACTTGCTTTGAGTTTCAGAAACAGATTTGGGTAGTAAACAGTGGCTCATACAGACTCTTTGAAATTCCTCTAAAATTGGGAGGAATTGGAATCGGCCTAAGCCAGAGACGGTCTCGGCTTGATGAAAAGATCCCCCTTTCTGAAGGAGGGGGTTCCCTCTTCCTCCCTGTATGTGTACAAGATGTGGGTGAGAAGTGGCATCCTGTGTCAAGGGCAGGGCTGCTGGGGGCGGGTTAGGCAAACCAAAGGTGGTCCTCTTGCCAGTTTCCACAGGGAACTTAAAACTGCAGATGCTTTAACCTCTCCAAGGAGGAGAAGTCGCCAGCAGTCCAGTCTTCAAATAGATTCTTGCCTCCTTCACTCATAGTGGAGGGAGAGGGGTAGGAAATCCAGGAGAGAGACTTCCTGGGGTTTATGTCAAAGCCACATGGCCTGAGGTGCTCTGGTCTCTTGGGTTTCCTAGGAATTACCGAGGACTCTTGTGAATCCCATGTCTTCAAGATGATTTTCTTTAGAAGAAAATTGGCATGTGGTAAACAACTCTCCCTGTCAGGAGGAAGGTGAAATCGTGTAGAACTGCTATTGCCTAAAGAATCCCTGAGTTCTTCCAAAAACGATTGCTAGGAGGTGTAAGTAGAAACAGCTCATTATTTCATGACAGTTTCTGTATATCTAAAACCCAAGCCCACCTGGGCAGGATGTGGCCCAGTGCCCAGTTCTCATTGGCCAGCAAGAAGGGGGCCCAGGTTCCTCACTTCCTTATCAGGATTCCAAACTTCTGAATTCTCCCACTCCTTCCAGGGCATGGCTCATTTGACTAAAGATTCTCCAATTGAAACATGAAAGGAGAAACACATCGTTATACAGAGTACATGTATGATGTTGTGATGAGAAAAAGAAAAAAAAGTGTGTCACATTAGATTGGAGGGGAGGGGAGGAGTAGGGGGGATAGGAAGGACAGCAGAATGGAATAAACATTATATTTGCTGTATGTATTAAAAAAAAAAGGTTCTCCTGATGAAAATGGCTTTAGGATAATACTGGTAGAGCATGAGAAATGAAATACAGATTTCCTTAGCTCACGGTACAGCAATTGAAACAAACCGAATTCATCAGGTGATGAGTCAATGTGTGGCTTTCTGATGTCCACCATATCAAGGTGGTTTTTAAAAAATGAAACTGGAGTGGAGGATGGGGGGAGCAAGGGGCAAGGAGGAGGGATAGGAAAGGGAGAGAAGGGCAGAATGTACAAATATATCACAATGAATCTCATTGACGATGACGATAACACGGCAAGAATATGAAGGGGAGATCAATTTTTGGCTTAATCCTATAAGAAAACTAACCTGCATGCCATGACAATGGTCCCCTAAACACAGCTCATGAATACATTTAGCTACATGCTTAAAATGCAATGTTAAGCACTTAACAGCTGGGAAGCCATCCTCAGCATCTTTAACCAGCAACACAGAAAAGCTACCAGTGGAGATAATGCTGGCAAAGTGCCTTGGCTTATAACCCACTGTCAAACCATTGAAGTCTTCTGATTAGAAAACCTGGAATGTTCTATGTATCTAGAATCCTGCGCCCTGAAAGGGGGGAGCATGGCCGCCTCCACCTGCAGCTACATGTTGTTGAAAGTCGGACCACAGCAGGTCCTGCGATCTGTATCCCAAAGGAACCCCACCCAGAGGGAGACTCCTGTTGCCCCCACCTCCAGGAGGCTCGGCTGCAAGGAAGCTCCCACTTGAGAGCAGTTGAAGTCCTTTCCTTCTCAGAGAAGGCGTCTGGAAGCATGAACAACTTTTCCCAGGACTGGCTGGAAGGAAGCGTGCTCTGAAGTGGTCCCCTCTCTGGGACTCGCTGTTGCATGCAACGTAGCAATGTAACTTGGCCAATATTGCTGTTAGGGTTTGAATGTAAGGTGTCCCCCAAAAGCTTGAGAGAGCATAAGGTCTAATGGGTAAGTGACAGGGTTACAAGAGCCTTCACCCAATCTGAATTAATCCCCTGATGAGGATTAACTGAGTGTTAACTGTAGGCAGGTAGGGTGTGGCTAGAAGAGGTGGGTCCTTGGGGTGCACTTCTGGGGTTTAGTCTTTGTCAAACAGATATCTTCTTCCTGCCCTTGTCCTGAGCCACTTTCCTCCTCCACCCTCATCCACCATGATGTCCACCCTCAAATAAACTTTCTCCCCTCTAAAGTTGTCTTTGTCAGGTCTTTTGGTCATAGTGGTGCAAAAGATAACAAAAGCAATCATTCCACAGGTATCTGCAACTTCCCTCTCTACTGATTTTTCCTCTTAAAACAAGACCTCCCCATACCCTTTACCCCTCTTGCTTCCACATGAGATAACATGACCCTTGACTTTCCAAGTTTGGGTTTTTTGCTTAACATAATGGTCTCAAGTCCCATCTATTTTCCTGCAAATCTCTTTATGGCTAAATAAAAGTCCATTGTGTATAGACATCACTTTTTTTTTAATCCATTGATGGAAACCAAGGCTGATTCCATAGTTTGGCTCTTGTGAATTGTGCTACTATAAACATGGGTATGCGTGTATGGCTATAGTATGAAGCTTAATTCCTGAGGATAATTACCAAAGATTGGCACAGCTAGATCATACGGTGACTCCACTACTAGTTGGCTATGTTAGAATCCCTTAAGCAGTGTGTTCCTTGCTCTCTGTTCTTTCCAGCATTTGTTAATGAGAATCTAACTGAAGTGACAAGAAATCAGGCTTATTTCCCTAACTGCTAAGAATGTTGAACATTTTTTTCTTACTAATCATTTGTATTTTGAAGTGTCTGTTTACTTCACTGGCCCGTTGTTTGGGTCGTTATTTCTGGTGTGAAGTTTTGAGTTTTCTATCGATAGTCGATGTGAATCCTCCATCACAAGAGTAAGAGCTGACACAGGAGGATCTCGACTCAAAGCCAGCCTCAGAGACTTGGCAAGGCTTTAGGACAATACTGGTAGAGCATGAGAAATGAAATACAGATTTCCTTAGCTCACGGTACAGCAATTGAAACAAACCGAATTCATCAGGGCAACTTAATGAGATCCTATGTCAAAAACTAAGGGCTGGGGATGTGGCTTGGGGGTTAGGCACCTTAGGGTTCAATTCCTGGTACCCTAAAAGTAACTAGCAAAGACTTCCATTCTGAAGATTCTCTCAACATTGTTGCTGTGCAGAAGTTTTCTAACTTGATGGCATGCTGCTAGCTCGAGAAATAATGGCAAGAGTTTTAGGGGTCCTATTGAGGAAACTCGGTGTCTCTGCCCATGTGCTGGAGTACTGACCCTACATTTTCTAGGACTTGGGTCGTTTCTGGTCTAATTCCTAGGTCTCTGATCCTTTTTTTTTTTTTTTTTGAGTTGAATTTTGAGCAGGATGAACAGGGTCTCGGGTATCTTTGATATCTTGATGAATACATTAGCTCTAGCAGTCTTCTGGTAGTTTTTTTTTTTTTTTGATCTTCTGAATACAGAATCATACTTGCAAACTGAATCTGCTTCCTTTCCTACTCTGTGTATTTCCTTCCCTCTCCTCTTTGCTCTGGAGAGTATTTCTAGTACTGTATTAAACAGGGATGGAGTAGACATTCTTGCCTTCCAGATTTTAAAGGAAATGCTTCCTTTTCCCCAGTCACTATGATGATGGCCTTGAGTTTGTCATGATCTTTATGATGTGGTAGCTCCTACCCCTATTTTCTTCAGTGACTCCATTATGAATGCCGAATTGTCAAAGACTTTCTTTCCATCATTAACTTTTGTCCTTAACTCCACTTAACGTGATAAACTATTGGCATGCATGTTAAACCATCTCTGCATCCATGGGATTAAAGCAAGCTGGTCATGCTGTGTGATCTTAATCTGTTGAACACAACTGGCTAATATATTAAGGATTTTTTATCTGAATTCATCAGGAATATCAGTCTGCATTTCTTGATGGTGCCTTGTCTAGTTATAGATGGAGTGATGCTGGATTCCTAAAATGTATCTGTAAATGTTCCACTTTCTACCTTGTGGAATAACTTGAGGGACATTGGCATTTGTTTTTTAAATATCTGGAATTCAGCTGAGAATCCATCTGATCCTGGGCTGCTTTATTGGAAGACTTTTGATAACTGCTTCTATCACATTTCTAGTTACTAGTCCTGCTTAGGCTATTTCCTCTTGATAAATCTTTGGAGCAAGATCTATGTCTTCCAGGTTTTCCAACTTGTTAGTCTGCTTTCAAAATAGTCCATAACTCTCTGGATTTTTGGAACATCTGTGGCGATCTCCTTTTTCACTTCGAACTTCATCTGGGTCCTCTTCGATTGGGTTAAGGGCTTATCAATGTCTGAAAAGATAGGATCAATGAGACACTTAAACTACAATGTCTCATGGAGTTTTTAAATCTTTTTTGTCTGGGGTTCTGAATGATTCCTGTACCTGGATGTCAATCTCATGTTTGAGGCTTAAAATTGTTTCCCTGAAGGGGCTGTTCTTTCTATTAGCTTGCATCTTTCCACACTCAATTCCAATTACTTAAATCCTATTTATAAATTCCTACTGTTGTCCCAGACTACTTGCATCTTCTGGTCATACATATATTCTCTAATACTATCTGAATGTTCAAGGCTGGCCACTTTGTCTTCCAACTTAGATTCTGTCTTCAGCATAGTCTACTCTAGACTTCCAACTTGATATCTTAACCACCTTCTTTCCTGTGAGATTCCTGTTGGGTTCTTAACATTCATTTCATTATTGACTTTGCACTCAGATCCTGTGCCGACTTCCTTAACTCAATTGTGCTTTGTGTGCTTGGAATTCAGAGACCATTTCTCTTTCAAATACTAAAGTGGATGAAATGGAAATACCTTAAGAGTCAGTTGCTGGTGGATCACGACCTCGAGGAGGCAGCCAGGTACCTTGTGCATGTCATAGTCCTGTGACGGGTTTTCTGCATCTGTTGGGATGGATTTCTTTTTCACTCTCATGTATGGGTCTTCGTAGGGCGCACAGCCTTGTTGCTAAAGCGTCCTAGAGTGATCTAGACAGAGACCCCTTTAAGTGTGGTATCCACAGCCTCTGTTAATCCTTGCTATAGAAGTGGGCGTCCAGTGGTGGGACCCGAGACCCCCTTCAGCCATGGCTGCTTGTCAGTTGGAGGTTTTCTCTCACCTGTTCTCTGTATTAGAGTATAGCTGATGTCGGAGTGTGGCTAACTGGAGAAGGTCTGCTGTCTTTTGGTGGCTTTAGTTCAGAATCCCTACCCTGTGAACCTAGTTTCTCCTTAGATCCCTCCCTAGCACTCACAGAAAAGGGGAAAGTGTGATGATGAAAGCAAAGCCCAATACAGCATCTAAATACCTGGCACCTACTACAACACCTAGGACGCTAATTAGCACAAAAACAGGAAGGGGGGGCTCAGTAGTTGCCAGCAGTTAAACCAGTAAATAACCATGAACCTCAGCTGGCACTAAGGAAAGAAGATTCTTAATGAAACTGTCTCCACCAAGTCTCAAACAGTCCACAAGAACAGACGGCATTGCCTGTGTCCAACTGTTCTATTTATTTATTTATTTTTATTTATTTATTTTTTTTTGGTGGGGTGGGGGAGTGCTATGTACCAAGAAATCAAGGGCTGGGAGGTATTGGCCACTTTCTTCTGTTGCTTGCTGAGCTGGTAGCTGGAGTGGTCAAAAATAAAGCTGGTTGAAATAGCTGATTCCCTTCTCGCCAGTAAGATGGAATAACTGTCAAATGAAAGTCTGTCTCGACAGGACCATATGGATGCACCCCCAGGGTAGGGCTCCCACAGTTCCATGAAGGGTGTTCCAGTTTCTGGAACATGATGGGCCTCAAGGGCTTCATTGGGTGGTATCATCACTGAAGAGATCGCCCACTCTTGGGGCCAGGCAGATGCCAGTCTGGGCTGGGAGCCTGGGTCTTAGGAGCCTCCCAAGAAACCCCATCATGGGGTAGGGACTAAGCCTGGGGAGTCTGTATTCATGGGCAGCAGAGTGTAGGGAGGCTTGGATCCCCCGAGTGTACTCACACCTGCCTGATCCATTTTGCGGCCCTCCTCAGCTTCTCCCATGAGCCGCCAGACTCAAAGGGAGAGCGTGTTGTACTCCCCTGTCTTTTCTGACTCGAATACCCTGGGTACAATCTGCTCTGTCCATTTCACACGAATGTATGTCCACCTTAGACAATGAGTAGTAGGAATGTGCTGGAACAAGGTGGCGGCCTAAACGTGGCTTCTACTTCCACTCTCCACTTGCCAATTGAGAAGTAAAAAGCACTTTTCAATACCAGGGTGTTGTGCAGCCTCTGATTTTGCTAAGTTCAGGCTGCTTTTTTTGATCTACAGGCTCTTCCATACTAGATGTCCCCTTTGCAGCCAACCAGTGCTGCGGCTGCTGCACCGCCATATCAGGCTTGACCCAAATGTACTTTCTTGTTCTCTGTTCAACACTCCAAAATTTGAGTCTCTCCAATACTAAAGTTCAGTAAGTCCCCTCTTTCACCAGAGAATAGTACTCCCTCAGCTTGTATCCCAAGCCATGGAGCAGCTGGATTTAGAGTTCTCTAGCATCTTGAATCTCCCAGTCTCCGAATTCAACAGGAAGCAGATGGCCCTCCTAGGTCCAGGGGCACCACCTGCCCTCCCACTTTGACAGGCTGCTTGCAGGCAGGCAGGGTGGGGGAGAGCCAGAGTCAGCTGTCTGTGGCCAGGTGGATCTGACCATCCTCCTAGGCCTCTCTTGCCACCTGCTCCGAGCTATTCGAAGCTCTACATTAAGACTTTGCTCCTGTGAACACACAAGGGCACATGCTGCGCTGGATCCAGGAGCAGGGGTGGCAATTTGCAGGCAGGAAGCAAGAAGAGTGCACTTCCTCTTGTATCTTTGGGAACCCAGCTGCTGTGGTATGAGGCCAACACTGACCCAGCCTTCTGTGTCTGCAGGGAGCCTGGCCAGCTGGGCCCCCAGGCCTCAGGTGGCAACTCCACTGTCTTCTCCCCCACAGCCTGAGCTGGAATCCTGGCCCAGCATCCAGTCCACCCCTGTCTGGGTTGAAGGACTGATGCAGGAGGCTCAATTTTATACCCAACCACGTCCTGTTCTCAGAACTCCAGGGACATCACACTCTTGTCCACATCTAATTGTGTTTTCCTCTCAATGACATCTTGAGCTTGGCCTCATTTACTATGTCAAATATTCTTGACTCATGAGCTTAGGCAGAGTCATTAAGACACACCTGGTTTCTGGTCTCTGTGTGCATAGTGCTGTCAGTCAAAGCCAACCCCCGTGTCCCGGTGAGTTGGGTCCAGAGCACAATGAAGAACCAGCTCTCCCAGGTCCTGGGCTCTGGTTTCTCTCTGCTCTCTGTGAAAGGTGGGAGACCTGCTCTGCAAGGAGGCTTTCCCATCTGCTTTCAAGATAACCTCAGTGGCGGGAACCAGACAGGATTGGCTGACCACACACCCACTGTTCTATGGGTGGCTGTTGAGCATCCTTGGACCTTGGCATTTGCCCATTCACTGGACTTTTCTGCAGAATCCTTTTATTTCCCTTGTCATCTCCATTCTCAGGAAAGAATGGAGATAAAGTGTCCTACTGCTTCCCCCCCCCCCAAAAAAAAAAAAACAGGAACTTGTCACTTATCCAAAGTGTCTAAAAAAAACACTGAACATTAAAAATGAACTAATTTAGAAGGAAAGGTTGAATCTAAACCCTTCCTGGGGTATTTTCTCAGCCTGCCTATGCTTTGGGGTGGGGGATGCTTCTCTCAACTGGAGGCACCCCTGAACTTATTTCTCTATCGAAAGCAGAAAGTGAGGCAGGGGTCACACCAGAGCCTGGTTCCCACCATCCGTAGAAGAGGGATAGACCTTTCCTTATGTCCTTTCCTTAAAGGGTTTAGGCCATCAATGGCATTATGGTAATGAAGCCTAGCTTTAGGGACAAGGACTAAATCCCTATTGCCTTGGTACCCCAAGAGGCCTTATGACTAGCTTGCAGACTACAAGTGTCTAAAGGTGTATAGCAAATTACTGGATTGCATTATTGGGCCAAGAGGCATCCAGCTGCATTATAGCCTCAGTTGCTGTGGTGCAAATCAGCTTGTCCTTTAGCATGGAGGATTTCTATTAGGTCAAGATAACTCCATGCCTGGAACCAGATACGGGTTGGGTACACACGCTGGGAGGCAGAGGGGCAGCATGCCTTCCTTCCCCCAGCAGCCTCGTGATGTGGAAGCACAAATCTACACCCTGCCCTCTGAGGGTTCTATTCACCTCACATGGCCCCTAGACTAGCATAGATGGTGCCCCTCATCTGTCACTGCCATAGCAAATGTCTGCTGAGCATCTTGGCTCAATTGGCCATCTTTGTTCTGATGGTCCCAGGACGCTGAGGATATATACCCGAAGAAGCCGTATTCTGACCTTGGTGTGCTAAACTTGCTGCTCCATGGTAGCTCTGTGGACCAAACTCTGAGAATATGTGTTGACCTGTGTTCCTTGTGGCACACAGCACGTTCATGTGTTAGCTCTCAAATGTGTTTGAGGGGACACCTACCCAAACTCAAATCTTATATATTCATTCAGCTAAATGTGGTTTTGCTAACCCCAGGGCTGGATTATATATACTCCTGTGAATTTCCCTGAAAATTCATCTTCTATAAAATTTTCTACTTATGAAAATCATAATCACTATGGATGGTCTTTGTGGATGTTACATGGCTTCTCGTCTAACACACGTGGCTTGAGACTTTTCAAATTACCTTGAACCTGTCCATGTGGCACGTCCTTGGCCTTGAATCTACTAACAATACTGCTTAAAGTGGAAAAGTGGACGTTTGGTTGTGGTAGGCAGACCAGATCAAGGTAAACCAAGGCGTAGAATCGAGGCCAAGCGGGAAGTGGGCATCATTGAAGCACTTGTGACAAACACTGGTATGTGTCCTCTTATCTAATACTGACACCATCCCTGGCAAAATGTTAATAAGTTTAGTCTATAAAACATTTAAATGTTTCATAGCTATCTTACCAAAATCTTGGTAATTAGATGTGCTGGAGGAGTGGGTTATAAAAGTATCACTCAGGGAATCATATCTTGGGTCTCCAGCTCATCCTGAACCACCTCACTAGCATGTGGTCCAATACGGTGGCCTTCATGAACGGGCTGAGGTGTTGGCACTCTGAGCATTTCTGTTTTCAGCCCTGGGTATGGTACTGCCTAAAAACAATTGGCGTGATCAATGGTCTTACCTACAGATAGATGTGAATACATCTGCAAATGGTTGGACTCAGTGATAGCTTAGCTTGGAGTAGAAAATTCTGTGGCTGTGATCTCTGCAGCTCATTTCTGGAAGTGAGACCTTATCATTGAGCATGTGGGTTCCTGATACCTGGGCACACAGAGGAGCAGGAATAGGAATTCTTTGGGGGACTCCAGTTTTATACTCTAAAACGCCATTGTCTCAATTGTTGTAAAGATTTCGTCCTCAATGGGGTTTTATGAAGGACATGTAACTGCCACTAGTATGTTCGTGTCAGCTGTAGATCCCCCAACACAAGGTCACCTCTTGACCCATGTTTGAATGAGGACTAATGCTTTAGAAATACTGCCTGTATCTAATAGTGCACATTTCCTACTGGAAAATACATATCCCCTCTATTTTGGGACACCATCATGAAGCAGAGTATTTGAAGTTCTTTGTGGACAGAAATCATCAGTTGTGGTAACAAGCTCCGAGCGAGGGAGTCGTCATATCATTTGCAGTTGAATCACTGGACTTGTCTTGGGTTCAGACGTGTTCATCAAGTGGAATTCGAGACTTCCCCAGTCTGGATTCTGAAGGATCAGAATTCGGTCATCTCTAGATTCATTTGCTATTGACTTTCGCTCTTCTGCCTGTGACCTTAATCTTAGGATGACTTAAGGGAATCTGAAAACGGAAGTCACAGTGGCTGTTCATAATCTTTTTTTTTCTTACATGAAACTTGATGCATAGCCCTTTCCCCAAAAGAAATACCTGCTTTCACTGAGGCAAAGGTAGTATTCTCTCAGAACATAGCCAGCAAAGATCTGAATAAAGCCCTAAAGTTGAGTCCTCTCAGGTATTGCTTATATCAAAGTGGCTTAGAATTATTTCTTGGAGGAAAGCCACCAGGAATTCCACCCTAGTCAGTGTTAAGGTCTAAAGTGATATTGCGGCAACTCTGTGTGTTGACTGAGTATTCTATGCCACAGACCTTTATGTCGGACTTCAAAGTCCACAGGAAAGGAAACGTAATGGATTTCTTTGAGAGACAAAGTAAAGAGGATCGCCCTCTTAGGATCTACCCTGCGTAGATCATCTTTTTCTTTAGAGCACGGCAAGCGCCTGACAGTTGCCCTTCTAGACCCAGGAAATAGTCTGTGGTCTTGAGCTGGGGTCAAGACCTTGGTGAGAAAGGGTAGCATTCTCTAGAGTAACCCTGGCTGTAGGCCTGTGGGAGGTGGTACTCTGCCCAAGCTGGGAACTAGTCCCAATTCCTCTTGGAGCATACCAGCGGTGTCTGGATGACTTCCAATTGTGATTGGGGGAAAGGGTGTTGGGGATCCAGAAGTGAACAGGGTGAGATAAGCGGGGGTACTTCCTAGGTTGAAGTTTGGCACCAGAGCCTCATGTCTCTGGTCTCATGTCTCATGATGTGAGGACCAGTTATTTTGACAGCAATATCCATAAGTTATTTTGACAGCAATATCCATAAGCCAATCATTTTCTGCCTAATGTAACCACACTGTGAGGAAACTCTAAATATTGCTGTCCTGGCAGAAAGCAATATAGAAGGGTCTTTAGCCCTTACTGAGTCAGGAGTTTCAGACCCTTATGCCCCTGACTCTCAGTTTCCTGGCTGGGCAGTTTGGCAATGCTAACCACAAGTGCTGAGGATATGGTTTTACCCCATCCTGCAGGCGCTCCTGTCAGGTGTGAGGGAAGGTGGATATTTCAGACACTTCTGAGCTGCTAGTGTCTGCTAGCTGAGACTGAAACTTATTCCAACACCAAGGCAATAGAAAACTAAACAAAACCTGGTACCAGGAAGGAGTGGGGTCACTGCTGTGACGACACCCGGTATACTTTAGAAGCTTTTGGAATTGGCTTATGGCACAAGTTAAGTCTAGAGATGTGGGACTGGAGGCAGCCTAGGATGGTCCAAGCCAAGTTAATGGATGAGCCTGACCTCGGAGGACCACAATCCCAATAGGCACTCAGAGAAGGTCGTGCTCATGAGGCTTTAGATGGAAAAGCGGATCTCGTAGAGCTGGGGACCTGCTGCCACTTGTGCTCTACTTTCTCTCTCCAGACACTTGAGAGGCTGAGTTTGAAAAGTTATCCGGATAGAACTTCAAGTCAAAGTAGCATTTAGGTAGCACTGGAGTTGCTGTCTGCTTTTATATAGATCCAAATCAGTCCAGAGCAGAACCCAGTGAAAAGACTTGAACTTTCCATTCTGCAGAAAACGGGTGTACTTAAAACCTTAGCCAATGACGGTTTTGTTGCTAATGAGGTGATTGCCATTAATAAGCCAAAAGTGGGTGAGCACTTCCCTGGTCACACAAGGCCCTGGGTTTCCTGCTTTGACAAGGAAAGTAGAAAAAGGCCATTAAGGGCATTCTTGGCAACCAGCAAAACTCAAAGCCTCCCAGGCTCAGACTTCCGAGAGACCCGGGATGCACTACTTGCTCAAGACCACCTAGGAATCCTACGTCCCCAGGGTTTGTTTCCCTGTGCTGTGGGGTTGAAGCACTTGGGCTGCCATAGCCGAGGTCTGAGCGGGTCCCCGTGTGTGGCTCGCTCGAGGGGCAGACCTTGGCCTTGCTCATGTGATGATCCTTTAAGGTCTGTTGGATGTCAGAACTGTGGGGCTGGCATCAAGGCAAACCTGGGAGGCCAGAAACCTGTTTCCATCAGAAACCCACCAAGCATCACCAGAGGGTGGGCTGTGACACTGGGTGAAGTTGAAGCTAGAATGGAGACCTCAAAGTTGGGGATGCCAAGAACGGGGGGCATTTGCTGAAGGAAGCTTCAGGAAGAGCCAGCCCGTCTGCACCCTCCGATGCTCACATCCTCCCCCAGGTGTCCCTGATCCCAGGAGGAAGCCATAGGATTTAACGTCTCCCCTGCTGGGTTTTGGTCTCCTTGGGTCTGATCCTTCCTATCATCCTACTGCCTTCCAGAATTAGTGTGTACCCTGAGCCATCAAATCTTGGAAATAAGTGACTTGTTTCTTGGCTTTTAACTGAGGACTTGCAGCTAAAGTTCACCTTGAGGTGCCCAGATGAGTTTGGACTTGGACTCCTAAGCAATGCTGGGTCTGCCAAGGTTCTGGGAGACTCCTGAAGATCACTAAATGCAGTCCTCATTATAAGATGCACATGGGCCTTCGTGGGCCAGAGGAGGAATGCTATGGTGTGCCTCTGAAATGCCCCTCAGAAGCCATTCCCTGAAGGCTGTGCTGAGGAGGCTTTGAATTAAAAAGTGGTCCTCATGAAGCATCGGACCCTCAGCCATCCGTTATTGTCTGTATAAAGGGAAATAGGGTTAATGTGGCAGTATACATGGCGCAATCAGTGACCAAAGGTCAGTTGTGTCTGAAATCAAAGAATGGAAGGCAGTCTTGGGACCTGAGAATAGGACTTGCCACCCAAAGACCTGGAGAGAAACAGAATGGGAAACTCTGACATTTGACCTGCCTTGGTTGGCAGTCATGCGGCTTTGAGAATTTTTCTCTTATGCAGGATGATAACGATAAGCCTGCTGTCATGAGGTCCACAGGTGGGGGACTCGGCACTGACTCTGTTGCCTCTGTCTTCAATGAACCAGGAGTGCCAACTCTAATTCATCGCTGGCCCATTCTTGGCTTTTGTTAATGAGTTGGGTTTTGGTGGCTAAGAAAATAATGGTAGTCTCTGGAATCCTATGGCATGAGAGGTTTGTGTGGGGGGTGGTGGGACTCTCCAAAAGTCTAGGGCTATCCAGACTTCCCTTGAAGGAAAACTGTTGGCTCCTGGAGTCTAGTGGAAAGAGATAGAAGGACAAGAGAAATAAGGACGTTAGATAGAAAGACCTGAGTTTTGTGGTCATCCCTGCATGCTTGCCATAATTCAAGCTCTCCTGGGACATCCCTGAGACATGGAACCAAATGCCCCAGTACTGTGGCCTTGCAGGGGATGATCTTGACTCAGAGGTGAGGTTTCCTACCTCTGCTGAACCTGAGAAATCATCCCTTAACCTGTGGGGCTGAGGAATCCAACCAGTGAATCAAAGTGGGTTCGGCTGTTCCTTGGCTCTGCCTTTCCAGAGGGGATTACGGGAATCAAGGTCTGGTGAACACTAAGGACCAGGAATGATCCACTGATGGGGTCAATGTGCCTTTGCAAATGGAAGTGAATGTGAAGCCCTCACCTGGGGAGGATAAGCCCTTCCTGAACCAACTCCTAAGGAAGAGAAGTCCTCCTTGCAGATGCTGCTTATTTAACACACAGAATCTCTCCTCCCCTGGCTGTGACTCTAATGTTTCTGTGAACCAAAGCTTTTATACCCTGGGCAAGTGGAGAGAAGGAACTTTGATTCCCAGTTAATCCCTGATGGCAGACAGGAAACCACTGCATGAAGCCCACGGCCTAAAAGATGGCCCATTCTTCATGGTCTCTCTGTAGACTCGGGACTGTGTCCCCTGCCACTTCTCCTAGAACTGAAAGAGCAGAGAAGTAACCAGTGCTCATGGACCCAGCTGAGCTTGTAGCCCCGGAAGCCCAAAATGGTAAGGGAATGTAGTCACTGGTTGGGAAGAAAAGAACAAGATACCCCAGACTGCCATTTGCTCTGCTGAGGATTTTTCTTGAAGGCATCCTCTGGTCCCCTGGGGATAGGATCTCTTATACTATAGGATTCCAGAGGCTACATTTATTTTTGTAGCCACCAAAACCCAATCTCGTTAGCAAAATCCAAGAAATGGCCAGCGAGCAACTTTAAGTTGGCACTCACGGTTCATTGAGGACAGGGGCCAGAGTCTTCTGGGTGAATACAAATAGGTGACTCCTATGGAGCACAGGACAGGGTATAGCATGATCTTTGAGGTCAAACCAAACAATCACTCCCACGTGGAGATGTCATGTCGGCCTACTTGGGGCTTATCCCGAGTATGAGGAATGACCACTTATGGCGGCTGACATGGTATATGGTCCGTTCTTCCACTGGAGTCCCCCACACTAGGATGGCATCTCTGCCTGACCTAGTTATAAAGGAGTTCTCATGTTATCCCCACTACAGCTGTCTTTTAGGACCTTGCCATCGTTGTCACCTCTGTTGGTTATTCCTGTTTCTCAGGTTGTCACAAATATGCCACCTCTTCTACCACCACTGATTCCTCACCCCCTGTCCCTGCTGTGTGAGGCCCCTTGGCAGCAGTAGAAATGAAGTCAGGTGCATGGTCGTCTTTGCAGTGGAATCATTCATGGTCCTTTGTGTTCACTAGACAGAGATTCTTCTGACCCTGGTTGTCCAGTGGAATCCGCAGAATGGTTTGCATGTAACACATGGCTGAAAAGACTGGTGGCAGTTTAGGAACCTGGACTGTGCTCAGAAGCACCTCTTCACTAACAGTAATGAATTACCTGGCATCTTGACGTGTTCAGTGTCTGGAGCGTGTCCTTGCTGGGCCCTCCTGTACATCACTATGTGCACTTGTTCCTGAGGCTCTTGTAATCCTAAAGGCAAATCTCTAATGTCAAAGGATGAACCTTGGGCAGCTTGGGCTGTATGTGTGAACCAGAGGTGACTACACCTCTGCCTCCTCCAGGCATTGATCCAAACCCCCCAACTCCCTCGTACCCCTGAAGCCCACTGGAGAGACCAACTGTTCCATCCCCAGAGCTCGGCTGTGGAGTGATGTGGTTACCTCTGGACTTTGCTTGATGGTATGCATCTGTCCACCCACTGGCCTCCGCTTCCTTGAGTGGAATGATCCCAACCAGTAAATCCCAAGGGCGCTTTGTAGTAACCACTGGATCCCAGAGTCGATGCCAGGGGACCCGCTGAGGTCGCCTCCCACCACTTATTTCTTGGCAACAAATAAACCTCGTATCTTTGTAGAAATGGAGTAGATGAAAGTGAAGCTCAGTTTCCTACAGGAAGCCAGCACTTGGGTTAAAGCAAGTGTTAATGGGATTAGTGCCTAGATGGGTCTAGACTCATAGTTTAGTGCTGTTTGAGAGCAGAGTTGGCTCTTGTGGGATGAAACATGGAAGTGAAGAGGGAATAAAGAACCTTCCACTCCAGCTTAAAGCCTGACCATCTGCCAATTCCAAATGGCCCCAGACTGTATCCAGCTCACACCAAGGTAATTCCCCACAGGGAGCAGGAACCTGTCCAAATGGATGCACCAAGTGAGATTGCCTGTGTAGGAATGAGGCCTAGGGTACCTTCTTCCAAAAAGCAGATCTCTCAAGAGAACACACCAATATAAAGATGCTCTGCCTAATTACAATTGCAGAGACATATTTACTCTGTGAACACTCCCTAAGCTCCATACTTGGGATCTTCGCGCCTTACCAAATATAATAAAAAACTGTAAAACCACTAAAGTGTAAATACTGACCTGCGGGTCCTGCCTGTGATCCTATCACAATATATTTGCTAAAACTAAAATGACTCAGGGCTCATGGTAATCATGGAGCCACAGGAGTGGGAGAGGGGATCAGAACACACATGCCACCTCATGCCACTGATGCATGTTTTGGGATCACATTTTCCCTCTTCCCAAGTTGGCTCCCTTGAAGATGCAGAAAGGAATCTTTCTGCCCTACATAGATAACTTGCCCTCTGCATTCATCCAGCAAAATCTCAAAATTCCTACATCTCTTTCCCCACAAGAAGGGCTGAGGGGGCTGCCCTGTCTTCTGATCCACCCAGCTCCTGGCTACCCAGATGCCCGGCTGGGTCCTCTGCTGCTGCATCTGTTAGAGAGGCCATAAATCAGAGGCAAGGTCAGGCCTGGTCAGCTTGCTGATGGAATTAGAGTAACAAATGGGGAGTGGGGTGTTTAGATTAGTTTTGGCTCTGGAGCTGAAGGAGGAAGGCTGGCACTTAACTTCTTGATAAACTTAGCACCAACACGTCCTGGGTCAGCAATTATGGTTTAAAGATCCCTTAGAAGGGCTCAAGGTGGAACCTCCCTGAGCAGCTGTGTCCACCTGAGTAGCCCTGCCATGACTGAGAGGTGGGTGAGATCTGAAAGCAGGAGAGGGCCAACTGTGGATGATGTAAGGTACCTGCCAGTATGGAGCCCTGCCCAGAATGTGCTTGGGTACCACGAAGTCCACTCACTTCCTGTCTCCTTTCCCAACCCTCTTGCCTGGCCCCTCCCAGGGGGGACCCATCAAGAAGGTTTTAACCAGGAAATGGGCCCTCACTAGATGCTGAGTCTGCTGCTACCTTGATCTTGACACTCAGACTGAGATTTGTTTAAGCCACCCCCACCCCAGTCTGTGGCCTTTTGTCAGAGTAGCTCATAGAGACTAAGACAGGGACGACTTGATGGGTGGCCCAGAAGAAAGCTCTAAGGACCGTTCTTCAGGCAAAGAAGAAGCTACAGGGTACTGAACCATCTTTCATGGGTCAGTGGGGTGGGCATCTCTGGGTGGGGATGTCTAGGGACTTCGTGGTTCTATGTCCTTCTTGCATGCTACATGATTGGAGAAAGACCTCAGGTTGACTTTGAGGCTATTAGCATGATGCTCATAGGGACAAGGACTGTCTGAAGGGACAGGTGGACTTGAGTGGGCTGGGAGGATGGGAGACGTGCCTTGGATTCTAGCTACACACTTCCTAGCTTTGGCCTGGGTCGGCCGATACATGCTGAGGCCCTACTACGTATCAATGCCTCTCCTAAGCCAATTGCAAGAAGGCACTTGGCAAGAAAGCCCACTAGGCTCCGTGATTAGTGTGTAGGACAGGAGGAATGTGGGCAGGTTCAGGGTGTTTGAGAGCTTACTGGACATGCTGATGGACAGGATGTGGAAAGAGAGAGACTTCGTAAGGTGGCCATGTCAGATCTTGGTTGGGTCCCTAAGGAAATAAATGCAGAGATGGAGACTGGAAAGAGGCTTGTTGGAGACAATTCCCAACTGTGTTTAGTGCTACCTCATCTTGGGAGATCAGCTGCTATGAGAGTGTTCACACCACAGAAACTGTCAGATACTATAACCTGAGCAGGTTGTTAAACGTTGCTGGCATGCCAACGGTGTCTGCAAAAGAGATGGGGGCAGGAAGCGGACCTGGGCAGAGAGCCTCTGCCCAGGAAGCAGACCTGATGGTCCCCATTAACTCGGAGTAGCTAAGAGCCGAGAGTACCTCTCTATGGAAGAGTGCTGCAGAGGGCAGACATGCCCCACCATGTTCAGCCTGTGAGTTGGGGCTGCCCAGGAAGATCCCAGCTCAGCCTGAAAGCAGAGATCGACCCTAGAATCTCAGCTAATGGCATTTCGGCAGCTAAATAGAAAGATGATTTTTTTTCTTTAAATAAAAAATATGACCCAAGACATGTCTTGAAACGTGTACACTGAGGGACAGGCTCAAGCTAATGCATTTCTCTGGCATTCTTGTTTTCTGTGATAAGAAAGCAAAATCGACTCTTTCCAATTTTCCAGAAGGCGATACTTTGTTAACAGACTTTTTCTATGATACAACAGATCTCCTGAACTTGTTCTTATCTGACACTTTGTATTTGACCAACATCCCTCCACCACACTCACCCATTAGCGACCATTCTACCCTGCTTCTGAGTTCAACATTTTTAGGATCTACATGTGAGATCCCTTTGGGAGGGGTCTGGGAGGTTCACCTGACTGCTCTCCAGCATGTGTGCTAAGAAGGGGGTAGCTGTACCCCAGTCTTCCTGCTCTCCATGGTGGGGTATGAGGGAGAGGGGAATTCATGTCCTCTAAGGGGAGGACAGAAGGCACAATCACTAGGATTTATAAGATGCCGGGGGTCAATCCCTGTCTCCATGGCTTCCCCTCCTATCTAGACCAGATCTGTTTTACTTCTGGCCTGTGCCAGATAGCCTGTGTCTGGCTTTCAACGGAGTTCAGCCCGCAGAGACGAGGCAGGACCTTAGGGTGGGAGGGAGCGGTAGGACAGCTAGTCTCCAATAGCAGGAGCTTTGCCCTTTCTCAGTCCTCTAGATGCGGTTCCCCAGAGTGACATGGTTCCCTTTGTCCCTCAGGTCTCTACTCATGTGCCACCTTCTTCATGAGACCTTCTCTATCTTAATTAATGTTGTAACTTTGCCCCCCCACCTCCTTTATTTTCTCCACCCCAAAAAGGATTTCTTGGTCTTCCCCACTTGGAACCCAGAGCTCCACAAGGGCTAGGATTCTGCATCTGTCTCTGCTAAATCCCCAGCAGCTGATTGACTATCTGATGTAAAACTGTTTTTACCCCGTATCCCTTAAAGTGGGAATACCATGTGGGAGGTGCCCTGGGTTGGTGCAAGGTGGGCACAGAAGGCCCGGTGGTGTCAATCACTGGCCCCAGCTTGAAGGAACATGTCAAGAAGCTCAATAAAGGCCACTTAATATGGAGAAGCAGTTTTAATATGGAGGAGCAGTAGCCAAGCCCTTAGAGATGTTGGAGCAAACGGGGTAATAAGACCCCACACACATACATCTCCCGCAGAGATTATCAACAGACAGAAGCCACCACCATTAAGGCTGGTGGGGGAAAGAGGTGGCACCACCAGAGCCCACAAGTTTGAACCTCCAGGTTGGAGCTAGAGAAGCTCTGGGTTGTCACAACAGTAGTTGGTGACCATAGAGGGAGGGGGCTGGCAGTGGGCACTGGACCAAAGAGACAACTCAAAGGGGTAGATGGATACAGGCTCCCCTGCTCTCCAGGGTAGGAGCATGTGCGAGGGGGAGTGGATGGCATGGCGAGATGGGAAGCCAGAGAAGAATCAGAGGCCAGACTTGACCTTCTAGAACATTCTAAGAACCATCCACAAGATTGCGTCCATCTCTTACAAGGGCAATGACCTAACACCTTCCTCCAGGCCACTTCTCCTGAGGGTTCCATCGCCACACATGGGGTGCCAGGCTTCCTTGGGAACCGTTGGAAATGGACCAACCACACAAAAATCATAGCCGTCTCTGAAGGAGAAGCATGTGTTCCGAGGGAGCCTGGGAGTGGGGTAACTCTTCCTGTCTGGACTGGACTTGTGCACCCCCACTTGGCGAGGGCTGGGTACACAGTCCTGGGCTGCAAGTGTGCTTATATCTGGGGATCAGATTGCTACAGACTGACCTACGGTGGCTTGGTGGGGACAGATGGCCCCGTGACCCATCGCCCTTCAGCAGGCTAGCTTGGGCTGCTTCATGTGAGAACAGCTTATTTTCTCCCCTCTTGTATCTAAAGCAGAGGAACACCACAGTGTGCTGCCCCAACCTCTTAGAGAGGAGCCAACATACCCCTAGGTGAGTTTGGGGTCATGATGGCTTGTGGATCTGTTCCCCAGAAAATGCCCTCAATGCAGATAACAATGTCACCCACCTAACTCTTCCCAGGGCCACCTCCATTCCGGGGTTAGTCTAGGAAAGGTGTGAAGCCCACCTCCCCTCACCTCAAATTAGGGTAGTTCTGGGAGATCATCCTGGGGCCATTGCTATCCATGGGTCAGCAGAGGCCTCTGACAGGTGCATTACCCTCTAGTTTCTCCAATGGGTAGCCCACTCTTCTGCCTCCAATTCCACATGGGTTGTGTTCCTGAGGTCCCACCTGGGAACTCAGCCTTCCACCTGTGCCACTTGCTGTGAGAAGGATCTGATACCACTTCAATATTTACCAGCACGCCACTACTTCCATGAAAACCACCAGATTTCCGGGGAGAAATCCTGATTTCATGTCAACCAACTTCCATTGTGCAAATTATTCCTACCATGGCAATTCCAAACTACCACCTGGAAGTCTCTGCATGTGAACTCAGTGAGAGATTTGCAAAATCCCTAATCAATAGGAGCTGACTCTGGGAGAAAACTTGTCCTGAGCCAGCCTTCCCATGCACTTGTCAGTGGAACAAAAATATCTTGAAGCAACCTGTGTCTACTTTCTTGCCTTACTAGTGAACGGATTTTCTGTCTAAGCTGCAGTCTGAAATGGTCGAGTGGACTCTTTGGCAGAACAGGCAGGAGGCATGGTGGGGACAGTGCAGCCTGGTTTGGGACAAGGTTGGGTTGGAGAACACAATCACCCTGAGCTGGTTCCCAAAGAAATGAGGCTGAATTCCCACCACAAGCATGAAGAACAGGGGATTAGGTAGGAGAAGGGCTAGATCCAGGGGTTTAACTAACAGTGACATAGGAAAGTCAACTTCTTAAGTTTCCGTGGTAAGATGCAAACCGGGGGGACCCAAGGGGAACTTCTGTACTATCTGAATGCAGGCCCATGACAGATGGGCTGGGGCATGTGCTAGGATTGTGGACTTCTGGCCAATTTCACGTCCCCGCTCTGCCACTGAGCAGCTGGATGTTTTAAGAGAACAGGGTGAAGTTCCCTAACCCTTCACCTCAACTCCCCCACCTGTGACATGGGGTTGGTGGAACCAGCCAGTGAGCTGTTAAGAACTCGATGCATGACAGAGGCTTCATGTGGTAAATAGAAATGGGAGGCTGCATTGTACAATCGGGACCTGCCACTCAAACCGCCCAACTGTCCCCTCAGGACAATTCATCGCAATTTGATGGCCTGATCATCACCCTGTTCTGCCTGAGGGGGGCCAGTGAAGGTCTAGCCTACTGCTTTCTAAGGGAGCTTGAAACACGTGGGCAGACTGGGCATCTTGCTCACACCCCAGGGCTGCAGTCTTGCCCCTGAGTGTGGGTGCTGGCCTTGGCCACTCTACCCCCAAGTTAAATCAACCCTGGGCTTTCTCGGAATGGCTACAGACATTCCATGTAAACCTTCCTATGACAGGAATGAATTGGGGATGACATAAGTGCCCATCAAGAGGGGGTGACTTAGGGGTCCACCCCCACGGGCTGGCACCAGCCAGTGAATGAGGCTGGACAGGTGCCCGTGTGGACTGAGCCCTGTAATGCTCTGGGTGAATCTGTGCATTCAGGGTGGGCTACAGCCCCCCCCAAAAATGCAAAGCAATCGAAGGTGTGTATTTACATAACTGTAGGAAACAGAGGACTAGAATGGGGGAGTTGGGAGTCTGCTATCCAGAGCTGTGGCCACTAACGATGTGGACAAGTGAGCGCTCAAAGTGCAGCCAGTGTCACTGAGGAACCCAATGCTTCTCTTGTGGTTCACTGATGTTGAAACTGCACTGTCACCTGACAGGTGCCGAACTGCGTGGTGTAGGGAGGAAGGTCCAGAAGGTGGCAGAGGATGGATGGTCAGGGAGAACTATTTTTTGTGGCCTGGCTTAAGAAATAAAACCCTGTATTGTATTAGAAATATTCTCCAAAAGTGCTGGCTGGCTCTGGGCTCCACATGTGGGAACTTCCATGGGGATGGGAAGGCCGAGCCCATAGGAGCAGGGTAGGCTGGAGACCTGCTGCTGTGGGGCCTCCGCATGTGTCTGAAGACTGCAGGGAGCTTTGGACAGAGACCCAGCTGTGTTCTGTTGAAGGGTGGCAGAGACTCTGGTGCCTGAGGCCCCTTCTAGTACCTCTATGAAAACCTATGGGCAACGGCCACCTGCCACCTTGGCCCATGTGACTTTCCCGAAACTCGTTGCCTTGGGAGGCCAAAGAGGTTTCCCTACTTCCATTTTTAACTGCAAAAAAAAAAAAAAAAAAAAAAAAAAAAAAAACTCAGAAACCCCACACTTAGCTTCGTGGCCGGGATTTTGCCAAGTGGGACCGAGGGCTTCTGACTTGCCCCCGTCTGTTCTACTGGGTGGGAGCTGGTCAAGGTTACTGCCCTTGGAGAGCTCCATAGAGCACCATGGAGCCTGGGGAACCCAGATTGTGTTTTATCTCTACGTTTTTGTGTCCTCACTATAAGCACTTGGGGGAATCCTTTCTCATGAGTTGTTCTGAACCTGTTTATCTGCCGATTCTGAGAATCAGTAAGAATTGAGTGGTCTTAAAATTCAAGGAATTAAAATCTACCATTAGTGCGTGGAAACTCAAAATGCAGGAAGCACAATGAGAATAGAGCTGCTGGTAGCAGAGTCTTGGATGCTAATGGGAGTTTGGTCTTTGCCCATGTGGCATTGGGAGCCCTATAGGGCTTAATGCAGAGAAGTGGGGTGAGGTACATTTAGAAGACCTGAGTGGCTAGTCCTGGGAATGGGGACTGGAGAAGAGGCTGGGAAGGCAGGAGATGGTTGGAGTTGTCCAGATGGGAGAGGACAGGGGCTTGGGGGAGCATGGCTGCTTCCCTCTCTGCTTAACAGACAGCAATGACGGGCTGTGGGAGGAACTCTACCAGAGTTCAGGAGCCTCATGGAAGAAAAGTAGAGGCAGCCTCCCAAGTCTGAGCATCTGGTGCTCGGTACCCCTGGCTGCAAGGAGGGTGGCAGTGTTCTTGGTTTTGCCAGGAAGTGCAGGCAATCCTGGAGGGGCCGAGCTCGTCTTGCACGCCTAAAGTGATAATGCTCGACCTCCATCCCAAGGCATTCTTTGAGGTGGGATGTGGGCACCAGGACACCTCAAAATCTCCCAGGTGATTCTACTGCAAAACATGGGCACCACTATTTAAAAACTGTCAAGTGTCAGCTGGTGGGCCAAAGAGATGACGACCCAATTTTAATCCCCAACACCACCCTTTGAAGGTGGTTCTCACCTGTCCAAGGACAGGTGGTCATGTCTGTACCTGGCCATCTGACCCAGGACTGCCATCTTACAAACCCTTCAAAGCTTCCCATGGGGCTCCAGGGAGGCAGAAATAGAGTGGCCAGGGGCAGAGGTCCCCTGGGAGGGACTTTGCTACCCGCACGGGTGCAGATTTTAAGCTTCTCACTATTGGACTCGCATGGGTTGGTGGTGAGACACACTGGATGGGATCCGAGGACAGGGGCTGGCATCAGGCACGGCTTCCTGGGAAGGCTGCTGAAGACTCTTGCCTCAGGTGGGGACTTTACATGAGTGACTCGTTAACCACAGGATGGAGGTGTTGGTGATCGTCTAGGATTCAGCAACCATGGAACACCCCCTTGTCCATCTTGGTCTTGGTCACTCTGCAGGGCTTGCTAGCCCTTCAATCCTCCTCCACTGTGGCCCTTCCCTGATCCAGAATCGAGCAGGCCACATAGTTTGATTCTTCTAACTGGATTCTTACCCTATCCTAAGAATGGGCCAGGGCGCGTCCTTCGACCTTGGACTTGGTGGTTTCCAGCTTGTGATTACAATGAGCAAAGCTGCCGAGCTCATCCTCGGCCATGTCTGTGGTGCAGGGGGTGGAATTGCAGCCTGAGGTGTAGAGACATTCACGTTGATCTCAGGGACTGTCATCGAACTGGACTGAGTGGTGTAGATGTTCCCAACAAGAGTGCCTGAGGACCTCTGACAAGTTCTGCCTACCTAGGAATGGCTTGTTTCCACATTCCAGAATGTTCTAAAGTTCCTTAAGTTCTTTCATGTTCATTTGATCCTCAAACTTATCCCTTGAGGGGAGAGGGTGGTGGGACACCCGTGCTTCGTGGATAGCAAACTTAGGCTCTCATAAGTCACACCCATGGGACCGGGCAGTTCCAGACCTTGTCTCCTCTGAACTTGGTAGCACATTACCTCCAAGATCAGAATTTCCTCCACGGTCTGTGAGGCTTCCCCTCCCCACCGCAGCACAGAGCGTCACCTGCCCCAGGTGGGGAATAGCTTTCCCTGTAGCAGTTGGACTCCGTCCTAAAAGCTCGTGGCCATGTGGTTTCTGTAATTCCAGACCGTTCCAAGGTCAGCCTCCAACTTAAAGGTACAGGCTGCTTCGGGCTTAGAATGGGACCGAGTGGTCCAATGCTGTCACCCAGGGAACATCTCTCAACCTTGCTGAGCCTGTTTTGGTCCCTCTGAAGATGGGAACACAGAGCACTTGACTGGAGCTCTGGGGAAGATGGGATGAGCTCATGACACATGGCATCTGACCCCTCTATTAGGACTTCTAGAACACGCAGAATATCGCCAGCTGCCCCCACCTCAAGAAACAGAACACATCTAGGAAATCTAGATGGAGCAGAAAGATGCAGAGACTCACGAATTGTTGTTCTGTGTAACTCAGAAATCCACAGCCCGAAGGTTGAAGACTCTGCGTGGGGAGGCAGCTAAGGGACCACTTAGAGCGTGGCCTGTCCCTGTCTCGGTGGCTCTGGGATCCACACTTCCTGACTGCCAGTGCATCAGGCAAGAATAAAATCCCAAATGGATGATAATCCAATCCAAGGACAAGATAGATCCTCAGTGCGAAGCCACTCCGTAGTTGACCCAAGACGCTGGCTACGTGCTCCTGGGAGCCCTGGGCTCCTTAGCTGGTGCTTTGCACCTGAGCAGTTGACATAGGCTTGGGAACCCTCCAGGGGCAGAAGGAAGGAGAGCATGGACTTCTCCAGGCTGCACTCCCTCTCCCAGCACAGCTCATATGCAGGGTGCGCCCTCGAAGCCCACTTCCTTTTCCTGCAATGGATTCCACCAGACACTGAACCCCAAATGGACCCATTGCAGCATGCGAGCCTTTGTAAGACCCACGCAAAGATGTAAACGGGGACATGAGGTTGAGAAAGAAGGTGAAGCAGCTCACCACAAAGTCAAATTGGAAGGCCAAACCTAAAACTGGCTAAGATGAAGGATATTGATCACGGTCCCTTCCTCTTTGCTCCTAGCTGACCCCCTAGGTGCAAAGGGCTGGGTGTCTTGGTACTAAGGGAGCCATAAGGCCAAGACAGAAGATCTCGGCAAGAGGCCCCCCAGTCACCATTCTAGCTTATACCTGAGCAGGGACCCCCATGCCACTCTGCCCTTGGGGCTTCAGACTGGGCCCAAGGGCCAAGCTCCGACTCCCCTCAGCACGCTCTGTCGAGAGCACAGACAGGTTAGCTCCCGGCACTCCCTGGTGTGGCTTCTTGTTGGAGAAGGCCCTCTCCCTCCCTGACTCGGGTAGTGGGGGCCGCCACTGTCCTGTAGTTACTCCGAGTGTGGTCTCCTCTCGGGCCAGTTTGCACCAGCCTCGAAGTGCCCCTGAAGTTTCTAGGGGAACTTGGATGGTGTCTAGACTTTTGGAAAAGGAAGCAGTTATGGGACGTGTGATCCCTGGGGTCTGCCCCCATGGAGCATCCAGAATCATGCAGGGGACAGCCAGAGTGACCTCTGTCGGGGTCCAGCTGACTGGTCTGCACAGTCGAGGATGTGAACTCTGGCCTACAACTGTCTCCTGCAGAACTCCTCCTGAACATCTCTCCCTGAGCCTCATCCTTCCTCTCCTGTGAGATGGTGATGGGAGTCCCCTTTCACGGGCCGTTGGGATTTAGTAACTTCAGATGGCAAAGGGCTTGGGCCGACCCATGATTCTGGGCTAATCCCGAAAGCAGCTGAGTTAGTGATGGGCATATTGGTGCCTCTCCCCCTCCCTCCACGTGACGTCTCCGCCCCCTTCAGATCCCACGTCTGTTTTTCCTTCCTTTACATCCCCTGGTGAAGGAAGGACCCAATTGGAGGAGGCCCAGCCCATCTGTTTTAAAATTCAGGGAAAGATGCCAAAGGCCTCCCCAGTTGGGGCCTCGCTGCCTCTGATAAGGAGGACAGGGTGAATTCTGAAAATTAAACAAATCCTGGTGTCTTTGAAAGGTCAGTCTGCTCTGAGGTTGGCCGTCCCACCCCAGACAGACTGCGGGGCCGCCAGCCGGAAGGAGGGAGTGTCAAGAACAGATGAGACCAAAGGAGAGGAGGCCCGAGAGGAGGCCCAGATGTGACTCCCACAGGTGAGAGGCCTGTGAGCTGAGGGAGAAGCCTCTCCTGAAGCTGGCCATCTCCAGGCTCCTTTGCAGAACCCACAAGGTGCCAGAGTCTGGGGACAGTGTCCCTCCCTGGAAGAACCCACCTTCTGGGGCAAAGCCAGCGCTCTCCTCCCTGCTGACAGCAGATGGGAATGTGTGTCTGGGGCATAGCGTCTGTCCAGGGCTCTGCTGACCCTGCTTGGGGCTGCTCCTTCCCTCGGGAGCTGAGGGACACTAGCAACCAGTCACGTCTAGATGTGTACGCGTCCCGGAATGCACACAGCAGTAGGGCCAGGGGACGTTTGCCAACGGCTTTGCCCCTGTGTGTGTGGCAGGCCATCTGGGCCACTGGGAACCCGATGAGCCTGGGAGGTAAGAGGACCCCCCAAGAGTCTGAGAGAATGATGCCAAGCTTTGAAAACGTGCCCACGAAACGTGGCCTGGACCACTAAGCCACGTGTGGGCCTCGTCTCAATCCTTAAAGCGGCTGAGTTAGTGATGGACGCTCTGGTCAGATGTCACATGTCGATAGTTGGAGGTGTTGGATCCCGACAGTGCCACCCACAGCTGGGGAGCTTCGACTCAACCTTGCCCCAAGCCTCTGCTCCCGATGGCTACCCATTGCTGCTCCCTCCCCATCTCACCCTTAAGTCCCCATGAAGGGCCTCTGGAAATGGCTGGTGGAGTCGAGCCCCTCCCTTCCCCAGGTGTACAGAAGGGGTGGGTTGTCCGATCGGGCAGGGTGCCACCAAGTTCTGCACCTCCTGGTTTTTCTTGTTGGCATAAAGGCTTCTCATGTGGCCGAGACGTGAGATGTGGACTTGGCATCCAAAAAAGTGCAGTCCAGCCGGGAGGGGATGTCTCCAGGGAGTCGGCCCCTCCTGGCATCATCTAACTTTGGTCTTTGGACTTGATAGAAAGGGGGGCAACCGGCAGCACTGACGCCCGCTGATTCTATCCAGAGGACTCACGGGCCGCCAGCCGGAAGAAGGGAGTGTCAGGAACAGAAACAGGTGGAAATCCCTGCTCAGCCTGTGACCTCAGACAAGTTGCTTCATTTCCCTAAACTCCCATGTAAAGGGCCTGGGGGTAACAGCCACCTCACTGGGTAGCTGTGAGGTATGGAGAAAGCAGATCCAGCAGGTCAACCTGTTAGTCATTCTGTAATGTCCACCTGTGATAATCAACTTGGAGGCTCATGTATTTTGACTTGGCTTTGGAGGTTTCCAGTGTGATTGGTGCCTCGTGGGCTTTGTCAGGCTGCCAAGCACCAGGTTTCTCAGCTGGGATGCAAACATGCCATGTGGGCGGAGTTCCCGTGGGTTGCTCAAGGTCACTGGGGGGGGGGGGCTTGGGATGCAAGAGGAACTTTCACACTATGCTGCTTACATTTTTCACTGTGCCGTGAGTGAAAATGGTCCTTTGACTCTGAACACTTGTCAAAAATTGACATAAGCTTGTGAGATCTGGGGGGTCAGAATGCAGTGGTTATTGGAAAGCGAGGATGACTATTGCAGATCAAGCCAACGTAGGATGACTCCACCCCTGGAAATGGGCACGTGGAGCTTCACATGTCTGGTAGATCTTTAGTACCCAGAGGATGCTTTTAAAGCTGTCAATCCTTTGGGATCTGACATTCAAACCTTTACCTGCATGTCGCGTCTACCCACCAGCAGGAATGACGACAACAACAGGATTCTTCTTTAACACGCTTTATTGGGAGCATCCATTAGGTATAGATGAGAGGAAAGACCCCGAGCCCGAAAAAACCACCCCTTATATACTTCAACTGCAGCCCTGCTCGTACACCATTGGACAAAGAGCGCATAGCAACACAGCAGCAGCCAATAGAATGATAGACCCAGCACTTGCACACAAGGCAAGAGACACCCAGTTCCAGCTTGTGCAAAACAACAAGCACTTCTTGAAAACAGTTTGTTCCAGGAGCTGGACAATTGATACATTCCATTCTAGGGAGTGACTGAAAACAAAGAACTGGGTCTCAGCCCAAGAATTAGGCTCACGCCCACACAAGGCAGCACAGCAAAATAGCTCACCACAGTTCCCCCTTTTTAGTTTTGTTCGAGCCATTTGAAATTCTCCCGATCCAGGAAGTGTCCTCATGATGACCCCTCCGATCAAGGGTGGCATTCAAAGGCCAAACAAGGAAGTCACCTTTCTGAGTGCAATGGGCAACATTTACCCTTCAGAGTGCAAAGGCTGTCTTCCTAAGACATGGAAGCCTTCCAAGGTGCAATGACAACAAGGTCACTTGGTGTGCAAAGGCCATCCACATCAAAACAGGGGTTTTAGGATTTTGCCAAGCTGGCTAGCCAAATTTGTGGGGAGGCCCCAGGTTCCAGCGCAGCAAGCGCCTGAACTACCTTGACTCTATCACTCTGCTGCATGCGTCGCATACGACAAATCATCCAAAGGCATAAGACAAGGCCACAAAGAAGCATAGCACTAAATAAACCAACCCCTACCCACTCTTTAAAGTAGGAAAATATAGAAGAAGCCCAGGAGGCGAAGTCTGCAACAGAAAGAGGTTCCACGTGTGTTCCATTTAAGTTGGCAATCTGAGACAGCAGTTCTTGAGTGAGTCACTCTCCTTCCTGGGTCCAGTTTCCCTGTAAAAATCTAGACAATCTATTACTCTGTTCCACGGAAGCAGTCATATTGTAATATAAAGGAGTAACACACACATACTTATAATGAGATACACATCCTAACTGAGTAATTTTATAAACTTCCTCTACTTGTTCTTGTATTATATCTACTCTTTGATTAAGCAAGTAGATACCAGCAGTAAGATGTCTATTGATTTCTTCCACCGTAGTTAAGGCTTTAGCTGTTTGATCTACTACACTATTAATGACTTGAGCTGTTTGTACCTGAGAGGCCATAGCTGTGGCTGCAGTGGTAGCTGCTGCGGCAGACGCCACAATAGCTGTAACTATAGCAGCTGTAATGCCGAAATCTCTCCTTTCCCTGACCAACTGTACCAGGGGAAAAGAACTAGGATCGGCCTCAACTGGCATGGGCACAAAGGTCGGAATCCTTACCAACAAAGCCAATGACAAGGAAGTATTCCAACACTGGGTTAAATAACACTCTTTTACAGTACAATTAACTATAGTAGAATTGTCAGTATGATTAACAAGTAAGAACATGAATGGCGGCTGAACGCATATTTCAGCAGCAGGAAAAGAAATATTATAGAATTCTTCATTGATAGTGATATTTGATAAGTATTTTTTGATCCCAAATTGACATGCATTTCCAGAAACATTTTTAATCCAATGAACTCCCTCGTTTAAATAGGCTATAGCGGAGAAGTCTGTTCCCGCTCCCACCTCATTATATAATACCCAAGAGTACCAAGGCCATCCTGCCAGATTTGTCCTAGTAGAATTTCCACTAATATTAAAAGAAAACCCCCTGAGGGGAGGGGACAATTGGAAACCCGGGGCAACTTGTTTTTCTGGAACCAGAGGACTCTGACAAGGAGTAAACTCTGGCGGAAAGGAATAATCGGGTGAACATCGTGGCCCAGGTCTCATTTTGGTAGCATTTGGTGTCCCCTGAAAGGACAAGTTTTTCTTAAATGTCCTTTACGGCCACAATTGAAGCAAGAAGAAGAATTTTGGTTTCCTTTGGTTGCCGCAACTACTGCCGCAGCTAACCCTGCATTTGTCAAAGGACCTTCTATCTCTCTGCATGCCTTTATCCAGTCCTCCAATCCCTTTTCTTTCCATGGTGTTATTGCCCTTTTACATTCTGTAGTACACTGTTCATACACTAACTGCTTCACTAGGGGCATCGCCTGCTCCGTGTCCCCAAAAAATTTTGAAGCTGCTTGAAGCATTCGGGCGACAAAATCTGAAAATGGCTCAGCTGGGCCCTGTATGACTTTTGTAAGATTCCCTGTTGTTTCACCTCTATTGGGGAGAGCCTTCCAGGCACGTAAGGCCAAAATATTAATTTGTTGATATACTACTAATGGATAAACATTTTGATTTTGGGCCCACTGACCTGTCCCGGTCAGCATCTCCACATCCCAGGCTTGTTGACCATCAGCCGCATTCGCATGAGCCTGTTGTATAGCGGCATCCAAGTATAATGATTTAAAATCAAGATATTGTCCCATGGAGAGACAAGCCTTTGCTAAATGATACCAATCCATTGGTGCCATAGCATTAAGATATAAGCGTTCAAGCAATGCAATTGTAAAAGATGCTGTGACACCATTAGTCCTGACAGATTCAGCTATGTCTTTAACTAATTTATAAGGAATGGGCTCAAAATATCTCTGTCCCTGTGCATCCTCAAAGACAGGATATGCACCAACAGGATATGCCCCCTCCTCCTCCAGCTTCCTCCAAGTACTGCGTTTTATGAAGCCACAAGCTCCGCCTGGAGCAGTGGGTGGAGACCCTTTACGTGGCAACAGTTGTTTAGCTACAGAATACGCCGGAGGCTTCGGAGGAAGAAGGGCGGCGGCCATTGTCGCGTCATAGCGGCCATGCTCATATTCAGCCACCATTTTCTCTAAGCTTTGTTCTTCTTCTGGGGTAAAGCCTTCTGACTCACCTTCCGACTCAGACTCATCTGAATCAACTATCTTTAATTTACGGAAGGCAGATAAATCTGGATAGAGTTTCGGGCGTGCTCCTAACGCTGGAGTCACGTCCTTTTGTTCCTTGAGTGCACTTTCACTTAACTTTGCATTAGATCCCCTTTTTTGTTTTGTTTCATGTCTTTCTTGCTTAGATTCCTCTGACTCTGACCCAGTATCCTGATGCTCCATCAAAATCTCCTGTCCCCTTTTAGTGGTTTCAGGAAAACAGACTGATATTGACCCATGATAGAGCACTATACTAAGCCAGAGCCACCGGATCAGGGGATTACTTACCGGCGCCACCGCTCCGCGTGTAAAGTTCTGAATCCTCCCGCAAAATATCGGGGGTCCCCTCGTAGCCGACAGATGACAATTCCCAGGTCTCGGCACCACTTGTCGCGTCTACCCGCCAGCAGGAATGACGACAACAACAGGATTCTTCTTTAACACGCTTTATTGGGAGCATCCATTAGGTAAAGAGAGGAAAGACCCCGAGCCCGAAAAAACCACCCCTTATATACTTCAACTGCAGCCCTGCTCGTACACCATTGGACAAAGAGCGCATAGCAACACAGCAGCAGCCAATAGAATGATAGACCCAGCACTTGCACACAAGGCAAGAGACACCCAGTTCCAGCTTGTGCAAAACAACAAGCACTTCTTGAAAACAGTTTGTTCCAGGAGCTGGACAATTGATACATTCCATTCTAGGGAGTGACTGAAAACAAAGAACTGGGTCTCAGCCCAAGAATTAGGCTCACGCCCACACAAGGCAGCACAGCAAAATAGCTCACCACACCTGCAGATTACAGGCTTAGGGGTCATAGGAAGGTGGTGGTAAGCTTGTCCCTTTTAGCTTCCTGGATCGATTCATGGAGAAACGGAGGAGGCCTTGATCAAATCCCAGGTTTATATCTGAGGCATCATGGAAAAAACAGCTGTGTGAAGTTACAACCTGGTTCCAGATCTCCGCCCTGCTGAAGGACAGAAGAGGCTGAACACCTGAGGAACTTTCTGGAAGCAGGATTATTGGCTGCAGCCCACCAGTCCAGAGTGTGGCTCTTGCCTGAAACATTCTCTGGACAGAGATTCTAGGAATTCTCTGACTTTTATCCCCTGGAGCAGGGGGGGAGGGGCATTCACATAACAAGTTTCTCTGTTCCACTTCCTAGACCAGACACAGGTTTCGCAAGTCTTATGTGTTTTTTTTTTAAATCTTTTTGTACAACAAGTTTGCAGATGGTCCTCAATCCATGAGGATGAAATAATCCTATAAACATCATTTCAAAATACCAACTTCTATCCAAATGGGGAAACCCACCCATGCCACAACTGCAACACTACATTGCTCACCTTCTGAATGATCATCTGTCTACCCAGACTAGTGTCCACTGCTGAGCATATTGCTGTCCACAATAGCCTCCTGTATGCACCTGGTATCTCTCAGAGCAAGGGGAGGAGATATGCTCCCCTCTGGAGTCGGGGCTAATCTTGGGCCTTACTTGAATCAACAGGGTATTTGGGGGGGGAAGGCGGGGGGAGAGTGATGTTCTGAGCCCTTAAGAGAACTTGGCAGCTGTGCCTTCTAGAAACCCAGACACCATGTTGTAAGGAAGCCCATGCCACTCTGAGGAGGGTCCAGGCAGAGACCCTGCGTCTGAATCACCAGCTAAAAATTATGCAGGCAAAGGACTCTGGCTGACAATATCCTGGGACAAAACAACCACCCAGCAGAACCCCGCCCAATACCAGACACCTCCCCCCATGAGAAACACGTGGGCACTGTTTTCTGCGGCCACTCTTCTGGGGCGCATTTTTATGCAGCAATCATTTTGCTCCTGTCGAAGGAGGTAAGCTCCTGAATTAACCCACCGTGTTTCTGAGCCTAGCCTGGTCTACCTGGCCCTCAGTAATGGCTCAGAGAGGGTGACAGCCATTCACACAGGTTTGAGGGTGTCTTCACCAAAGTCACAGCCCCCCTGTGGCTTGGAGACTATCTGTGTTCTTGAATTTTGTCTGGAGTTATCGGAAGTGGCAACAGTGTTGTAGACCAGGTGACGTGGAACGTTCTCACACCTGACCAGGGTCGGCCCCCTTTCCAAGGGGTCTCCATCTCCCCCAAGCTCTGGCTACTGTACTTTCAGTTGGGAGGTGCATGCTTATCCCCATCCTGTAGCAGGAACCCTTCAGCTTTTGCTCGGACGAGCAGCTATTCTAGCCACATCTGTCCCCTGTGTGGCTGGGCACACGGTGTTTTGTGCTCCCCCTTCCCTATAACCCCCAGCCTCGCTCACCAGCTCTGGCAGTGGGCGAGGAGCAAGATGCCCAGCCTCCTGCACCAGTGGCCTCCCTTATCTCCTCCATGTTGGAGCTGTGTTCCAACCCCTCCCCCAGGCTGGGCTGACAGGCTCCTAGTTCGCACTTTTCCCAAGCATTGTCCACTTTGGGAAGGGTGGTGGGGCCCAAGAGCAGCTATATAAATAGACAAATGAACAGTGCTGACAGCTGGACACTGTTTTACAAACCCCGGCCCCCACCGAGCCCCGGGGGTTGCTGGGTAGAGCAGAAAGGTGAGGCCATTCTCCAAGGATGGAAACCCGAGTTGGCATGTGTGGGCAGACTCTGCCCAGAGGACAGTGCATTCCAGGTCTATTGGCCATGGTGGGGTCACACCTCCGTGGCCTGGGGTACGGCTCAGGAAGGCTAGCACACCTCTCTGAACTTCACTTTCCTCCTCTGTAGAGGTAAATATCTTGCTGTCTGTCTTGCTAATTCTCCTCAATGGATCACCACGCTCTGTTCACAACAGCCCACGTTTATCTGTAGGTCAGGCCATGAGCGTTGGTTAGCCAAAGCGTCTGGAACAGGGTCTCAGGAGGCTGGACTCAAGGTGCCGGCTGGGGCTCATCAGAAGGTTCCACTATGCCAGGCGCGGTGGTGCATGCCTGTAATCTCAGCAGCTCCGGTGGCTGAGGCAGGAGGATCATAAGTTCAAAGCCAGCCTCAGCAAAAGCGAGGCCCTAAGCAACTCAGTGAGACCTTGTCTCTAAATAAAATACAAAATAGGGCTGGGGATGTGGTTCAGTGTTCGAGTGCCCCTGAGTTCAATTCCCAGTACCCTCTTTAAAAAAAAAAATTGTGCATAACTGCTCCAAGCTCCTGAGGTGACTGGCAGGATTGTCTCTCACAGGTATTAAACTGGGAACATTCAGTTCCCTGCTGACTGCTGGGTGGAGGCTGCCCTTGAGTCCTTGACACATGAATGTCGCCAACATGACCAGCTTCATCAAAGCCATCAAGGGGGAGAGTCTGCTGGCAAATGGACGTCATTGTCGTCTGTAATGTAGTCGTACCCAACCTCTTGGCCATGTGCTGTTGTTGAGAAGTAAATCTCAGGTCCTACTCTACTCAACAAGGAAAGGACTTACAAGGACATGAGTGCCACCGGGGACCTTCTTGAAGCCTGTTCACCACATTCCTCGGCTCCTTCATTTGGCCTCCAAATTGAGTAAGTACATTGTGGGAGGATTGTTTCCTGCCAAACCTGGGTTTTGTTTCAATTGTAACATTGGGGTCCCTGCAGGAATCGGGGCACACCTGTTTAGTTAATCGGAGCACAAAGTGACAAGTGTTGGAGAGTTGGGGAGTGACAGTCCCTGCTCCACCTAGAGAGGAGGTGGCAGATGACTTGCCCAGGGCGGGGGAGGAGCAAGCTCCGTGGGGAGAGCAGGAGAGCTTCTGGGGTCCACTGCAGAACACTCTTCCTTTTCCCCCAACACTGTATTGAAAAAGAGGTGGGGGCTTAGGCTGGGGAAAAAAGGAACAGGACCGAAGGGGCCCAGGTGGTGGGAAGGGAGCCAGCTGAGGTTCAGATTCAGACTCAGAGGAACCAGTGATTGTCATCTCCAAGTGTCCCCAGCATGCACCTGGGTATCCACCATAACAAGATGGTAGAATGTTCATTGAATGAACGAACTTGGACTATTTTGTTCCCAATAGGTTTTTCACAAGAACTGGGGAATCCATAAAAAGAAGCTTTGAAATAAAAATTTGGCTTTAGTTTAGGAAAAAAAGAATCATCTACTTCAGCAGCTGAAGAGATGACAGGGGAAGCCAAGTAGTGTGTAAGCTGACTCCTTCGAGGAGCTTGATCAGCCACGGAGGGAGAACGTGGAATGGTGTGGGAGGAGGGGTGCGGGAGCCACTGCCCCTGGGTTTTGCAGGACCAAGAGCTCTGGAGGAGGATGGTCACCATGAGGGTCATGCACTGGTGTGAATGTCCTGAGGCCACGGGGCCATGTTTAACAGGATGGAAGAGTTGAGAACATGGGGTGAGCACTGCATCAAGGACCTCCTTGTGGGGGGCTGTCGGGCTTTGCCGCCACCCATGGCATGCAGGTCCTCGTGGGCTGAGCCCTTTGCTCCCTGCAGCTGTCCAGCGTCCCTCCATCCCTCCATCCTGCTCTCGTCCATCTTCCAGGCCAGCAGAGCCTGCTCCTCTGTCAGCTGTGCAGACACTGCCCTCCTCGCCCACTTCTCCCAGCCCACAGACTCCTCTCGGAGCCACCTGCTGCCGTGCCCCCTCCCTCTATGCCCCTCACTTCTGTCCTCCCTTGTCATCCTCAAACTGTGCAAGATGCACGAGAGGGAACAAAGCAAGTGCCCTGGCGGCAGGGAGGAGACTGACCACAGGAGCTGCCAACCCCTGACTCTGCAGAGTCCAAGACGATGCTCCTCAAACCCAGACACCCCTGGGAGCCACTGGGCCAGGCCCTGGCCAAACTGGGGAGTCCAACTCGGGAGGCCCAGGTGGGGCCTGGGATCCTGCACTTCTCGCAGCTCCCGGGTGGTGCTGCCAGCCGGGGACCACACTGAGAAGCCACACCTGGGACACCGTACCTGGACTGACAATTCCCAGACAGTTAAGGATGCCCTGGTCACCAACCATTCTCCCCAAAGAAAGAGCCTGCCATTTGGTCACATCTTGGCTGTGTGGACTTCCACAGCAGTCCCTTAAGTCTATGATGAAGGTCAAAAGGCTGTGACTCCAACTCCTGTCACCAAAGATGAACCACCAGCGCCTGGTGACCCTGCAGGACACCACGCCCACACCACACAGAGCGAGAGGTGAGGCCGTGTGTTGCCTTGGCTCTTTGCTGCTCCATCTTGGCTTTTCCCTGCTCAGCAAAGGGCTGGGGACGTTTTATCATGTCAATGAACACCTGTGGGTGACCCTTGTGGGATCTCCTCCTCCAGGAAACTTTCCTGACCCCTCCCTGGCCAGGGTGGGTCCTGCTCAGTTCTCCCAGGGTCCCTGACCCAGTGACCACCCTGAACTCAGCACCTGCATCTGCCAGCGCTCCTGAGGACAGGGACTGGTGGCTCCTGAGCACCTGCTGTCGGGCAGTGAAGGACGCACACCTGTGGCTCAAGTGCCCTCCTGGCCGGCAGCACAGGTGCCACCGAGGCTCCAGAAGGCCTGTTCTTCCGCGTGACTCCCGTACTGAGCTAAGGCCCAGGGCGGGCCCAGCAGCAGTCTGACTGGCTCCGGGAGAGTCTTACACACAGAAGAGCGGGAACCGCTGAGGCAGGCCAAAGGCCTCAGGGCCTAAAAAGGACAGCCTTGGGACCCAAGTGTCGCTGACAGGTGGAGCGGCGGGTGACACTCTGGACAGGCAGGCAGGGGCCCACTCACTGTGATCCGGGACGTGTCGATAAAGCTCTTGTTGAAGTGGTTCAGCGCAGCCTGGGCCTCCTCCTCGGACTTGAAGCCGATGAAGCCAAACTTGCGGAACTTGCCATCTTTGGTGAACTTGAGGCTGCAGTCGGTCAGCGTGCCCAAGGCGGTGAAGAGCTGCCTGAACCGCTCCTCCTTCATCTGGGAGGAGCTGGCAAGTCCTTCCTCAAAGGGACAAATAGCTAGAAACCCGGGGCTCCAGGACTCTACAGGCGACCAGAGACGAGGAGGTGGCAGTGTGCTGTGCCAGTCAGGCCAGGTCCCTGAAAGAATGAACAAGGCTTGTTGTCAAAGAAAATGCCCGTTTATTGAGGAACAGCTCTGCATATTTATAGAGCCGGGGGTGGTTTGACAGTTATGACAGTTTAAGGGTTGAAGGGTTTGACAGTTGGCATGGGGTGCTTTCTGATTGGTGGGTAAGGATCATGTGAGCCAGCAGGGCTAGTCTGATTGGTGGGTAAGATCATATGAGCCAGCAGGGCTCACCATTGGAGGGCTCTTCTGGGGGATGGGGGAATATTTCTTGAGCCCTGATGACTCCCAACAGTCCAGGCTCTTACACTGGAGCCATGCCCTCAGGCAAGCCCTCCTCACTTCACTGGTGAAGAAATGAGACTCACGAGGGCCACAGGATGTCTCGGTGCTCTGTGTGGCTGCTACAAGGTTAGGAACAAGGACAGAATCATCATCATGCCGCTGCCCAGTAGCCACTTCAAAAGGCTGGGCAGAAAGAGCGCCAGATGGAGTATGCACGCTCTGTTGTTTACAGACCCCCCAAGGATGCCTGCACCCTAGCCCCCCAGACAGTGGTTACACACCAGACATGGCACTTCGGATTTTCCATGTGATTCGATTAGGAACCCTGAGATGAGGAGAGGATTCTGCATTACCCAGATCCAAAGTAATCAGGAAGATCAGAGTCAGAGAAGGAGATGTAATGAGGGAAACAGAGGGAGAGAAACTGGAAGATGCTCCGCAGCACTCTGCAGACTGAAGTTGAAGGGTGTGGCCTGGAGCCACGCAGGGCAGGTATCCTCCAGAAGCTGAAAAAGTGAAGGAACAGATTCTCCCCTGCAGCCTCCGGAAGGATGGCAGCCCTGCTGACACCTTAAGATCTCTGACCTCCAAAACTGTGGGAATTAATACGCACTGTGTTACCTCAGGAAGTGTGACCACCTGTTATGGCAGCCATGGAAATGTGACAGAACTCACTACTATTGTTAATGCTTGTTGTTAATTCTTTCATTCATCAGGCAAGATGAATGATGAAAACATCTCTAGCAATTAGAGAAATGCAAAGCAAAACTACTCTAAGACTTCCAAAACTACTCACATCCTCCAGTCAGAACGGCTGCTATTAAGAATACAAACAATAATAAGTGTTGGTGAGGATGTGGGGGAAAAGGCACACTCATACATTGCTGGTGGAACTGCAAATTGGTGCAGCCAATATGGAAAGCAGTGTGGACATTCCTTGGAAAACTTGGAATGGAACCACTATTTGACCCAGCTATCTCACTCCTTGGTCTATACCCAAAGGACTTAAAAACAGCATACTACAGGGACACAGCCATATCAATGTTTATAGCAGCACAATTCACAATAGCTAAACCGTGTACCCAACCTAGATGCCCTTCAATAGATGAACAGATGAAGAAAATGTGTTATATATATGCAATGGAATATTACCCAGCAATAAAAGAGAATAAAATCATGGCATTTACAGGCAAATGGATGGAGTTGGAGAATATCATGCTAAGTGAAGTTAGCCAATACCAAAAAAAAAAAAAAAAGCCGAATGTTTTCTCTGATATAAGGCAGCTGATTCATAGTGGAGTAGGATCATGGGAGGATTAGATGAACTCTAGATAGGGCAAAGGGGTGGGGGGGGAGAGCGGGCATGGGGTTAGAAACGATGGTGGAATGTGATGGACATCATTATATAAAATACAGGTACGAAGACACCAATGATGTGAATATACTTTGTATGCAACCACAGATGTAAAAAATAGGGCTCTATATGTATCATATGAATTGTACTGCATTCTGCTGTCACATGTAACAAATTAGAATAAAAAGATGAACAATGGGAGAGGAAGCTACACTGAGATGCAAAATGAAACTAGGAAGGAAAAGAAGGGTGGCCATGCTGAAACTCTCATCCAACTAAGTGAAGCATCAGGAGACACTGTTTAGAGCTGATGGATGGCTGGGAGCCAGCACACACCTGTAATCCCAGCGCCATGGAAGGCTGAGTCAGGAGGATCCAGAGTTCAAAGCTAGCCTCAGCAATTTAGTGAGGCGCTAAGCAACTCAGTGGGACCCTGTCTCTAAATGAAATACAAAATAGGGCTGGCGATGGGTTCAGTGGTCGAGTGTCCATGAGTTCAATCCCTGGTACCAACAAAAAGCTGATAGATGGATCAGTAATACATATCTTAAAAGCATACCATTTCAGGTAAAGAGCAGGATAGTTAAAAACAAGAATATTTAGAAGAATCGATTATGTAAAGTCCTCATCTTTCATAGTAGAGGGAATCAGCAGATGGTCCCTGTGATGAACTATAGGGGTGAGCAAAGTACCTGGGTATGTAGAAAAGCCTCTGGGGAGTCCTTCTAAAAACAAACCACTTGAAGATGGATATTCTCAGAAAGACTTTGCTTCTCATTTTACATACCACCGTCGGTCCAGTTTTGATTTTTTAAATTGTGTGGCATAAACGCCTCTCACATGACAAAGAGAAAAAAAACAAAACTAAAAAAAAAACACAATAAAAATGAAAAGGCTTCTAACATTCTCTGTCCAGGGAAAGAGACACCGAGGATGGAGGCAGGAGTTCAGAAGACACTCTCACACCATCCAAAAGGCTGGCTTGGTATTTGGGGCATGCTTTCCTGGCCACACTGGTGGTGTGGGTGCTCTCTATCCAAGAAAAACGACAATGATACAGGAACGACGACCCACTTGGATACACCGCAGCCGAAACATCACCACAACCATCCACCCGTTTCCTCACTCACTCATCAGGCAGATTCAGCTAGGAGCCTACCACCGGCTGGGTTCTGTGCTAGGCGGGGATAAAGGGCTTAAAGGGTCCCATTTTCAGATTCCCAACACCAGGCTCTCTCCTCACCCCATTCGGGAGGTTCTTCATGATCAGTCGCGACATGGCACCAGGTTCCTCTGTTCTGATTCCAGCACCTCTGGACAGTAACTGCCCATGACAACTTTCATACTGCAGCCCTGGGCGCACCACCTACAGAAAGCTGGAACAAAGTCACAAGGCCCCATATCTGCAGCCCACCGGGAAGTAGGCGTGGCCAAAGCCAGACCTGCCTGAGGAGGTCTCATCCCTAAAAGGCGGGCCTGTGTGCTTGCATTCTGCCCAGGTGCAGGTTCTGAAGAGGCTCTGGGAGAGTGCAATGCGGCGGTGCAGTTGGCAGAGGGCGCCGGATTTCAACCTCTATGGTGGCGGGTGGTTGCGCGGGATCTGCTCTACTTGGAGAGCTAAGCAGGGGATGTGGTTTTTGTGTCCCTTTCTTATTGTACTTTACCGTGGATTTCTAAGACAGCCCTGAGAATGAGGGCTAGACTAAGGATCCCTGCCTCCCTTTGGGAGGTGGAGAAACAGCCTTACTAAGCACTGCAGGGAAAATGGTAGAATGTGCATATTGGGAACAGTCCCATTTTGCAGGCAGGACATGGGGGACCTGAGGAGTGAAGCTACTACACAGAAAATCGGAGATTTGGTTGTGATTGTCGTTGACAGCTTTATTGAGGTACAATCCACACTCCCTGCAATTCACCCACTTAACATGTACAACTCAGTGGTCTTTAGTATATTTGCCAAGTTTTGCAGCCACCACCATCACTGTCAATATTAAAATGTCTGTATCCCCTCCCCCCAGAGGAAACCTGCACCCTTAGTTGTCACAGGCCAATTCCTCCTCCCTCCAGGCCCTGGCAACCAGGGATCCACTTTCTGTCTCCCCGGAGTTGCCCCCTCTGGACATTTCATGCAAATAGAATTGGGCAACACTGGACACAAAACCACATCCCCTGCTTAGCGCTCCAAGTAGGGCAGATCCTGCGCAATCCCCCCGCATAGGTGGGGTTGTGACTGGCTTCCTTCATTTAGCATCCTGCTTTCAAGGTTCATCTGCAAGCAAGGTGCTCCCTCCAATGCCTGCTGGCTAATATCTCATGGGCGGATAAAGAGCATTTCATCACCCAGTCCTCCGCTGATGGACATCTGGGCTGTTTCCACCTGTGGCTATTGTGGGTAACACTGCCATGAGCTTTCAAGTTTTGTGTGCAAGTGTGTCTTCGTTTCTCAGAGGTGTATTCCTGGGAGGGACATCGCTGAGCCACACAGCAGCTGCACCTGTGACCACTCTATCAGTGGCATTTGAAGGTTCCTGTTTCCCCATCTCTTCTCACGCTTCTTACTAGGTCTCCACTCATTCTGGCCACCTTAGTGGGGGTAAAGCCACGTCTCCCTGTGGTTTGAGTTTGCAGGTCCCTGTTGGCTCCTGTTCTTGAGCATCTATTTGTGAACTTTGGGCCGTTTGTGTATCTTTCTGAAGCAACCCCTGTCCCCATTCTCCAAGACCATCTCAGATGCAGTGTCCTTGAACCCATCTCTTCCTCCCTGAGTCCCAGATGCACGGAGCTTGTGTGTCTGCCCTAGCACAAGCACACAGATGTTGCTACCAGGAACATACTTAGCTGATTCCAGGATACAGATGAGACCACATGGTTTTCCCACCTTAAGGTGCCCAAGGGGCCCGAGCAGATCTGTCTTTGCAAAATGTTGCAGCAGGCACCAGGAGAAGGTGTCCCTTCCAAAGATACCTCTTCATCCTGGCCCCTGGCACCTGTGATTGTCACCTTGTTTGGAAGAAGGGTCTTTGCCCATGTGATGAAGGATCTCAAAATGAGAGGGTCCTGTGTCATCGGAGTGGATGTTGATCTACTGACAAGTGTCCCTATGAGAGACACAAGAATTCAGTCATGTAAAGACAGAAGAAGATGTATGGGAGTCCCAGAAGGGTATGGGAGTCCCCTCCCCATCCTGTTTCCCTCCTACTTCCTGTTTCCTGTTGCAGCCTCCCTTAGGCTGAGCCAGCCTGAGACCAGAGACATGGTCGGAGCACCAGGTGCACACAGGTAGCTCGTGGGTGCAGAGCAGGGTGGAGGAGCAGGTCAGTGCTCGGGAGGCTGATGACTAGAAAGTGACCAGCACCCAGGATGGCCTTGAAGCCAAGTGCTAACTAGTGTGTGACAAATGCTGTCACTCGGGTGGACAGAGGAGCACAAGGTGCGGTTCCCCCCCCCCCCCCGTTTCCCCCGTTCCTGTGAGCTAGGGCCACCATGAACTTAGGAAGAGTCCTTGGTGGGTCGAGGTCGGGAGGTCGGTTCCTCCTTTGACCCATGAGGGCGCATCTGCCCCTCCCCTCCCCTCCTTTCTGGGTGACCTTTGGTGTGGCCCAGGTGGTGGGTTCATCGCCCCATCTCAGCCTCGTCTCATGCTCACAGAAGCCCCATCAGGATGGTGGCTACTTCGGCTAGCGCGGTCCTAATGAGCACATTTTAACCTGACCATCCAGTCTCCAAATTGAGTCGCCACCAGGGGTTCTAGAAGGAGGGACTCAGCCCTATGAATTTGGGAGGGGACCAGGAAGCAGGTGTGTGGCTGGAGGGACACACCCTTCATACTAAGAAACCTTTTGTTATTTTTTTTCCACTCCAATCCCCCAAAGACAGCACGCACAGCCATGTGGCAGCCACACTGTCTCTGTGTCTTTAAGTGAAAGGACTGTGGGGCCCACTGGTTCCCTGGAGCTACTGTAATAAATTACCTGAAACCAGGCAGTTTAAAATAACAGAAATTGTTCTCTGGCAGTTCTGGAGGCCAGGAATCCCAAAATGAAGCTTGGGCACAGCCATGCTGTCTGAAGGCTCTAGGGAAGGGCCCCTCCTCACCTCTTCCAGCCTCTGGGACTCCAGGGCTCCTTGGCTTGTGACTGCATGGTTGCAGGCCCCATGTCTGTCTTCTTCTGGCCTCTCCTCTCTTCTGTGTCCACCCTGTGTCCCTCCTCTCCTCTGATGACACAGCTGCCACCAGGCTGAGGATTCTTTAAATCCAAGATGATCTCACCTCAAGACCCTCAATTAGTCTGGATGCAGTGGCTCATGTCTGTCATCCCAGTGGCTTGGGAGGCTGAGGCAGGAGGATTGTGAGTTCAAAGCCAGCCTTAACCAAAGTGAGGCCCTGTCTCTAAATAAAATACAGAATAGGGCTGGGGATGGGGCTCAGTGGTCGAGTGCTCCTGAGTTCAATCCCTGGTACAAAAAAAAAAAAAAAAAAAAAAAAAAAAAAACCACCCTCAATTACATCTGCAAAGCCCTTTTTCCAAATAAGGTGACATCATCAGTCTGGGGATTAAGGTTGGGGAAGGCCAGACCTCACCCTGCCTCTGACCTCCATGGATGTCTGTTCAGTTAAAACTCACACACATAACAACGCACCCTCCACAACCCATGCTAGACAACAAGTATCTACTTCAAAACAGCCAGAGAGAGAGAGGATTTTACATGTTCCCAACACCAAGAAATGGTAAATGTCTGAGGTGGTACCTAAGCCAGTTATCTGATGGTGACCCCCTCAAAAAGCACAATTATCATGAGTCAATTAAAATTTTGTTTAAATTTAAAAACATACCCTCCAACCTGGAAATGACTTGGGGAGTCCTTGCTTCGAGGTCATTCATTTATTCAACAGCTATTTCTATTTATTGATGTCTTTAATTAAATGACCATGGTGGGGGGTGGGGGGTGGGGGGGTTCTGTGCCTGTGGCCCTGTCAGGATGCCTTTTGGGGGTGGCTCCAAGGCATGAGCCTTGGATGAGAGGTCAGATGGGGGCTGCCCACCGGCTCTGGCTGGCTTCATAAGTTTTTTTATATCCTCATGAATGGCCTTTATTAAAACCTACGACTAAATATAGCCTTCCCCAAAGACATTCGCAAATCAGAAGGTGTTTAAAGGTATTAAAAGAAAATGGAATGCTCTTTACGGATCTCCAGGTCCCCAGGCCTGCCCGGGAAATGTGGCCACCACATGTGGGGAGGAGAGGGCCATTCAGAGGCTCCATGTTCCCGGGCCCTTCATAAGCACGCGTGTTATTGGACGTTATTATTAGCCCTCCTGGTCTCCTGACTCCTGTTCCGTCCCTGCAAGTACAATCCAGGGGTCCCTGGACCCCACCAGGGACTGTGTCTGGGGACTGAGTCAACCAGGGAGGTCTGGCCAGCTCCTGCCACCACGGGGTGACTTCCAGGCTCTGGGAAGTCGGGGCTGGTCCCCAAGTGAACTACGACGTCCCACCAGGGAAAGGCCCATGGGGGAGAGATGCTCCCGGGCCTGGACTCTTGGCGTCCTGCACAGGTTGGTGGGTCTCAGGCCAAATGAACGGAATCAACATCCCCCAGAAACCTGGGACTGTCCCGAGACCCCTTCTGCGTCCTCAGCCTGTCTACTTCATGGGCCAGTTCGGTCACCCACCCCTTCTCCCTCTGTCCCCACCGTCCTAACCTGGTCCTGGCACCCTGTGGGTGACCCCGGGGTGATGCAGGTTTAGTGGCTGAGAACCGCACTCGTCACAGTCTTCAGTTCTCGGGGGAAGGGGGTCCGAGTCAGGGGGTGGGCAAGCTGCCTCCCTCTGGGGGCCCCAGGACGGGTCTGCTCCCACCTTTCAGACCAAGTGGTCAAGGTCAATGTCAACCGTGTCCAGGCACAGTGACCGCACGTGGCCCTGGTTTGACATCACATCAATGGCATCTGAGCCTCTGTGACATCTTGCCCAAGATCATCATCAGGTCCACCCATGAGAACACCAACGGCACCGTGAGGGACACTCCAGAAAACCTACCAGCACTCCCCAGAGCTGTCAGGGTCACAAACAACGAGGGACAACTGCGAACCCGTCCCAGCCAGGAGGAGCCCACGGAGACCCGGGGACTCGTAATGTGGGATCCTGGGACAGAGAAAGGACGCGGGGTAAAAGCTAAGGAAATCTGAATGACACCAGACCTTAGTGACCGACGATGCGTCCACGCTGGTTGACTGTGACTAAGAACCAGACAGAGCTAAGGACACTGCACGGGGGGTGGCGTGCCGGAACTGTCCGCACCGTTCCCACGACTTTCCTTGTCAATCTAAAACCTACTCAAAAGTAGAGTTTGCGCGATGTTTTAGAAGATATTTTAAAGGAGGGGCACAGGCGGTCTGTGGGCCTAGACATGGACGGTCCCCCAGGAGCGCTCTGCGTGGCCCTGGGGGCGGGCTCTGCACCTTGCCTTAGCTTGTTTACTGTTTGGCTGATGAGTCTTTGGCTGTGATGTCATCTTGTCCCCAAGGACAAACTGCATGACTTTAAGGGGTGTCGGCCGGGGCTCTCTTAGCTCAACAACTTCCCTGGGGGCCAGGGAACTCACACAGGAGACCAGGTGTGACCCGTCTCGGCCACACTCCTGTGATCAGGAGGCAGCTGAGCCTTGACCTCCCCATAGGCGCAGCCAGGGCTGAACCGTGGAGATGGGGGGGCCCCTCCTGATCGTGGCAGGAAACCATGAATGTCCACTAGGAACTGCAGAAACCACAGACCGTCCATCACACAGGGTGGGGCGGGGAAAGGCCCAACTCATTCTCTCTCTCTCTCTCTCTCTCTCTCTCTCTCTCTCTCTCTCTCTCTCTCTGTTTTTTGTTTTTTTTTTTTTTTTTTTTGTGGTACCAGGGACTGAACCCAGCGGTGCTCCACCACTGAACCACATCCCCGGCCCTTTTCATTTTTTTTTTAAATTTTGAGAAACAGGGTCTTATCAGGATGCTTAAAGCCTTGCTAAATTGCTGAGGCTGGCTTTGAACCTGCGATCCTCCTGCCTCAGCCTCCCGAGCTGCAGGGATTGCGGGTGTGCACCACTGCGTCTGGCTAAGCCAAACTCATTTGAAGAAGATGAGCTGGTTGCGTCTTGTCCTGGGCTCTGGAGGCTGCAAATCCCCGTGTGTCTGTGACCCTGGCTGCCTGTGATAGACCATTTCTTGACTGTAGCCTCGAGGTGCAGCCACTGCCCGCTGCCCTCCACCTACTCCACAGATCCTGCCCACGGGCAGCAGCTTCCTCTCAAGTTATTTGAGCCCCAGGTCCTCAGACCACAGAGCGGCCACTGGTGGAACACGTCCCCTTACGACCATCACCACCTTCACACGTGAGCGAATCTGCTCATTCATTGGGGTGACTGTGAGAACCTGTCCTGTGCAGCCATGGCCAGCCACTGAGCACGAGGTGGCGATTGGACAGACAAGTCCCTGCCTCCTGGGGTCCTATCTAGTGGATGAGACTGAAGTTAAGACACACCCTTGAGGTTGTCACTGAACACATTCCCTATGGGGCAAGCGCTTTGCCATTGTGGGCACCATGTTAGAAGAGAAGGCGGCTGTGACATCAAGGTCACATCTAAGGTCTGTTCCTAGATGTGCCCTCCTGCCCCCTGGCTTTTATTTAAGAATAAATAGTGCCACCATCTACTCGCCTGACCTCTCCCCTTGTGCTGGCCGAGATGAACCCTGGAACACCGTGATGTGAACTAGCTAATCCTGAGGTCTTCAGGTATAGGGAGCCCTGGAAAGGATGTGGGTAGACACAGGAAGTGGGGAGATCTGGGTTCAAATTCCAATGCTGACATTTCATGCTGTGGGACCTTGGGTAAGTCAGTCACCTTCTCTGAACCTCTTGCCTCATTTATAAAGCACGACCACGGACACCCACTTTCAGGGTGGTGGCGAGGATTAGAGATGATATGTTCGTACCATCCAGTACAGTACCCATAACAGCAACCATGAAATCATATTTTGTTGTGTCACAAAAAACTCTCAAAACAACCCAGTGATATAGGGACAATTATTACAGATGAAGACACTCAGCAGAGAGATGAAATGACTTCACTGAGCTCATGGAGCTGGGAGTAGGAGGCGAGGGTTTGGAGCCTGTATCCTAGCTGCCATGGATCGGGCCAGCTCGATGCCTCTTTGCTTGCTTTAGGTTTTGGTTTCCACTGTCCCCAACTCATTTCCCTGCCGCTTAGTGACCAGGAGGCATCTGGGCTCAGACCACCTTTCCTCCTGCTAGAAAATTGCCCGCAGTTGTACATATGTACCAGCAGGTGGCGAGAGAGGACCATGAATAAGCCGGGGTGCAGAACAGGGAGGCTCCCTGAGGCTGAGCCTCCTTCCCAACCTGGCCAGGTGCACAGTGGTGAGGTTTACTCCCGATTTTGCTGCTGCAGGGAGACAGAACCCTGCTTTCTGGCCAGAAGGACCCAGCTCAACGCAGCGCCAGGCTATAGAGTTGGTCACCATTTCTGTGTCCACACATAGATTTGAACCTGTAAGTTGGAGAAGCCAAAGGCGGCTAAGTGCAGGGGTCTCCAGAGGGAGGTCAGGTGGGGAGGGGGGCAGGGGAGGTGTTGGGCAGGGTCCCAGGCAGGGAAGCAGCCCCTGAGGCTCTTCAGAGACTTGGCTGGAGAGATGGCCCCCAGAGGTGCAGGCAGCCTAAGGGAAAGCCAAGGCCCTGAAACGGGGGAGCCCCAGAAGTGGCCCCCATAGGCTGTCCACACCCTAAAAATTGTAGTGTCAAGAAACCAAGGGTCCTGAGTTGGGATCGTCCTGGATCTCCCAGGTGGACCCTGGGATTGGCCCACACAGAGGAGTGGGGGATGGGGTGGTGGAGCCACAGCCCCAGGGATGGCGGGAGCCCCCCCGAAATGGGAAGACGCAAAGGATGGTCCCTCCTGAGGCCTTCAGAGGAAGTGTAGCCCTGTGACCTGTAAAACTGAGAGCGCCCAGGGCCCAGGGACGGTCCCAGGGAAGTGCAGTGGCCATCTCTAATGCTGAGGTGGGGAGGGGAGGGCCTGGCTCCTGAGCCCAGAGGGGGCGTGTACAGGGCATTATCTGGTGCAGCTGGGACCTCAGGGATGCCACCAGCCTGAGGTGGCCCTGCAGGGGAGACATGCAACAAACATCCCAACCCAAGGGGCTTCCCGTCCTGTGACCGCATGTGGGGGTCTCCTTTTGGTTGTGCCCACCTGGATGCCAGAGGATGGAGCCACTCTGGCATCTACTGGGTACCATGCCGGATGGAGAAGATTCAGGAGGGAGGGCGGGGCATGGGAAGGGAAGGGGTGCTGCTCTCCCCCCTCCTCTCTCTCTGGTGTCACTCCACCTCTCTGAGCCTTGGTTTGATCACCCACAAAATGTACTACCTACCTTGACTATTTGTGTAGGGGGGTTGAACTCTGTTCTCCCCAGAGAGACCTGGCAGTCCTGACTCACAGTATCTGTGGATTTGTCCTGATTGAGAGATAGGGTCTTTGCAGATGTAGTCAAATTCAGATAGGTTGGTATTGGATGAAGGAGGTTCTAATCCAATATGGCTGCTGTTCTTATAAGAGACGCTCAGGGGGACACCTTGTGGCAGCAGAGGCATGGAGTGGAGCCATGCATTCATGCCCTTGGCGAGGAGGGTCAAGGACCACTAGCAATCGAGGAAATGGAGAAAGACACAGAACAGATCCTCCCCAGAGCCTTCAGAGGGAGCACAGCTCTGCTGACTCCTTGGTTTTGGACTTCAGGCCCCCAGAACCGTGGGAGAATACATTTCCATTGTTAAGTCCCCTAGATTGTGGTACTTTCTTTATAGCAGCTCTAAAGAGAGAACGCCCTGCGGTTCTAGTTACAAAGGCTGTGTGAGGAATTATCCCCAAAGCCATGGCATCAGTCAGCTTTCTGATGCTGTGACAAGATACCTGAGAAAAGCCACTCAGAGGAGGAAAGGTGGATTTAGTCTCATGGGTTCAAAGGTTTCAGTTCCACATTCGGCCCTGGCTCCATTGCTTCCCGACTGCAGAGAAGCAGAGCATCATGGAGGAAGGGCGAGGGGGAGGAAGGCTGCTTACCCCTAGGCAGCCCAGAGCAGAGAGTGAAAGAAAGGGGCAAGAGACAAGATTCAGCCCCAAGGCCATGTCCCCAGGGACCCACCCACTCCTAGCTAGGTCCACTGGGGAGGACAGCCCTCATGATCCAGTCACACCCACAGTCCCACCTCTGAACACTGCCACATTGGTGACCACAGGAGCCTCAGGGGACAGTCCAGAACCCGATGGTGACCCTGGCTCAAGCATCCATTTGTATGCTCACGGACGCACTTGGGCAGAGGTGGTCCCGGGGTCTCAAGAGCAGACATCCTTGGTCAGGTGTCCTGATGTCCTGATGACTTCTCCACGTGGTTTCTTGGGACTCCCGGGAGGAGCTGGCCTCTGGGGAGCAGGTGCCAAATGCACAGCAAGGGGGGGATGGGTGACCTGGCCCCAGGAGTGCCAGAGTCCCGCCCCTTTGGGGTTCAGCAGATTTCCTTCCTGCTCAATGTTCCTCTGTGCTGTTCTTGGGGGGGGGCATTCATAAGCATCATTTTTTTTTTCTTGGTTAAGCTGCAGGATTTGAATTTCTGGGAACTTGAGGCATGTTCAGAGGGGAGGGGAGGCAGACAACCCCTCTCTCTCCCCTTCCAGCCAGGCCCTGCTTGTGGGGGGGGGGGGAGGCCAGCCTCTGTCCACAGCCTCCCTGGCTTCTCTCTGGCCCCAAGAGCATGCCACCAACATGCCAGCCATGCTGTGGAGGTACGGGTCCAACTGTCTGCCTGAGAGGGGACAGCAGGGACTGAACTGTGTCCCCACTGTATTCCTAGTGGCCCCCAGTGTGGCTGTATTAGGGACTCTATGGAGGTAATTAAGGTGAAATGAGGACATAAGTCCTGATCCAGTAGGAATGGTGTCCTCATAAGAGGGGGAGAGACACAGGGTGGTTCAAGATGGAGGACACTCTGTGCTGCTCCAGCCAACTTCTCCGCATTGCAGATGGGAAGGAGGAGGCAAGGAGGAGGAGCAGGAGCCCTTGCTGCTGGTCAGACACCCACAGAGGCATCTTTAGGGCCCCAGCAAAGTATACCTGCTTACCATTGGCCAGGACTCAGCCACATGATCCTCTAGCCGCAAGGCATGCTGGGAAATGTAGTTCCCCAGGCGGACAGAGAGGGCTTCCCCCACCCTGACCCCAGGACCTGAAGGAGGAGGTGGTGGTTATGGAGGAGGCTGCCGCAGGCTACTCCATGAAACGGGGACACAGTTGAGGAGTCCAGGAGGAAAAGGGGACTTAGTCCACCCACAGCCTTCGGGGCCACACCCAATGCTGTGTCGAAATTACTAAGTGGGAGAAAGCATCTGCGGTACCAGGTGGGAAACTGAGGCAAAGGTGGCACCATCTGTCCTTGGATGACCCTAATGTGTGGCTCTGTGTCCCCCCCCCCCCAGCCGCCCACTGTGATCTCACTTCATGACTTCATGACGTCCTTAACTCTACCGGGCAGGAAACCTCACCCTTTTTCTTCTTTGTTATTTTTATGACTACCCTTTTCTGATAAGAAGCTGTTCAGAGAGGTAGGGGCAATACCTGTGGTCACACAGCAGCTGCTGCTGCTCATTACACTTGCAAGGGAGGTGGTATGTCTACAGAGGGCGCCATGTGCTGAGGTATGTTCTAAGCACTTTAAAGTATTGCCTCAGCTCATTTAGGGAGAGATTTATCATTTCCCTTTTATGGATGAGGAGACCGAGACTCAGAGAGGGGAGTAACTCACAGGGGGTCATGGGGCTAGCCCGTAGGGCTGCCATCTGTAACACTTCAGTTACAGGGTTACTCTGCCTTTCCAGTAGCACAGCCAAAGGTCTTGTCATTCAAAGATTTGTTAGGTTCCTGCCTTACCCCAGGCTCTTCAAGTGCATGATCCCATTTACACCCGTGCAAGCTACTGACTTCAAGAACTATGATCAGGTCTATTTTACAGATGAAGAAAGTGATGCCCAGAAAGGTTGACTTGCCCAAGGTCATGCAGCTGGAAAGTGGCAGAGCCAGGACTTGAACCTAGGACCCTCTGACATTGGAGCTTGGGCTATTGCTTTCACTTTGGTCTCCAAGCATGGCATGCTGGAGTGAGGCCTGGGGTGAGGTGCCAAGCCCAGAGGGCATGAGAGAGACCGGCCCAGTCCACCTCCTTTCCAGGTCCTCTTTGCCCTGGGACTCGGCCTCACTCACATGTACACAGCTGCCAGGGATCAAAGTCCTCTCCAAGATGTATTTGCTGTGAGTTCTAAACAAACGGGTGTTACCATGTAGCTAAGAGAAACACTGGAGGACACCGTGTCCAAACGCCAGCAGTCCTTTAAAGTCCTGTGATTGATCAGCCCCTCCCTGGTCTCATGCTCTCAGGGGCCATGGTGGAGGGAGGGAGGGGGGAGGACACAGCTTGGGAGCCTGGAGGCAGGGCCATGGGCCACTCAGGGGGTACCTCCAGACGCCCCAACGCCTCTCCTGCGTCCATCAGTGCTGAGAGAACAGCCCTGCTGACCACGAGCCATAACCCCCAACACTCACACAAGTGACAAGCAAGTGCTGTCTGGAATGGTCACACGGGGAGCTCACGGGCACTGCCCTTTAAGCCAAGCCACCCGTTTGAGGGCACAGAGATGGCAACCAGGGGAGCTGGGTCTGTTCAGCACTCAGCAAATGCGGATAGATCAGGGCTGTGGGCAGTTACTGTGTGACGAAGGCACGGGCAGGTAGAGGGGAGACTAAGCCTTCGCGGCACGGAGACCAGATCTTTATGGGGAGGGTTCCTCTGATTGTGTTAAAGTTGGTTTCGGGGGTATTGCTCCGGCCTGCTGGCCGACAGACTGCTGACTACCAGGATTGGTGTTTACATGACGGTTTCAAGACAGAGAGTGACAGAAGAGAAACCAGGATATCTATGAATTGGGCTTTCTTTTTTCTTTGCTCTTCTATTCCAAAGGCTTGGAATGGTTTGTGTAATGTTTGACTGGGGGAAATAGAAACATAAAGTGGGTTTTCTTCAGAATATTTCAATGTCCAAGCATCTATGGTGGAAAGAGATGGGATAATTACCTTGAAGCACTTGCCCAAGTATGCACAAGTATGCACCCTGGTATGCACAAGTGCTCAGTAAGTACTGTCACGATTCTCAGCCACCAGGTGTAGCTCTCAGCTGTGGGCCCAGTGTGCACACCCCATTGAGGGCTAAAGTCAGGGTTGGGACCCTTGTCTGTACTTCTGGTTGTGGTGGTGCACTCCTGTAATCCCAGTGGCCCAGGAGGCTGAGGCAGGAGCATCGCAAGTTTGAGGCCAGCCTCGGCAACTTAGCGAGACCCTGTCTCAAAATAAAATATAAAAAAGGCTGGGGGTGCAGCTCCGTGGTAGGGCACCCCTGGGTTCATCACCCCAGTGCTGGGGAGGGGGAACTAGTAGGTGTCCATAAGATTATACTTGTCATTCTGTGCTGTCTAGTATGTCAACTCATGTCCCAAATCTTCAAGACGTTCAATTTTTATTTGACAATTTTAAAGGTAGCTAAGCATGAAGGAGGAGTGAATGTATTTTGAATTCTGTTCTCACCATTCTATCCCTCATTTTTTTTTTTTTTTTTTTTTGGTATCAGGGTTTGAGCTCAGGGGCACTCAACCACTGAGCCATGTCCTTAGCCCTATTTTGTATTTTATTTAGAGACAGGGTCTCCCTGAGTTGCTTAGGGCTTTGCCCTTGCTGAGGCTGGCTTTGAACTCGGGATCCTTGTGTCTCTGCTAGTAAATATTTAACAATGGTTTTCCAGGGGGACAGAGTATTGTGCGGGGAATTCCTGCTGTATTAGTTTTTTTTGTGTGTGTGTGTGTTTGTGTGTGTGCATTTTTTTGTTTGTTTGTTTGTTTCTTCTGTGACCAAAAGACCCTACAAGAACAACTTAGTGGAGGAAAAGTTTATTTGGGGCTTATGGTTTTCAGAGGTCTCAGTCAATAGACAGCCGACTCCATTGCTCTGTGCCCGGGGAAGAGTTTGGTGGAGGAGAACAGCTCAGGACATACAGCTGGGAGGCAGAGAGAGCTCTGCTCAACAAGGACACTATCCACCCCACAGACAACCCTGGGAATCTGCCTCCTCCAGCCACACCCGCCCTGCCTAGGGTGACCCCAGCTAATCCATGCCCCTGGATTCACAGGCTGACTAGATTAAGGCTCTCGGAACCCCATCATTTCACCTCTGAACCTTCTTGCCTTGTCAGACACACGAGCTTCTGGGGGGACACCTCATGTCTGAACCACAACACCTGCTGTATAGCTATCGCCAGTTTCCAGGGTACCAACGCTCCTGCTAGGGCCAGTTTCCTGCATGTGCGAGGCAGGTGCCCAACCACGAAGCTGCAATCTTATGCCTTAATGGATAATTTTTATAATCGTGGCCACATTCAACCACTGACTCAGGAAATTTCTGAGCAATGATCTCCAGGGAGAAGCTGGTGTGTGCGGGTTCCAGCACCCACAGTTCCTGGTTCTTCTTGTCTCCATTTCTGTACCTGGCAAACCCAGGACAATCCCACTTTCCACAACTCTTGTTGCAAATAACACTGCAAAGAGCTGGGAAGAGAGCTCGCACCCCAGCAAGGCGGCCTCATGATCCCAGGGCTGGTGGGGTGGGGGAAGACCAGCCCTTCAGCACACCATAAATCCCCCTTTTGCCCATGGGGAGGAGAGACGAGGTGGGATTTCCACCCACCAGTCAGGTTGCAGGTGTGGGGCTCCTGGCATATGCCAGCTTTGTATCTGGCCATCCGTCACCTCCAGGAGTGTTTACCTGGTTACATCACATCTGTTGGAAAGTGGGTATCCAAGTAGGCACGCGTTTACATTTTTCTCAAATTAAAAAAATATATTAATAAAAATCACATACCTTAATTGTCCAAAATTGAGGTAAACCCGTGTCTGGAAACCAGTAAACATTGAATACATCTTAGGTGTTGTGATTTGAGAGTCTGCTTATAAATTGAGTCAAATTAACATACAACAGATCGACCACTGTATTCACCCCCACTGTATCTGTTTTTCTCTGCCCTCTGTTCTTCTGTATTTTAAAAATAAAAGCTCACTAGGTTATCTTGTGTATGTTGTTCCATGCTCTGCTTTTTTTTTTTAATTTAATTTTTTTGTAGCAGGAAATTTGTCTCTGGATCCCCTGTGAGATTCTGGGGTCACGTCAATGGTGGGAATCATCCCCAGGAGCCAGGCTGCCGCCCGCCTCCTTGTTCACCTCTCACATGGTTCGGTGTGACCTGACGTGAGGCCAGGGCCCTGGATCTAGCTGCAGCATGTCCTGGGCTGAGCACCGGTTTCTCTGCCATGACCCCGTCCTTCTGAGACCTGCAGCATCGGGGAAGGCCCCAGAGCCCAGCTAGCTCCCTTGCACCACCCAGCGGAGCCCCACCCAGCAAGGCTCCTTGTCACATCCTGTGTCTGTCCCACCAGGCTCTGCCCTCTCCAAGAGCATCCATAATGGTGCACTCTGGGGAGGGTCCAGGCAGCAGCTGCCTTTGATCAGCCCAACATCTGGGCTGCCTGGTGATCAAAGATGGGAACGCTGTGACAGCCCACACTTAGGAAGGACACAGCCGGGCTAAAAGCACTGGTGGGGGAGGGGGCAGAGGGCAGGGGTGAGGGTGGGAGGAAAGGGATGGAGGGCTGGGGCAGGCTGGGAAGGGCAGCCGTCAGGAGCACGGGCTGTGTTTGGGTGACCTTGACTCTATGGGCCTTGGTGTCCCTTTCTGTAAAATGGGGATAACTGGGAGCAGTCCCCAGCATGTGACCTGGGCTCTTGCTTAGGGTTGTCCAGTGACCAGGGCCCAGGCAAGGCTCCTGGGGTCCTGGCATCAGCCAAGAGCGCCTCCAGCTTCTCCTCCAGCTTTGAGTGAATGACATCACTAACAGCAGCAGCAGCAGCAGGTAATATTTTATTTTGTGTTTAAAAGTTCTTATTAAGGAACCACAGACGTCCTCAGTGGTCACCCACCAGACACACCCAGAGAGCAGCACCCTTGATGCAGAAGCAGAACACGCGCAGCCCCCTGCCACTCCCCGGGGCTCCCCTGCGGTCACTGCCCTCCACGTTGTTAGGACGCCCATTGCACAGAGCAGAACACCAAGGTGTGGACAGCAGAAGCCACTGGCCCAAGGCTCCTCACGGGAAGGTGAGGCTTCAAAGCTTCAAGCCCTGGCCACAGCCGAGAGCCCTGCGGAGACCTGCTCTCAGGACTGAGGCAGCCCCAGGGGGGCTGTGCTTACAGGGTGGGGCTCCTGGGAGGGGGATGGGGATGGGGGATGGGGCTCCTGGGAGGGTGGCTTTATTTATTTTTTGGAGGACCAGCCCACTTCCAAATACTAGCTGCAGAAAGCCTCAGGGCTCTTGGGAATAGAGCTACTCAGTGGCCCAGGGGATGCCCTCAAGCCCCTAGCCCATCTCAGCTCACGGAACCAGAAGGTGTCCCAGCCCCTGCCCACCCCCTCTCCCCACCCGCCCAATGCTGTCCCCTGAAAGCTTTCTTTGTCCCCATGGGAGGGGGTTGGAGGAGGTGGGATGTGCTGTTGGCACCAGGCAGAAGCCCACTCCCTTTTGTGGAAGTGCCCAGAAGGTCTTAGCCTGAGTCTGAGAGCAGAGCCGGAGGCAAGGTTCATGCACAGAGAGCAAACATAGGACCTGACCCCACGGAGAAGGAAAAAGATCAGGGCAGGAGCCGGAGGACCTGGCCACACCATAGGCGTCCAGTGCATCTTCTGCTGGACCCAAGGAGTCCTATGAAACGCATCTCAGAAGTGTCTGCCAGGGCCCCAGGACGGGAGCACTTTTCAGTTGGCTCCCACCTTTGTTGGTCAAGGTGGCCCTGTGGCCTAGGAGTGATGTCAAGGGCCTTGCCTTGCCCAGGGTATCCACAAACCTTGGGACAGAGTCTTCAGAGAGAGTGTCCACGACACGGTCAGGGTGTTACCTGCAGCAAGCTGGGGGCAGCCGACCTGGAACTGGGGCCAATCTGTGTGTGTGTGTGTGTGTGTGTTCCAGGTGTGGGGAGGGAACACGTGGGGGTAAAAGGCAGGTGTGGGCAGATAGGAAGAGGTGCACAGAGGGTCTGGAGACACTGGTGCCACCGGGAGGCTCGGCAGAGGCTGTGGGCCAAGGCTGGCTCATTCTCACCATAGTTGTCCTGTGTCACCCCGGCCATCTTCCCTTCCTCTGTCCTGTGAACACTCCCCTCCACCCTTCACTCCAACATCATCCCAACAACACGGGATGGCAGCCCGTCCTGCTGTGAGACACCTGTTGGAGACAGAGTTGCATTTCCCAAATACTCACCTGTTGAAGCCCTAAACTCCAGGGCCTCGCCACAGGGTCCTTGAAGGCGTCGGTCCACATTAGAGGAGGGGGTCCCGAATTCAATATGGCGGGTGTCTCATCAAAAGGAGAAATTTGGGCACAGACACGTGCACACAAGGAGACCCCCACGTCAAGTTGAAGGCAGAGGTGGGGCACATGGTCTGTAGCCCAAGTCTGCCAACCAACAGCAAGGGTGAGGCATGGAACAGACGTGCCTCGTGGCTCTCAGGAGGAGCCAGCCTTGCCCATGCTGTGATCCCACACGTCCATCTTCCAGAATGGCGAGGCAATACTGTCAGTGGCATGAGCCGTCCACTGTGCTACACTATGGAAGCATCCCTTGCCAAGGAGGAGACCTAAGGGTACGGCAATTCCATGGCACCAAGGAGGGGCACTTGGTCTTGGCACTTTCCTGGGGCCTGGGTCCTCCTGAGTAATCCCACGGAACGGGAAATTCGCCCTGCCGAGGATGAAGGTCCGCAGCCAATTTTGGAAAGAAAATTCCGATGCTCTCAAGCATCCTCCAGCTCACGCGTGGCTTCAAGAACACTCTGAAGATGGTTCTTTGGAGGCAGAGCTGTCTTCCAGGGAGTGGAGAGCGCTCAGCTGATGAAGCCGGGTGGATTTGATGCGCAGATGTGCTTCCTTTAATGAACAACCTTAGAGACAAATAAATCACAAGCAGGGAGAGACGTCTGCAGCCTCTTAGGGAGAGACGTCTGCAGCCTCTTAGGAGGCGAGGGGAAGGCACGGCAGACACCGGTGGCCAGGGCGTCACACCACGCTTCCCACTCATCTCGTGGGTGCTCAACCCACTATGGCTGTCTGCTGGCTCCTGGGGAGGAGGGACACATGTGCAGAATTGGGCACTTTGCAGATCAGAAGTGGGTGATTTGTTTTAACCGGGTCACCTGGGTTTTCAGCAGATTTGCACTGTTGGAGTTCCACCCGGAGTCCCTGTCTCTTACCTCTCCTGGGATAACGTCCTCAGCTCTATGACCTCGTGCCTTCTGTGGCTGCAGCTGTGACTGTCTTTGGAGGTCTGCTCAGAGGATACAGGATGCTTTGGCTGCAAGTCCAGGAGCTGATGGCCCCTCGATGAGGGACAGCATTGAGCATCTGAGCCCAGCACTGCTTTTGTAGGAAGCTCAGACATGGCGGGTCAGCGCCCGAGTCCCTGCTACTTTGCCTCGAATGTTGGTCCCCACTCTGAGCTATAATTTACACAGCAAGGCTCCCCCGCAGGATCAGGCTAAGCCGAGGCTTTGCCGAGATCTCACCCTGGCTGGGCTTCTTCTTCCCTCATCCTCCATTGGTTTCTCCTGGTGCATTTCCTTAATCAATCACTCTGGGAGACTTCTCCTGTCAGCTGCTGCTCCTGCGAACCTGACAGGAGGCAGGGGGTTTAACCCCTCAGGAGCAGCCCAAGTCTCTTCTCAAATATCCTGGGCTGTCTTCTCGGGTCCAAACCGAACTTGCATGGTCTGAGGAGGGAGGACCGAGATTCCTGGGAGGGGAGCAAGAGGGAAGGCATCTGTCAATCAATCAGGCGACAGAGAAGCTGATGCCATATCGCACCGGGGTTTCTCCACCTTGGAACTAGTGACACTTGGGGGATAACCTGGACACCGTAGGAGACTCAGCAGAATCCCTGACCTCTGCCCACCTGAGTTCAGTAGCACGCCCCCAGTCACGACAACTGAAATTGTCTCCAGATGTGCCCCGTGTTACCTGGCTGAGAACCACTGCATTCAACCAAGGCCTGGGACCCTGCAGGCCCCGTCTCCAGCTGGTTAGCTTGATGCAGCCCGGGTCAGTTCTCCAGGAAGGTCCATGTCAGATTCCTGCATGAGGCACGGGCAGCAGCTAAGGGGTGTGTGCACCGGGGAGGCGGGCAGGACATCAGCGTTGACGACAAGCGTGGACCACGTTAATGGGCTCAGCATGGCGCTAGGCAGGCCACAGTGGGAGTGGGACTTATTTTGGCAATGGAATCACCAATGTGCTTGAAAAGACCCAGGGCGAGCTCTGTGTGTAGTCAGCAAGATTTACCAACCAAAATGTTTTTCCAAGGACGGACAGATTTTTTCCCAGGATGCAGGACATCAGAGGCTGAAAGCCAGCAGAGTTCCAGGCAAGCTGGGGCTGTGTTCCCCTCTGAGAGGAATCCGGCTCACACCAGCTGATATGCAAGCATCCTGATGCCAAGCGTCACCTCCAGGTGGTGGGTGGCATGCTTCGCCAGGTCACGTCCTGGTATTTCTGTGGTGGTGATCGGTGTCTAAGTGAAATTTTGTCCCTTTGCATTGAGAGATTGAACATCCAGTTTGATGCTAAAAATTTCCCACAACTACAGGGGTTGGGGGGAAGCCGGTGTGGGAGTCAGGAAGCAGCCCTGGCTCTCGGCCCAACTCTCCTGTCAACATTCTGTGGCCTTCTCAATGCCACTGCTTCTCCGGGGCCTCCCTGAATCAAACCCTCATTTCGTCGATGGGAATTTATGGTTGTCCTCCCAGTGAGCATGTGCTCCCCTGCAGGGCCTCTCCTTGGCTGAAGGATGGCTGTCTTCAAGTTTATATGGCCTCCTTCTCTGAAGGTCCTCATCTCCTCTTCTTCCAAGAAAGCCAGTCCTACTGGGTGAGGGCCCACCCTGATGACCCCTCTTTAAAGACATCCCAAGATACTTGGGGTGAAAACATCAACACATGAATTTTGAGGGGACACTTACAAATCAGCCCATAGCGCATGATACTGGTCTAATGCTTACAACGTAAAAAAAAAAAAAAAAAAAAAAAATTCGACTTCAAGGAGGAAAATCTTAAGGAAATGATAATGTGGTGGTATGGCAAAATGAGGAAAGTGGTGATCAGTCTGTTTATTCTATGGGTGTGTAAAAAACTACTCTCCAAATGTGGTAGCTTTGAACAGTTATTTTAATTTGCTCATGATTTTCCTGGACAACAGTTTAAGGAGGACTCAGCTGGGTGGTTTCTCTTTGATCCACCAGGGGTCTACTAGGACAGCAGGATCCACTTCCAAGATGGCTTCTTCACGCACCTACCTGGGGCCTGGGTGCTCCTTGGCCTTCTTTAGTCTCTGCGTGGCGCCTTCTTCTCAAGGACCTCTCCCAGAAGCTTGGTCTTCCTCACAGCCTGTGCCATCAGATGGGTAGGATGTCTTACAAGGCAGCTGACTTGAAGCAAGTTTTCAGGGGACCCGGATGCAAAGGTTCAAGACCTGTTATGATCAAGACTCGGCTGTCCCCACATGTCACTTCTCCATGTTCTACTGGTCAAGTTAATCAAGATTCAAGACGGAAAGCTGTCGGTGCTCTGTGAAGTCTCTTCTAGAGGGTGTTCTTTGGCATCTCTGTGCTGCGAGTCCCACCACCATTTAAATTCCATCTTTGTGCCTTGACGTCTTTGGTGTTGTGCCAATATTTAGGTGGCCAGGCCCTCGTGCGTGGATTCTAAGGACTCCTGGCCAGGCTCTGAGGAGGGCTGTCCCCCGCTGACAGGCATCTTCTGAGCCCTTTGTGAATGGAGGGGTAAAATCCCCCTTCTCTTCTTGCCCTCTCCATGACTCCTGAGTAAAAGCTTTTCTGCCCCCCACTCAGCGCACATTTAGATTTCTGGGCTGTTCAGGCAGAAAATGGTCCTGGAGTCAGGCAAGCAGAAACCGTTAGCTGGCAGGAAACCAGGGTGGAGGTGAGGGCACAGGGGTTCCAGTGTGGGGAGGCCCGGGTGGGAGGCCCAGGTGGGAGGCCCAGGTGGGAGGACCAGTCACATCTCCGTGGAGTCTCCGAGGCCTCTGGGAAGCTTTTTCTAGCCCCCCAGCAACAGGCAGCCCACCCTGCACCTGATAGGCCCCCCCTTGGAAACAACATCATCAAGAAAGAAAGCAATAGAGACAGGAGATCTGAGTTCCAGCCCCGACACTGGCTGGTCCACCAACGTGGTTCCCGAGTGCCCTGGGTAATAGGGACAGGGAGGATCAGTGTGAAGCGGGTCTCTTACTAGGACGATGCCTAAGTGCTTCGCAAGTGTGACTTCATCTCGTCCTCATGGGACATCTGGGGGGTGGGCAGGCCACTCTTAGCTTGGGATTGTAAAATGGAGAAAAGTGTCAGAGGGGTTTGTGTGTGTGTGTGTGTGTGTGTGTGTGTGTGTGTGTGTGTGTGTAGAGGGAGGGAAGCTGCTACCCTCTGGCTGACTATGGGCTGAAGAGCTCCATCCATCCCTCTTTCTTGGGGGACAGCTGAGTCTGGCACACCAGGGAGGAGGAGCGCCAGGGGCCAGGTGTTCTCAGGGGACAGAGCACCAAGCCAGAAGGATGGACGTGGCAGGGGGTGAGTTTATCCAGCTTCAGGATGACCGCGCGGCCTAGGGTGAGCTGCTAACCCCACTGCACCTTGCCTCTCGTTAGCAGAAGGGTGCCTGTTTTCAGGACCTTGCAGCAGCATCTGCTGGGGAGTCTGGGAATGTGTCGCTTTGGATTTGGGGACAGGGTGTGCATGGGACGTAGCACCAGGGCCTACCCTGTGCATGTCCAGGGCTAAAAGCATCTCAAACCTGGGACCAGCTGCAGGAGAGAGCAGAGGGCACAGTGCCTGGGGAGGGGGCAGAGTGCCTGGGGAGGGGGCAGAGTGCCTGGGGAGGGGGCAGTACTAGGACACCCCCCCCTCCCCCGGAACCTTTCAAAGCACACCAGGTGCCCTCCCCCCCCCACACTGCCTGGGCACCCACTCCTCTGGGTCCTGCGTTCGGGGCAGAGCACAGCAGATGAATCAAGTGGGGAGCAGCCATGGGGTCCAGGTGGGCCTGGGGTCAGCCTCCCCTCTGCCACAAGGCAGTGTGAGACCTTGGGTGCGGCACTGTCCCCCTCAGAGCCCCCGTTTCTTCCCCACTACAATGAGGGGCCCCAAGAAGTGCCTATGATCCCGCGAGCTGGGGCGAGAACGCGGCTTCTAACCCCAACATGCGAGCTTCACCCTCAGGTCCCATGAAAAATTCATTGATGGTTTTTAAGAGGATCCTGCACAGAGAGGTGGCAGGCCAGAGCAGTCGAGAGCCAACCCAGTGATCTGGAAAATGATCAGGAAGATGCCCAAGTGGGGGGGAGGGACTTGCCAGCTGGCCCCGGATGGGAGGGAGTGAGGAAGGGCTGGAGTCCCTGAACACCTGCAGAGCCCCTGCAACGCATCAGGCCACGGGACATGCCACCATCCCAGGTGGGGACGTTCTGAACCGCATACGTACTTCTCCTGGTGGGAGAATGTGTTCTCCAATTCCAACTTCTCCAGATTTCACTTGACCCTCTTCTGCACAGACCACGTCCCTCCTGTCCCCAAGGACAGGCTTAGAGAAAGGCCTGGCCGGTGGTTTAGCAACACGTTGTCCTTAACCATGGCCGGTCCTGCCATCTGATAGTATTGACGATCCAGAAGCAGCTCTTGCCCCCTTCAATAGGAAGCAGCCCTGAGACCTGCTGCGCCCTTTGACTGACATCCTGTCACTCTGGCAGCCACTGACCCTGCTGGAAAGTGGACTCAGCCCTGGAAGCCTTTCCTGAGATATCCCTGCCCCCTGGATCCAAAGGATGCCACCCAACATCCACTTTAGGGACTTGAGCTGCGGCTCACCAGCGGGCTTCAGGTTCTGGAGGGCAGGCATGGCCACGAGTGCTCGTCTGCCAAATGGGCAGAACTGACCATTCCACTTCGTCAGAGGGCAAGGGGTCAAAATGAGCCACCACGACAACTCCTTGTCCCCTCAGCAGCCCTCCCTGGATGTACCCCAACTTCTGACACCCCCAAAACCTGAGGAGGGTGGTGAGAGACAGCTCACCTTTGAATCATCCCAGTGGGAAACTGAGGCCCACAAAAGTTGGGTTAAAAATAGTGTCTATACCACAGTGTTTTACTCCAGAGGGAAAATAAAGCATTTAGGTTTATCAATTTTGAAGATACAAATAAGAACAAAAAAAATCTATGAGAAATCACCTTTGATTTTACCATTAGGTCTAAGCCTGGGACACGCCTTCAACTGACTGCCAGGGGGTAAAACGCAGGTTTCTTCTTAGGATGACTGTCCTCGGAGTGTGTCCACCGCTTTCCTAACGTTCTCTTTCCAAACCCCTTGTTCCCAGACACGGTGTAATGGCCTTGGATGAGTCCGTGAGCCGGGCTCTTGTTGGACATTCGCGCTGTTTCTCTTTTCTGACTTGAGCCAATGAGAGGAAGCAAATCCGCTGCTTTCCTAGGAATCCCCTTCTCCTGGGTGGCGGAGGGAGGGGGATGACGTCCTTCCTGCCACACCTCCCTCCCCAAGGCCCAGGGTTCCCACTTCTGTTGGAACCGCTCTGGGGTCCAGCAGCATTTTGCCACACGGGGTCCCCGGTGCTCTTCCAGCAGAAGCCACCCCTTGCCTGGGTGGAGTGAGACCAGAAGCCCAGGAGGGCTCTGATGGGCCTCCCAGCTCTGCCACTGACTGTCCCCGAGACCTGGGGCCGGTGATTCCACCTCTGTGCCCCTCGGCCTTTCCGTCTCAGCACTGGGGAGTGTCCATCTCAGCATGGGGCCTGGCGCAGGGTGGACACAGTGGGACGTGCTCCGCGATGTCAGTCTTGCTCGTCCTTCCTTCCTGAAAAATGGGGTTTGAAGAGGTGGCCGCTCACGAGGTCATAGGGGGTCGGATCAGATGGCACCTATAAAGTGCCCAGCCAGCACCCTCAGTCGGTGGCATTTTAAGTCATACTTTCATTATGGCAAGGTGACACTCTATGAAGGCCTCTGCTCCACAGGAGATAAATGAGGCTCTTTAGGCCCAGAAGTTGATCTCCCACACACCCTTGGCCAACCTCAGCTCATTTCCCAATGTCCCCAGCAGTGTAGGTCATGAGCGGGGCTGCTGTGGTCACACGTCCCACAGCAGCTATTCACAGAGACCACGTAAGGTGCCATAGCATAGAAAGGGTGCCCTCGCACCTGGGCAGCACATGGACCCAGGTCCTTGCACTCCCTTTCGGAGGACCAAGTACCAGCCCTGAAGCAGGCCTATCCCCTGCTCTCGTCCCATTGGAGAAATTCATCAAGTTGCACTGAGTTTTGCAGCTGTCAGAGTCCAGTTCTGCAGGAGTTTCAGTGGGTGACAACTTGCCCAGCCTGTCAATCATGGTGGCCGGAATTCCTTATTATTGTGGGAGCTCATCAAACCAGGTCCAGCCGGAGCTCATCCGCAGAGCTCTTACCTACTATACTAAAGGCAAATTAACAAAAGCGCTTAATAAGGACTGGCTGGGTCCCCACATGTGCAGGTGTAGACACACAGAAAAGAGCATGTGTAGTAGGTCACATGCAGGTAGGAGGTGGAAGGTACAGCACACACATGTGAACTTAATCCCTTCTCCAAGCCTGCGACGCAGGTGCCGTTTTGCCCACTTCACAGACAGTAGGCCAAGCCCAGAGACACCAGGGGCTGGTGCCAGTGTCCCTGCTCTTCGTTGAGAGGCCAGGACGTGGTAAAGGGCCGAGCCTGGTGCCTGGCACGTACCCAGTGCTCAGTACCTGGGGAATGTCATCTTGGGGGCTCTTCAGAGCCCCTGAACAGGCAGCCCAGGGCTCCTGCACCTCTCCCATCCTCTGGGGGTGGGTGGCTGGAGCTGGGTTATCTCACTGTGGCCTTTCAACCTCTTGGAGAGCTGGGGTCAGGGCTGAGTGCTGGTGGGCTGGGCAGCCTGGGCCCTGTCAACATGAGATGTCCCAGGAGGACCTGCTGGGACAGCCAGGGGCGGGGCCTGGAGCAGAGAGAGGTGGAGGGGGTGATGCCCTGAAGCCGGCCACTCCCACCCTGGAGAAGTGGGTGGAGGAGTCCAGGAGGGGGTGGCCGGGCTGAAGCTGCCCCCTCCCCACCTTGTGCTCTGCTCAGCTGCTTTTCAAGATCTTAGTTTTATAACCTGGAATAGCTGTGAAGGTCTTTAATATATTTATTTGGAGATGAACGCAATACCTTTACTTTTATGTGGTGCCTCACGCATGCTAGGCAAGTGCTCTACCACTGAGCCACAACCCCAGCATGTGAAGGTCTGTCTTTAAAGAAAATACAGAAGGTTATGACCTCCTGTTAGGCCCCCATTCTCCCCCAGACTGTACCAACATGCACACACGGGATGTACCCTTTTCAAAAACTGGTTTGTACGGCATCAATGCTGCAGTGTTTTTTGTTACCAGGTCTTGAATGCTTTCAGGTGACCTCGTTCTTTTTAACAGTTGCATGCTATTCCACATCTCGAACGGGCCATTGATCCCCAACGATTTGCTCATGGAGGGACAAGCAGGACGTGCTTTCCTGATGTTATGAAATGTGCTACAATCAACACTCTGGTCCACATCGAGTATGTGCTGTGATAATACCTGTCTTCCTAGGGTAGAGTTCCGGAGGTGGGCCAAAGGGACATTAAGGATTAATGGATCCAGCGGCTGCAAGCTGCCAGTTCTATTTTTACTTAAAACCTCATTGTCATAGGCTCCCGGAAGGAAAGCTTCTGATTTTTTAAATCATGGTATTCCAAACTCACCTCATTTCACACAGCAGGAGGCTGGATTCATAAGGAGAGTACTGGGTCCCAGGGTAGGACAATGGTGCCCAGGAGAAGGGGCACCCTCTGGGGATTGCCTGTGGGATATTGAAGGTTGCTCTGGACTCCTTTGCTGACAGACGTATATGGAACCTCGAGTTTTCCTGGGTTGACCCCAGGCAGTGACCAATTGATGGGGACTACAGCAGTCCAAGTCCTTGCCTGGAGACCAGATAATCCAGGGGCCCGATTCCTATCCCATTGCTCCCCCCAGGATCCAGCTGAGGCTGGGACTTTCTGAAGTCTCCCCTCTGCTGGGCTTCTCCCTCTCCATTACCCCTTTGTCCTGGGGACGGCCCATCAACACAGCCCATGCATCCACATCCTGGTCTCAGGCCAAGTTCTTCCAGAACACACCCGAGGTACCATGGAAGATAGCCAGGCAGTACCCTCCTGGATGGACATGTCTTCATTAGAAGTCACCCAAGAGCAGCCAAGGGCCCTGAAACCCCCTGCATGCTGCAGAGAAGCCTGCCGGCTTCCTGCAGGAGATTTTCAGCATGGATCTGAAAGCTTGGGGTCTTGTCATCCAGAAATGTAACCTGAAATAATAGTCCCCACCGTCACTGTACACCGGCTGGGTATCTTGTAGATCTTCTCTAGACACCTTGGTTTCCTCGTCTGTGCACTAAACAATCAGTACCTGCATCATAAGGCAGTGAGAGTGAGGTACTGCTTTCCACGCTTAGTCCTGTGGTGCTTGAGCTGAAATACAAGGTTCCGATAACCACAAGCTGCTGTCCGTGTGACCTTCAACAGCTGAGCTTCATTTTTCCCCTCTGCAGCTGGGGACAGCTAATTCTCTTGGGACTGACACAAAGATTTAGTGTCAGGTCAGGCTCACAGCCGTGCATAGCAAAGGACCTGATCTGATTCACTTGGGGCCATAGCCAAGCTAGGAGGACGAGTCAGACACTCTCGGTGCTGGACCAGGCGAGAGAATTTGTGAATTCAGCAAGATGATGTTCATCGTCTAGCCTCCCTCCACTGTTTGTACAATTAAAATATGAATAAAGAAAAGTCTTTGGCCTTCCCAGGAGATGACCACTCTGGGTTTATTCCTCTATTATCCAGTATGTTTGTTTCAAACATTTACATCTAGATGTTTTGGAAAAAAAAACGATCATTTTTACATAGTTATTACATAGATGTCTCAGAACGGGGTCGTGTGTCTTCAGCCTTGGTGAGCATGCTCACCTGCCCAGTCTCAGGAGTTCTATTTGGCCACTCCCACCTTGCTGGACACCCAGGTTACTACCACTTTGCCACAAGCCCTTCTGCGCATGACCATGTTTGTGCTTATTTATCTTTGCACATGGGCAATAGTGCTTCTGCAGCTGTGGCTTGATCTCTGGGGTGGAGGGATGGGCACTTCCTGGACCCGCATGGAGGCCCAAGTCCTACATGGAATGGGATAGTGTTTCCATAGATCCCACATTTCTGCTCCCTTTATTATGTAGAATTTGTCAGGCATTAAAGTAAGTTATTAATTTGATTGCGACTTGCAAGAAGAAGTCTGTATGTTCTATGTATTTTTTCCCCATATATGGTTTTGATCTGGGTCTGGTTGAGTCAACAGATGTGAAACCCGCAGGTCCAGAGGGCTGACTGTTCACGCTACCCCTGTCGACCCTTCAGAAGGGCCAGCAGAGAAAACTTGCAAGTCAGGAGAGAGAGGTTATTAGACTTCCGGTCAGGAGTGCCTCCTTCCCCTAAGGAAATAGGGCAGGATCTTTACTGGGTTTAAGGGCACAGATCGAGGGGCTTGGGGTGGAATTCATAAGGCAGGTTCCCACCCTGCTCCGGCATTGCTGCGATGAGGTCCTGCCTCGTGTCTGCAGGCTGAACTCCGTTGAAAGCGAGACACGGGCTATCTGGCACAGGCCAGAAGTAAAACAGATCTGGTCTAGATAGGAGGGGAAGCTATGGAGATGGGGATTGACACCCAGCATCTTATAAATCCTAGTGATTGTGCCTTCTCTCCTCCCCTTGGAGGACATGATTCCCCTTCCCCTCATACCCCCACCATGGAGAGCAGGAAGATGGGGTACAGCTACCCCCTTCTTAGCACACATGCTGGAGAGCAGTCAGGTGAACCTCCCAGACCCCTCCCAAAGGGATCTCACATGTAGATCCTAAAAATATTGAACTCAGAAGCAGTGTAGAATGTTCTCTTACCTGCGGGTGTGGTTGGAGGGATGTTGGTCAAATACAAAATGTTAGATAAGAACAAGTTCAGGAGATCTGTTGTATCACATGAAAAAGTCTGTTAACAAAGTCTCACCTTCTGGAAAATTGCCAAGAGTTGATTTTGCTTTCTTATCACAGAAAACAAGAAAGCCAGAGAAATGCATTAGCTTGAGCCTGTCCCTCAGTGTACACATGTTTCAATACATGTCTTGGGTCAATTTTTTTTCTAAAAAAAAAAACAAAAACAAAAAAAAAAACACCACACACAAAAAAACAAATCATCTTTCTATTTAGCTGCAGAAATGCCATTATCTGAGATTCTAGGGTCAATCTCTGCTTTCAAGCTGAGCTGGGCTCTTCCTGGGAAGCCCCAAGTCCCAGGCTGAACATGGTGGGGCACTGTTGCCCCATGCAGCACTTTTCCATAAAAAGGCACTCTCGGCTCTTAGCTACCCTGAGTTCATGGGGACCATCAGGTCTGCTTCCTGGGCAGAGGCTCTCTGCCTCCTGCCCCCATCTCTTTTGCAGACACTGGTGGCGTGCCAGCAATGTTTAACAACCTGCTCAGGTTATAGCATCTGACTGTTTCTGTGGTGTAAACACTCTCATCGCAGCTGATCTCCCAAGACGAGGTAGCACTCAACACAGTCGGTTAATGTCTCCAACAAGCCTCTTTCCTGTCTCCATCTCTGCATTTATTTCCTTAGGGACCCAACCAAGATCTGACATGGCCACCTTATGAAGTCTCCCTCTTTTCTCATCCTGTCCATCAGAATGTCCAGTAAGCTCTCAAACACCCTGAACCTGCCCACATTCCTCCTGTCCTACACACTAAGCACGGAGCCTAGTGGGCTTTCTTGCCAAGTGCCTTCTTGCAATTGGCTTAGGAGAGGCATTGATACGAAGTAGGGCCTCAGCATGTATCGGCCGACCCAGGCCAAAGCTAGGAAGTGTGTAGCTAGAATCCATGGCACGTCTCCCATCCTCCCAGCCCACTCAAGTCCACCTGTCCCTTCAGACAGTCCTTGTCCCTATGAGCATCATGCTAATAGCCTCAAAGTCAACCTGAGGTCTTTCTCTGATCACATAGCATGCAAGAAGCACACACAACCCCGAAGTCCCTAGACATCCCCACCCAGAGACGCCCACCCCACTGACCCATGAAAGATGGTTCCATATCCTGTGGCTTCCTCTTTGCCTGGAGAACCCTCCTTAGAGCTTTCTTCTGGGCCACCCATCAAGTCGTCCCTGTCTTAGTCTGTCTGAGCTACTCTGACAAAAGGCCACACACGGGGTGGCTTACACAAGTCTCATTCTAAATGTCAAGATCAAGGTAGCAGCAGACTCAGCGTCTGGCGAGGGCCTGTTTCCTGGTTCAGAACTTCTTGCTGGGTCCCCCCTGGGAGGGGCCAGGCAGCTTTCTGGGGTCTTTCATGGGTGTAGTGGTCCCTTCAGGAGGGCTGAGGGCACCCCACCCCCATGGGCCTAGACACCTCCCAACAGCCCCCTCTTCCACCAGAGCCTCGGGTGGCAGGTCCTCAGCACGTGAGTTTTGGTAAGAAATATCCAGGCTATCCGTTTCCAACAGGATAAAGCCCCTCTGCTCAGCATGGTTCCTAATGGCCTCTTGTAATCCGGAGGTCCATCCCAGGAAGCAAGAGGGTGGGGAAAGGAGACAGGATGTGAGTGGACTTCCTGTACCCAAGCTCAGTCTGGGAACTTCCAAAAGCAGAACTCGAGCCACTACATTGGCTAAGCCAGTCCTAGCATGAACTGGGAAATTCAGAACCTACCATGAAACCTCATCAGCATCTATCTTGGGAGCCACTCTGTCCTTGAACTAGGCCGCTAGGCAAGGAATCAGGGAGCTGCGTGGACCAACCAGGGGGAGCAGATGTGCTCTGGAGCTGCCAGAGGTGATGGCCACCTTGATCCACTTAACATGGGCCTTCTGGGCCAGAGATGATGGAACCTGCTCCCGCATGTGCGAGTTTTCAGAGGAAGTCTGGTGGGGCAGATTTAGAAGTCGCAATCTCCCGCTGCCGCAGTCTGGCTGGGCACAAATCACGAGCCACTGAAGCAGGAACAAATTTTATTTCTGAACTCCACCAGCACACTCCACATATTCTACCTGGGAACTCTCCTGCAGGCTGCGCGGCTCCCCCAGGAACCACACACCAACCGGAAATCCCTCCTCCGGCATTTCCCCAACCAATGGGAACTCTCCGGGAATCCCCCGGGAGAACTCCAAAGTATCCAGAACTCCAAAGCAGCAGGCTGAGGCGGACAGCAGGGGTCTAACATACACAGCTCAACATAACCATCATCATCCCAATGGCCTGCTGGTGTCACCTCTCAACCACTCCATACTGGCAAAAATGCCATGCATCATTCGGACTCCGCTGTGTCTCTCAGCATCCTGCCTTGATCCCGGGCAGCTCCCTTCCCAATCCCTCCCCCCCCCCCCCCCCCCCCCCCCGCATTCTCTACCTGCTCTGAAGTTACTGGAGCCTGGTGTGAATTTAGGGACAATAAAACCATCAAAGGGCTTGGTCCTGAGAACAATCAGTTGGGGAGTTTGCAATAAAAGAGTATCCTGCCCCAGGAAGGTGCGACTTCAAGGCAAGTAGATGAGAGACCTTGGGCAGGGCCTTTGGGAGAACTGGGGAAACTGAAGACCATTTTTTAAAAAGTTATCTGCTGTCCCATTGACCTCCCACCCTATGTCCCTTATCCCTTCCCTGCAGTCACTCCAGCTGCCCATTCTAGCATTTGAGCTTCTCTGTCACTTTACCTGTGGTGAGTCAGAGCTCATCACGCTCCTGGAAGCCCTGGGGGTAGGACACTCCTGAAGGCAGCCTTCCAACCCCCAGTGGCCTCTTCCCTTTGTCTTTTGCTTTCTGGAATCCCATCAGGTAAACCACTTTCTCCCATGATTTTGGGTCTTCATCCAATGCAGACGCCTGGAGACATGAAGACTGGAGGGATGCACAGCTTCTAGCCCTTCTGCTGAAGTCTACAGGGGGATGGGCCCATGCATTGAATAGGCCATTCAAGTCCCCTCGTGCTCTGACTGCACTGAGGATCACAGAAAAGGCCCTGCTGCCAAGTCCATAGTCCGAGAAGATTCCCAAGAGTGACATGCAGGTTAAGTGGACATATCTGGATGCAGCACTCTCTCCAGTGAGCCTGGATTCTGGAGCAGGGAGGAAGATGTCCACGTGGCAGTCCCACAGGTCCTGGGCTTTTATTCAAAGAGAAAGTCATTATTCAACGGTTGGACTGCACCCGTCTATGGCACCTTTGGGATCTATCATAGCATTGGCAGTGTCACCATGAGCTTCTCAGGTCACCCCAGCCCAGGGTTGAGCACAGAAGGGACATAGGGCCTGGCTCATTTGTGCCTAGTGTGACATTGCTCAAATGAGCCTTGCTCTGGAGTGTCCCCCTGGGGTTTGCCCAGATATCCTCAGACTTATAATATAATCCAAGTCTCCTCTGTCCACATCCAGTTCACCCCTTTGACACTGTGGAGTACCTCAGCTCGTGCACAGGGCACATGAGGGGGCAGGGCTCCACACTGGCAGGTACCTTACGTCATCCGCAGTTGGCCCTCTCCTGCTTTCAGATCTCACCCACCTCTCAGTCATGGCAGGGCTACTCAGGTGGACACAGCTGCTCAGGGAGGTTCCACCTTGGCCCCTTCCAAGGGATCTTTAAACCATAATTGCTGACGCAGGATGTGTTGGTGCCGAGTTTATTAAGAAGTACCAGCCTTCCTCCTTCAGCTCCAGAGCCAAGACTAATCTAAATACCACACTCCCCATTCATTACTCTAATTCATCAGCAAGCTGACCAGGTCTCACCCCACATCTGATTTATGGCCTCACCAACAGATACAGCAGCTGAGGACCCAGCTGGGCATCTTGGGTAGCCAGGAGGCGGGTAGGTCAAAAGAGAGGGCAGCTCCCACAGCCCTTCTGGAAGGGAAGGAGATGTAGGAATTTTGAGGTTTTGCTGGATGAATGCAGAGGGCAAGTTATCTATGCAGGGCAGAAAGATTCCTTTCTGCATCTTCAAGTGAGCTAACTCGGGAAGAGGAAAAAAGTAATCTAAAAACATGCATCAGTGGCATGAGGTGGCATGTGTGGTCTGATCCCCTCTCCCACTCCTGTGGCTCCGTGATTACCATGAGCCCTGGGTCATTTTAGTTTTAGCAAATATATTGTGATGGGATGACAGGCAGGACCCGCAGGTCAGTATTTATACTTTAGTGGTTTTACAATGTTGTTATTACATTTGGGAAGGTGCGAAGATCCCAAGTACGGTGCTTAGGGAGTGTTCACAGAGTGAATGTGTCTCTGCAGTTGTAATTAAGCAGAGCATCTTTACTTTGGTGTGGTCTTTTGAGAGATCTGCTTTTTGGAAGAAGGTACCCTAGGCCTCATTCCTACACAGGCAATCTCACTTGGTGCATCCATTTGGACAGGTTCCTGCTCCCCGTGGGAAATTACCCTGGTCTGAGCTGGATACAGTCTGGGGACATTTGGAATCGGCAGGTGGTCAGGCTTCTAGCTGGAGTGGAAGTTCTTTATTCCCTCTTCACTTCCATGTTTCATCTCACAAGAGCCAACTCTGCTCTCAAACAGCTCTGAACTATGGGTCTAGACCCATCTAGGCTCTAATCCCATCAATGACTGCTTTATCCCAGGTGCTGCCTTCCTGTAGGAAGCTGAACCTCAGTTTCATCTACTCCATTTCTACAAAGCTAGGAGGTTTATTTGTTGCCAAGAAATAAGTGGGGGGAGGCCACCTCAGCGGGTCCCCTGGCATCGACTCTGGGATCCAGTGGTTACTACAAAGCACCCATGGGATTTACCAGTTGGGATCATTCCACTCAAGGAAGCGGGAGGTCAGAGGGTGGACAGATGCATACCATCAAGCAAAGTCCTGTGGCAACTGCATCACTCCACCGCTGAGCTCTGGGGATGGAACAGTTGGTCTCTCCAGTGGGCTTCAGGGGCACGAGGGAGTTGGGGGGTGTGGATCAATGCCTGGAGGAGGCAGAGGTATAGTCACCTCTGGTTCACACATACAGCCCAAGTGGCCCAATGTTCATCTTTTGACATTAGAGATTTGACTTTAGGATTACAAGAGCCTCAGGAACAAGTGCACATAGAGATGTACAGGAGGGCCCAGCAAGGACACGCTCCAGATGCTGAACACATCAAGATGCCAGGTAATTCATTACCATTAGGAAGAGGTGCTTCTGAGCACAGTCCAGGTCCCTAAACGGCCACCAGCCTTTTCAGCCATGTGTTACTTGGGAGCCACTCTGCTGATTTCACTGGACAGACAACCAGGGTCGGAAGAATCTCGGTCTGGTGAACCCTAGGGACCAGGAATTATTCCACTGCAAAGACAACCATGCACCCGACTTCATTTCTACTGCTGCCAAGGGGCCTCCACACAGCAGGGACAGGGGGTGGGGAACCAGTGGTGGTAGAAGAGGTGGCATATTTGTGACAACCTGAGAAACAGGAATAACCAACAGAGGTGACAATGATGGCAAGGTCCTAAAAGACAGCTGTAGTGGGGACAGCATGAGAACTCCTTTATAACTAGGTCAGGCAGAGAGGCCATCAAAGTGTGGGGGACTCTAGTGGAAGAACGGACCATATACGATGTCAGTCGCCATAAATGGTCATTCCTCATACTCGAGGAGAAGCCCCAAGTAGACTGACAGGACATCTCCACGTGGGTGTGATTGTTTGGTTTGACCCCAAAGATCATGCTATACCCTGGCCTGTGCTCCATAGGAGTCACTTATTTGTATGCACACGGAAGACTCTGGCCCCTGTCCTCAATGAACCGTGAGTGGTGAGTGCCAACTTAAAGTTCCTCGCTGGCCATTTCTTGGATTTTGCTGACAAGATTGGGTTTTGATTCCTATGAAAATAATGGTACCTCTGGAATCCTATAGTATGAGAGATCCTATCCCCTGGGGACCAGAGGATGCCTTCAGGAAAAATCCTCGGCAGACCAAACGCAGTCTGGGGTATCTCGTTCTTTTCCTCCCAACCAGTGACTACATTCCCTTACCATTTGGGGCTTCCATGGCTAGAAGCTCAGCTGGGCCCATGAGCACTGCTTACTTCTTTGCTCTTTCAGTTCTAGGAGAAGTGGCAGGGGACACAGTCCCGAGACTACAGAGAGACCATGACGAATGGGTCATCTTTTAGGCCGTGGACTTCATGCAGTGGTTTCCTGTCTGCCATCAGGGATTAACTGGGAATCAAAGTTCCTTCTCTCCACTTGCCCAGAGTATTAAAGCTTTGGTTCACAGAAACATTAGAGTCAGAGCCAGGGGAGGAGAGATTCTGTGTGTTAAATAAGCAGCATCTGCAAGGAGGACTTCTCTTCCTTAGGAGTTGGTTCAAGAAGGGCTTATCCTCCTCAGGTGAGGGTTTCACATTCACTTCCATTTGCAAAGGCACCTTGACCCCATCAGTGGAATCATTCCTGGTCCTTAGTGTTCACCAGACCTTGATTCCCGTAATCCCCTCTGGGAAGGCAGAGCCAAGGAACTGCAGAACCCACTTTGATTCACTGGTTGGATTCCTCAGCCCCACAGGTTAAGGGATGATTTCTCAGGTTCAGCACAGGTGGGCAACCTCACCTCTGAGTTAAGATCATCCCCTGCAAGGCCACAGTACTGGGGCATTTGGTTCCATGTCTCAGGGATGTCCCAGGAGAGCTTATATAATGGCAAGCATGCAGGGATGACCACAAAATTCAGGTCTTTCTATCTAACATCCTTATTTCTCTTGTCCTTCCGTCTCTTCCCAGTGGACTGCAGGAGCCAACAGTTTTCTTCAAGGGAAGTCTGGATAGCCCTAGACTTTTGGAGAGTCCCACCCCCCCACACACAAACCTCTCATGCCATAGGATTCCAGAGACTACCATTATTTTCTTAGCCACCAAAACCCAACCTCATTAGCAAAAGCCAAGAATGGGCCAGCGAGGAATTAGAGTTGGCACTCCTGGTTCATTGAGGACAGAGGCCACAGTCAGTGCCGAATCCTCCACCTGTGGACCTCATGACAGCAGGCTTATCGTTATCATCCTGCATAAGAAAAAAATTCTCAAAGCCGCATGACTGCCAACCAAGGCAGGTCAAACGTCAGAGTTTCCCATTCTGTTTCTCTCCAGGTCTTTGGGTGGCAAGTCCTATTCTCAGGTCCCAAGACTGCCTTCCATTCTTTGATTTCAGACACAACTGACCTTTGGTCACTGATTGCGCCATGTATACTGCCACATTAACCCTATTTCCCTTTATACAGACAATAACGGATGGCTGAGGGTCCGATGCTTCATGAGGACCACTTTTTAATTCAAAGCCTCCTCAGCACAGCCTTCAGGGAATGGCTTCTGAGGGACGTTTCAGAGGCACACCATAGCATTCCTCCTCTGGCCCACGAAGGCCCATGTGCATCTTATAATGAGGACTGCATTTAGTGATCTTCAGGAGTCTCCCAAAACCTTGGCAGACCCAGCATTGCTTAGGAGTCCAAGTCCAAACTCATCTGGGCACCTCAAGGTGAACTTTAGCTGCAAGTCCTCAGTTAAAAGCCAAGAAACAAGTCACTTATTTCCAAGACTCAATGGCCAGGATACCCACTAATTCTGGAAGGCAGTAGGATGATAGGAAGGATCAGACCCAAGGAGACCCAAACCCAACAGGGGAGATGTTAAATCCTATGGCTTCCTCCTGGGATCAGGGACACCTGGGGGTGGATGTGAGCATCAGAGGGTGCAGACGGGCTAGCTCTTCTTGAAGCTTCCTTCAGCAAATGCCCCCCCCCCCCCGTTCTTGGCATCCAACTTTGAGGTCTCCATTCTACCTTCAACTTCACGCAGCATCACAGCCCACCCTCTGGTGATGCTTGAGGGTTTCTGATGGAAACAGGTTTCTGGCCTCCCAGGTTTGCCTTGATGCCAGCCCCACAGTTCTGACATCCAACAGAGCTTTCAAAGGATCATCACATAAGCAAGGCCAAGGTCTGCCCATCGAGCAAGCCACACATGGGGACCCGCTCAGACCTTGGCTATGGCAGCCCAAGTGCCTGAACCCCACAGCACAGGGAAACACACCCTGGGGACGTAGGATTCCTAGGTGGTCTTGAGCAAGTAGTGCATCCTGGGTCTCTCAGAAGTCTGAGCCTGGGAGGCTTTGAGTTTTGCTGGTTGCCAAGAATGCCCTTAATGGCCTTTTTCTACTTTCCTGTTTAAAGCAGGAAACCCAGGGCCTTGTGTGACCAGGGAAGTGCTCACCCACTTTTGGCTTATTAATGGCAATCACCTCATTAGCAACAGAACCGTCACTGGCTGAGGTTTTAAGTACACCCGTTTTCTGCAGAATGGAAAGTTCAAGTCTTTTCACTTCCATTTGCAAAGGCACATTGACCCCAAGAGTTCTGCTCCGGACTCACTGGGATCTAGATAAAAGCAGACAGCAACTCCAGTGCTACCTAAATGCTATTTTGACTTGAAGTTCTCTCCAGATAACTCCTCACCTTCAAACTCAGCCTCTCAAGTCTCCAGAGGGACAAAGTAGAGCACAAGTGGCAGCAGGTCCCCAGCTCAACGAGATCTGCCTTTCCATCTAAATCCTCGTCAGCACAACCTTCTCTGTCGGCGTGCCTATCAGGATTGTGGTCCTCAGAGGTCAGGCTCATCCATTATCTTGGCTTGGACCATCCTAGGCTGCCTCCAGCCCCACGCCTCTAGACTTAACTTGTGCCATAAGCCAATTCCAAAGGCTTCTAAAGTATATTGGTGTCATCACAGCAGTGGCCCCACTCCTTCCTGGTACCAGGTTTTGTTTAGTTTTCTATTGCCTTGGTGTTGGAATAAGTTTCAGTCTCAGCTAGCAGATACTAGCAGCTCAGAAGTGCCTGAAATATCCACCCTCCTTCACACCTGACAGGAGCGCCTGCAGGATGGGGTTAAACCATATCCTCAGCACTTGTGGTTAGCATTGCCAAACTGCCCGGCCAAAAAACTGAGAGTCAGGGGCATAAGGGCATGAAACCCCTGACTCAGTAAGGGCTAAAGACCCTTCTATATTGCTTTCTGCCAGGACAGCAATATTTAGAGTTTCCTCACAGTGTGGTTACATTAGGCAGAAAATGATTGGCTTATGGATATTGCCTTGCTTATGTGTGATTGACAGGCATGCCCCACTCACACCCTATAACTGTTGTGTGCATTCCAAAATTAAACTGAGCTACTGCACGATGACCTGAGGCAGGTCTCCAGCCAGTTCTCTCCCTAGCTCCTGGAGTCTGTGTGTTGATTTCGCGTCTCTACCCCTCCGCAACAAGATAGCCGAGTGACCATTGAACACGAAGGGACTAGGAACACATTCACCTTGGCAAAATACCCGAGATAGACAGTTTGTGAAGAGGAAAGGTTTTGACTCGGTTTTCTCAAGGTTTCAGTTGATGCTCACTTAGCCCCAATTGCTTTGGGCCTGGGAGGGAGGGAGAGCATCAGGGAAGGAGCAAAGCTTGTCACCTCACTCAGGAAGAGCAAGGGAAGAAGGACCAGGGTCCTAACAGACCCTTTAAGGCTCTGCCCCCAGGGACCTTACAGCCTTCTACTAGCACCACTCCCCTCTACACAGGTTGCCACAGGGTGCCACCAAACCTTCATTGCAGGACCTTCGGGGGCCATGGTAGAGACTGTACATCTATTCCATTGTTACAAACAGCTCACTGTTAGGTGTTAACTTGGATTAGTCAACAGCTAGAGAACTGGAAAAGTTGGAGTTTTGGATACGTCTATGGAGATGTTTCTAGAAGAAATGGAGTAGAGCAAGCATGAGATTGGTCCCCATATGGAGGAGCCTTTTGCATTGGTTGGGGTCCTGCATGGAACAGGAACGAGTTGAGCCTGGGGGTGGGATGTGCTTTTAATCCTATTCTTGATCAGGACTTCAGGATTGACACAAGCCCCCCTTCCCCACAGTGCAGTTTGAAGACTTTCACTAGGACAAAGCTTGTCTGAGCATCCCAACATGTCTGGCTTTCAGATGGCCTGTTGGGGCCTTCTCAGCCTCTGTACTCAAACAAGTTCTCTTAAATCCTGTCTCATACATATTCAGACAAGTTCTTTGACTAAAACGTAACATGAATAGTTGTGGATCCAGGGCTCTACAGGATCTGCTTTCCCATCTCAAGTCTCATCGACACAACCTTCTCTGTCTTCATGGCTAGTCAGGGGTCTCCAGATATTTATATATCTCCTGCCAATCTTCCCTGTAGATCTTTGACTAAATAGGCTTTGGTACCAAGCACGATTCTAAATGAACCAAGTTTTAAGGCACTTCTGAAACTGGCTCTCTAATCCCATCAGACCTAAAATATTAGTGATTCTAATCCCGTAGTACAGAGAACACACTGGTCGCTCTTGACATGAACTACGTAAGATATGCCAATTTAATGTATTTGGCCATTAGATTTCAGACAAGGTGAAACAGGACTCCTGGCGACTCCACATATGCCTTTAAACATTTGTAGAAGAGGGGGATATGATAGTTTTGAGAAACTGATGGAAGAGTGAGCTCAAGATTTGGTTTGCCAAGTCCACATCAATAGCCCGAGAGCTGGGGGCGCTCTATAGCCACAGAGCTGGAATTAGTTGAATCCAACAAGCCTGCTCATTGTCCAAAACCTCATGAGCCAGTCCCCCTCAAAAGCACATCTAGTATCTTGTGCCACTTCAGATACTTTTGATGGCATAAAACTCATTAAGTGTTAATTAGGGAAACTATTTGAAATGCTTGGTTTTAAATTCCTTCGTATATCACAGAAATTTAAAACTTAAAGGTTTAGTGACACAATGAGTATTCATTGGTTTACCTGAGAGTGCATTATTTTTTCCCCGTTTAACAGAGTTGTCAGGATTGGATGCTGCTGCCTGGGGTGGGTGGCTTTCCCTCAGTGTATGTCAGAGCTCCTTCCTCATGGAAAGATGGATCTGACCAGGAGAACCAGACTGGGACCCTGAGAACTCAGTTCTCTTGGCATCTGCCAGCCATTCCAAGGTCAAAGACCACTTTCCCAAATCCCTGTTACCTTGAGCCCTGTTCTCCATGCTGCTTCTCATTCAGGGACTGGCTGAGCTGGGTTGGCCTCTATTTCTGTACAAAGCAGCTGGGGAAGGTTTCCTGGTCCACCCCCTTAATTCTGGGGAGCACAGCATGTATCAGAAGGACCCGGGAAGTGGTACCAAGATGAAGATGTGGAGGGAACTAGGTTTGAAGTCCACGAACCTGCGGTCACTGGGAGCTAGAGCTCCGATCAGGAGGAAAGAAGTAGGTTTTTCCCCCAGACTTCAGTGCTGACCCCACGTGGAGGAATGAATTCCCACAACAAAGGATAAGAAATCGGCAGAAATATACATTCAACATTCACAGCCGAGCCCTCGGATTCTGAGTCAGTCTATGGCGATGACCAGGATGCTCAGGACTGTCACTATTTCATTTGAGCCGATTGCCCAAGGACAGACCAGAGGGTACCTAAAAAAAGTAAATAAAATAAAAGACATGAAGATTCTTCATGGAAGACCCTCAGCAGCAAAAATTGTTTGCCCAACTCTTGGTCTGAAGCAGTATGGAGAAATCCTAGTCGTGGCCCTGGATGCCAGGCTGTCTGCTCCAGGAAATGCTTCTAGGAGCTACAGAGGCTGTCTCTACCTGAAGGCTCTCCTATTATAATCACACCCGAGCATTGTAGTCTTCTCTGAGATCTGTTGCCATTTTTCTGACTGCATTGGCCAGGTGTCCCTTGGCCATCCTGTGTGAACCAACTTGTCCGATTAAGTTATTGTCAATACCAGTCTAGGTCAGAATCACCGACTCCGCCAAAGTCATTGGATTCTGCTTTGAGCATAAGGATTTGTTGCAATGAGAGTTTTGCAAGATAGTTTGACACATCAATTCCCAAAGAAAGATTTATTTTTTAATCCTGATTAAGGGCAAGCACGTACCACTTTATGACATGCCTTCTCTCCCTTTCACATTTTTGCCAAAGAGACATTGACATAATGACAGGAAATTGTTAGTCATAATTGCCCCCCAACCCATACAATAACATCCAGTCATAAGTAGGTATGACTTAGTTTAGGTCCGACATAGCCATCAAGTTACATTCTCTAAACATTTAAAGAAAGGTTCAAACAAATCAGAATATATCTGTGGTGCCATAATTGAAAATGGCATCGAGGCCATCAAGATGGTGAGACCCAAGAATCTAGCATAGACCACCACATCCAGTCCAGCTTCTATGGGAGTTGTATGGTGTCGGAGGCCAAGGAGTCCTGATGCTCAGGTGCCCAAACTTCAAGCTGTCAAAATAACTGGTCCTCACATCATGAGACATGAGACCAGAGACATGAGGCTCTGGTGCCAAACTTCAACCTAGGAAGTACCCCTGCTTATCTTACCCAGTTCAGTTCTGGATGCCCAACACCCTTTCCCCCAATCACAATCGGAACTCATCCAGACACCCCTGGGATGCTCCAAGAGGAATTGGGACTAGTTCCCAGTTTGGGCAGAGTACCACCTCCCACAGGCCTACAGCCAGGGTTACTCTAGAGAATGCTACCCATTCTCACCAAGGTCTTGACCCCAGCTCAAGTCCACAGACTATTTCCTGGGTCTAGAAGGGCAACTGTCAGGCGCTTGTCCTGCTCTAAAGAAAAAGGTGATCTACGCAGGGTAGATCCTAAGAGGGCGATCCTCTTTACTTTGTCTTTCAAAGAAATACATTGTGTTTCCTTTCCTGTGGACTTTGAAGTCTAACATAAAAGGTCCGTGGCATAGAATACTCAGTCAACAAGCAGAGTTGCCGCAATATCACTTTAGACCTTAACACTGACTAGGGTGGGATTCCTGGTGGCTTTCCTCCAAGAAATAATTCTAAGCCACTTTGATATAAGCAATGCCCAAGAAGACTCATCTTTAGGGCTTTATCCAGATCTTTGCTGGCTATGTTCTGAGAGAATACTACCTTTGCCTTCGTGAAAGCAGGTATTTCCTTTGGGGAAAGGGCTATGCATCAAGTTTCATATAAGGAAAAAAAAAGAAAGATTAAGAACAACTACCGTGACTTCTGCTTTCAGAGTCCCTTAAGTCAACCTAAGATTTCAGTCAAATTAAGGTCACAGGCAGAAGAGCAAAAGCCAATAGCAAATGAAACTAGAGATGACCGAATTCTGATCCTTCAATACCCAGACTGGAGAAGTCTCGAATTCTACTTGATGAACAAAGTCTGAACCCAAGACAAGTCCAGTGATTCAACTGCAAATGATATGAGGACTCCCTCGCTCGGAGCTTGTTACCACAACTGATGATTTCTATCCATAAAGAACTTAAAATACTCTGCTTCGTATTGGTGTCCCAAAATAGAGGGGATATGTGTTTCCAGTAGGAAATGTGGACTATTAGATACAGGCAGTATTTCTAAAGCGTTAGTCCTCATTCAAACATGGGTCAAGAGGTGACTTTGCATTGGGGGATCTACAGCTGACACGAACACACTAGTGGCAGTTACATGTCCTTCGTAAAACCCCGTTGAGGATGAAATCTTTACAACAATTGAGACAATGGCATTTTAGAGTATAAAACTGGAGTCCCCCAAAGAATTCCTATTCCTGCTCCTCTGTGTGCCCAGGTATCAGGAACCCACATGCTCATTGATAAGGTCTCACTTCCAGAAATGAGCTGCAGAGACCACAGCCACAGAATTTTCTACTCCCAGCTAAGCTATCACTGAGTCCAACCATTTGCAGATGTATTCACATCTATCTGTAGGTAAGACCATTAATCAAGCCAATTGTTTTTAGACAGTACCATACCTAGGGCTGAAAACAGAAATGCTCAGAGTGCCGACACCTCAGCCCATTCATGAAGGCCACCGTATTTGACCACATGCTAGTGACATGGTTCAGGATGAGCTGGAGACCCAAGATACGTTTCCCTGAATGATACTTTTATAACCCACCCCCCCAGCACATCTAATTACCAAGATTTTGGTAAGATAGCTATGAAACATTTAAATGTTTTATAGACTAAACGTATTAACATTTTTCCAGGGATGGTGTCAGTATTAGATAAGAGGACACATGCCAGTGTCTGTCAGAAATGCTTGAATGATGCCCACTTCCCGCTTGGACTCGATTCTATGCCTTGGTTTACCTTGATCTGGCCTGCCTACCACAACCAACCTTCCACTCCTCCACTTTCAGCTGTACTGTTAGTAAATCCAAGGCCAAGGGCAAGCCACATGGACAGGTTCAAGGTAATTTGAAAAGTCTCAAACCACGTGTATTAGACGAGAAGCCATCTAACATTGACAAAGACCATCCATAGTGAGCATGATTTTCATAAGTAGGTATTTTATAGAAGATGAATTTTCAGGGAAATTCACAGGAGTATATATAATCCAGCCCTGGGGTTAGCAAAACCACATTTAGCTGAATGAATACACAAGATTTGAGGTTGGGTAGGTGTGCCCTCAAAAACATTTGAGAGCTAACATATGAACGTGCTGTGTGCCACCAAACTAGACACAAGGAACACAGGTCAATGCATATTCTCAGAGTTAGGTCCACAGAGCTACCATGGAGCAGCAAGTTTAGCACACCAAGGTCAGAATACAGCTTCTCCGGGTGTACATCCTCAGCGTCCTGGGACCATCAGAACCAAGATGGCCAATTGAGCCAAGATGCTCAGCAGACACTTGCTATGGCAGTGGCAGATGAGGGGCAGTATCTGTGCTAGTCTAGGGGCCATGTGAGGTGAATAGAGCCCTCAGAGGGCAGGGTATAGTTTTGTGCTTCCTCATCACGAGGCTGCCGGGGGAAGGAAGGCACGCTGCCCCTCTGCCCCCCGACGTTTGTACCCAACCCGTATCTCGTTCCAGGCATGGAGTTACCTTGCCCTAATAGAAATCCTCCATGCTAAGGGAACAAGCTGAATTGCATCACAGCACCCCAGGCTGTAATGCAGCTGGAAGCCTCTTGGTCCAAAATGCAATCCAGTAGTTCGTTACACACATTTAGACGCTTGTAGTCTGCAAGCTAGTCATAAGGCTGCTTGGGGATTTAGTCCTTGTCCCTAAAGCTAGGCTTCATTACCATAATGCCATTGAAGACTTAAACCCTTTAAGGATGACATAAGGAAAGTTCTATCCCCCTTCCTAAGGATGGAGGGGACCAGGCTCTGGTGTGACCCCTGCCTCACTCTCTGCTTTAGATACAGAAATAAGTCCAGGGGTGCCTCCAGTTGAGAGAAGCATCCCCTCCCCCCCCAAGCATAGGCAGGCTGAGAAAATACCCCAGGAAGGGTTTAGATTCAACCTTTCCTTCTAGGCTAGTTCATTTTAATATTCAGTGTTTTTAAAACACTTTGGACAAGTGACAAGTTCGTGGGTTTTTTTGTTTGTTTGTTTGTTTGTTTTTGGTGTTGGGGGAAGCAGTAGGACACTTTATCTCCATTCTTTCCCGAGAATGGAGATGACAAGGGAAATAAAAGGATTCTGCAGAAAAGTCCAGTGAATGGGCGAACAGCAAGGTCCAAGGATGCTCAACAGCCACCCATAGAACAGTGGGTGTGTGGTCAGCCAATCCTGTCTGGTTCCCGCCACTGAGGTTATCTTGAAAGCAGATGGGAAAGCCTCCTTGCAGAACAGGTCTCCCACCTTTCACAGAGAGCAGAGAGAAACCAGAGCCCAGGACCTGGGGGAGCTGGTTCTTCATTGCACTCTGGACCCAACTCACCGCGACATGGGGGTTGGCTTTGACTGACAGCACTATGCACACATGGAGACCAGAAACCAGGTGTGTCTTAATGACTCTGCCTAAGCTCATGAGTCAAGAATATTTGACATAGTAAACGAGGCCAAGCTCAAGATGTCATTGAGAGGAAAACACAATTAGATGTGGACAAGAGTGTGATGTCCCTGGAGTTCTGAGAATAGGACGTGGTTGGGTATAAAATTGAGCCTCCTGCATCAGTCCTTCCACCCAGACAGGGGTGGACTGGACACCTGGGCCAGGATTCCAGCTCCAACTGTGGGGGAGAAGACAGTGGAGACGCCACCTAAGGCCTGGGGGCCCAGCTGGCCAGCCTCCCTGCAGACACAGAAGGCTGGGTCAGTGTTGGCCTCATACCACAGCAGCTGGGTTCCCAAAGATACAAGAGGAAGTGCACTCTTCTTGCTTCCTGCCTGCAAATTGCCACCCCTGATCCTGGATCAAGAGCAGCATGTGCCCTTATGTGTTCATAGGAGCAAAGTCTTAATGTAGAGCTTCAAATGGCCTGGAGCAGGAGGCAAGAGGGGCCTAGGAGGATGGTCAACTCCACCTGGCCACAGACAGCTGGATTCTGGCTCTCCCCCACCCTGCCTGCCTGCAAGCAGCCTGTCAAAGTGGGAGGTCAGGTGGTACCCCTGGCCCTAAGAGGGCCATCTGCTTCCTGTTGAACTGGGAGACTGGGAGATTCAAGATGCTAGAGAACTCCAAATCCAGCTGCTCCATGGCTCTGGATACAAGCTGAGGGAGTACTGCTCTCTGGTGAAAGAGGGGACTTACTGAACTTTAGTATTGGACAGACTCAAATTTGGGAGCATTGAACAGAGAAGAAGAACGTACATTGGGGTCAAGCCTGCTATGGCAGTGGCAGCAGCCGCAGCACTAGTTGGCTGCAAAGGGGACATCTAGTGTGAAAGAGCCTGTGGATCAAAAAAGTAGCCTGAACTTAGCAAAATCAGAGGCTGCACAACACCCTGGTATTGAAAAGTGCTTTTTACTTCATTTGGCAAGTGGAGAGTGGAAGTAGAAGCCACATTTAGGCTGCCACCTTGTTCCAGCACACTCCTACTACTCATCATCTAAGGTGGACATAGACCACGTGTGAAATGGACACAGTAGATTGTACCCAGGGTATTTGATTCAGAAAAGACAGGGGAGTGCAATACGCTCTCCCTTTGAGTCTGGTGGCTCATGGGATGGGCTGAGGAAGGCTGAAGAAGGCTGGGAAATGGAGCAGGCAGGTGTGAGTACACTCGGGGGATCCAACCCTCCCCACACTCTGCTGCCCGTGAATACAGACTCCCCAGGCTTAGACCCCACCCCATGACGGGGATTCTTGGGAGACTCCTAAGACCCAGGCTTCCAGCCCAGACTGGCCTCTGCCTGGCCCCAGGAGTGGGTGATCTCTTCAGTGATGATACCACCCAATGAAGCCCTTGAGGCTCAGCGAGTTCCAGAAACTGGAACACCCTTCATGGAACTGTGGGAGTCTTACCCTGGGGGTGCATCCATATGGTCTTGTCCAGACAGAATTTCATTTGACAGTTATTCCATCTTACTGGCGAGAAGGGAATCAGCTATTTCAACCAGCTTTAATTTTGGCCACTCCAGCTACCAGCTCAGCAAGCAACACAAGAAAGTGGCCAATACCACCCAGCCCTTGCTTTCTTGGTACATAGCACTGCCCCCCCCCAAAAAAAAAATAGAACAGTTGGACACAGGCAATGCCGTCTCTTCTTGTGGACTGTTTGAGACTCAGTGGAAACAGTTTCATTAAGAATCTTCTTTCTTTAGTGCCAGCTGAGGTTCATGGTTATTTATTGGTTTAAATATTGCCAACTGCTGAGCCCCCCTTCCTGTTTTTGTGCTAATTAGCGTCCTAGGTGTTGTAGTAGGTGCCAGGTATTTAGATGCTGTGTTGGGCTTTGCTTTCATCATCGCACTTTCCCCTTTTCTGTGAGTGCTAGGGAGGGATCTAAGGAGAAACTAGGTTCACAGGGTAGGGATTCTGAACTAAAGCCACCAAAAGACAGCAGACCTTCTCCAGTTAGCCACACTCCAACGTCAGCTGTACTCTAATACAGAGAACAGGTGAGAGAAAACCTCCAACTGAAAAGAGCCTCAAGTAGGCACAGCTGGAGGGGGTCTCAGGTCCCACCACTGGACGCCCACTTCTATAGCAAGGAATAACAGAGGCTGTGGATACCACACCGAAAGGGGTCTCTGTCTAGATCTCTCTAGGACGCTTTAGCAATAAGGCTGTGTGCTCTACGAAGCCCCACACATGAGAGTGGAAAAGAAATCCATCCCAACAGATGCAGAAAACCCGTCACAGGACTATGACATGCACAAGGTAACTGGCTGCCTCCTCTAGGTCATTATCCACCAGTAACTGACTCTTAAGGTATTTCCGTTTCATCCACTTCAGTATTTGAAAGAGAAATGGTCTCTGAATTCCAAGCACACAAAGCACAATTGAGTTAAGGAAGTCGGCACAGGATCTGAGTCAGCACAGGAAGTTGGCAAAGTCAATAAGGAGACAGATATTAAGAACAAACAGGAATCTCAAATGAAAGATCTTGGTTAAGATATCCAGTTGAAAGTCTAGAGTAGACTATGCTGAAGACAGAATCTCAGTTGGAAGACAAAGTGGCCAGCCTTGAACATTCAAATAATATTAGAGTAAATAAGTATGACCAGAAGATACAAGTAGTCTGGGACAACAGTAAGAGTTTATGAATACGATTTAAGTAATTGGAATTGAGTGTGGAAAGATGCAAGCTAATAGAAAGAACAGCCTCTTCAGGGAAACAGTTTTTAAACCTCAAGCATGAGATTGACATCCAGGTACAGGAATCATTCAGAACTCCAGACAAAAAAGATTTAAAAACTCCATGAGACATTGTAGTTTAAGTGTCTCATTGATCCTATCTTCTCAGACATTGAAGAGCCCTTAACCCAATGGAAGACGACCCAGATGAAGTTCGAAGTGAAAAAGGAGATCATCACAGATGTTCCAAAAATCCAGAGAGTTATGGACTATTTTGAAAGCAGACTAACAAGTTGGAAAATGTGGCAGACGTAGATCTTGCTCCAAAGATTTATCAAGAGGAAATAGCCTAAGCAGGACTAGTAACTAGCGATGTGATAGAAGCAGATATCAAAAGTCTTTCAATAAAGCAGCCCAGGATCAGATGGATTCTCATCTGAATTCCAGACATTTAAAAAACAAATGCCAATGTCCCTCAAGTTATTCCACAAGGTGGAAAGTGGAACATTTACAGATCCATTCTAGGAATCCAGCATCACTCCATCTACAACTAGATAAGGAACCATCAAGAACTGCAGACTGATATTCTTGATGAACTCAGATACAAAAATCCTTAATATATTAGCCAGTTGTATTCAACAGATTAAGATCACACAGCATGACCAGCTTGCTTTAATCCCATGGATGCAGAGATGGTTTAACATCCATGTCAATAGCTTATCACGTTAAGTAGAATTAAGGACAAAGTTAGTGATGGAAAGAAAGTCTTTGACAATTCGGCATTCATAATGGAGTCACTGAAGAAAATAGGGGTAGGAGCTACCACATCATAAAGATCATGACAAACTCAAGGCCATCATCATAGTGACTGGGGAAAAGGAAGCATTTCCTTTAAAATCTGGAAGGCAAGAATGTCTACTCCATTCCTGTTCAATACAGTACTAGAAATATTCGCCAGAGCAACAAGGAGAGGGAAGGAAATAAACAGTAGGAACGGAAGCAGTCAGATTCAGTTTTCAGGTATGATTCTGTATTCAGAAGATCAAAAAAAAAAAAAAACTACCAGAAGACTGCTAGAGCTAATGTATTCAGCACGATATCATAGATACCTGAGAACTTTTTCATCCTGTTAAAAATTCAACTCAAAAAAATGGATCAGAGATGTAGGAATTAGACCAGAAACTACCCAAGTCCTAGAAAATGTAGGGTCAGTACTCCAGCACATGGGCAGAGGCACTGCGTTTCCTCAATAGGACCCCTAAAACTCTTGCCATTATTTCCTGAGCTAGCAGCATGCCATTAAGTTAGAAAACTTCTGCACAGCAACAATGTTGAGAGAATCTTCAGAATGGAAGTCTTTGCTAGTTACTTTTAGAGTACCAGGAATTGAACCCCAAGGTGCCTAACCCCCGAGTCACATCCCCAGCCCTTTGTTTTTGACACAGGATCTCGTTAAGTTGCCCGGGGCCTTGCCAAGTCTCTGAGGCTGGCTTTGAGCTCAAGATCCTCCTGTGTCAGCTCTTACTCTTGTGATGGAGGATTAACATCCACCATCTATAGAGAACTCAAAACTTCACACCAAAAATAACAACCCAAACAATGGGCCAGTGAACTAAACAGACACTTCAAAATAAAGTGACTAGTAAAAGAAAATGTTCAACATTCTTAGCAGTTAGGGAAATAAGCCCGATTTCTTGTCATTTCAGCTAGAATCTCATTAACAAATGCTGGAGAGAACAGAGAGCAAGGAACACACTGCTGAAGGGATTCTAACATAGCCAACTAGTAGTGGAGTCACCGTATGATCTAGCTGTGCCACTCTTTGGTATTTATCCTCAGGAATTAAGAAAAGTCTTACTGTAGCCATACACGCATACCCATGTTTATAGTAGCACAATTCACAAGCGACAAACTATGGAATCAGCCTTGGTTTCCATCAATGGATTAAAAAGAAAGTGATGTCTATATACAATGGACTTTTATTTAGCCATAAAGAGATTTAAGGAAAATAGATGGGACTTGATAACATTATGTTACGCAAAAAACCCAAACTTGGAAAGTCAAGGGTCATGTTATCTCATGTGGAAGCAAGAGGGGTAAAGGGTATGGGGAGGTCTTGTTTTGAGAGGAAAAAAATCAGTAGAGAGGGAAGTTGCAGATACCTATGGAATGATTGCTTTTGGTCACAGTGGTGCAAAAGATGACAAAAGACCTGACAAAGACAATTTTAGAGGGGAGAAAGTTTATTTGAGAGTGGACATCATGGTGGAAGAGGGTGGAGGAGGAAATGGCTCAGGACAAGGGCAGGAAGAAGAGATCTGTTTGACAAAGGGTAAACCCCAGAAGTGCACCCCAAGGACCCATCTCTTCTAGCTACACCCTACCCGCCTACAGTTAGCACTCAGTTAATCCTAGTTGGGGGATTAATTCAGATTGGGTGAAGGCTCTTGCAACCCAGTAACTTCTCCATTAGGCCTTATGCTCTCTCAAGCTTTTGGGGAACACCTTACATTCAAACCCTAACAGCGATAATGGCCAAGTTACATTGCTACGTTGCATGCAACAGTGAGTCCCAGAGAGGGGACCACTTCAGAGCACGCTTCCTTCCAGCCAGTCCTGGGAAAAGTTGTTCATGCTTCCAGATGCCTTCTCTGAGAAGTAAAGGACTTCAACTGCTCTCAAGTGGGAGCTTCCTTGCAGCCGAGCCTCCTGGAGGTGGGGGCAACAGGAGTTTCCCTCTGGGTGGGGTTCCCTCAGGATACAGATCGCAGGACCTGCTGGGATTCGACTTTCAACAACATGAGCTGCAGGTGGAGGTGACCATGCTCCCCCCTTTCAGGGCGCAGGATTCTAGATACATAGAACATTCCAGGTTTTCTAATCAGAAGACTTCAATGGTTTGACAGTGGGTTATAAGCCAAGGCACTTTGCCAGCATTATCTCCAGTGGTAGCTTTCCAATGTTCCTGGTTAAAGATGCTGAGGATGGCTTCCCAGCTCTTAAGTGCTTAACATTGCATTTTAAGCATGTAGCTAAAGGTATTCATGAGCTGTGTTGAGGGGACCATTGTCATGGCATGCAGGTTAGTTTTCTTATAGGATTAAGCTAAAAATTGATCTCCCCTTCATATTCTTGCTGTGTTATGGTCATCGTCAATGGGGTTCTTTGTGACATGTTTGTACATGCACACGAGTGGCTTGTTTATTTCATTCTGCCCTTCTCTCCTTTTCCCATCCCTCCTCCTTGCCCCTTGCTCCCCCCATCCTCCACTCCACTTTCTTTTATTAAAAACCACCTTGATGTGCTGGACATCAGAAAGCCACACATTGACTCATCACCTGATGAATTCGGTTTGTTTAAATTGCTTTCCTGTGAACCTCAGAAATCTGTATTTCATTTCTCATGCTGTACCAGTCTAAGAAAAGTCTAAGATTCTCCTGATGAAAATGACTTTAAGTCATTTTAAGTCATTTTAAGACATGCCCTGGAAGGAGTGGGAGAATCAGAAGTTTGGAATCTAGCCACCGGCTAGAGGAGTTGGCAGAGCCAAGTTCCAGTATAGCTCCCTTTTGTCCCCTCATGGTCTCCATTCGAGGCCTCATCCCTGTCAACAGTAAAGAGAGCAGGCCTTGGGCAGCACCCACTTCAGGGTGAATTCCGTTTCATCCCAGTTGGACATCTTTCCAGGTGCTGAGCCCTCGGCTTCCCAATATGGAACTTGGAATTCTTCCATGCCAGCCATAAGGAATTAGGGAGGCATTTGAAAGATCCATGGTAAATACCTAATATGTTTCTTGAGTAATGGAAGAAAGTTCTCTTCCAAAAATTCTACTGGATTTACAATAAGATGAGTGGGTTTTATTATGGCCCCAGAGACAGCATTGAGTAGAAGAAACCATGTCTTCAAGAATAACTATACTCTCCATAATTGGAGAGTGGACAGTTCAGGCCAATTTGGCATCACCTGCCTCAAGTGATCATCTCCTCTCTTGGGAGGAGCTAGCATGTCCTAGTATAGAGCCCAGATGAATTTGGGCCAAATCCGAGCCATGTGCCCTGGTCAAATCCCTGCCCCAGCTGGATAAGATTTTGCTATCATATCCCTCGCATCTAAAAATAACAATTCAGAACAAGTCGACTTGCAGAATGGTACTTACACACCAACCTTGGTCAAAAGTTAAAGAGTGAACACCCTCATCTTATTCCCGATTTTAGGGAAATGCTTTCTATCTCCTCCCATTCAGTCTGATATTGGCTATGTGATTTGTAGATATCCTGTGTTATTTGGGCTTCTTATCATTTTATACCTGTGCATTCCGGGTTTACCACAAAGCGATGCCAAGTTTAAGGGATTCCAAGTTCGAGGCAGTCAATTGTCCGTCTTTAGAGATGATTATCTGGTGTTTATCCTTGGTTGCATGAAACGCATTGTGTTTATCGACTCGCAAATGTTGATGAAACTTGCATCCTTAGAACAGAACCAATTTGGCTTAGTGGTTGAGTGCCCCTAAGCTCAAACCCTGGTACCAAAAAAAAAAATGGGGGATAGAATGGTGAGGACAGAATTCAAAATACATTCACTCCTCCTTCATGCTTAGCTTCCTTTAAAATTGTCAAATAAAAATTGAACGTCTTGAAGATGTGTGACATGAGTTGACATACTAGACAGCACAGAATGACAACACAATCTCATGGACACCTACAAGCTCCCCTCCCCAGTACTGGGGTGTTGAACCCAGGGGTTCCCTACCTGCCAAGCCTCCATCGTGCACTGGCTCCAAGTAGGCCAACCAAGAAGCGAGGGAACCAGATCTGGGTGGCCAAGTGGACAAGCCTAGAGAGTGACTTCTCCAAGCCCAGATGGGACCCTACCTCGAAGACAAAGACAACCTTCTGAGCCAAAGCTACAATAAGATAGCAGCCCTCTACTGTCACATCAGGCTCCTCCAGGATCCTTAGACAATTAGATCCCCTTAAGGTCTCGTCATCTCACTGGAGCATATCCAGCCTTGTGTCAAGATGAGGGGGTCCATGTTGTCCAATACGTCAGACTATTGTTGTTTACTCACTTATCTACCAAGGCAAGTCACAAATGCCTTCAGTAGTGGCCAACAGCACTTTTCCTAGAACTGGGGAGGAGTGTCAGAGGGTCTTTGGAATGTTCGCCATCCTCCCATTGGGGAATGGATAGGGTAGCTTTTCCTTCCCGGTCTCTTCCATAGACTTTGCTCTAGAAATCTACATTTGGTACCATAGAGCAGTTAGGCTGCTACAATTTCAACAGAACAAGTTCAATCTCCATCTCAGGTCATGAGTGACAGGTTGTCAGCACACAGGAGTGTTGAGAACCCTACTCCTGTGAAGTCCCCGACTATTCCATCCCGAGAAGCTGGAGAGTTTTTAAAAATGGAGACACTCTTTGGCTTGTAAGAAAGTGAAGGTTATGCAGATCATCATGCTCCCCAAAGCCATAGCAAATGCAAAATGATCTACAAGCACCATTTAGGTAGATCATAACTGGGAACAGCAGTTCAGTAATGAAGTCCAATGGCCGCCCCTGCACCACTACTGCTGAAAGACACAGGAGATTATCAGGTTACGTTCAGGCAGAGGGACACAACTGCAACACTGACAGTATACACGGTTGTCCTACTGTCCCCCATCGTGGGCCTGTTGACAGCTACCACATGACATACACAGTCTCAAGCCAGAAATGTTTCCCAGGGATCACGGCAGGGAGAGGGAGCCCAGGTGAGGCCCATCAGGTCCCAACTGGCTCATTATCAAGGGAGACTGTTTTCCTTCTGGTTTCTTTACCTGAGAACTAGAATCTTGTGCTCTCAGGGTTCGAAAGCTAGATTTATGGGGAAAAGTGTCTCCCATTCAGAGGAATGAAGCAAACATTTGCTTTAGGGCACAGGGAAGAAAAATTGCCAGGGGAAAAGGTGGTGGGACCCCTGCTCATGATGTGTAGGCCGTATCTGGATCCCCATTTAAACAAGCCAGTTTTGATGATCCTTGTGAAAGTTTGGCTTGATTGTCTACATGTTGCTGGATGCTGGAGAAGCCGAATTTGAATGCTAAAAGCATTAAGATGTTAGATACATGCCCATACACCACGGAGTCTGCAGATGGAGATGTTTATTTGCCTTAAGGGGTAGCTACACGAGCTGGTGAGGAAACCAGACACCATGTCCCAGCTATCAGATGTGAGTCCCTGAACACCATGGGAACAGCCATTTCTCTGACTGGTTCTGTGCGTTTCTGAAGTTTTTATAAGAAGCAAAACCAAAGGTTTTCTGGCCAGGAGAAAGACCAGGTGTACCATGATTGAGATGTTTCTCAACACAGGAACCCTGTACAATGACAAGGTATCCTCCATCCAACAGGAGGGAGGCCCCACCAAGTCTGCACACAAGTGAATTCCACAGCCAACGTCAAGAAGGATTCATCTAGGATCCCGTGGAGAAGACCAGAGAAGTGCAGACAGGAGCCCCAGCTCTCAGGGCCATCAATATAGAAGTCCGTGCTATGTGCCAAGTCGCGTCTGATCTGAGAACCAAGCCCGGGGCTTTTCAGGAGGACCTGGATGAACCCTAGGGAATGGTCACCTTAGTCTGAACCAGTTTCTCTTCCTGCTCAGTGGGGCCTGTGCTTTGGTTCCCCATATTGGCATCTGGGGCAAAAGCTCTGCCCTTCCAAATCTCAGTCTCCCGCGCAAGGTGCACTTCCTCAGATGATCTTCTCTGGGACACAGCAGCATTTTTTCTTAATAAGTTGTTCCAGGGTTTAACAAGGGAAAAAGTGAATGAAGAGGAACAAAGTTGAAGTTTAAGGATTGAAGTCCCTTCCCTCCAACTCACGGACAACCACAGAGCATGACCCCCACGAAGGGGGTCCTGTTCGGATCGCCCTGTGCAAGCTCAGTGCTCTGCCTTCCCCAGGAGTGTCCCCAGGCTCCTCCATGGAGCTGGGGAAATGAGAAAGAGGAAGCCCAGGCACCTGCGATGGAAGCCCACCCATGCTACAAGGCGGACACTAGAACAGATACGGGTCCTTCTTTAGATTCTCTCTGTCTTCACTCCAAATATTCTCAGCCTTCAAGATCCTATGCCAGATGAATGGTCAAGGGGGGAAGCTGAGCTTTGGCTGTCCTACAATGACTTGCCCCAGTGTCATTAGGTGACATTTAGAGTCTCCACCCCAGACAGTGGTGAAAGCCTAGGGACACTTGCGACCTTTGCCTAATGACATGAGGAAGGGGAAGCAGGGCTCTCAATGGGAGAGGAACCGTCCCTTCCTGTACTGGAGGCATCTCCCCTCCTAGGATTCTGTGGTGGAGGGACATCTGCTTGTCTGGAATGCTGGTTATTTGGTCAAGTGGGTACACACAGGACCTGAACCCCCCAAAAGCCGACACCTTCAGGAATGAGCACTGAGGACAGTGGAGCAAGGGCCATGCTACCTAGCAAGGCCACATCAATGTCCTGCCCAGAAGCAAAGCCTGAGGTGACCTCAGTTCTATCCCTTGTCCATCTGAGGCAGTTTTCAGGAAAAAAGACCCATGGTCCAGAAAGCCATGAGCCATAAGTCATGAGCAGTCATCTTAGTTGTACAAAGAGCCTTGGTCACCCCTGGACCCAAGTTTCGGGAGAGATCTGGTTCCTGGCCCCAAGGAGTCCATGAACTCACTCAGATGTGAGGTTCTCAGACAGAGGCAGGCAGCCATGGACAGGTGGAGCAGGTGTAGCACCATCGTTTCTGGGCCCGAGCAGGAAAGGGACACCCAGCCCTCCCTTCATGGGGGCTTATACACAGGAAGCACCCGAGGACCTTTAGAGAGAAATTCCATGGACGTTGCTCTGCGTGGTTTAGGTCCCTGAGGTGTTCCCACAGGGGAAGACGTTGCAGTGGCACAAACCTAAGTGCCAGGTCCTAAAGTCCCTTCAGGTGTGGTTGAGGGAGACAATGTCAGTCCTATGACTAAAGACAGGGGATTCCCTTTGGGAATTCTTGTGAATTCATGGGAGAGCGTGGTGGTCAGACCCTTCTGTTAGGCACAGTTATGAAAGTGTGGTCTACAGTATGGCAGACACTTATTCTGTAGGAACTTGAGAATAGCTGACTAAAAAATCTCTCCTTTGAGAACATGGCTCCCTTACATAGACAAAGCTCCATTTCCTGGAACCCCACATCAACTGGGGATAATGACCTCAACCAACACCCACATCTTTACTAAATATTCCTAATAAACATACACAGTACGTTCGATGGCAGTCCAAGTCTGTCAAGAAAGTTAAGGTGACCTTGATCATAGTTTGTCCAAAGAATGCAGGAAGAATATCTGCTCATAATCAACAGGGTTAGTGCCTGTTTGAAGAGGCTCTTGTTATCTAGACAGCTGGAAAGGGTTATGTCAGTAACACTCTAAAGTTATGATTTCTAAAACTATGGAAGGAAAAAATCAGGATTTTCCTTGATAAGTATGGAATGTATTAATAACATCTGATGGAGCAGAGTACCCAAGGTTCAGATTCTACAGTTGAAATAGAAAGTTACTTTCACGGATCTCAAACCTTTACTCCACATGAATCACAAGTCAAGGAGTCGACCCTTTACAGATGGAAGGCCGTTAGACTTTACTGAGGAGCAATCTCGGCATCCTCAGAGGCGGAACACCATGGCACATGCTTCAACATGTGACCCCAGATGAAGTGACTGCCACTTTCCTCTGACTCTTGCCAAGTTCCCAAGTGGAGTGGAAGCAGAAGGAACCAAATGCAGAGTCCAGGTTGTATTATAGGATACGCTCCATTCTGGATGAGCCCGTCTAGAAAACTTGACAGCCACATGGTTTTATAGGGTTAGACCATGGATGTCCTATCTAAGTGGGTGGCAAAAATGCTCAAAGGTGACCAGTGTTGGAAGTTGGAGTCAGGTCCTTCCACGTAAGCCAACCATAAGAACAAAGACAAACCCTTAGAACAAGGGTCTTGGATCTGGGAGTTTCATGGAGGCAGTTGTGCCCCAAGGTTCGGCTGTCCAGCGATTCTCAGGGCTGGTGACCAGAGGGGATATAACCACATCCATCTGACTGACTGGCTGAAGTATGGCCCTGCCCAAGCCTCTGATGCAACTCTTGGGTTAGAGGCTGGGATGGGACCTTATAATGAAGGCAAGCACGAGAGGCAAAGCTTCAGTAGAAAGCCTTCTGCTACTGCCATTTGTACCTTCTTCTAGACTCTTTCTTACCTGTTTCAGTATTTGTCTTTAGAAGTGACCAAGAACCCTTCCTTGCATTGAAGACTGTCCCACCTCCCATGGAAAGAGTTAATCCTGACCATCACAGTGTATGCAGTTGTATGGAAGGTAACGGAGAACTATCCTGTGTGGCCCTGGCAGGATAACTAGGAAGGCATTTAGGACTATGTTCCTGAATGTTCTCTCGTCTTCCATGGCTGCCAGGAGAGAGTGTCCAGCATTTTCCAATATCCATTGCATCCCAATGGAGGGCAAATTCCACTTCTATGGTTAACAGGAGAGGGAGCTGGAAGTGTCCGATGTTAACCATAGAATTAGAAATGCTGGATTATACACCTTGTTCAACAAGTTAGTAGAATTCGTGAACTAGAACAAGGACCTCATTTGTCCCCATGTAATAACCACCCAGCAGGGAAAAGAACCTTTATAAAGGAGAAAAAAATCTTTGGTTTCATCAAGTAGCAATCTCAGTGTCCATAATGTGACCCCCAACATGTGCCTCTGAGACAGGACACTACAATGATCATCTTCATGGAAGTCTTTCTGAGTCTTACTTAGGAAGCAGGACTTTGAGAAGTAACAAGAACTCCTTCAGCAGGACCTAGTGAAGGCCCAGGTGGTCTCACCTGTTACCTGACTGACCATTGGCCTTTTGTTTGTGTCCAGGAACCCCCACCTGGTAGGATGGGGCAGTCAGGCTACTGGTGTCAGGCCAACAGGACAAGCCTTTCATCTGAGGAACTGTGGTACCAGTAGATAGAAGGTAGAACTATGGACCTCTATCCTCAGGCGACATCAGAGCCAAGTTCCCAAGCAGTACCGAAGACTCCACAGGTCACTCCAGGCCTCACCTGGCAAGGCTGGTGCCCTGTGACCATGCCCTGCTTCCCCGACCCCAGGTGCCAGCACCATAGGCAGAAAGAGCCTTTTGAGGGGTTGTAGATTTGGGACACTATTCCAACTCCAAGCTAAGAGAGCCTCAAAGAAAAAAGATGAACTAACAGCACACTCAGTTTCAGGAGGTGGTGAGGAGCAGGTGTCGAGGACCATGAACAGGAACGTGAAGCCATGACAGGTACCGGGCACATCTGTAGGATATTGGCTGTCCAGTGTAGGACAAGCAGCCAGGGGACAAAAGCAATGATTCCATTTAGAGGGCTTGTGGTCTGCTAGCTACCAGCGTATGGACCATGTTCGGATCCCGACTTGAACAGTGGAGGAAAAGGCTGCCAACCTGGAGTGTGACTACTTATGGGTCATTTGGTAGAGGAATTCGGTTTTTCTGAGAGTGTGTTAGAGACGTCATGGTCTTTGTATACTGCAGTAGGCAGACCTAAGACCTAGGTTTAAGGGACGCTTGAGAGGTTGAGGGATAAGAAACAAGACCCAATCCATGTCATTGATGTGGTTATTGCCAAGTGGAAAGCCACATTGTGCCTTTCTGCTGCTTTCTATGACCATTTTAGAAATACTGAGGACTCTTTGCAGACCAAAACCAGCATAAGCTGCATCCCACAGATTTATACAACCCCCCTGCCAATAGTTCTCCCTGTCCCATGGCCCTGACCTGTACATCATGTCCACTGGATTCAAGGAAAATTATCTTGTTGCAAGAATTCTCCATCAGTGGTCAAGAACTCGTTACCCTCCATAGAAATGCATGCTTTTTTGCTAACATGAGCATATTTAAGTCTTAGTTAAAAATCTTTATGAGCCTGCATTTATTCAGGCTTCCTGAACATTCAGTATCAGGTCTGTTAAGATGTCAGGGGTAATGACATGGACTTCTCTTCCTGTTGGACAGGGGACTTGACATCAGGACAGTGTTGATACCAGCAAGGGACCTGCCCAGTGGCTAGGAGGCTCCGCGGAGCTTGTGCACAAGTATGTTAGGGTGAGGGAGAACTGCCCCAGAAACAACGGGGCCCAGGAGAACACACCCAAGGGACCCAGTGGGAGCCCCACCCACTCAGAGGTCTGGATTTACAGAGTTCCTAAATAATTCCTGACTTGAGATCCAAGTTTAGGGTTTTTCAGGATAGGAAAGTTGTGGGGAGAGCTGTCCCAAGCCTGCTCCAGCTTCTCTTCATGGACTTTGAAGGTTCATTTTTCAGCGTTGACATCAAGCAGATACCGTCCTGAGCCTCTGGTCCCTCTGCTCAGAAGCCAAGTATCGTTGTTCCCTGGTCTTTACTGGGGACACTTCTCTCTAAGGAGATCAAGAGTTAACGGGCAGAGAGGAGTGACGGGCAGGGAGTGTAACGAGGGAAAAATCATCATTGCTCCTACTTCGAGGAGACTCAAGTTATGAGGACCCTAACTAGGGTACAGCTTTGGCAGTTCTGAAAGACATTGCTGGCCTTCTCAAACTTTCCCAGTCTCCTCTGGAGGAGCAGGAGAACTGGAAAGAAACTAGAGAAGTACGCTCTCTGACCGGTTCTCCATGTCAGAAGACCTTATTAATGTAGCTCTTCCTACATCAAAGTCTTTTATGGTCAAAGTTTTTCTGAACCAAGAGTCTCAGTTGTACCCAAATAAAAGTCACCACCCAAGGGTGGTAGGTGACCTTTGTCTTGCAGCGAAAGGCAATACACACGTGCTTCAAGTATCATTACCTGCCTTTCATGGGCTTACTCCAAACAAGATCCAGAGGTGTGGGGTGACCTTGGAGGTAGGACAGAGGGAAGAGGTCTCCTTCAATGAGGTCAGGAAACCCATTTGAGCCTTGGAGACTTTCCCAGACCATTTCCCCCTCTACATTAAGAGCAATGCTTCCATGTCAGGTTACCCCATGCATAGACTTCAGAATCTTGGTGAACACTATTTTGGTGGTGTGTGGCACATAAGGCTTGAGCTCACGAGAAATTGACATCTCCGATCATCTCCAGAGATGACAGGGCAGATCATCCAGCAAGAACAGAAGGCAAGTCTCAGAGGTCTCGGCTCATTTGATACTAACATGATATTGAACTCAGGGGCACTTGACTGGAGCCACATCCCCAGCCATTTTATTTAGAGACGGGTCTCACCAAGTTGCTTAGTGCCTCACATTTGCTGAGGCTGGTTTTGAACTCCCGATTCTCCCTCATCCTCCCAAGCTGCTGGGATTACAAGCATGCACCAGCATGCCCGGCCCTGGATTCTCAAGAGTGGCTTCTTCCAGTGTTAAGCTAATGGTCCAGAAGTCCAGGAGACCCAGGATCACCCCATTTCTAGTCTACAGGCATATGTCAAGTCTTTTCCATGAACCTTTGGTCATTCTAGGAAAGGTTCCAGCCTCTGGGGTCAATAGGAAGTCACTAGGCTTTAAGATCAGCATGCAGAATGAGGCAAGTGTGACCAAGTAGTAACATGTCCACTAGACCCCAGCTTAAGTCAGTCAAAGACTCAGGTGTGCCACTGGTTGCCAAGAAGTGGCAAGGCCACACCTAATGCTGCATTGCCACCAAGGAGAGTCAGCATATGCTCTTAAGAGGGTAGTCAAGCGTCTTCCTGAGATTTGATGTCACCAAGACATGTTTTTGTCCCACTGGGGACTTGGTCCTGCCCACACAGGTGATTCAACTAAAGACCAGTTTCAAGTTGATGGGGGAGGGTAAAGTTGATGACCATCACATCCAGATCATTCAACTGAGACCTGAGACTCTCACCTAGTGCACATGCATAGGCACACACCAGGTGACTCATCAGCTCACCTATATCCAAGGTGATACTATAGCCCGAGGTTGGAGAGATCAATAAAGAAACAGTGACTAAATTGCCTAGGGTTGATAAATCCAGTGGATCAAGTCACTGGAGGTGGCCAGGACAGAAACTGATCTCACTGAACTGTTCCCATCTTGGTCCAGTAAGATCTTGAATGGATGCCATCAGTGGGCTAGGAACTGAGGGACCTTGACAGCAGAGAATCTGCCATTTTATTCCAGTCTAGCAGAACTGAGCATCCCTACCAGGTGGTGTAGAAAATTTTTTGGGGAAAGTGTCAGATCAGGCGGGGCAGGCAGTGACCAAAGAGGCAGATTTAAAAGGGTCGCTGAACAGACTTTATTGAGATACCACTCCCGTGCGGAAACTCGATCAGACCCACAGAGGGGACAGGGGAAGGGTCTGAGGAGAAACCGCATGGAAGCTGGACCAGACTGTACTTTTATGGGGCTTACAGCAGGAAGGGAAGGGCTTGGGACAGGAAAAGGTGTTCTTAGAGTCCCTTGCCCTCTTGGAGTTGGTCAGGGGAGTTGGCTGAACTCCAGGATTGGCCAGGGGGTCCTGCTGATTGACAGGTGTTAGTCAGGAGATCTGGCTGATTGACAGGCATTTCTGCCGGCATCTGATTGATGTTCTTTTCTGGCGCGGGCTGCTTTGTTCCAAGTTGCCACTAAGTCACCACCAAGTCGCTGCCACCAACCTAACAGGAAGTTCCTAGTCTTGAAGAAACACCTCTAGTTCAATCAGAAGTGACTGTCACCACCATTCCATATGCTTAGTTTAGTTAAAACTAACTCAGGACCTGGAGGAGTGAATCCAACCAGTGCTCATGGTTCCCAAATATACCCCTACCGAGAAGGGGTCAAAGACATTTAAACCAGAGGCCAGTTATGGGATGGAAGAGAAACCCAAAGCATGAACAGTTATTCCAGAAAGTAAGGAGGTACCCCAGGGGTGTGGGGTGATGGGAGCCAGGCTAGAGAGATTTCTGGAAAGAATCCTAGTAGACAGAAGGGCTTAGCAGGGTCTGAGCCTGATAGGAAGTGGGAGGGGAGACACCGAGGATTCCCTTAAGAAGGGTACACAAGGGAGAATTAGAGGTGACTAAGTGACTCAGGGAGGAGTCAGGGATTTGATGACATCAAGTCCTATTCAAAGGGATTGAGTTATCATACAGGTGTTCCCTCCCAACAGATGTTCCTCTTGACCAAGATGGGCTCCCCCTCATCAGTAGCAACAGACCCTTGCCCATGCTTCCAGACAGGATGCCATCAGCTGGATTCTTGCCAAGATGTACTTGGCCTGAATCTGGTTTGGTAAAATCCATGTGCTGAGAGCCATAGAGGAGCCTGGCATTTGCCAGAGGGAATGTTTGAAAGGTGAAGCCAGGGAACCATTGAAATGATGATTTGAGTTAAGGTATATATAATTGCTGTGATGCTGGATTGCTTGTATTGTATATTTGACCTTTACTGTCAGGCAATGGGGTGGCTCTTGCTGCCTGGGGCGCCCGCTACTTTGGAGTTCTCAGGGGATTTCCGGAGAGTTTCCATTGGTTGGGGACGTGCTGGAGGAGGAATTTCCGAAGGAGGGATTTCTGGTGTGTGTGTGGTGTGTCCCGATTGGTGTGTGGTATGTCGTGGAGGAAGACCGCGTGGGTGGCATTGGGGGAAAAGCGCACTTGCAGTGCCGGTAAGAGTTGAAATAAAGTAGTTGCTCTTTGAACCTACAAGGCTTTGTGGCGGCTCGGTTATTCGTGCCCAGCCAGACTGCGGCATTCGTGAAACTTGGACATGTCTGGGTGAAAAAAAGTCTTTTTTTTTAAAGATGTGGAGCAGGGCTGCATCTGGAATCCTACCATTAGCCTGCAAGGTGTGCTTGGAAACGACTGAGGTGAAGACCCCTGTACACATCAGACCTTGCTCTTCACATGTTCCAAGGGTCAGACCCACATGGAGGTGGTATGACAGGAGACAAGCTCTGTGTGTTGGTCCCTTTTTAGGGACCAGGACTGAGGATGGTCCCAGCAGTGGGGCCCCCACAGACTGACACAGGGCTTTGCTCTTCATTTCCTTAGAGGAAGAACCAAGGGGTGAAGTCTGGAGTCTCCTGCCAGGTAGAGACCTGGTTGCTCTGTGTTTTAAAAGAAACCTAAATAGGCTTTGGGTTGAAAGGGACAACCTCAGGGAGGTCAGGAGGAGGGAGAAGGCTGGTGGTGGAGGCTGGTGGGCGGTGGGTGTTGGGCGGGGAGGGTGAGAGGTGGCTCATCTGCTCCCCTTCCTTACAGCCCATGTGGGCGAGATGTGATGCCATTGATAAGGTCTCGTTTTATTCCTAGACAGATGCCCGACTTTGCATGCCTCAAAGAGGAAGAGACTTGGCTTTGTGTTTTGGGGAACTCTTGTCATTTGAGAAAGCAAGGAAACCTTCCCTTTGTCTGAAGTGGCTTAAGATGAGCCTCCAGAGTATCCTTCCAAGGTCAGCAAGTTTGGGCAGCTGGACGGAAGGGCTGTGGTGGCCACAGCAGCAGCCGTGGCCAGTGGCTTAAGCCACTTCATGGGCTGTAACCTTCAAGTGCAGCCTCAAGCCCAGGGTCATTACTGCAGGGAGACCAGGCATGGCGGGGGGAGGGGGCACACAACATGGAGCAGGGTAACTTCCTCACCTCTAAACTGGAGCAATATTGGAGGTCTAGTTCTTGACTAGACACTGGGTTAAAGAACAAGGATCAAAAAAGCCACCGACAACCTACGTGAGTTTTCACCTTTAAGAAATCTCTTCAGTCCAAGTGGGTCCCCAAAACCTCCACAAACACATGGCCAGAGAACAGGCCAGAGCATCTCAAGAAGCACAAAGAACTGGGAGGGAGGCCACTTCATCCCAGTCCTGGGGCACTTTAATGGGGATCTGAATCAAGGGCCAACAGGTCACTGTGGTACTTGTGTTCCAGACAGCTGATGCCATCTGAAGATGTGGAAATGATTAACAAAGAGGTTTCTTGGCCTTTTTGGCTACCAGCATTGATTGGCAGCCCCCCTTCCTGAATGTGGGGAGTGCAGTAGACTCACAGCTCCACCTAGCAATTCTGGAAGAGCACTGGTGGGGACACGCTCAGGCATGGCAACTCCAGTCCCATGATCACAGCTGTATCAGGCCTCATGGCGCAGCCAGCTCCTGCATAACACTATTGTCTTCCCCCATGCAGAGTGACCACAGCCATAGCCATTACTGCTTAAAGTGCAGATCACAGGTCCAGTGTCTTCCCCACCCAGTTCCCCCATTTCTGGCTGTCTACGTCCTCTTCCTGGATTATACCTGGTGCATCAGCAGCTTCCAGGAACAGCTGGGTTCTATGGGGACGGCCGGAAAAGGTACAAGTGCTACAGGTCCCACTGTGCCACCATCTTGGTTTTGGGCAATGCCACCACGATAAGCTCCTTCCTGGAACTGATAGCAAGTCTGTGATGGTCAACTTTCCCCTCTACCATGGCCATAGATCAAGCTCAAACTCAACCTTGGGATTCTTAAGGGTGGCAGTTTGTGCTAGCAAACTGTACTATCTCCTTGGAGATATCCCAGGCACTCTAGGAAGCCATGTCTTACTTCACTTATAGGACATTGGCTATTCAGGCTTGTTGTAGTTGACACGGGGGTTTGGCAAGGTCCCACTCTGGTTCCAGAGGGCCGAGAAACCCTCAGTCAGGGGAGCTGGGAGTGGAGAGCGCGTTTATAATTGGTGCCACCTGTTTGCGTTCACCTAGTTTTATTTAAGCCAAGATCCCAAATGAAGCCGATGCATGGGTTACGCTTCAGGAAACAATGTCCAATACAAATTCTCAGGAACAACTTGAGCCGCACTTCACTGTAATCTCAGCTGAGATTCTGACCAGAAATGGTTTATTACCAATTGAAGAAAGAGACATCGTTCAGCATCAATAGCCATCATACAAATTAACACCTGGGTAGGGCGTCTGATACTCGAGGATCCTCTTCTTTGGCCAAGAAACTGAGTTAAGCAGAAATGGGAAACCATATCCAGGAAACGGATAACATGTTTATTCCTCAGGGACATTCGGGCATGGATGCTGGTGTGTGCATTTCATGTTGCTATAAATAGCAAACTGCCCTATAGCAACTACAGCGCCACTTGCCACGAAGTCCAATTAGATGTCCCAAGTCCCTTTTAACATGGGCCGACCACCCAGGTGTTAGGGAGCAGCCCAGTGGTTAGAAGTGTGCACCAGACCCTGGGTTCCACCCTGTCACAGCCGGCCAGCAACATCCTTAACTTACTGAAGTCTAGTCTTTCTCCGAGACACAACGTGGGTAGCAGAAGAGGTAGCTTACGGGACTCACAGCGAGGAATTCAAGATAATGGGATGCACGACAAGAGTTTTAGGGAACTTGTATTCACTATCTGGTCAATGCCATCACAGCACACAAAGTTCCCCTAATCCCCTCATTCTGGTGGCTTCAGTTGCTATCCATCAGCCCTCAGTGGTCAATGTGCAAAGGTACGTTGGTGGAAGATGGACCTTCCAAGGTCATGCCCGGATTCCAGCTGTGGACACTGCCAGCAACTAAGCCAATGAGAAGCACAGGGCCCCACCTCTCCCAGGGTCATTCCGTCTCCAGGACACTCAGCCTAGCCAGGGTTCTTTCCACCAAGTGCATTTCCTGGAACCTCTTCTGTCTGCCTGTCCATTTCTACAGAATCAATCCTAAGACACTCTGGACAACACCAGACGGGAGGGTTGGAGGCACCCAGCCTCCATCTGAGGTGAGCACGGACATATGAAAGTGGCCTAAGCACAAGAAAGCATCCAGAGTCCCAGTGCCGAGGGTCTTGGCATCTCTGATGTCATCTCAGGCAGGGTCTGCACTACCAAGTGATGTCCTGGAAGGCCACAGCGGCAGAGGCACCCAGAGGCTGGGCCTGTTCATTTCATCCAGACCCCATCAGGCTGTAAGTACCACCTTGCCAGAGGGGACCACCCGGAAAGCACCAAGATACAACACCCCCCACCTTAATAAGCTCATCCATTTCCAGAAGCTTGTGTCCTGGTCCTAAAGAATTGCCCAAAGCTGCTTGGTGGTCTGTTCCTGACAGATACCAGCATTTCTCAGTTGTGATAACATCGACATCGTGGTCACCGACTTGTCCTAAAGCACGGCAGCCACATCCCTGGAGGATTAGGGAAACCACGGAATCGGCCTTGCCCCTCTTCTGGGGCCTCAGATTGTGCCCAACGAGACACCAGTATGAAAGGCCCAAGCGTCACCTGGCTGTCCTCTGGGCCCAAGCCTCCCCAGGCAGAGTTTGCATTTCAAGAGGCCCTCCCCATGGGGTTGGGCCACAACATGGCGGCCTGCATTCTTTGCCCTCCAGACCCCCCCTCCCCAAGAGCCCTTTTACATAAGTAAAAGCATGCTTGGGACCCTGTGACCGCTTCTCATCTCACCATTTCCAACTTTCCCATGGATAAGAAAGTTGGTTAGTCCAGCGTGTCCTGGGCCAGCTCTGGTTCTTACTTTTCCTTCAGATCTCAAGGGCATTGAGGAGGGCACTTCATGCTTTCCAGGAACTGGGGGAAGAGTCCATGTTGGGTTCAGCACCCTCTTTCATGCTTGCCCAGATTCTAGTTCCCTTTAGGATGGATCCCTCATGGACTAGTCCCCTTGGTCTCTAGAGATCTGGTTCTAGTGACGAGACCGAGGCCAAGAGCCCACGTACAAGGACAAGCAGTCTTTATTCTATGAGCACCTCCAAGAATCCTTGCATGCCAGGGCTGAGAAACAGCTCATACAAGCCAGCTATACCCCACGCCTGATGTCCTGATGCCAAGAAGTCCCTCACTAATCCATCCCAAGTCCCCATGTGGGCACTTTCATGGAGACTTAGCCCAACTTTCAACAGACAATGGGGACGAGGTGGCGATTGGGCAGACACATCCTCCACAAAGCAATACCCCAAGTTTAGAGTTGCTCAAGCAGCAATGCTTCAAGAGTGGTTCAGCAAGGCCTTTGTCAAAGCTTCAGACACCAGCCAAGTCTCTTGTGGGTCTGCTACCTCCAGCACTGAGGACCGTTGTTCAGAAGTCAGTCACCATCGTCAACAAGAGCTGGTATCAAGAAGCACCAGATAAGCAATCTCAGCTACCCTTCACCAACCTCCTCACAGGGTTTGACTGTAAACCCAGAGGATGAACAACATGTGGTAGGTGACTTCCAGAGTCATGGCTGAGGGGTATCCTCTGAAACCCAGTTTTTAGGTGGTCCATCAGCTCAGTATCAAGGCAAATGGATACTTTACATTGAGGATTCTAGAAGTTTCCTCACCCTGGACCAAGAATCAAACATGACCGTCAACTTTGGTGTCTGGCCCTTCAAAAGGGCTCTCGGGATTAGAAAAGTCAAATTTAATAAGGGAACTGGGGAAGAAAAGTGAGATCAGGAGTTCAAAAGGCTCTCTGATGTCAGAAGTCAGGCTTCCCCTGGGATCAAGATCTAGAGGGCAGAGGCCATACGAGTGTGTGGCAACCTGAACAGGTTTTCACCATCAAGGTCTAGGCCAAATTTGATGCAGTTCCTCTCACCCAGTGTCAACTCTGGCAAAGCTGCACATCTCACAGCCACTCTCCAGTCTATAAAGCTCAGCCACATGCCTTGACCCTGCAGGCGACGTTGTCCACGTGTGGGTAGATGTTTACCCAAGTCCAACCATTGCCTCACCAAGTGACACCTCCCATGTCCCTCTAGATGATACCATGATGCACCTGCCAGCTGAACGGGTTCTTGCCATCGTGACTTGAACAGGAGAAACTGAAGGGGGAAGCACAGGGGTTGGGCTAGTTTAGTCTTCAAGGTCCTTCTGCCCATTTGCCTTGGGTAGACTCAGAGGTCACCAAGGTGAAAACCCCACTAGAAGTCTGGTGTCCCCCTTAAGTCAGATCCACATGGAAGGGTTACAATGTAGGGGACAGACAGGGGATGTGTGCTGTGTGGTCCTCTTGAGTGACCAGGGAACAAGGACAGTTTCAGATATGGTACAGTCACAGGGCTGAGGGGCATGTCTTATGCTATCCATTTGCCCCTTAATGGGGAACAAATCCGGGGAAACCCTGAGTCTCCTCTCTAGCTGGGGGAAAGACCAGGGTGCCTTCTGCCTCCACCAGACCTGCTTGGTACAGACACAGCCCAGTTAGGCCTGGGTTGATGGGAACATGCGGGATGAGAGCATGAAGGTGGGCTGCTGCCCCTGGGAAGAGGGGAGGAGTCACATCCTCTCCAGGGAGATTTGAGAAAGCACTTGTAAGATGTCATGAACCATGGGGTAAAGGCAACTCATTCCTAGATTTGACATGGGGCCATTAAAAAGTGACATCACGGTTGTCCAGCAGCCAGCCTCTAGGGAGTCCAGACGTAGAACTCCATGAGCCACTGGGGCTGCTGCATGAGCACGGGTATCCATGGTTGCACCATGTAGCTGAATCCCACCCCCCCCCAAAAAAAAAAGCATTCTAGCAAGCAGAGCTGTAGTTGCTCCATAGGTGGCACACACGCTCCTGGCTCAACAGAGCCTCACTGGTTTAGAGGTTGGGAGGCAATGGCCACTTTGGCTCTAGAAAGTCAGACCAACTTTCAGTCCAGTCTTACTGGGCATGGTCCATGGCACTGGTCTGGATTCAAGCTAAGATCCAAGTCAAGCTAACACGGAGCCTGGATCGTGTCTTGATACTCTACAAAAAACGAGTCACAATCCGTTGAAGACACTGTGTTGGATGACATTTTTCTCAGGCTAGGACCACAGAGGCACTCATTTCTTACACCTTTCAGAAAGTGACAATGTTCTGGACCAGCCGTGCGCAGTAACCCTCCTCTGCCTGGCTCAGAGTCTCCCACAGGTGTTTTTTGACTAGAAAAATCCAAACCACAGGGAGCAGGAAGTTGAGCTGGGGAGGAAAGCAATCGATTATTTAGGGGTGTTTAAGCAAAGACTGGTGTCTGCCTCCAACATGCATGCTTTATAGGGTTCAGTCTAAGAACCCCCTCACTGCACCCTAACTTGCTGCTGTCTGGTTTTATGCAATCTTGGGCGGTCAGCAACAGTGGGTGGGGCAGCTTTGGACACTGAACTAGGAACTTTATGCCCAGGAAAGCAGAGTCAAGCAATAACCCAGAAGGGTCCTACTTTGTAGTATCCTACTTCAAGTCCCCAGGTGCTCAGTTCGACAGGTCTGTGCTGGGTGTTTCTAGGGTTTCCCCATGTTGTGGGGAGACCAGGAGTTAGGCTCTGAGATGTTGCTGGCTTCTGTTTCGGTCATTTCATTTTCCATTCCACATCTGTATTTCTACCCCTTTTATGGCTAAGGCGAGTTTCCAGAGTCACCTTCTCATTTTGGTGTGTGTCATGAACATCACTACATCTGGATGGAAGTCCTGAGCCCTCCATTCAAATCAGAGACAGGTGTTTAGCTCCATGGTCATTGTGTGGGGGGAGGGGGAGAGCAAAGAGTCAAGGTCATCAAGGTTAGCAACTGAGCTCACTTGATACAGGTGCCACAGGGTATGCAGGAGCAAGCTCAGGGCCTGGTCAACTAGTGGACAAGGTCAAGTGTCCACTGATCTGCCACATGTTCTAGGACATAAGAACAAGTGCTTGGCCTTCTCTCTATTGGCATTTTAGAGGACGGTGTTGTAGACTTGGATTCCTGGCCCCATTTTCGTGGCCAGCACAGACCACCTAAATTCTGAATGCTTGTCCCTTGGGAGCCAATCAAGTCAAGGCATTATTTGATCTCTTCCTGGTCCCAGCTGATGCTGGACAGCCCAGGAGCTTGCCCAGGGGATCAGGTTGGGCCCAGAAAAAGGCGTGGACACTATGGCCCGGTTCATCCTGTCCCAGCTGCCTCATTCCACTGGAAGCCTGTTCATCAAGGGTTCAAATGGCCACGGTCATGGTTTGTGTTCTTCTTAAGTTACATGTATTCAGGGACCAGGTGCAAAGCCCAGTGTGGACTATAGAAATGAAGGTGGCAGCATCACTGTCGCCCGAGATGCTGTAGTGATCAGAGGTCAAGGAGAGGGCCTGTCCCCAGGGGGACTAGGAAAGTCGATACGTCACTTGTTCAACAATGGCTTGACCTTGGCCATTAGGTCACAGAGCATCTTTGGTTTCCCGCACAGCACATCCCCAGATGAGAATGCACTGCAGAGGGATCCGTGGGGCTACGCTTTTGGAGAAGAGATGCAATGACAGAAGCCGGAGGCACAAGCGCTCCTCCAAGGTTCTCTTGCACCCAGTAACTCCCTTCTTGTGAAGGGACTGGGGGGGATGTCACTGAGGCTTATTTCCTGCTCACTAGCAGGTTATCCAGAGCTCACACGTGTGCCACAGCAAATGTCTCAGCCTGAGCCCTTTCCCAGGATGTCCAGCCCCTGTACAGCTACAGTGAGGGCAGTGGCATCTCTAGCCAAGGTTCTGTCGTGTGTCACCTTTCAGTCTTAATTCACGTGACCCCTTCCTCAGCACCGCCTGTGTTCTTACATGAGAAGATCATTCCTAAAGCCACTTTCCCAAGCTTCACCGCCAACGCGGACCCGAACGACCCTAGTCCAACTCTGGACAACTCCGCCTGGCCGAGTCGACGGCCCCTTACAAGTATACGAGGTCCTTGACGCCCCAACCCAGTTGAACCAACTCGGCTCAGGACATGCCAAGAGGATTTGGTCACCTCAGTCCTCCCAATATGAGTGTGACCAAACCATTCACTAGGAACTTGAAGGAACAGCCATGAGTGTCATAGCACCAGGCTTCTAAATGCCACCTGATCACCACCTTATCTAGGACCCAAAGCAATGTTGGAAGTACTGGCCCTTCCTGACCAGTACATTCAGCTCTCAAAAGCTGCTTTCTGGGACAGAGCTTACTCTTGAATCAAATGCCACAGGTACTAGTGCTCAGCTGGGCCACAAGAGGGCCACCTGACTAACCTCAGGCCTCTAATGCAAAGAGGCAGCTCTAAGTCGCAGAGCACAGGTGAAGGATGGGGCAAGTTGACACTCTGGTTGCCATGGCAGCTCACAAGGCCACTGAGCAAGGATTTAGCCACCACTAATCCCCCCATAGCTCAGCACAGAAGAGGGAGGAATGAGAATGGAAGGGGTTGGGGGAAATCGGTGCAAAGGAGAATACCACCTTTCAATTGGCACCCACACTTGGGCTCTTTGGCCATACAGTGGACAAAGGATGTGCAGCCTTAAGGACCCAGCTGTAGGATGCTATTAGGAGCTAGGGGGAGGGGCGGGAACCTCGGCCCAGTGTGTGTTCTAAAATAGGATGCAAATTTTTTTCCAAGTCAGGAGCTCTCCATATGACAGCTCAGCTGCTGATTAGCACTCGTAAACCAAGATGGGGAAGTAGAGTGCTTTCCCATCCTCTTATCACCCAGCCGAGGGAACACCAGGGAATCGAGGGTCGGTGAGCACCACAAGATGGAAACTGTCCCTGAATTCAGGGGTCAAATGCACGCTCACTTGAAGTTGCAGGCATCTTGTTCATCCTTGGCAAGAGGGAAGAAGTAAGTGTTTGTATCAAGACAGGTAAAGAAGCTCGCTTCTGTTTACATGTGGGAGAGAAACAAGCCCCCAGCTGGATTTGCAGTCAAGCCTCAGAAGTAGATCTGCATTGAAGGTATAGGAAGCCACAGGGAGGGAAAAAAAAGTTCCAGAAAGAAAGAGCTTGAAGGAGGGGGAAGATGGCGGCCAAGGGAGTCCAGCACACCAGTACGCTGCGCCACTGTGTGGGAGAAACACGAGGTGAAATGGCTGAAGGCTACCTTGGTGGGAATCCCCAGTGAAATTGAAGTGCTCCAGAATCTAGAGGTCAAAATTCCAGCGCGCGGGATTCGGCTGCAGGGGCTTGGTAGCGGGCGATTTCTCCTCACGGAGCGAAGCAGTACTTGGTCGGCGGACCGCCCCGTGGATGGAGTCTGGGACGCGCCCGAGTTAATTAGCCGCGAGGTAGCAGAGAGGGATTACAGCGAAGCGGATTCTGCAGGCTCCTGCCAGTGGCACACTAGCCGCGCTGAGTGCTGAATTCCAGCTTTGAAATACAGGAGAGAATCGGTCCAGTTCGTTTCCCGACACCGGTCGGAACACGCAGGAGAACTGCAGCCGCCATCATGGAGAGCTGACGCAATCATCCCTGTTTTCTACGATCTCAGCTCATTCAACTACAGAACAGGTGATTCCAGGCTGGTATTTGCCTGAGTCGCGCAGACAGATCGCTCAGGCTCGGGATTGGAAACTCTGAGGAGAATACTCTTCAGGCCTCACCCCTGGCAAGGCGGGCGCCGGGCTTTGAGCGGCCAGATTCTAGTTCCCCGGGTTGCTTTGGCCCAGGGCGGGAGATCCTTCTTGGCCCGGGGCTACGGAACCCGCGGCGACTGTGTCTTTGGCCCTGCCCCTGTCTGAGCGTACACTGAGCTGGGAGAGGTTGGAGCTGCCAGGCCCGGGCGGGGGCCGCCTGGGCCTGAGGCTGGGGTACCTCTGTGGAGCCTGCTCCGAGCAGAGTGTGGCAGGGATCGGAGAGGCTGGGTTCGTGGCTGCTTGAGCCCAGGGCCGCGGAGCCTGCGGGGACCGCGAGCTGAGGCCAGCCACAAGTGAAACTTGCGACGAGGGGCAGCGGGACTCTGTCTCCTGGAACAGTTTTGACCCGGAGCTGGAGAGCCCGCGGGAAGTGTGTCTTAGACTCTGCTCCCAGGGGAGCGTACACCGAGCAGGGAGAGTCTGGTGCAGCCAGGCTTGGGCTCCCGGGACGGCACTGGCCTGGGATTGGGGAACCCGCGGCGGTTGCCCTGAGGAGCCTGCTCCTAGCAGAAAGTGGCGGGGATCTGAGAGACTGGCTCCTGGCTCCCGGTTGGGGATCCTACAGGGACTGCTTCTTGTTCCGGGTCCTGCTGGGTGCTGCGGGGGCCTGGAGGGCAGAGTGGAGCTGCCTCCTGTGCCCAGAGCAGGCTAAGGGTCCCGCCGGTGTGGTATCGCGACACCCCAACTGCAGCTGGGGCCAAGGAGAGTAGCCGCCCACGTCTGGAACAGGACCAGCGACCCGACGGCAGGGTAGCCAAGTCAACCCACTTGGAGTAGAGGCCGTGAAGAGCTGCCGTCTGACCCTGCAAGGTAGGCAGTCCTGCGTCCCACTGGCAGGACAGGCTTGGCAGCCGGCCAGTGTAGTGGACGAGTAGCATCGAGGCAGTCACGTCACACTGGTTGGAGTGGGGGTTGAACAGAGCCGCCGCCAGCATCCAGAAGGAGCCAGAGACCCGTTGGAGAGGCAGTTAGGTACCCCCACTGGGAGTGGGGGTTGAGCAGAACTGCAGCCCAGGCCCGCAGGGTGGGCAGATCTGAGACCCACCGGCGGATCAGGCTTGGAGGCCGACCAGCGTGGTAGACACGTCACATCAATTGGAGTAGGGGTGGAGAAGAGCTGCTGCCCACGTCCGGATCAGGACCAACGATCCGAAGACGTGGTAGGAACGTCACCGCAATTGGAGTGGGGGCAGAGTAGAGCAGCCACCCGTGCCCACAGGGCGGGCAGACCTACGACCAACCAGCGTAGTATATAGATCACCCTGATTAGAGGAGGTTCACAGCCACTACCCGCCCTACAAGAGAGATATCCCAAATATACAAGAGCAACAAAAATAAACAGGGGGAAAAATTTCAAAAACACAACAGTTTCACGAAGCAGAAAGAAACGCAAGCAACATGAAAAGACAAGGAAAGAAAGGACCACAAGCAATGCAGGTCAACTCAACCCTAGAAGAGGTAATAGCTGCAACAGATGGAATGTCAGATAAAGAGTTGAGGATATACATGCTTCAGATGACCTGGACTCTCAAGGAAGACATGAGACAGCAAAATCAGACAATGAAAGATCACATTGACAAGGAACTACAGAAACAAATCCAGGAAGTAAAAGATCAATTTCACAGGGAGTTAGAAGTAATAAAGAACAAACAAATAGAAATCCTAGAAATGCAGGAAGCAATAAACCAACTTAAAACCTCAATTGACAATACTACCAGCAGAATAGATCACTTAGAAGATAGAACATCACACAATGAAGACAAAGTATTTCAACTTGAGAAGAACATAGACAGTTCAGCAAGACTGCTAAGAAACCATGAGCAGAACATCCAAGAGATATGGGATAACATTAAAAGGCCAAACTTAAGAGTCATTGGGATACAGGAGGGCACAGAACTCCAAACCAGAGGAATGAACAATCTATTCAATGAAATAATACGAGAAAACTTCCCAGACTTGAAGAATGAAACAGAATCCCATATCCTAGAAGCCTACAGGACGCCAAAAGTGCAAAATCATAAGAGATCCACACCTAGACACATTATAATGAAGATGCCCAACATACAGAATAAGGAGAGAATTTTAAAAGCTACAAGAGAAAGAAAGCAGATTACATTTAGGGGCAAACCAATCAGGATAACAGCTGATCTCTCAACACAGACTCTGAAAGCTAGAAGATCCTGGAATAACATATTTCAAACACTGAAAGAAAATGGGCTCCAACCAAGAATCGTGTATCCGGCGAAATTAAGCTTCAGGATGGAAGATGAAATTAAAACCTTTCACGATAAACAAAAGTTAAAAGAATTCGCAGCTAGAAAACCATCTCTTCAAAAAATCCTTGGCAAAACATTACAGGAAGAGGAAACTGAAAATAACATTGAAAACCATCAGTGGGAGGTAGGACAGTAAAGGGGGGAAAGTAACCAAAGAGGAAAACTAATCAGGTTTAGGAACATAAATAAACAAATATGACTGGAGGAACAAACCTAATCTCAATAATAACCCTAAATGTTAATGGCTTAAACTCACCAATTAAGAGACACAGGCTAGTCGAATGGATCACAAAACAAGATCCAACAATATGTTGCCTACAGGAGACGCATTTGATAGGAAAAGATATACATAGACTGAAGGTGAAAGGCTGGGAAAAATCATTCCACTCATATGGACTGCGGAAACAAGCAGGAGTGTCCATACTCATATCAAACAAAATAGATTTCAAGCCAAAATTAATCAAAAAGGATAAAGAGGGACACTGCATACTGCTCAAGGGAACCATACACCAACAAGACATAACAATCATAAATATATATGCCCCAAACAATGGTGCACCTACGTTCATCAAGCAAACTCTTCTCAAGTACAAGAGTCTAATAGACCACCATACAATAATCATGGGAGACTTCAACACACCTCTCTCACCACTGGACAGATCTTCCAAACAAAAGTTAAATAAGGAAACTATAGATCTCAACAAAACAATTAACAACCTAGACTTAATTGACATATATAGAATATACCACCCAACATCAAGTAGTTACACATTTTTCTCAGCAGCACATGGATCCTTCACAAAAATAGATCATATATTATGTCACAGGGCAACTCTTAGACAATATAAAGGAGTAGAAATAATACCATGCATCCTATCTGATCATAATGGAATGAAACTGAAAATCAACGATAAAAGAAGGAAGGAAAAATCATGCACCACGTGGAGAATGAACAATAGGTTACTGAATGACCAATGGGTCATAGAAGACATCAAGGAGGAAATTAAAAAATTCTTAGAGATAAATGAAAACACTGACACAACATATCGGAATCTATGGGACACATTGAAAGCAGTTTTAAGAGGAAAATTCATTGCTTGGAGTTCATTCCTTAAAAAAAGAAAAAACCAACAAATAAATGATCTCATACTTCATCTCAAAATCCTAGAAAAAGAAGAGCAAAATAACAGCAAAAGAAGTAGAAGGCAAGAAATAATTAAAATCAGAGCTGAAATTAATGAAATTGAAACAAAAGAAACAATTGAAAAAATTGACAAAACCAAAAGTTGGTTCTTTGAAAAAATAAATAAAATTGACAGACCCTTAGCCATGCTAACGAAGAGAAGAAGAGAGAGAACCCAAATTACTAGCATACGGGATGAAAAAGGCAATATCACAACAGACACTTCAGAAATACAGAAGATAATCAGAAATTACTTTGAATCCTTATACTCCAATAAAATAGAAGATAGTGAAGGCATCGATAAATTTCTTAAGTCATATGATCTGCCCAGATTGAGTCAGGAAGATATAGACAACCTAAACAGACCAATAACAATAGAGGAAATAGAAGAAACCATCAAAAGACTACCAACTAAGAAAAGCCCAGGACCGGATGGGTATACAGCAGAATTTTACAAAACCTTTAAAGAGGAACTAACACCAATACTTTTCAAGTTATTTCAGGAAATAGAAAAAGAGGGAGAACTTCCAAATACATTCTACGAGGCCAACATCACCCTGATTCCTAAACCAGACAAAGACACTTCAAAGAAAGAAAACTACAGACCAATATCTCTAATGAACCTAGATGCAAAAATCCTCAATAAAATTCTGGCGAATCGGATTCAAAAACATATCAAAAAAATTATACACCATGATCAAGTAGGATTCATCCCTGGGATGCAAGGCTGGTTCAATATACGGAAATCAATAAATGTTATTCATCACATCAATAGACTTAAAAATAAGAACCATATGATCATCTCGATAGATGCAGAAAAGGCATTCGACAAAGTACAGCATCCCTTTATGTTCAAAACTCTAGAAAAATTAGGGATAACAGGATCATTCCTCAACATTGTTAAAGCAATCTATGATAAGCCACAGGCCAGCATCATCCTGAATGGAGAAAAATTGAAGGCATTCCCTCTAAGATCTGGTACAAGACAGTTATGCCCTCTCTCACCACTTCTGTTCAACATAGTCCTCGAAACACTGGCCAGAGCAATTAGACGAAAGAAATTAAAGGCATAAAAATAGGAAAAGAAGAACTTAAAGTATCACTATTTGCAGACGATATGATTCTATACCTAACAGACCCAAAAGGGTCTACAAAGAAACTATTAGAGTTAATAAATGAATTCAGCAAAGTGGTGGGATATAAAATCAACACGCATAAATCAAATGCATTCCTGTATATCAGCGACAAATCCTCTGAAACAGAAATGAGGACAACTACTCCATTCACAATATCCCCCAAAAAAATAAAATACCTGGGAATCAATCTAACAAAAGAGGTGAAAGACCTATACAATGAAAACTACAGAACCCTAAAAAGAGACATAGAAGAAGACCTCAGAAGATGGAAAAATATACCCTGCTCATGGATAGGCAGAACTAACATCATCAAAATGGCGATATTACCAAAAGTTCTCTATAAGTTCAATGCTATCCCAATCAAAATCCCAAGAGCATTTCTTGTAGAAATAGATAAAACAATCAGGAAATTCATATGGAATAATAAAAGACCCAGAATAGCAAAAACAATGCTAAGCAGGAAGTGTGAATCAGGCGGTATAGCGATACCAGACTTCAAACTATACTACAGAGCAATAGTAACAAAAACAGCATGGTACTGGTACCAAAACAGGCGAGTGGACCAATGGTACAGAATAGAAGACACAGTAACCAATCCGCAAAACTACAACTATCTTATATTTGATAAAGGGGCTAAAAGCATGCAATGGAGGAAGGATAGCATCTTCAACAAATGGTGCTGGGAAAACTGGAAATCCATTTGCATCAAAATGAAACTGAATCCCTTTCTCTCGCCATGCACAAAAGTTAACTCAAAATGGATCAAGGAGCTCGATATTAAATCAGAGACACGGCGTCTGATAGAAGAAAAAGTCGGCTATGATCTACATACTGTGGGGTCAGGCCCTAAATTCCTCAATAGGACACCCATAGCGCAAGAGTTAACAACCAGAATCAACAAATGGGACTTACTCAAACTAAGAAGTTTTCTCTCAACAAAAGAAACAATAAGAGAGATAAACAGGGAGCCTACATCCTGGGAACAAATCTTTACCCCACACACTTCAGATAGAGCCCTAATATCCAGAGTATACAAAGAACTCAAAAAATTAGATAACAAGATAACAAATAACCCAATCAACAAATGGGCCAAGGACCTGAACAGACACTTCTCAGAGGAGGACATACAATCAATCAACAAGTACATGAAAAAATGCTCAACATCGCTAGCAGTCAGAGAAATGCAAATCAAAACCACCCTAAGATACCATCTCACTCCAGTAAGATTGGCAGCCATTAAGAAATCCAACAACAACAAGTGCTGGCGAGGATGCGGGGAAATGGGTACACTTGTTCATTGTTGGTGGGACTGCAAAATGGTGCAGCCAATTTGGAAAGCAGTATGGAGATTTCTTGGAAAGTTGGGAATGGAACCACCATTTGACCCAGCTATTCCCCTCCTCGGTCTATTCCCTAAAGACCTAACAAGAGCATGCTACAGGGACACTGCTACATCGATGTTCATAGCAGCACAATTCACGATAGCAAGATTGTGGAACCAACCTAGAAGCCCTTCAATAGATGAATGGATTAAAAAAATGTGGCATTTATACACAATGGAGTATTACTCTGCAATAAGAAATGACAAAATCATAGAATTTGGAGGGAAATGGATGGCATTAGAGCAGATTATGCTAAGTGAAGCTAGCCAATCCTTAAAAAACAAATGTCAAATGTCTTCTTTGATATAAGGGGAGTAACCAAGGACAGGGTAGAGACGAAGAGCTGGAGAAGAAGAATAACATTAAACAGGGATGATAGGCGGGAGGGAAAGTGAGAGTTAAGGGAAATTGCATGGAACTGGAAGGTGAGCCTCAGGGTTATACACAATTACATATAAGAGGAAAGGAGGAGTAGGAGAAAAATTATATAAGTGGAAGAAACGATTTATAGTAGAGGGGATGGAGAGAGAGTAGGGGAGGGGAGGGGAGGGGAGGGGTGAGGGGACAGTGGAGAATGGGATAGACAGCAGAATACATCAGTCACTAGAAAAGCAATTTGTAAATCAATGGAAATGTAACTGATGTGACACAGCAATCTGTATACGGGGTAAAAATGGGAGTTCATAACCCACTTGAATCAATCTGTGAAATATGGTATAATAAGAACTATGTAATGTTTTGAACAACCAACAATAAAATAATTAAAAAAAAAAAAAAGAAAGAGCTTGAGCCACTCCCCACAACCTAAAGCATAGGCTGGGGGAACGGAGGACCCCAGAGTGGGGGGACACATGGAAGCCCAGATGTTGGTCCAAGAACGCGTTTGTGTGTGTTTGAATTGCCTCCACCTGCTCTTTATGGAGCCCAGAGGACAGCCCTGGGCACCCAAGCTGGGGAAGGACAAAGGCACGATGCAGCTGGAAAGGCTCCTACTAGCCTCTGCTCAGCTGTCCAGTCCTTACAGGGACCAGGGTTCAGGATCTGAGGCCCATCCGCCCAGATCAGCAGCAGGGGAATGCACCTCGTCTCTGCTCTCCGGGCCTCCCCTGTCTGATTGCCCTGGCATTTGACTCTAATCCTCTCTAAGCTGAGGCTAAACAAACACCAGGCTCCCTTTTCTTCTTCAGGGAGAGGGACCCATCTGTGCCTCCTTAACAGCAGGGGAAACAGACTTCTGTCCATCCGCCCAGATCAGCAGCAGGGGAATGCACCTCGTCTCTGCTCTCCGGGCCTCCCCTGTCTGATTGCCCTGGCATTTGACTCTAATCCTCTCTAAGCTGAGGCTAAACAAACACCAGGCTCCCTTTTCTTCTTCAGGGAGAGGGACCCATCTGTGCCTCCTTAACAGCAGGGGAAACAGACTTCTGTCCTCCCGGATCAGGGAGCAGACACCCGAGATGGCCGGCTCTCCAGCCCCTGCCCTCCCATCAGTCCCCAAGTCAGAGGCTGGAGACACTATCACCTCTTATTACAGGTGCCCAGTACCCTGGCTGCCCTCCTTAAAAGGGCAGACACTGGATAATCACCTCCACAGGGGGCTGAGAAAGGGGCAGGCGCCCTGGACCAACCAGTCAGGCTCATTAAGGTCAGAGCCAGGGATGTCGCTTGTCCCCATGCACATGAGCAGTCCTGACTAGCTTTGTTCTGGTGCCTCATTGTGGCTGAGGAATGGGTCGACTCCGGGTGTGGAGACTCCTCCTAAATACAGGGTCACCATAGAAGAGGACAGGAAACAAGAATAAGCGTCATGGTTCTCCTCAAAGTGACCTCTCCCAGAACTTAGTTTTGAGCTTAATTCCATTTAAAGTTTGTGGCCTGCTCAGCCTAATTGCAACGGGCCTGGAGAAGGTTTTGTCTAGATATGCCTGTCATTTAGGATCATACTGTTCCGGGTCAGAAAACCAAGAATCATGCAGACAAGCAAGCTTGACATCACGAGCTGGGTTTAGAGGGCACAGCTGACCGCGTTGGGTTGTCGGCATCAGGAGCCAGATACAGGCTGGTACTGAACACTTCCAGAGAAGAATGGCTCAGACACCAATACACTCACATTCCAAGAGGAGAACATTCCAGAAAGGAGGTTCTCCATGAACCAAACACCAGCCAGGCAGCTCGTTAAAACCAAGACGAGCTCAAGTCAAATCTGTCACCTTAGACGTCAGGAGAAGGTTGTGTTCCTTCCAACTTCACCAACAATCAAATTCTGGACACGGATAAAGGACCCAAGTTACACAAGACTTCCCAAGAGATTCAGTGTGGCCCCCTCAACTGAGGTCTGTAGGAGTCTCAATGAGCGGGTATTTGCTATCAGTAAGTCAAGCCCCAGGAGGGCCCGGGAGGTTCAGAGAAAGATGGCCAGTGTTCCTCCAGAGACTAGAGGCAAGAAATGCTTATGGTACTCAGGGGGCCAGCCGAGTTGGGCCCACTGCTCTAGATCCAGAGGCCGGGGCAGTGACAGCTATCAAGTTAGGACCACAGGGATGTTCTGCTCCCACCTCTGCCGAGTTCTTGATGCAGGAACTCGGATCTCTGATATGGGATATATAACAGTCTCCTTCTGGCAGGGAGGACTCGTGTTGGATGAGCTGGGCTGATCCGTGTGGAAACAGACTCCCTTACCTGTGGGGAGCCATCCACCACCATGCCCAGAGGACCATGGACTACTGTGGATGATTGAAAGGGGAAGAAAGGCAGCCTAAAGAGGGGCTGGGGGAAGGAGGACCTGGCGGGTGTAGGTGGATGGACCGTCCAAGGAAGCATTTACATAATTTGAAAGATGATTCTGAAGCCGGGTCTTGTGCATGTCAGTAACAGCTAGCACATCTTTAGGTTTTCAATGTGTCGTGGGCTTGTTAAGTCTTGAAGCACGCATCCAGTATTTATGATACAGGTTAAAAGCTTAGTTATAGAGGCGTTATAGTGTGCAAAAGTGGTTACAAGGACTTCAGCATCCCTGTTAGGGGCCCAGCAGTTTCCAAAAATGCTACTCATGGCAATGCAGAATGAGGCCAGGCAAGACATTTTCCCCAGCAGAGTTTTGGTGCCAGGATTGAACCCAGAGGCACTTAACCATTGACCCACACCCTCAGCCCTTTAGAAAAGGCCCCAATTTAGGGCCTCACAAAGTTGCCGAGGCCAGTTTTGAACTCATGATCCTCCTGCCTCAGCCTCCTGAGCTCACAAGCGTGTGCCATCGCACCTACTTCAGCAGACCTTTAATGGGTGAAGAACCACTTACTACATATGCCTGGCACAATTCGAAGCCTGTTTCACTTGCCCATGTTGAAGATGGAGTTGTGCTACTCTTATATCCGCTAGAACTGGGCACACTTACCACCTATAGCCTCAAAATATAACCAGCTGATCAGTGGCCAGGTGGGATTTTCATACCAGCCACCTGGCCCCCCAGCACTGAAGTCAAGCTGCCTCTAGCCAGCAGTGAGGAGCTCTTAAGTGCTAGGATGATGCAAGATGCAGAGTGTTCACACCCAGGAGTGCTTGTTCCCGTTAGATTATCTAACAGGAATCACCAGATGTTGAAAACGATAACATGTTTAAACATATGTTAAAATAAAGGTAAGGCCCAGTGGACCTACTGGAGGACTGACACATCCCTGATGAGCTAGGATGCTTCCTCATTTGTAGGTTCCAATTTCTATGTAGCTTCTCAAAAAGGGCTAGTTCTTCCATGCACACGTGGCCATAGTGGCTACTGGGATCTATGCCTGCCCTGGGGTATTGTGGGTTAGTCCTGCTAACCTCAACCAGGAGGTATACCGCCCAGCATCTCTCCGGCCACCAGAGAGCTCACAGTCAGAACATTAACATTTCTACTGTTGGATTCATAAGTAGGACAAGAAGATACCTTAAAAACAAATGGGATCTTCTTCCACAAAAATGGAAGGGTATTTGTAAAACTTCTGAAGTGTATTTTCCCACCCAGATGGGGAAAAACCATCAGGTGGTTTTATAGATCCTCCAAGCTCTAATGTTTCACGACGCTGATCTTTGGATCAAAATTCTTCACGTGAGGGAAGGAGCCACTTTCAAACTCATTAGGCAGCTATAGTGCAGTTCAGCTTTATATAAACACAAACTAGGAAAATTCTAGAGAAAGCAGCCCAGGTCTCACTCGACTCAGCCAAGAGAGCAAGTCTGAGGACCGAGCCACCTCCTGGGGCTTCCATTCAATATGGAATCACCATTCGCACCTTGCTACCCCGGCAGTGCCCTTCGGTCTCTACGCCGTATGAACTGCGCCTAGCTGGACCCAAGTTCACTATCAGCAGTATCTACTGTATACAGTTGAAAATGGATCCTGCAGATGGAGGACAGCTGTTTGTACTTAGCAGTTAAGTGTCCCAGCAAGGCCAGCGGCCTCTGCCAAAGGCATTGTTCTCTGCAAAGCATCCATCTCTCAAAGACTCCCTAAATCAGGGCCAGATGTCCACATGCAACTCATGTTTCTCTGAGGATTCTACTTTCTGGAAAAAAAGTAGGTAGACAAAGTAGGATGCGCACAGTGGCAGACGCAGCCCTGAGAAGATGGGTGCAAGTTCTAGGTGTGCACTAGGAACAGCGGGGGACGCACTGGCATGGACCAGGTCAATCCAAAGAAGCCTGCGATAGCTGATTTCACAGCTGTAGAATGGGTGTACCAAGATCAGCGATTGGGCCAATGGTTCTGAAGTTCTAGAGCCAGTACTGTGGCGTGTACCTATCCTTGGGCCAGTTAGCCCTGAAGTGTCATTTCTTGCTCTTCACCCCCAGTAGTAGTAAGGCTTCCCATTTTTAGCTGGGTAGTTTCGAGCACCCAGTAGGGTTCATATAGCCAGGTATATTTCTTTGCTGAAGTTCTAGCAAATGGGACTGTGGTTGATGCAAGTTTAGGTCTTAAAGGAGTACCTCCTTTTATTGAGCCCTTTTGCCATGCTATTAGCTGAGGCTCCAACCATTGTCTGGGTTTCGGCTATCTGGCAACTGTCCTTGGAATGGACACCTTCCCTAACAGGGTCCCTGTGTCCTGGACCATCATGCCAGCCCTGACATGGACTGCCTCTGGATTTTGATCAAAGCAGTTTAGTTCAGGCTGCTATTCTTACAGGTTTGCCAGTGATGACCAGCTACACCTAATGTGAGGCGATTACCACCTCATTATTAAGTGCACTGGCAATAAAGAGTGCCTGTCATTAGAGACCCCCTCAGGTCCTTGGTCAGCCACTTTCCACTAGACTGGGTGGAATAGTGTTACAAGGATCCTGTAATTCTGAGCACAGAGGGAAAATAGGGAGCTTGCCTGGACTCTCGAGTTCCAGCATGGCTTGGCTGGGCCATGCCTCAGTAGAGGGGGCAGACTCCTGGATTTTTACATCCTCATTTAGAGGCTAGATGGGGAGGTACACAGTAAGTCCTGCTAGGAGTGCTCAAGTGGACAGCCGTTGAGTCCATGTGTACTTCGGCAAGAGTGGCCCTTTGTTTAGGTTCAAGAGCTCCGTAGGCAGGTGAGCCATCTGGATGAACCCGAACCTTGCAACTGTTTCATGATGCTTGTCTGCTGGTGGAGCTCCCAACCATGCTGCATGCTGACCCTTGACCAACTTCAGGCTCGGTCACTGACAGTCCTGTAGTAGGAAATCCTTCAAATGATGTGCACCAGTGCTTTCCAGCGCACCAATGCTGGGAGTGGCATTTCTGAAGCCCATTTGCCAAGGGGGGCAAGGGATTGGCAAAGAGGCTTTGAGGGTGTCTTGGCTGTGAGATGCCATTTGGGGGAACTAGCAGTGTTCTCCAAGGAACAGGGTCAAGATAGGAGCAGAGCTATTGCGATTCCTTGTCAACCCCGAGTCTAAGCAGACCACAGGGCTTTGAAGTCAAGGGAGAAGCAGGCCCACCATGAAGGCGCTCAAGTGCAATTGGTTAGGGAATGAATGGCTCAGGTGTCACTGTGGACTGCTCTTACTTTGGTCCTTGGCACCCAACCTTGCTCCCCTCAACAGGCAGGCAGTTCATCAGATGTTTGAGCAAACAGCTCCATGGGCCCCATTTCTCCATCTCTAAGTGTTCCCATCAGAAAGGAGCAGTGTGAACCCCAGGTAGGAGTTACAGAGCAGGTAGCATGAGAGCCTGGTTCATGTTCCTTGTAGATGGCCCATCTCAGTGATCACCTGCCATCTTATAGGGGATGGGCACTTAGGAGTTAATACCTTATCTGAAGTCATGGGAGTCAAAGTTTAAGATTTTCCATGTTATGGGAAAAAGAAAGCCTGGCACATCTCAACATTGAGATAACAGCCAATATAGAAAACAGATAAGGACATTAGCTCATAGTTTTGCTCTTAATGAGGAGATACAAAATTCCTCAATACTTGAAAAAAAGATCTAATATCAGAGACCATCTAGTTGGTTTCACTCTAGGGATGCAAGGATGGTTCAGCATCCAAGATTAATGTGATATAGCATGTATGTAAATTCAGGGGGAGTCACATGACCTCACATGAAGATGCTTTTGAAAAGATTTGACATCACTTCATAGAATACCTAAAGAAGCTAGGTATAGACAGATTATACGTCAACATAATTGACTATACATCACAAATGGGAAACAAAGTATTTCCTGGGATTATGAAATGAATAGCATCTCCTTTCTTGTTTAGAACCATACTCAATGTTTTAGACAGTAACCTGGAAAGAAATAAAGGGATACAAACAGAAAAAGTCATTGATCCCTGCTTGTAGGTAGGATTCTATACTTGGACTCCAGAGGACTCCACCCAAGACTTCAAATTCAGCAGAGTAGCAAAAAACTTAGGGACAAGTAACCAAGGTGGTGAGAGGTCAATACCGTAGAAGTTATCAAGCACTGGAGGAAGAAACTCAAGACACCCCTAGGAGACAAGGCCTCCTGTCACGATTTGGGAGAAGCTCATTTCAATGTCTGTTGACAACTGTGGTCTAGAGACTGAATGGGATCTAGAGATCTAACATTCTACACTGAAAAGAAAAAATACCCAAATTCATGTGGAAGGCTAGAAGTTTTCCCCAAAATAATCCAAAGCAACCCTGAGCAGAATACGAAAGGCAGCGATACCCAATTTCAGATTGTACTACAGAGCCATAGCAACAAGACAGTATGGTATTGGCACAAAACCAGTCATGTATACAAGTGGAGTATGTAGAGCACCTTAATAAACCCACACTTCTGTAGCCATCAACCCCCCACAAAGGTGCCAAGACACACGTCAGAATGGCCTCTTCTAGTGAGGTTAAAACCAAATACCAAGATGGACGCTAGACTCTTTCCCAAACTAAACCCAAGGTGGATCAGAGACCTTGATGCGAGACTTGAGATTTTCAAACTACAGGAACACACCAAGATAGGCAGAGGCAGCGATTTCTCAAACAGAATGAAAGAATCAAAGATGGATTGAGGAGCTTCTGCACAGCCAGAGAGTGAGAAGAACATGCAGGATAGAAAAGTCTTTGCTAGCTAGTCACCTGACAGAGGGTTCACATCTAGAATATGCAAACAAGCAGTCCAGTCAGTAAGTAGGCAAGCGATCTGAAGGGACTTCAGAAGTAGTTCGAGTGTCTAATGTGGAAAAGAATGCTCAGGTTTGATGAGGGAAATGCAAGTCAAAGTTACATTGAGATCCCATCTTATCCCAGTCAGAATGGCTGTTGTCAAGAGAATGCTCGATAGGGAAGGGGGGACCCTTATATACCACTGGTGGGAATGTTAGCTAGCACAGCATCTGGAAGACAGCTAGTTCTTCAAGTCGAGAGTGGTTTTATCATGATCCAGCTATTCTGCATCTGGGTATGTTCTTAGAGTAAACAAAATTAGCATACAGGAGAGAGAGCTGTATACCCATGTTTACCACATCACTATTCACAATAGCTACATTGTAGAATTGGCCTAGGTGCTCGTTGATGGATAAGCAAATGCATGTGTGCATACACAAGACAGAATAGCCATAAAAAAGTTAAGTGTCATTTGCAGAAATGTGACTAGAACTAGGTCATGATGCTGAGCAAGAGAGGAGAACACCTGGTACTTGTCTTTGCCTTATGTTGGAAGAAACTGACCCAGTGTAGGAGGGGGGCCAATGGGGAAGGAGACCAGGAGGTAAGGAGAGGCAGGAGTAGGTGTGATTGGCACATGATATGCACGTCTATGGGGATGTCAGTGGACAGATAGCCAGGGGCTGGACACAACTCGGTGATGGCGCACTTGCCCAACACATGTGCAGTCCTGGTTCCCATTCCCGGCACTGGGGGAAAAGGCTCAGTTTTAATAGGGGATGAGCAAGACTCAGTACCAGAGAAGGGCAGCTATGGCAGGGCTAGCCTGGGGAATGGGGTTGAAGGTGGCCACTAGGGAGGCCCAGCTCACAGTCTTCTCACCCTTGGGCCCAAGTGCCTACTTGGATTAGTACCCAGGAGACCTGGGGGGAGAAGTTACAAGCAAGTGTTCAGTTTCTCCTTCCACAGCAGCTTGGGGCTGGGAAATTGCTTCTCCCCTGCAGCCTTTCTACACCCGCAGCTGTGACTCTGCTGTCAGTGCCTCGCCAACAGGTTGGAAATGAGTGTGTTTCGTGCATGTGGCTGTGGGAAGGTCGCATGTGTGTGCTCACCCCCCTGCACCTAGGCACCCACCAACCAGGAGGAGGCAGCCTCAGGGCTGACACAGGAGGCCCCTGTGGCCATCTGCCCAGTGAGGGTGTCCGATGCGTATACAGAGAGGGATGCAGAGCCCCTCATGTGCCATCCAGGCAGTGCCAGGGTCCTGCATGTTGCGGAGGGAGAGGGGGTGAGACCATCTGACTGTGGCTGTCCTTTTGTCCCAAGGTGAGCTGGGACAGTGGCACACCCATTCTGTGGCTGCTTTAACCTGTCCAGGGTTGATGGTTTGCCTTGTTCTACTCCTGCATAGTCTGGGCATTGCAGGCTGAGTGTGCAGGGGAAGGGTCAGTCTGTCCTGACCTTCTTGTCCAGTAATACTGCCCAAGGATTCAGCAGCAACAGAAGTCACATGCAGCAGTGACCCAGCCCATTTCTTGTGTTCTCAGACAGCACGTCTCTCCATTTCCAGGGCTCACTGAGGTCTCTTACTCCTCTGCTGGCAACAGGTTGAATCCTGGTGACCAGGAAGCTCATCTCAGCTCGCAGGACACTCCGTTCTTGATCCCTATGGCATGTACGACAATGTAATGCATTGATCTGGCTCTCCAGGGTACTGACTGGGGGTACAGCAGGGGCAGGCCCCAGGAACTACAGAGACCCCCCCACCAATCCTTTAAGTCCAGAGCTGGCTTGTCCCTACCCTCTGTCAATACAGAGGTCAGCCTCCTGAGGCCCTATGAAGGGTGTGGAAAGGAGGGTAAGAGTGGATGGAGAAATGGTGATAGCTCAGAAGGTAAAAACTTGTTCCCCACCCAGAAAAGGAGAAACAAACACAAAACCACACCCAAGCAGGATGAATTCGCTCTGGACCTAGGACCATGAAGTTCACATTGTTCACAGGGAACTTGGCTCCATACAGAACCATGCTGCTGTGAACACACCAAGAACTGTCCCAAGAAGTCCCCACCGTGATGTCAAGGATGCTGCCCGAGTTCTCCCCTGTAAGGGCGAGTGCCAAGACTTATCTCCATGGCAGTTTTTATAGTGAAAGACACCAAGGTCCTAAAGCAGTAATCCCAAGTAAAAGATCCCATGAAGCCACTGGCAAAACAGACAGCCTACCTTCGTGTTTAAGAACATGCTTGGGACTGAACAGAATCCTGTCCTCGTCTCCATTTAAGGCTGTTACCCTGTAGTGAGCCGTTTCTGCGGGCTGCGGTCGCCATTACAAGATGGCGCTGGCTCGACTGTGGTTTGTGACAAACAACTCCTTAATTGGGAGAGTTGGTGCGTGGTTTTCTAACACCCTATGAGAAAGCTCCACGTGGCAGCTTCGCATTGGGGCTTGAGATGCTTTATTAAGGCTGGTAGGAGCATTCGGGGAAGAAGATGAAGAAGAGGAGGATGAAGAAGAGAGTAGAGTGGAAGAGATCTCGAGAACCTGAATAAACGACTGGAAGAAGATTCCCGGTGTTGCGTCTTCCTTGCGGGCAAGGGGGTCGCGACAAGTGGTGCCGAAACCCGGGAACCAGAACTTTCAGTCGTCAGGGGTAGTGCACCGGATAGTCCCAGGTAAGTGGGACCCGCGACCAAAGCGGGGATAGTCCCAGTAAGTGGGATCCGCGACCAAAGCGGGGTCAGCTCCTCTACAAAGAAAGAGAGAGCCTCATATTTTATTGCAGCTGCAATGTGTACTTTCACTTTTGTTTTCTGTGTTTTTTTTTTGTCGTCTGTGTCTTTCGTTTTCTGTGTTCCTTCTGTTGCTGTGCCATGGGTGCCGCAGCAGTGGATTAATTATGACCCTGGGATCTATGCCCAGGGACGCCCACTGCAGCCGGGAAAAGGGAACAGGAGCCCGCCCCGGCCCGGAAGCCGGAGTGTGCGGGGATGGTCCAGAAACAGAGCAGGCTGCTGCCGCAGTAAGAGCTTGGCCAGGCGGGGAAAAATGCAAACAAAATCAGGCAAGGTGCGGTCGGCTAGGAAATCTTGGGGAACTTTTGCCCTGAGGGTGAGCGACGGACTCCGTGTTGCTTGCATCACCATGGTAACCATGGGCTGCCTGGCGGAAGAGCGGCTTCCTGGTCCCACCTCCCACACTCTTGGGGGCTACCGATTGGTTCTTCCACAGTCACTCAGACAGGACTTCTAGTCCCACCTTCCAGCCACTAACCTGTACTGCTGCGTTTCAGATTTCTACCGGAGCTACTCAGAAACTGTATTTTTAAAAATGCCTACCTGTAAATGCTAACGGAAGATATCTTTTTCAGACAAAATTTGATTCCACAGGTTTCTATGTTAAACTCATAAGATGATAAATTGAAGACCCTGGCGGAGTCTGTGCGCACTTATGGAGTGGATGCCGCCTTCACACTAACTCAGGTGGAAAGCATTTTTAATCAATCTCAAGTTAATCTCACAGGAGTTTCTTGTTTTGGCTTCGGGAACGCTCATTGTATTAGCCTTAAGACCAAGAATTTGATTAACTGGAAGGACCCATTGCGGTCCAGTCAGGTCTCAGGGAGCATTCTCAGTGCTGTATTGAGCTAAGTAGCCTCAGGGGAACAATCAGGCTCAGGAACCCCCGTAAATAGCTCTGCTTTAAACATAACTACCTTGGCTATTGTCTCCGAGGTACTAATCCCAGTGCCTCCTTCTTCTAATAGTCTTTATAATGCCACTCATTTTAAGGCCTCTCCTTACTGTACCCCTAATCTTGGTTTCCCCCCAACATTTACGCCTTGTCAGGATCATTCTTGGGAGAAACGTCAAGTTGCTAAAGGTTTCTCCCTTTCCCCCTCTCTTAAGAGGTATGTTTATAACTTTGACAACAGTGCCAACTCCTCTCTTTCCAGGAACTTAAGCCTCTGTATGATCTCCTCCAAAGAGACCCTTCCCCCAGCTCAGTCAGGAATCCCACACCTGAGGCTCTACAATCATTAAGACTGATAGAGAAGGCCCTACAAGAGAATCCCACACCTGAGGCTCTACAATCATTAAGACTGATAGAGAAGGCCCTACAAGAGAATCCCACACCTGAGGCTCTACAATCATTAAGACTGATAGAGAAGGCCCTACAAGATATGCAGGTTACCCAGATAAACTATTCTATACCCCTATCATTTATAATCCTGCCATCAAAATTAACTCCTACTACAGTGTTTTGACAAATAGGTCCCATCTATTGGGTCCATTTACCTGCTTCTAACTCTCGGGTAATAACTCCCTTTTATGAACTGGTGATGAATCTGATCTGGAAGGCCAAATATTTGGGTGATGCACTGTTTGGAAAGACTTTTGACATTCTCATTCAACCTTATACCCAGGATATGATTTTAAATTTCCAAAAAGAACATGATCTTTGGTGTCTCTTCCCTTGTAATTTCAAAGGTCAAATTGATAATCACTTTCCCCGATATAAACTTCTAGAAGACCTCAAAAAATGTCCTATTATTTCTCCTAAAATTATTAAAGGGAAATCTATCCCGGGAGCTCAGACTGTTTATACAGACGGAGCAAGAAGGGGGTTTGCTGTTGTTTTTGATGGATCTCAAGTAATTCGACACCCTGTTCCTAGACTGTCTGCCCAAATATCAGAAGTTGAGGCTCTAATTATGGCCCTTAAACTATACAATTCCATCCCACTTGATGTGTATACTGATAGTCTCTATGTTGCTAATTTAGCCTCAGTTATTGAGGCAACCCCTTATATTGGCAGACAATTTACTATCATGGAACAATTACAAACGGATCAACTCCTTAGCTCCATGCTAAATTCCATCTAAATGCACAATCCTTACGCTTCTGTGCGGGGTGCTCACGTGATCAGACTCTACAAATTGTTTTCTTATGCCCAGTGTGTGCTCCATTCATTCATTCCCCTAGTCTAAGTGTTAATCCTAGAGGCTTACACACCAATGATGTCTGGCAAACTGATGTTACCCACTTCTGGCAAACAATAGAGGGAGAATCAGATATTACTATTCAGTTTACTTCCAATGGAAAACAGCAGCCAGATTGGACTTAAGGATATCTCTGGGGGCTGCGTATTTACACCCCCGGACAGTACAATCCTGGCCTGCTTTTTCGGCTTAAATTGACCACAGAACAGCCTACTGGAAGTTTAATAGGACCCAATCAGGTGCTCGGAGATCAAAAGGCCCCATCTGGACCCAAACAGCCTATAGCCCCAGCAGTAATATCTTCCCCCAGCGGTCAAACAATAACTGTGGGCTATCAAACCTTTGATTGTGCCCCTGGGCCCATACACCCTGGAACTGGAGATCGTCTTTTTGATTTGATCCAAGGAGCCTTTTTCGCTCTCAATGCCACTAGTCCTAACAGGACCCAAGATTGCTGGCTATGCTTGACCTCCAGGCCGCCCTATTATGAAGGGGTAGCAATACTGTCTAAATTATCCTCTAATACCACTGTAGATCTTAAATGTTATTCTCTACCCAGCTATAAGATTTAACAGCCATGGCCAAGTCAATTACTGCTTTGGAAAAGTCTCTCACCTCCCTCTCAGAAGTTGTGTTACAAAATAGGAGGGGACTAGATTTATTATTCCTAAGGGAAGGAGGACTATGTGTAGCCTTAAAGGAACAGTGTTGTTTTTATGTAGATCATACTGGGGTAATCCGTGAAACTATGGAAAAGGTCACGGAAAGATTGGCTAAAAGACAAAAGGAGTTTGAAGCACAACAAGGATGGTTTGAACAGTGGTTTAAAAATACCCCATAGTTAACTCCTTTGATATCCACTGTAATGGGACCGCTTTTCGGTCTCCTCCTTATAGCTGCTGTAGGCCCCTGCCTAGGTAAGAGAATGACACAATTTATTAAAGACCAAATTAACATTCTGACTTCTAAGCCAATACAGATCCATTATCAACGCCTGCAGACCAAGGATGATCTTGCTGAAGTTTGTCTCCGACCAATTCGAAGATGATTTTTCTACAATGATCCCTGCTTCATGCCTTCCTCCTTTTGCCCCCTTTTTCTTCTTTATTTTTACTCTATGCCTTGTTGAACCGGAACCAATTAAAGACCCAATAATGACTGGCTGAATAGATACCACTGAACGCCTTGGCAACAACAAGCTGATCTTGTAGTACCCAGAGACGGGCAACTTTCACGCTTGCACTGCAACCTAAGACAGGGGAATGGGGCCTCCCCAAAGACGGGTAAGCAGTGTAGGGGCAGTGAACGACCTAAGACAGGGGCTACTTGATTCCCTTTGACGTGCAACAAACAAAAGGGGGGGAACTGCTGGCACGGATTCCCCCCGGCCCCCAGGGCTTGGATCCAGCCCTGATTTTTGTGCATGTCAAAGAGGCCAGCTCACAAGACCTTGAAGGAGCTCACAAGGCCTTGAAAGATTTGTGGTGTCTGTTTTCATATTCAGCCAATAACGGTCATGTGGGAACGTCCTGACCTGTTTGGGTCTGATAAGGTTCCTGGTTGAAGGCTTAGTATGAGTAATGGCATTTCACCTCAAGTCTGGCTTACACAGATTACCCGTGCCTTTCTTTTAGGGTGTTACCAACTTGTTTGTCGTTATATTTCTATACAGCCACAGTTCAGCCTCAGCTATCCCCCTTCGTCCACCATCGTCACGATACAGGATGCGAGGCAAGGCACTGCACTTGAGTGATCCTTGAAGTGGACCTCAAGGAGAGCATGTCCTATTGCATGCGGGTTAGACGCGTCCACGCCCCGTCCCACGAGAAAAGCGTCGGCTGATATGGTCTCAGATCTGGGGAAGGGCCCTCCTTGGGGCTGAGCCATACTATGCAGCCACTTCTGCACAGTGGGATAGGACCTCTACTCTCGCCTGTATTGTTTTTAGAAAACAAAAGGGGGAACTGTAGTGAGCCGTTTCTGCGGGCTGCGGTCGCCATTACAAGATGGCGCTGGCTCGACTGTGGTTTGTGACAAACAACTCCTTAATTGGGAGAGTTGGTGCGTGGTTTTCTAACACCCTATGAGAAAGCTCCACGTGGCAGCTTCGCATTGGGGCTTGAGATGCTTTATTAAGGCTGGTAGGAGCATTCGGGGAAGAAGATGAAGAAGAGGAGGATGAAGAAGAGAGTAGAGTGGAAGAGATCTCGAGAACCTGAATAAACGACTGGAAGAAGATTCCCGGTGTTGCGTCTTCCTTGCGGGCAAGGGGGTCGCGACATTACCCCCTTGCTGTCCAGAGTTGGTTGTGCTGGACGTTAGAGCAGGATTAGGTGTAGCTGGTCTCGGGCAGGGGATCACAGTGGACTTTAGTGGAGTTGGCAGAGGGAGACGATAACGAGTTTCCTGTCTAGGGACAGATCTGGGTTCTTGGGGGTGGGCACGGTCAAACACTCATGCAACTACGGATTGCACCAATGACCAATCCCATTTGGGATTGGTCGGCTGGGTACTGGAGTCTGACTTCTTCAGATCTACACCAATAGGCACAGACCTGTCATGATGTCCCCATCTGCTCTTCCTTTCCACGCCCTTCACGGGGCCTCAGGAGGTCGACTACGTGAGCTGCCTCCATCCATCTTCCTGCCCCCCACCATTTGTTCAACAGGAATCAAGACTTATGACAGGAAAGTCTGAGACCTTATTCCCCCAGTTCTTTTTCTAGACTTCAGTTTTGGCAGGGACACAGGACATTCTCCTGTCCTTGCAGTTAGAGCTCTTGCTGGAGTCAGCCTAGGGGTGGCATTACTCCCTGGGGTGCCAGCCCTCGAGTCTGCCACTCTGCAAGTTCCTCAGTCACTGCTTGTGTACCTGCTCGTGGTCCATTCATTACGCCGTCATCAGTTAACCCCTGAACGAGGCAGGCGCTTCTCAGGACCCTGGACTGGAACGTTCACTCAGGTCAGGTGTATAGCTCATGGGACCCCTAACAAAAGGGGACATGGGCCTCTTGCTCAAGAGGTAACATTAAGACACCAAGACAAGCACAGGTCCCTTTGTGACTACACAGTTTTGTGTCCACAATGTGGCCTTGCACTCGAGGTGAGGGTCCATCTACCAGCTCAAGGTCAGTCAGTGTAGCAACATGTGCAGGGTGGCCCCAGGCTCCACCAAGACCTTGGTAAGACCCACTGGGTGTAGTTGGGGTTCCTTACCAGAGACTACCAGAGCTTATGAATTGGCCTGAGAGCCAAGATCTCCCCAGTAATCGGCTCACCTCACTCAAGGTGGTTTGCAGGGGAAAAAAAAAAGCCATATGCCCCTTCTACAGCAGAAGGATTTCTCAGATTCACTGACAGCAGCGACCTTGGTGGTAATGGCCAACATCATCCAGCTAGGAGCTTTCTCTGCTTGCTCTAGGCCATGCTGAGCACTCAGTAGGCATTCCAGGTTTGTCCTGGCTGGAAAGGGTAGCTCCATTATACCCGAAAGGAAAACCAAGGAGTGAGGGGTAATGATGCATGTGGTTTTGAACAGGCTGAAGTGCAGCCTCTACACAGCATCCCCAGAATAAAAAGCCTTGCATAGCAGCTCTTTCAGTTTGAAAGAAGTATTTTATATACCACATCCCAAGTCCTTATAGCCGAGAATTATGTTGTGACAATTTTATACACCTCCTGGGTCTGTAGGGAGGGGTCCTAGCTATGAAGTCTATAGGACACCCTGTGTTTGCATCATGGCCTGGTCTCTCTACTCAGCTCCCAATAGCAACTCCACAGCAGAGCTTCAGCCTGCCCAGCAGTCTAGTGTACCTCCCACTCAGTTTCCTTCTCTTCAGGCCCACATCAAGAACTGAGGCTCTCCCGGCCTCCTCCAGCATTTCCCCCGACATGTTAATCTCTCAGCAGGTCAAATCCTGTCCTAGGATCCAGATCAAGATGATCCTGGGGAACACGACTCTGAGACCAAGCGTCTATCCAAGGCCACAGAGCAAGAGGGTAGTTGAAGCCAGGCTCGGAATCTGGAGCCTGTGGTTCTCATTGCTGTAGTCAGAGTAGTTCTAACTTAACCTCAAGCCACAATATGATGTCCAGGCAAGAATTCAGTGCTATGCCCGACTAGACCTAGTCCTCTAGGTCCTGGGAAGCTTAAGTTCTAGAACCAAGGGATGTGGTCGTTCATGCAGAGTGGTAACCGAGGGCTCTCATGTCAGCTTCTCCACGCCAGGTGCACAGGTGTGTCGAGACGTTTGTCTGATGAGGCCTGTGCTGCTCAGGAGTCTGTCGAGTAGCCTTTGTCAGTGTGCTATCATCTCATGACCCGTGAGTTCTGCAGAAGATGCCTGGCCCAGGCTTCAGACTCTTCAGATCCATAGAGGCAACAGAGTTTTAATCCGTTTGCAAGTCTGGAACTGGTATAGGCTTTTGGTGTTCTCGTGTGGACTTTGTCACGAGTTTAATTTACTGACTTTTCTCCTGGTGTCCAGGACAGTTGGGCAGTTCAACCTTCAAGCATTTTCTAGTACATAATTGGGGAGCACTTAATGTAACAGGGTTCATGGGCAACGGTCTCTTGTTCTTCCCTAATCCTTTGTGAACGGAAACCCGCTTTTAGGTTCTAGTTAACTCATTGCAGAAAGTCAAAGCCATCAAGATGTTTCCCAGAGAGGGGGCGCCTCTGAGTGAGGACCCCATGCCGAGCATACATTCATGCCCAGTATCCAACCATCCCCCTTTAACTCCTCAAAGTTCTTTGTACTCAGACTCCAAGATGGGAGGAAACTTTACACCAGGTTTTTCTTCAAAAGCCAGTTTTGAACAGAACTTTCTCCCTGCTTCACTCTCCCAGATTTTCCAACCCAGCATCAAGCAGCATAGACCTGTCACCCAGGGAGGGTCAGCAGAGCCAGCCAGGAGCAGCAGCCAGCCCCGGGCAACTGGCATTCAGCTGGGAGAGGGGACTCGACTGCTTTGGGCTGTGCCTGTGGTCAAGAATCTAGGGATATCCCAGCAGCAGCTGAGATCCTCATATCAGGCATTTCTCTTCCCCACCCCCCCCAGTAACAGCCTAGAGATATTTACTAGAAGGAACAGGTCTCTGGTTTGGCAGAGGGGTGAGGGGATCTGTCACCTGGAGTCTAGTACACCCCAGGGATCCTCTGTGTCCACTTGGAGCTTAAATAGTCATTTGGATCTTTTTTGAATCCTTTGACTGCTGGTGAGGGGTGAGATTCAGAGAGCTAAAGGCCAGTGCCCAGAAGGTTGGTAGTTTGCTCCAATTTTTCTTCCAATCCCTCTTCCCTCGCCCCCTTTTAAGTAGAAGCTCCGAGCACCTAAGCATGAAGATGCCAAGAATAAGGCCCCCTAGGTTGGAGGTGGAGATGTCCGAGGAGCTCCCCTAGATACAGAAGGGCCTCACAGGGAGCAGCCCCTTGTGTCAGGAGGGACTTTGTTGGTTCATCTGGGTAGATGCCTGGAAAGGTGCTCACCCAGGACCTCAGACGCTCATGTTCCCTGAACATACAGCATAGACTAGGGCACAGGAGGAGGTCAGCCTGGGATAGAACTGGAAGCTGCCTCCATAAGAAACCCTAAGCTGATCCAGAAGTGAATCCCACCAGCAAGCACAGAAGGTTACCCTTTGTAAGAAAAGCTGGTGAGTTTTAACTAAGGATGACTTGGCTTTATATTTTAAGCTTAGGAGAATTTGATATTCCCCAATTGGTGTCTAAACCTAGAGCCAACTCCAATAACCGAGGTCTAATGCTCCCTCGGGTCAAATGGGCATGAAAATTTTTCTACTCCTTGAGGGACTACATCTGATCAGAGATCAGGTTAGAGGACACACGTGGCCAACATTCCTCAGACTGTTCAGGATGAAGTGGCAGAAAGTTCCCTTAAAAAAAAAAAAAATCAATATCCTACTGTCAATGGTCTTGGTCAAGACTTTACATAAGACTTGAAAACTAAGAACCTTAGTTGTAGGCAACTCCAACTTGTTTGTCCAACAGAATTTGAATTTAGTCTGGTTTATGAACCTGGTAAGTTTGTGTTGCTCTGTCCTGTGTTTAAAATGTTAAGAGACATTAGTAAGGCAACACAGACGTCTTAAGTATTTAAGATGCAGGGCCCTTTGCTTTCTGGACCTTGAGTATGGCAATATTTAAGTAGTTTCTGTGCCAAAGCGAAAACCCAGGCATATTGACTATGCGTTTGAATCATTTCCATTTCTGTGGGTGATTTGAAAATAATTCAGAAATAAGGCAAGTGTAGATTGGATGTTTATAATTATAGGAAACATGTGAATCTTCATAAATATTAATTGCCAAGTTCAAGTACTCTTGGGTTCAAGTCTAAAAAGTTTGACTGTTCAGTAAGTTATGTAACACATACCACAAAGATGTGATGTTTGACCACTTCTAGGTATGTTCTCTAGAAGAGAACTTGTAGAGTACATTATCTAACATAGGACAATAGTTTGGAGGATGAGCTTTGAAAGATAAAATAGGACCCCAAATCATGTTTAATAATCGGAGAGCAACAGCTTGTGTATGAAGATCTTTTTGAGTTGTAATGAGTGGTCACCATCTTAGATGCCAGTTTGGGGGAAGTCTTTGCTTTTCCATGAAGGTCCACTTGTAAGTTATTCCAGGTACAGTTGGTAGCCCATCAGTCTAGCCTGTCCATGTGTATCAGCACCAACAGCTCGAGAGACTGGGGGTGGGAGCATTGCTTACTTCTCTGCCTAAGTGGGCTTCCCTTTCCCATCTTGCCCTGGCCTAGATCACATTCCAGAGTCATTAAAATTGTTTCCTGCAGGGAAACCTTGCCAAAATCCAGAAACAATTCTCTGCATTGTCACTTCATCAAGTCCCCTTCAAGACTCTCGTGTTAAGCAATGCCACAATGTTCAGGTGAAGAGATTGGGTTATGAGCTCACTTTAGTGAATTCATCCATTTGAATGGACTAACTGAGCATTACTAACTGGGCAGGGGGTGGGGGTAACTGGAGGTGGATTGGCCCTGGGGGTGCAGCAACAGGACTCTATCCCTGGGTCTTTTCCCATCTGCCTTGACCCAAGCCTCTTTCCCTCCACCATGATGTCTTGCCTCACCTTAGGCCTAGAACCATGGGTTTGGCCAACCATGGACTGAGATCTTTGAACAGGCCAGTCTTAGAGTTGACCTCCAAGTTGTTCTTGTCAAGTGCTTTGATAAGACAGAAAGCTGGTTAACATGCCCACGAGGAAAACTGGAAGAGTTGTGTGTCAATCCTTCCGAAAAGTGATCCACACCAGGAACAGCGTCCCTGTGCATCATCACCCGATTCAGAGATCATGTACTTCTAGGAGGCCCAAGACTCCGTCTCCTTTGTAACCACACAACGGCCGATTCATGTGAGACCTAACTTGGCCTTCTCACGTACTAGACTTTGCCCAGCTGGAGAACCATCGAGCATTCCCAAATCAGCAAGTCAAGCCCCTTACGATCAAGGGAGTTACAAGGGGGAACAGTAACAGGGTCATTTCACACTGTCCCTTGCCCCCCTCCATGCTGTCCCATTATCGAAGGCCTTTGTGAATGGAACTCCATGGACCTCGTGGAGGAGGCTGCACCCCTTTCCCTAGGTGATTTGTTCTGCCCACAGGGGGGCTACGTGGGTCATTTCAGCTCCCAGGAGGACAGTCTTCCCTGGACACTCTTGCTCTTGGCTTGTGCGAGGGAGGGGCACAGTGTCACCTAGGAATCAACACAGGCAGCATTGATGAAGACCCTGGACTCAGAATCCCACTGGCCTAGGATGGAGTGGCAATTCTGACATCACAGGCTTCCAGGGAGGCGGAAACTCGAGCTCATCTCCTCCACTATAAAATGGAGGTGGCGACACCGACCTGGGTCTCGGATTAGACGGGACCGGCTCAGTACCCAACATGCAGTCGTGGTCATCTTCACTATGGGGGTAGGCTGCATGGGTCTAGTGAGACCCGTCAGAATGGTCTTGTGCCCAAGCCATCACAGGGTTACAAAGCTCGTTAGTCACTGGAGACTACAATCTTAAAACTTGATTCTAAAATTCATGAGGAATTAACTCTTGAAGATCTCTAGGTCCATTTGTACGCTAGACACCCTGGCGGCCAGTCTTGCTTGGCTTCTTTTCACCTTTACTCTAAATACCAGTTTGAATCTCTGAGGCCTGCAAGCACTTCTAATTCATCTCTGCAGAAGCGTCCTGAAGTACCCAAACATCTTTGCAGTTCCTAGACTCATGCAGGTGTGGCCGACGGCACCAGCCTGGTGAACATCCTCCCACGACCTTCTCCACTATTGCAAGGCAGGAGAAACACCCCTAGATTGGCTTCATCAGGAAAAATTTAACATTTGGAAACTCCAAGCTCAGCAGCAGTTTTCTAGGGACAGTTGGTCACTAGAACCCACTTAGTATCTACCACTATGTGCTCAGGCTGAGGTTTCAAAAAAATGGTGTGCAGATAGAGAATCCAAACAGTAGCCTAGAGATCCAAGGCCAGTCTTGTTATGTAGGATCTCGGGAGACTGACTGCCTTTTGAGCATGTGTCACCATCTCTAATGATGGCCCTAGCTCAGGTCAGCCTCAGAAGGACTACTCTGAGGAGCTAGAACAGTAGAGAGACCTGCAGGTAGACCTCAGCAAGTCCCTCCCACAGGGCAAATGAAGAGGGTTGGGAAACCTTGATCTACCCAACTGGATAGAAGTTGTATCTTAAGATTTAAGATAGAGAACAGATGTGAGGCCGTAGGACCATCAAGAGAAAGCGATTCCGACAATGCGGTTTCCGTTTTGATAAGACTAAGGAATGCTCGGGTTTTCCAGGGGGCTCCCGGGGACTGGGCCCAAGGAACCCAGCCTCCCCTACCTCCACTGTTTCAGGAGAGGCTCAGCAGGACTTGGATTTGAGTCGGGATGTGCTCAGACTGTCAACCTGGTGGGCTGAAAGTAAGGGTGTCCATTACTGGAGGCCTCCCTGGCCATCACTGGCACGCCTGGTCACTGACCAGGGGAGCCCATGTTAGTAGAGCTGGTTCCGAGTGGAGGTCAAACTCTTGAAGTGGGCCAAGTTAGGGCTTGGGAGTGGGGGGCGACACCCCATCCCCAGATCCACCACAGCTCCAGCAGCCCGTGGGCAACCCATACCTGCATGAGCCGCTGTTGGTTTCCAGCAACTTCATTGAACAACTCGGTGCTGGCCACTCCGAGATGTTCTGTCCACACCCCATTTCTCTGGGCTCACAGCCTTTCTGTCCAGTCTCTACTGTGGCCACAAGGGCCCGCTTCCAGTTGTCTTCTGGAATGCTCCCTTCTCCATGAGGAGGCTCAACCCCGCCTGCTCACTCCCAGTTCAGCGTCCACCCCTGGAGTTGTCTGGTGTCTCAGGCCATAGCCCACGCACTCAGACCCCAAGTACACTTGTCCCTCATGGGACTATCACCCATCAGGTAGGGCGGGCATAGCGATGCTACCATGACAGGTCGTCTTACAGGAGCCAAGGTTCAGGTTCTAACCAGTTGTTACTGTTCAAGTGTCCTAGGACGGTCACTGCAGAGCAGTAGCTGAGGGTCTCTACATAGCTGTGTGGTTCTGGATAGGTGGGGGAAAGACGACCAAGGCTTCAGATACTGCCAGACTCCAAGTCTGGGACCAGCATGCAGTCCCATCAACTAGGGACTATGGATTGACATCTATTTCCTCCCAGGGCCCCGAGGAAGGTAGGTGACCAAGACAAGTGTCATAAGGCTAAGCAGCACATGATGGGTCAACTCAAGCCTTTGCTATGCCATTCAGCCTTGGATGGCTTGTCCCTTAAGATCAGTGACTACTCAAATTAGCTTATCAGAGCCAGGAATCTCGTCCCCCTGGAGACTCGGCTAGCGGAGTGGGCCAGGATGTAGTATATAGATCAAGAGTGTTGCGCCAGGCCGAGCTTGAGCTTGGCATGCGCCAATACCTCAATCCTCAGCCTCCAATTCGTCATTCCAGCAGTTCCAATGTTAAGACCCTCCTGTTTGAGCTGCTGTAGGTTCCTGAGACATTCCAATAAGCCACTCCCACTGGGAGCAGCCGAGCCCATGACCTGCTCCCCAGAGAGGCTTTTTAACCACATCGCTCCATTCATCATGGGGGAGGCCCAAGACCCTGAAACAGACATGCCTGCAGAGGTCTGAGAGCTGACAAGTTCACATCTGACTCGAGAAGGTCAAGCTCTTGGCAGTGGGAGGAAGAGGTCTGAGGACTAGAGGGAGAAAAAGAGCCATGTCCTGGGAAGGACCTCAGGAGGGGTCCATCTGAGCCCTGGGGCTGAGTGTTCCCAGTTAAAGTCCACAAATCCCTCACGACCACAGTGAGGATGTTCTGTATCAGAGAAGTCCCTTCAGTGTCCCAGCACAGGTCTGTCCACCCCATTCCCCTCCACAGCCATGACCCTGGTACATCACACTGGGTGTCCACTCCAGCCTCAGGTTGTAGGTTGCCTTAGTCAGCCTTTTCATCTCTGTGACCGAAACCCAAGGCAAGAACTTAGGATTTAGGGTGACTTGTGGCTTCAGAGGCCTCAGCCCATGCTTAGACGAGTCCCTTGCTTGGAGCCTCAGGTGCGGCAGAACATGGCGGCAGGTGTGGGGGAGGAGAGGCCCTCACTGCAGAAGCAGAGGCCAGTCAGGGACAATACAAAGGCACATCTTCAAAGGCCCACTTCCTCCATCCACACGGCCTGCCTACAGTTACAACCCGGACAGTAATCCTTAAGTTATTCCTTGGTTCAGTGGATTAGCCTACCTATTAGGTTACAGCTCTCATGGTCACTTGACCTCTGAACATCAATTGTTCCCCCATGATGTTTTTTGGGGGGGGCAACACCTCATATACAAAACCAAAATGGGTCTTTATCAACTTCCTTTGTCTTTAGATATAGGAGACCAAGTCCTGATGTTCTCTTCTAGGTTCTTAGTGACACTTAAGAAATGCTATCAGATGCTGGCTCCGCAGTTGGAGTTACCCTTAGTTGTGTTTAGTAGCTAGTTAGCCAGTGACAGCAGCCAGGCATCACACTGGTATGTGCCCCTAACTTGGCCCTCACTCAGCCCCGGCCTGGGGTCCCCCTCTGGCTCATGGCATCCCGTGTCTCCCAATAAGCCAGTCTGCCTTCATGGTCTGTTTCCTCTTTGGAGTTTAGCCCTCTGTCTTTCAAGAAAGAGGAACCTGCCCTCTTGTCAGCATGACTTCCAGTAATGCCAATGATCTGCCTTTTTTTTAATTCCCCTTTGACAGAGAGATTACAGTCAATTTATCTCAGAAAGCTACTGTCCCCATGAAGATGGCATTGGAAGTTCAAGGGACCTCTGGTTCTTCCCAGAGGCTGAGGCTTTGGGTCTTGGGTTGGTATCCCTGGGATTACCCCGAGAAACCCAGATGATCATTCCCCTTACATTTCACAACAGGATCTCCCAGGTTCTGGGCCAAGCTCCGAGGTCGCCTTTCCCAAAGGCCCCATTGGGTCAAGCAGAGTAGGAGACTTGAATTGGCAATGGTGTTCGAGCTGCGTCAACCATGACAAAAATCCAGAAACAGACCACAGCATCCGTGGGTGCCCACAGCCACCACATGGTCAACACTGCCCTCAAAATCCTTCAAGAGGCCTCTGATTTCAAGGCTATGTTTTTGGGCATCTGCCCACAGCTAGTGACCCTCTGGAGGCAGGGAGAGGTGACGGGAGGCGACGGTCAGTTGTGTTCACCTCCGTACACCCCTTTTACTCCCTTAAGTCCAGGAAGACCAGCTCTGACCAACATGGCCACGCCACCAGGATACTTTTCACTTGAGCCTTTGTTGGCTCTCCAGCAAGACGGACAGGTTGGCTCCACTGGACACTGCTCAGAATCCTGCTCCACCTGGACACAGCCTTATGGGAAGGGCAGCCCTTGGACAGTTTGTTAGTCATTAACACACTCCCCCTTTCAGTAAGGGCTTGGGATAGTTAACACCAAGAGAAGGGTCAGAACAGTGGCAGAGGTCCTCAACTGTCACCAAGCTTGGCCCTCAGAAGGGTCAGGTAGCCACAAGAACTAGGAAGTTTGACCCAATGCAACTAGAGCTCGACTTCACTTTTCAGCGATGCCATTTTTTCCCAGTTCCAGAATCAGCTCTAGGACGTCAGGTTTTGCCAGGTCCATTTTCTCATCTTTGATTCTTGATCAACATGAGCCTCGGAAGGGCCACGTATTCCCACGGGCAGGGTTGTGCTTCCTGGCCTGGTGGAGGTGGTGCACCTCACAACAAGTACTTGAGGGCACTAGGCATTGCTGGTGACCTGATCACAAGCACTTGAACCAAGGGGTTCCAGACTGGATTCCCTTCTGCCTCTGGGCACCACGTATTGAAGGGGGCAGTGCCCAGACTCTGCAGCTATCTAACTTCTGCTTTATGTTCCGTTCACCCTTTGGATTTGGTTATTCGAGTGCCTGGCGAGCTACGAGGCCAACAGCAGCAGTAAACGTTCAGTGTATCAGTGGCTTAGGTCTGCAAGCATGAGCTCCCAGCCTAACCCCACAGGCTCATCTTCAGACACCACTCCCCCAAACTGCCTTCAAGCCTAGAAATGGAAGAGGTTAGAAGGCAGAGGTCAGTGATAAGCTTTGTGTTGTCCTAGGAAGGTTCTAGAATGCCAGGGAAGCATTTTAGGCAACCATCTCAACTCCCAGAAACACCTGAGCCAAAGGAACATTTCTGCAGATGAAACCATTCAAGCATAGCTGGATGATGTGGGTGGCAGAGCATGAACTAATAGAGTCACGTCCCCAGGGAGACATTTATTCAGGCACAAGGGAACCAACTTGTTCTGTTCAATATTTGGTCAGCGATTTGGATAGAGACACAGGTCTGATCAATAATGGTGCAGTTACTAAGAGACTTCGACAGTTGTTTCATTATAGTCTGCTAATCTTTGACTCCCCCACAACCAAGATTAATTTAAGGTTTGATCAAAACGCAAGTCTAAGAAGATCTCAGCAGAAGACACTTAAAATTCAACTCGCAACGGGATACCGTTAGTGTCAGGAAGGCCATGCAAATGCAGACTGCCTAGACAGTCAGGGCCTCAAAACAATAAGCCAGAGGAAGAATAATCATGCTAGGCCAGGGGACCCTTCATCCCCCCGCTACCAGAACCGCGCCACTGTTGGATTAGGATGTTTCCTCAGTCTGTGCTGTCACCAGTTCTTCATCCAGACCGGCAGGCATTGGAAGCCTATTGTCCACAGGAGCAGCACAACTTTGAAACCCAAGTAGGGGGTCCCCTTCCCCTTCTTTCCTCCCTAGGCAGCTCTGTGAACTTTGTAGAGCAGGCATTACTACCTCCCGCCTCCCAGTGTGAACCTGTTGTCCGTACTTGGTGCCAGGGGTGCATTGAACCAGCACTTCAGAATACAATCGGGTGCCCAGCAGTGGAGGCCACCAGCTTGAAGCTCCTCAGAATGTACTTTCCCCCCGTGTCCAGGCTGCAGTCAGTGGTCAGGGCTTAAGTCATGCATTTGCACCTGACGGAGAACAGTTTCTAAGCAGCATGTGATCCTAGAACAGAAGGAAGCCATGTTCAGTTTAACGTCCCATGGCCACACTTGGTCACTGGGGTGGCCACTCTCACATTGAGACTGTATACAAGGCCACCAAGTCTGCCCAAGACCAGAGATTGTGCCTTGTTATTGTTTAGGTGATCACATGTTGCCAAGATCGAATATTTGTCTAGTGTCATAAGACTCAGGTGGCATGGTGACAGGGTGTGCTTTCCAAGTCATCGTAGCCTTTAAGGCAGGAAACATAAAAGTAGAGACACTTTAATTTCTTACCTGGAGGCCTACCACCCCTTTTGGTGTCAGGTCAACAGTCATGATTTAGGACTACAGGGTCAGAGATCCAATGAGGTATGAGCCTGGAGGTCATGTATGCCCTTAACCGATTCAGAGAATGCCCCCATTTGACAGAGTCAAGAATGGCCAGGAAAGTGGTTCAAGGTCATGTAGGGGCAAGACGAATACCCAGGCTCAGTTCCCAGCAAGCTTTAGGAACAACATCTCATCACTGTGGAGACGAGCATGTGGTACCGGGACCGGTGCTCCAGGTCTGGAGAGACCAGCACTACCAAGTGCTGAGCATCTGTCTGGTGCCAGTGACGTGTCATCCCCAGGAAGCTGTTCCCAGCCAAGCAGGGGTCCTAGGCGAAGTCTAATTAGATTGACATCTTGTTTTCTGGTCTTCACCAGCTCTCTGGAGGCTTCCCATTCCCGTACCCCGTCCCGTTATCAGCTTTGGGTGGGTGGGTTGATATTAAGGGCTCTGATAAAGCTCCCTAAGTGGCAGCAAGCTGTAAACATTCCCACGGATGCCATTTGATTAGCCAGCTGGCAAAATGCCTGAAGGTGGTTCTCAGTCAGGTGCAAAGTCATGACTCAAGCCCTGAACACTGACTATAGCCTGGACACAGGGTGGAAAGGACATTCCGGGGAGCTGTAACCTTGGTGGTGTCATCACAGAGCGACAGGCAAGGGTGCTACAGAGAGCTGTTGAGAAGTGGGCAGAGAACACCCCCCACCAGTCCCCAAGTACAGTTATATAAAGCACCTGGCAACAGGCCTCTGCAGCATCTCATGTGCCATCTGCCCGGGTGGCTGCGGGCTTGGGGTCTGATAGGCACATATAGCAGGGATGCACTGCTAATGCAGATAAGTTAATTGCCTATGAGCACAAGCAGGGATAAAGCCCTTGTGCAAATCCTGCCCCACACTCCAGAGCCACAGTTTTAACACTCTGGCTGTAAACCATCCAAGTAGCTTCCCTGTTAGTAGGTTGCCGTTTCTAAGTGCACATCTGTTAAGGTCTAGTGTGCAGTGAGGATGCCCAGGAAGAATGAGGATTAGCTTCTCATTGGGCATGAACCCAGGATGCTAAGGCCTGGGCCTTAAAGGCTCAAAGGAGGATTTAGTAAGGCCAGCCACTGAAATTCAAGTTCAGGCAATCACCACAAGTTCAAGCATGTTTAAGGTAAAAGTACATCAATACCAAGATTCTGGTTTCTTTGTCTCCTTGGCAAGTCCAACTTATACAGACATCTTGCAAGGAATACTGCTTAGATACATTTGTGCCCAATTTAGAACTTAATTCTAGGACATTGACAGGACAAAGAGTGTATCAAGACAATTTACACTTGCCCATAGGGCATGATTGGGTTCAAGGGCTCCTGGTGCCTTGGTTTAAAATCCCCTGGACAATTTCCTGGTTATGTTCCATCTTTGGCTCCAAGGACTATGGGGCTACTTAGTAGAGCATGCGTGTCCTTTTCAGAAGACTCTTTGGCAACACCAATATGGAACCTTCTTGAAGCCAGCACAAGTCCCTTCTGGAGATCCACACCATAGAGGTGCCAGTTCCTGAGGGTATGTGTACAACAAGGTTTAGGGGCCAAAAGTCTGAGCAAAAGCAGACTGACCTTGGTTTGGTAGTAGGCAAGTTAAGGGCCATTGCACCCTAGTCAGCTGAGCTATCGCCGGTCGGCTTAGTTTCCTTTTTTTAGGAAAGCCACCCAACTATGCTGTCTACAAGACGACAAGTCAATACAAATAGATCAAATATCAGGTAGACATGGATTGGGTTTTCAGAAGGGGTCACTGAGACAATAAAAATTACTTGGAAATCAAAAAGGCCAGTATGGATTCCTCAGTGGCCCCTGACTAAAGAAAAAATACAAGCAGCCCATGACCTGGTCAAACAACAATTAGCAGAGGGAAATATACAGCCTTCTGTATCTCCCCATAACACTCCCATTTTTTGTTATTAAAAAGAAATCGGGAAAATGGAGATTATTACAAGATTTAAGAGCTACTAATAATGAGATGGTTATCATGGGACCTGCTCAATTGGGGATTCCTCAATTGTCTGCTTTGCCAAAAACCTGGAATGTTTGTTTTAGTTATAGATATTAAAGATTGTTTTTTTCCATTCCAATTCATCCTGAGGATAGTCCACGTTTTGCATTTACTGTCCCTGTGCTGAATCATAAAGGTCCTGATCAGAGATATGAATGGAAAGTACTCCCTCAAGGGATGGCTAATAGCCCTACTATGAGTCAAATTTATGTTGACAAAGCAATCCAGCCACTTAGAAATCAAAAAAGAAAAATACCAGGTGTTTGCCCACGATGTCATAGAGGAAAACATTGGGCTAATGAATGCCGCTCTGACTACTGTAGAAGGTACTCCATTGCCAAAAAATGGACAAGGGGGGCCAATGCCCCGGGGCCCACAACCACAAATATATGGGGCATTGAAGGAACCCACCATCAGGGTGGTGCCCAGAACACATTATCCGTTAACTCCCTTATCAGACAAACTAGAGGGAACACAGGATTGGTCATCTGCACCTCCGCCAGAACAGTACTAAGTCCAGAGATGGGAATTCAAATCATTCCCACAGGGGTAAAAGAACCTCTTCCCCAAGGAACAGTAGGTTTATTATTATCAGGATTGGAGACTCGCCCAGTCTGGGAGGAGCTGCTGCACAGTGATTGGTTCCCGCGTATTGACAGGAGAAACTTGACCTGGTGGGCACAGCGCCATCTACTGGAAGAGAAGTTAATCAAACTCTAAGACGGCATTTATTAGGGTTTTTTTTTTCTTTCTTTTTCTTTTCTCCTTTTTTTTTGATTTGGGTTTTTTTTTTCATTTTCATTTTTCTTGTTGTTTTATTAATTTTTTTTACAAAATATTTTTTTTAAAGAAAGAGTGGGAGAGAGAGAGAGAGAGAGAGAGAGAGAGAGAGAGAATTTTTTTTTAATATTTATTTTTTAGTTCTCGGCGGACACAACATCTTCGTTTGTACGTGGCGCTGAGGATCGAACCCGGGCCGCACGCATGCCAGGCGAGCGCGCTACCGCTTGAGCCACATCCCCAGCCCCAAAATATTTTTTTTTAATTTTTTTTCTACTAATTTTAATTTAAATTTTTTTAATTATTATTATTATTTTTTTTTAATTTTTCTCTTTTTTAGTTCCTATTTTTTTCTTCTTTAGTCTTTTCATTTTTCTTATCACCCCTTTCCTTGAATTCTACCTGCCCACTCTCATTCTCTTTAGTGACTTCTTCCCTTCCCTTCAAATACCTTTCCTCCCAAGCATCAAATTAATTCATAGGAGTAAACAGTAACTCAGCAGTCAAACAGAACAAGAAGTAACATGAGCAGCTTCAAAAAACAAGGAAGAAAACGAGTACAAACAATGCAGGACAGCCTAAATATTCAGGAGGACCTAGAGTCATCAGAAAAATGGTCATATAAAGAACTCAAGGAACACCTTAGACAGATGGAATGGAACCTTAAAGAGGATACAAGACAGCAAATTCAAGCAGCGAAAGAACACATTGAGAATGAATTCCATAAACAGATAAAAGAAGAAGTTAAGCATCTTTATCAGGAGATAGAGATTATAAAAAATAATCAAACAATAATTCTAGAAATGAAGGAAATGATAAACCAAATTAAAAACTCAATTGAGAGTATCGCTAACAGAGTGGAGCAAGTAGAAACCAGAATGTCAGATAATGAAGACAAAATATACCATCTTGAAAAGAGTCTAGCCAACTCAGAAAGGCTGGTAAAAAATCACGAGAAAAACATCCAAGAGTTATGGGATAACATGAAGAAACCAAACTTAGGAGTCATCGGGATAGAAGAAGGTACAGAGATTCAAACCAAGGGATTGAGAAACCTGCTGAATGAAATAATTACAGAAAACTTTCCAGAAATAAAAAAGGAAGCAGATATACAAATTGAAGATGCATACAGGACACCGAGCACACAAAATCACAGTAGACCAACGCCAAGACACATTGTTATGAAGATATCCAATATACAGAACAAAGAGAAAATATTAAAAGCTACAAGAGAAAAAAGACAGATTACATTTAGGGGTAAACCAATATGGTTAACAACGGATTTTTCATCACAGACACTGAAAGCAAGAAGGTCATGGAACAATGTATTTCAAACACTCAAAGACAATGGATGCCAACCAAGAATTCTGTATCCAGCAAAATTAAGCTTCAGGTATGACAACGAAATAAAAATCTTTCATGATAAGCAAAAGTAAAAGAATTTGCAGCCAGAAAACCAGCATTGCAAAGCATTTTGAGCAAAACACTACACGAAGAAGAAATGAAAAACAATAACCAAAACCATCAGTGGGAAGTGCCTCAGTAAAGACAGAGGGTGAGGATAAAGACAATCATGGAGAAACAAACTAAATTTTTTTTAAAAAAAGGATAAACAATCAAACATGGATGGAAGTACAAACCATATATCAATAGTAACTATGAATGTTAATGGCTTAAACTCTCCAATAAAGCGACATAGGCTGGTATCATGGATTAAAAAAACAAATCCAACAATATGCTGCCTCCAGGAGACACATCTGATTGGAAAAGACATACACAGGCTGAAGGTGAAAGGATGGGAAAAAATATACCACGCACACAGTCCTCGTAAGCAAGCAGGGGTGGCCATCCTCATATCGAATAAAATCGACTTCAAGACTAAGTTAATCAAAAGGGATAAAGAAGGTCATTATATACTGTTAAAAGGAACCATTCACCAACAAGACATAACAATTATCAATATTTACGCACCAAATAATGGTGCTGCGACATTCATAAAACAAATTCTCCTCAAGTTCAAGAATCAAATAGACCACAACACAATAATTATGGGTGACTTCAACACACCTCTATCACCATTGGACAGATCCTCCAAACAAAAGTTGAATAAAGAAACTATAGAACTCAATATCACAATCAATAACCTAGACTTAACTGACATATATAGAATATATCAACCATCATCAAATGGATATACTTTTTTCTCAGCAGCACATGGATCCTTCTCAAAAATAGACCATATATTATGCCATAGGGCAACCCTCAATAAATATAAAGGGGTGGAGATAATACCATGCATTTTATCTGATCATAATGGAATGAAACTGGAAATCAATGATAAAAGAAGGAAAAATTCTACATCACATGGAAAATGAACAATATGTTACTGAATGATCAATGGGTTACAGAAGACATGAAGGATGAAATCAAAAAATTCTTAGAGATAAAGGAAAATACAGACACAACATATCAGAATCTATGGGACACAATGAAAGCAGTTTTAAAAGGAAAATTCATCGCCTGGTGGTCATTCCTCAAAAAAAGAAAAAAACAACAAATAAATGAGCTCACACTCCAACTCAAAGCCCTAGAAAAGGAAGAGCAAAATAACAGCAAATGTAGCAGAAGGCAAGAAATAATTAAAATCAGAGCGGAAATCAATGAAATTGAAACAAAAGAAACTATTGAAAAAATTAACAAAACTAAAAGTTGGTTCTTCGAAAAAATAAATAAGATCCACAGACCTTTAGCCATGCTAACGAAGAGAAGAAGAGAGAGAACTCAAATTACTAACATACAGGATGAAAAAGGCAATATCACAACAGATGCTACAGAAATACAGAAGACGATTAGAAATTATTTTGAAAACCTATATTCCAATAAAATAGAAGATAGTGAAGACATCGATAAATTTCTTAAGTCATATGATTTGCCCAGACTGAGTCAGGAGGATACACACAATTTGAACAGACCAATATCAATGGATGAAATTGAAGAAGCCATCAAAAGACTACCAACCAAGAAAAGCCCAGGACCGGATGGGTATACAGCGGAGTTTTACAAAACCTTTAAAGAAGAATTAATACCAATACTTTTCAAGTTATTTCAGGAAATAGAAAAAGAGGGAGCTCTTCCAAATTCTTTCTATGAGGCCAACATCACCCCGATTCCGAAACCAGACAAAGACACCTCAAAGAAAGAAAACTACAGACCAATATCTCTAATGAACCTAGATGCAAAAATCCTCAATAAAATTCTGGCGAATGGAATACAAAAACACATCAAAAAAATAGTGCACCATGATCAAGTAGGATTCATCCCTGGGATGCAAGGATGGTTCAACATACGGAAATCAATAAATGTTATTCACCACATCAATAGACATAAAGATAAGAACCAGATGATCATCTCGATAGATGCAGAGAAAGCATTTGACAAAGTACAGCATCCCTTTATGTTCAAAACATTAGAAAAACTAGGGATAACAGGAACTTACCTTGACATTGTAAAAGCTATCTATGCTAAGCCTCAGGCTAGAATCATTCTGAATGGACAAAAGTTGAAGGCATTCCCTCTAAAATCCGGAACAAGACAGGGATGCCCTCTATCTCCACTTCTATTCAATATAGTTCTCGAAACACTGGCCAGAGCAATTAGACAGATGAAAGAAATTAAAGGCATAAAAATTGGAAAAGAAGAACTTAAATTATCACTATTTGCAGATGACATGATTCTATACCTAGAAGACCCAAAAGGGTCTACAAAGAAACTACTAGAACTAATAAATGAATTCAGCAAAGTGGCAGGATATAAAATCAACACGCATAAATCAAAGGCATTTCTGTATATCCACGACAAAACTTCTGAAACAGAAATGAGGAAAAACACTCCATTCACAATATCCTCAAAAAAAATAAAATACTTGGGAATCAACCTAACAAAAGAGGTGAAAGATTTATACAATGAAAACTACAGAACCCTAAAGAGAGAAGTAGAAGAAGATCTTAGAAGATGGAAAAATATACCCTGTTCATGGATAGGCAGAACTAACATCATCAAAATGGCGATATTACCAAAAGTTCTCTATAGGTTTAATGCAATTCCAATCAAAATCCCAACGGCATTTCTTGTATAATAGAGAAAGCAATCATGAAATTCATATGGAAAAATAAAAGACCCAGAATAGCAAAAGCAATTCTAAGCAGGAAGTGTGAATCAGGCGGTATAGCGATACCAGATTTCAAACTATATTACAGAGCAATAGTGACAAAAACAGCATGGTACTGGTACCAAAACAGGCGGGTGGACCAATGGTATAAAATAGAGGACACAGAGACTAATCTACAAAGTTACAACTATCTTATATATGATAAAGGGGCTATAAGCATGCAATGGAGGAAGGATAGCATCTTCAACAAATGGTGTTGGGAAAACTGGAAAAACACATGCAACAAAATGAAACTGAATCCCTTTCTCTCACCATGCACAAAAGTTAACTCAAAATGGATCAAGGAGCTTGATATCAAATCAGAGACTCTGCGTCTGATAGAAGAAAATGTTGGCTCCGATCTACAGATTGTGGGGTCGGGCTCCAAATTCCTTAATAGGACACCCATAGCACAAGAGTTAACAACTAGAATCAACAAATGGGACTTAATTAAACTTAAAAGTTTTTTCTCAGCAAAAGACACAATAAGAGAGGTAAATAGGGAGCCTACATCCTGGGAACAAATTTTACTCCTCACACTTCAGATAGAGCCCTAATATCCAGAGTATACAAAGAACTCAAAAAATTAGACAATAAGATAACAAATAACCCAATCAACAAATGGGCCAAGGACCTGAACAGACACTTCTCAGAGGAGGACATACAATCAATCAATAAGTACATGAAAAAATGCTCACCATCTCTAGCAGTCAGAGAAATGCAAATCAAAACCACCCTAAGATACCATCTCACTCCAGTAAGATTGGCAGCCACTATGAAGTCAAACAACAACAAGTGCTGGCGAGGATGTGGAGAAAAGGGTACACTTGTACATTGCTGGTGGGACTGCAAATTGGTGCGGCCAATTTGGAAAGCAGTTTGGAGATTCCTGGGAAAGCTGGGAATGGAACCACCATTTGACCCTGCTATTGCCCTTCTCGGACTATTCCCTGAAGACCTTAAAAGTGCATGCTACAGGGATACTGCCACATCGATGTTCATAGCAGCACAATTCACAATAGCTAGACTGTGGAACCAACCCAGATGCCCTTCAATAGATGAATGGATAAAAAAAATGTGGCATCTATACACAATGGAGTACTATGCAGCAATAAAAAATGACAAAATCATAGAATTTTCAGGGAAATGGATGGCACTAGAGCAGATTATGCTTAGTGAAGCTAGCCAATCCCTAAAAAACAAATACCAAATGACTTCTTTGATATAATGAGAGCAACTATGAACAGAGCAGGGAGGAAGAGTAGGAAGAAAAGATTAACATTAAACAGAGACATGAGATGGGAGGGAAAGGGAGAGGAAAGGGAAATTGCATGGAAATGAAGGGAGACCCTCATTGCTATACGAAATTACATATAAGAGGTTGTGAGGGGAATGGGAAAATAAACAAGGAGAGAAATGAATGACAGTAGATGGGGTAGAGAGAGAAGATGGGAGGGGAGGGGAGGGGGGATAGTAGGGGATAGGAAAGGTAGCAGAATACAACAATTACTAATAGGGCATTATGTAAAATTGTGAATGTGTAACGGACATGATTCTGCAATCTGCATTTGGGGTAAAATTGGGGGTTCATAACCCACTTCAATCTATTGTATGAAATATGATATGTCAAGAGCTTTGTAATGTTGTGAACAACCAATAAAAAAAATATATAAAAAAATAGAAAAAAAAAAACAGAGGAAGTGCAGGATTGGACATCTGCACCTCCACCAGAACAGTACTAACTCCAAAGATGGGAGTTCAAATCATTCCCACAGGGATAAAAGGACCTCTTCCCCAAGGAACAGTAGGCTTATTAATTGGGACGCAGTTCTTCTACTCTAAAAGGACTTATGGTAAGTCCTGGGGTAATTGATCCCGATTATGAAGGTGAAATAAAAATTATAGCCAGTTCTCCAAAGGGTATATCAGTAATTTCACCAGGAGATAGAATAGCACAGTTACTAATAATACCCAGCCTACATGATAAATTTTCCAGTCATACTGTAGAAAGAGGTTCCAAGGGATTAGGCTCCACAGGTGTAGATTGGGCTATGCTTTCTTTAAATTTTGATTCACGCCTCATGCTAAAACTAAATATTCAAGGACATGAATTTAATGGGCTACTGGATACAGGTGCAGACCTTAGCATCATCTCTCATCAAGAATGGCCAAAACATTGGCCATTACAACAAGCTACTCAAACGCTTCGAGGACTTGGAGTGGTGACTAATCCCTGTAGAAGTGCAATGGTATTAGATTGGAAGGATCCTGAAGGATGTGAAGGAACTATACAACCATATGTATTGGATCATCTCCCCGTAAATTTATGGGGACGAGATGTCCTAGATCAATTAGGTTTGACATTAACAAATAACATCAATCAAAATGCACCCACTATTATGGCTAGACAAGGTTTTAGGAAAGGAAAAAGATTAGAAAAACAAGAAGGTATAGCAGCACCAATACAAATAGATCAAGCAACATACAGACATGGGTTGGATTTTCAGAAGGGGCCACTGAGACAATAAAAATTACTTGGAAATGAGAAAGACCAGTATGGGTTAACACCTATCATGAATGCTCCAAATATATTCACTGATGGGTCAAATAATGGTACAGCAACAGTAGGTACCCCTGATCAAACTTTTACATTTTTAGTACCCAAACAATCAGCTCAAAAGGTAGAGCTTAATGCAGTATTGCAAGCTTTTGTGATGTTTAAAGATTCTGTATTTAATTTATTTTCTGATAGTCAGCATATAGTTAATGCTATAGTATCCCTTGAAGATGCTGGTAGGATTTCCCCTTCCTCTACTGTTTTCTCTTTGCTTTCCACTATACAAAGTCTACTCTGGGACAGAAAAGATCCACTCTGTATAGGACATATCAGGGCACAAATAGGATTGCCTGAAGCCCTTAGTTTGGGCAATGATTTAGCAGATAAAACTACACATGACATACATATTTTCTCTACACTAGAAGAAGCTACAAATTTTCATAAAACGTTCCATGTCAATGCTAATACTTTACAAAAGCATTTTAAAGTAACTAAGGAACAAACTACACAAATAATAAAACAATGTCAAAATTGTGTAACCTTTTTACAAGTTAATCTTGGAGTCAATTCTAGAGGATTGAGACCTAACCATATTTGGCAGATGGATGTCACACAGAATTTGGAAAATTAAAATATTTGCATGTTTCAGTTGATATTTCTTCCAGAGTTTTGATGGGCTCCCTTCATGCTGGAGAAAAAACTAAAGATATTATAGCTCATTACTTACAAAATTTTGCCACTGTGGGCGTTTCAAAACAGTTAAAAACTGATAATGGTCCTGGTTATACTTCTACTTCTTTTAAACAATTTTCCTCATCATTTGGCATTACTCATATAACAGGAATCCCATACAATCCACAGTGACAAGGCATAGTTGAAATAGCTCATCAAACTATTAAAATGTATTTATTAAAGTAAAAAGAGGGAATTGGGAAGGGGTATATATTCCCCAAAGATAAACTTAGAATAACCCTTTTTACTCTAAACTTTTTAAATTTGGATTCATCAGGGCTTAGTGCTGCAGAAAGGCATATGTATTCTAACAGGACAATGGAAAGGTCCTGACCCAGTAATTGTCTGGAGTCGGAGGTCTGTTTGTGTGTTTCCACAGGGAGAACAGCAGCCGATTTGGATTCCAGAAAGATTAACTAAAGCGATTTCTATAGACCAAAAAGAAGATTATTTGGCTCAAATCCATAATAGCCGATATCCAAAACTCCAGTTTGGCTATCCTTACATCTGTGACAGAACCAGGATGCTTTTTTCAATATCTATTTTATTATTACCCTTTCCCACATCATGAAGTTCTATTTTGTTTTTTGAGCTCATACAGACCTAGGTTAATGTTTTGCTGATCAGTTCTATTTTTTGACTATAGAGTTTTTAAACATTGCAATGGAGATTTCACCTGTAAAAAGGTATAAGGCCTTTACTATTATGTTATGTGTTGTATGTATAATGTGTGCACACTTGTGTTTTGTGTTGTATGTTTTTATGTACGTATGTCCATATATCTGTTTACTTTCACCTTTCCTTTTCATTATATTTAATAGTTCTGTTCAAGATAATGTGAATTGTTAAGAAAATTGTTTTCTTTTAGTGCCTTCTGCAATGTTACATAATTTTTTCTTTAGCCATTATTGCCAGAATTCCTATCTTCATCCCAGTGCCGGTGAAGACAAAGATAAAACCAATCTACAGCTTCTGCAAGAGCCATCACTGAACTGCTTGCAGAACTTGCCTGGATTATGTATCACTTGTATGCATTGTGAACTCACTTGTATGCATTGTGAACTATCTGTTGGTGCAGCGACTTATGGTAGTGTTGGGGTATTTTTGCTGATGGTGTCATCAGTGGTACAATTTTTCCAAAATGAGCCATCAATTGGCTTGTGGTGGTTGTTCAGCTAAAATTTGGGGGCCAACAGAGGTGAGACAAAGAACCTCACCACCCCCCCTGCTGGTACAAAGACCTATCCACAGGTGTGGCTGTATGCTCGACAGGTAGTCAATGATGGGTAAGATCCAATTGCAATGGTACCAACTTAAGACAGGAGGCTGACACCTTGAGGTCAGGTCATCCGATGATGGGAAAGGACCATATGTAGTATTGGACAACCTAAGGCAGGCATGGTTCCTAAGCCACATGTTGTTGTTTAAACAGAGAGGGGGAGATGTTGAGAGTCACAGCCAAAGGGACCCCAGCAAACTTCCAGCTGCCAGCTGATGATTGGCTCACAGCGGCCCCAGCATACTTCTAGCTGCCAACCGATTGGCTCCTCTGCGGTGATGCTCATTGGGTTGTTTCCAGGCCCTTTCAGACCATGGAGCTGCTCATTGGGGGACTTTTTTTGGCTCTGCCCACACAACCCAGCCAATCGGCCTCAAGAGCAGGAGGAGTGGGAGAGGTTGAAAGGCTTGGGGGAAGCCAGTGGGGACAGTTGGGCTCTGAAGGTTTTCCTGAAGAGCTGTGTGGTGTGGTGTGTGTGTTCTAAAAATAGATTGTTTCTTTTGACAAGTGGCTCCTGAATTGTGCCAAGCCAGAGTGTGGCAGTTCATAAAAACCAAAGGTCTAGGCAGCCATAGTGGGTGGCCTCTGAAGGTCCTCAGCTTCTAGAGGAGCTGTCAAGATCACATCCTAGAGGCAAGCTGGGACAATTCTCACTTGTATAAGTGAGTACTTCGTGGGCAGTGCTAATGGCTGCAAGCTCACCTATAAAGGAAGTTGGGGATGGGGTCTAGGGAGCACATTCAAGCCAGCGTTGGCTTTAGTGCTTTTTGATAATGAGGTTCTCTGCATGGGAAGAGCTGACCATTGGTATATGGGCAGGTACCAGGTACAGGACTCTGCCTACATGGACAGCACTAGAAGCCAAGGAGTGTCCGCAGGCTTCTGCCCGTGTTCACACCTGGTCTGGAGCAGCAGTCTGGGCCCTGCACGTGAGGTTTATGGAAACTCGAGTTTCCTAGTACCTGTTGGACAGTCCTGGTAGCACAGTTGGCCCTCCCACTGTCTCAGGTGTTTGAGCCATGCTTCAAGTAGTTGTGTGTCTACTGTCCAGCCCCCTCCTGGTCTGCTCTCAGCCCTTACCTGCCCGAGTCAAGAAGGGCTTGGGTTTAAGGTCCCAGCAACAGAGCTTGGTGTCAGATGCAACTTAGTGCCGCCCTCCCTCCCCTAGATTCATCTGATCAGCTGGAGGCCAGAAGGACAGGCTGGGAGTAGGAAAGCAGTTATTCCAGATTTGACATTTCAAGGACAAGCAGGTGACAGGACATTTTGGCTCTAGGTTTAAGACTTGGGGCATGTAGAAGTGCTCCGCCTGCCATCATGGTAGGCTATGAAGTCTCCATGTTTAGAAGTCTCCCTTCAGAGCCTCATTCAACTTTTATAAGCCCTCAGCAAGTGGCTAACCTTATAAGGGCACTACCCATTTCCCAGCAAACATCTTTATTTCCCTTTAGGTAGATTTTTATTGTGTACAAAGCTATAGTGAGAAGTTGTAGCCCAAATCACAAGTGTTCTTTGACAATGGCCTTCAGCATTTGCAAACGGGAGTCCAGAGCCTAGGAAAAGTTGGGGGTGTCAGTTTGCCTCCTTTATAAGCACAAACTGACGGTATTTGAAAGCCTGAGGATCCTTCCATAAAAGGAAAATCTCAGGCCAATTTAGGACTCAGACATGGAAACAATTCTCAGGTCTTCAAGTCTAGCCAGCACCTTCACAGTACTTGTCAATGGCCAACACAGGATTCAGCAGATTGAGTGGTTCAAGTCCCTAGTCCCTAAAGAACCCCATCTAGTTACAGGCAGCCATGTGTACAAGATCGTTTTGTGACAGAATAACCCGAATCTTCAAGTTAGACGGTCAGCCTAGAGTCACCCCAATAAGAGCCTCAAATTCTCACTTGCATCTACCCAGTATCCCCCCCTCCACCTGTGCTTTGCTTCAACAAGCCTTAGAGTGTGAGCAGAGCTTGCATTAGTACCTTTGACTATTGGAAGGCTGGGCTAAAGGAGAGGTTTGTGGTAATCCGAGATGGACCCAATACCCTCTACCACAAGTTGTCACTCGGGTGAAAATGGTGACATTTAAGCAGTGTTGAGGCATGATTGTCCAACCCTTTAAGTTTATACCACTAACCTAGAAGTCAACCTCTGTGCTAGTGTACTTCCCCCCCACAAGGCTCATAGCCCTGTGGACAGTGCCACCCACTCTAGCTCAGAGGTCCCTAGATTCCAACCTCTAAGGAAAGTAGAGGCTCAGCAACATTTGCAGACGCCCATTTGCTGGCCTGTATCCCAGATGGGGAGGTTGAGAAATGCCTCTCCAGGAGCACCAAGGCCCTGGTCAGAAGGAAGAGGCTATCCTTGTTCCAGGGATGGCCAGAGACGCCACCTAAGGAGGTTCTGTACTGCCACCTTGGAAAACCAGGGCAAGGAGTTAGGTCTTCCATTTGCAGAGACTGTCATGCACAGTATACCTTAGTGAGGTGGAGAACTTGGGTGTGCCAGGTGCTCAAGGGAAGCCCACAATGGGTATCGTGTGCTCAATTCCCCTTCTTCCCTCAAAGGAAGCAACTATCAACAATGGGTGTCAGGGCATCCAAAGTCCCCCTTCCCTGGGGGAAGGCTAGCCAAAGACAGTCACATGTACACAACTGTTAGACTGATAAGAGCTAGGCTAGTATCAGTTCAGTTGAGGGGGAGAGTCAAGTTCCCCCTAGAGAGAAATTCCAAGCCCAAGTCACCCAGTATTCACTTGGGTGGACCATGTCCACCTCCATTCTTTAGGATAGTGGAGGGTCAACCCAAGACACACATGGCCCTCAAGGTATGCTTTTAGTAGCCACCATGTTGGTCCACTAAGCAGGGCTTTTGTGTTTTATGAGCAAAAATAAAATGGTGACATCCTTATGATTTGCCAAGTTCCTTAGTTCAATTGCTCCAGAGCTATCTCCCCCTCCCTCCTGGGGCTGGGATGGAGGCAAGCTTTTTGGTTAGGAAACTGTTCTGTTTCCTCTGTAGCCGATTTTAGGAGTAGAAGAGACTCCGCCTAGCCCAGAGTCCAAGATGGGTTGTCGGGTCAGGGAAGGCCCCCCATTTATTGGCCCATCTGTTGTGCCGGCCATCTATCTCCATTAATTTGTGAGGGTTTATGGTTTTTAATCTCTTCCACATATGTGGTATATTCCACTCCACAGTTTCTGTAGCCCATGTATTTTCATGTTCTGTTTTCCCCGAGTTATGACCCAGGAAATGTACATACTGCAGGACTCCCTCTTGCTTCCCCTAACAAGCAAACAAGCTTTTCCCTCCAAATACCAAGTGGTGCCAGGATCCAAATCCGGCATCAACCCAATGACGGTTGCTGGAGCCAAGTGAAATCTGACCCGAGATCTGCACACCTACCCCCAGGAGGGATCTCAGGGAAACTAAGGTCCACCACACACATTTCAGTAGGAAGCCAGCAGGATGGGTCTTCAACCCCAAAGCTATCTCATCTGAAGTACCAACTGGGAGCCTTTTTTGGGTCTGATTGGCAGTTCTTGGGAAGATGCTACAGCCAGACCCATCTTCCCCAGACCTCTATATCACTACCTTGAGTTTCTAGCTAGTGTTTTTAAGACTCTTTTTCTAAGAATCAAGGTTTACTCCTTTAGGAGCATCTTGTCAACATCTGAGGGGAAGCATACATTAAGGTTTGACAGTGGGATGTCTTGCAGATCAAGGGCTTCCGTGTCTAGCCAAGACTGCAGGTCAGAACCTGAGCCCACGACTCCCGAGTTCTGCCCGCTCCATACGCCGGCTTCAGTTTCCTTCATAGGTCATGCCACTACCCAATGTTTCAGTGGGGTCTTGCAAACTTTCTGCAAGCAAGGGCATTCTCTGCCACATCTTCAGCACCTAGGAATCTGGTGCACAGGCATTTGCTGTTGAATGTTGTACTCAGGTGTTTCCATGCATCAAGGAGTTTGAGATGCATTTGTGTTTTCCAGAACTTAAGCCTTCACGATATGAAAGGCTTAGGAAGTTGGGGACAGTTGATTAGATGCCAGCCACGATTTGACCATTTTCCACCCCAGTCTTTGTAGTCCCAGATTGAGATGCAAACCAGGGCCCAAGCACATCTGAAATGTCGTGGTTGATGTAGGTGCCCAAGGATCAGTATGTAAAGGACCGGTCACTACCCCTAGCAGCACCTCCCAGGCCAATGCCCTTCGATGTCTCAGAAATGTCTACATCCTCTCAAAGTCACTACCCATTGTGATATGGCAGCCAGAGAACAGTACCCCCCTAGGGCTGAATGACCTAAGTAAGCTGAATGACCTAAGAGAAGGTTGAAGGCGAGGAGGAAGTCTCCATGGAACTAAAGCAATTCACCCTCAAGGTGAAGAGGTTGACCCAGCTCAGATGCTCACCTGGCAGCCGACCACCGACAGAGGAAAGAGGCTCATTCCTCATGAGGTTCCAAGACGTTAAGTGACAGAGGATAAGAGCCATTGGAAACAAGGCCCAGACCCGAGCATGAATCCAACATTCAGACCAGGTCTTAGGAGAACCTAGTTGCAAATAAGGACCCAGGAAGATATTGACCTCAGATCAAGTGGTACCACTTATAACTTCCCAAAACATTAATATGAAAGCCTAGGGCAACTTCACCGTCCTTCAACTTTCCCCTCTAACCTCTTATCCACCCTGAACTTCAGGGCATGCACTTCAGGCAAGACCCTTTTTACCCCTGGCACTGGTGGGCAGTTCTCAGGGAGGGAGCTTGCACCCGAGTTTGCCAACCAGAGCTATTGTTCTAGCAAGTGCCACATGGGTAATTGAGGACTGAAGCTTACTACAAACCATCCTCAGAGGACCTGAAGTTGCTACTATGTTGGATGTGTTGAGAGATCAAGCATCTGCAGGAGCTCATGGAGCGCTGTGATGGATTAGTAACGTCCACTGCAGATTCGAGGACTGCCCCCAGCCCCTCCACTGTGAAGGTCAGAGAGTGGGCATGGCCCAAGCATCAGACAGGGATCCACCTGGGAGCTTCCCAGGAAGGGAAGCAAAGTCCTCGGCTGATGAGTTACCATTGCATGCTTTGTACCATTAAAGTGTCATTTTTCCATCCATCATGGAATCATTAGGCTAAAAATGTTTCTTCAATCAACTTTCACCTCGGTGCTTGGCCTCATTGAAGGGAGAGATACAGTCTAGCCCAAGTCACCCGTTTGACCCATAGGGGGGAGCAACCATCAGATGTAGGGCTTTCCCTACAAGGGACTGAAGGGAATCCTTGCTCAAACTCCATTGTTGAGTTACTTCCAGAGCCACATCCACAGGGGGACAAGCCCTGAGCATGGAATCTGCTGGTGCCTGCAGCGTGAGCTGCAGGTAGCAGCAATAGAGCTGGAAGCGGGGCTTCTGGCCTGTGCCAGACATCGTGAAGACATGGAGAGAAGGTAGTCAGTCCCCTTGGCAGTCAGAACACACTCCTGTCCCATGGCATATTGAAGCCCCCCGCAGGCTGCAGCAATAGAGAAGCAGGATTTATCCCTTCCTGATTAGTCCAAGGGGTCAAGACTCAAGTCTCCAGAGCTCCACCTTCTCCTATGCGCCCGGTATTACAGGACCATGGGTATAGTTGGAGAAAAGACCCATCCTCAGGCAGGGATCACAGATGCCTCTGTGGTAGGCAGGACAAGGCTCCCCGCAGTGTGTGCATGCCCCATGAGGGGCCAGCACCTGTGCCTGGGATCAATACACGGTTGAGGCAAAGACTGCCCAGGGTTGTCCTGACCTCATCACAAGATCCCTCTCCATCTACATGTTACAGGAAGGCAGATCCCAGGCCCAAGGAGGCCTCCATGTGCCATTGGTGGCTTGAAGGTCGTGGGCAGATGAGGCAGAAGGTTCACAGGCCATTAGGGGCTGATGAGCCCCAAATGACAGCCAGGGTTGTATTCCAGTCATTCATTGCAAGGACCAGATTGCTTAGAAGTGGCATCATCCCTAGATCTTTGAGGCAGCCACTAACACCATGATTTCATCTTTGGGAGACCAGGTCTCAGCCGTTGGGCACCTAGGTTGCACAACCAGCCCAGAGTCACTAACAGAGGAAAGAGGCTCATTCCTCATGAGGTTCCAAGATGTTAAGTGACAGAGGATAAGAGTCATTGAGAACAAGGCTCCAGACCCAGCATGAATCCAACAATACGGTCCACAGAGTAGAACTCGGTCTTCAGTTGCTAGTGTGTGGTGCAGCAAGAGTAGGCCAGAGCCGTGGGTCATGTATGCTGCCTCTTTCTCCCCAGCACTTGACACAAGTGACCCCAGGCTTGGCCATGGTGACTTGAATCCCTTTGTGGTAATACCTTAGGGATAATGCAGATCATGGAAGCTGGGGCTACCATTCTGCTGGAAGAGGAACAGAGGCTTAAAGCACAGCCAGGCTTTTAGCTCAGGGGTGAGTCGGGTCCACTCATCCAGGCCCCCAGGGAAAAGGACTAGGTACTCGATACCTCAGTCGACCAATACTCGACCACAACTCTGTCTTCATTCACCCGGGTCTGGGCAACTTGGACTGCACAAACCTTCTTGGTACCAATGCTTAGGGCTGGCATCTCTCTGGTTGAGAGAAGCTCACCCTTTTGTCAGTTCCTTCCGTTCAGTGGCTGAATGGACTTGAACTTGTCCCCTTAGAAGGACCTGTCCAGTAGGTGGAAACCCAGTGTGAAAGTCCATACTTGTGTGCCCATGGAGCCAGAAGTTGTGAGCTAGTTCAAAGGGCATCCCGATATGGAATACTAAGAGGGAGGGAGGGAGGGTTCCATAGGGTATGGACCACACCGGACACCACCTGGCATCTCTTCCATGGGGCAAGGGCTGCCTGGAGACCTAGCTAAGGCCTCTAGGTCTCTGGTTCCCCAGAATGCTAGGGTTCTCATGCGGTCTGTATGCCAACTCTAGCTGACCCCCAGGACTGCATGTGGGCAAGTGTAAGATTTTAACTCCAAACCTAACACAGCAGAGGCACTTGCAGCTGTGGGCTATCCCAAGAGATTGACTCCTTCCATTCTGTAGCGGAGTAGCTGAGGTTTCTTGCCTCTCCTGGAAGCTCAGCACCTCGAGCTTCTCCCTTCTACTCTAGGGGAAACAAGGATCTCCGGCTTGATCACTTTGCTGACATCACTGTTCCTGCGGAGCTTAGTGCTGAGAAAGCCCAGCCAGCCCACCTGTGTTCACTCACCTGGAGACAAGTCAACATGTGATCTTAAAGCCCATCTTGATCCAGGAAGTACAGTTGTCCCATTCCACGGAGGTGCTGAACACCCCTGCAGGACCAGGGCATCTGCCCACTTCCCTGCTCCAGGCTTTGCTCCATCTGCCCCCAGGCCCTCTATCTAGAGAGCACTCAGGTCTGTCACTTCTTGGGATTTAGTACAGCAAGTCTTTGGCCAAGAGGGAGGAGGTCGTGGAAACCTTCCTAGGTCTCCTATGGGTTCCCAAGTCCTGGTAGACAATGAACCACGTATCCTCAGGCTAGACGTTGGTCAAAGGGTTGTCTGGCTGGGATTTCTCAGCAACTGATGCATGGTAAATGCAGAGTTCTAGAAGACATGATCAGGGGCTACACCTCGTGAGAGCCTGTAGCAATGCTAAAAAACAGGGTTGCATAGAGGGCCGAGTCTAAGGCTGGATCAGACTCAACAGATCCCACAGGCTGCCTCTGCCAAGGCCTGGGTGCCTGTTCCTTCATGTACTTAAACCAGTGCCTTCTAAGTTGGCCAGACAGCTGTTCATCCTCCCTCCCTTCCTCCCCAATCAATGTTCCTCAGAATGAGGACAGTGCATTATTTATTGCTAATGGAATTAGAGTTACTCAAGGCACCAATCAACTCAGATGATTCCTCAGGCAAGAAGAGGAAAGGGAGGTGCTATAGATTTGAGGCTAACACTCATGAGACAGGATCTGGGCAGCAGTCCCAGCCCAGATACCGAGAGGCTGCCTCCCCAGGTGGGCCTCGGTTTCTCCTCTTAGTACAAAAAGGGATCAGGCCAGGTGGCTCAAGGACTTTCAGATCTGAGAGACTGGTAGGGAGTTTCCAGGAACTGTTCCCAGGACAGCTAGGAGTTTCTAGGACAGTTGAAACTAGTTAGTTTAACTAGCTCAGGCGCCCCAGAAGTCTTTTGGGAAAAGATGTTGCTTTTATACTGAAATGTTAATAAAATAAGTATATAGAGAAACGGAGTGACAAGTACCTAACAAAACACTGTTGAAATCTTAAGAACTATTTGCTAATCTTGTTCTCAGAATGTGTTGTCCCTAACTGTGGACTCTCTGCTAATCTTGTTCCCAGAATGAGCTGTCCCCAACTGCCAAACTACAAAATGTAACTTCTCTCGCTGCCCTCTCCAGGGAAAGTATATAAGCTCTGCTCAAGCTGTTCTCAGGGCTCTCTCTCTCTTTGCTATAGAGAGAGCCCTAGCATGCTGGTCTCCAAATAAACCCACCCTTCTGCTGTTGCATAAGACAGTCTCTTATGGTCTCTTACTCCGACATTTCGCCGGACCCTTACAATATGAATGACTCACTTACCCAGAGGTGACTTAATCTGCTCGCCATGATCAGCACAGCTTGAGACTTTTCTGCCCGGGGTTAGGACTGATCTACTTCAGTAGAAGCAATTCATGCTCATTAAAAAAATGCGTGTGGAGGACAAGACGGCAGGTCCCCGCCTTCTCTACTCAGGACTTCGATTATAAATATCAGCTATTTGGGTCTGGGACCCCTGCCTAGGAAGGGCTATGTGGTTCAACCACACAGAAGTCAGGGTTATGAGACAGCACTGTATGGCAACCGTTTCCATGACAGGAACAGAACTCTGGAGAGTTCTGGGTGCAGGGGATGTGGCCCACTGAGACCCCCTGCTGGCTGAGGTCCTGATCCAGGCCTAGTCTAGGGACAGTGCCAGGCTGCTAGTGGCCCCCTGGTGTGCCAGGCCTGGGCCTTGCTGGACTCATGTCTGAGAATGCAGCCCACAGTGTCGGGTAAACTCCAAGAGAAGCAGAGACGTGACCTTGAGCATGAAGCCACAAGTTACAGAAGGACCTGGAGAAGGGTCCCTTACTCTGGTTCGGAGGGGGGGGGCGTTCTACAGTTGGAGGGCCAGTGGAAGGGACTGGAAACTCGGGTTAGGATCAGTCCCTGCCACTGCTCACCCCGAGGCTTCCATTCTTTGCTACTGGCCCATCCTAGAGAGATGGGAATGCGCCTCCACCTCCTTGTGGTCCACCTCCAAGAAACCTCTTTTATAAAAACTGGTGCTATCACATGGACTTCCAGGCCATTTGGGTTCGAGTTTTGCACCAGAGTCTGTAGAGCTCTTCATGGGCTAGGGGTGATGTTTTGGTGGTTGGGAGCTCCCTCAGCTCTTACCCCTTTATGGGCTGTGCTCATCCCGGGGGACCCCTGTGCCAGCTACGGCAGCCTGCATGCTCTCTTCTTCTGGCCTTCCAGACCCCCATCCCCACCTTCGCGTCAGGAATGGCTGTGTCGTTGGTGTGCAGCCCGGGTGAGCCGTCACCCAGTCTCAGTATTGCTTCCGGGAGGGCACCCTTGGTGCCTTTGGGCTGAGCAGACGGTGGCAGTGCTGAGTCGGGAGCTATAGCCTTGGTTCCCCACCTGCCACTCATGCTTCTTGTGCCTCAGTTGGGTCCTTTGTTCCAACAGCTTCCATACCTTGGCATCTCTGCATGGGCCGTCTGAACTTTGCTTTTCTGACACCTTTGCCAAGATGCCGGGTTCAGCCAAATGCTCAGGTGTCACTGTTCAGGTCTCCCCAGGTCAAACTTAAGGCTTCAGACGAGGCCCATGCTGATGGGTGGGGGCCTGCCCTGTGTCTGTCTATTCCAGACAGTCATGTAGGTCTCAGGATTCTTGGAAGTTCTGAAAAAATTTTGTCTAGGTGACTTGAGTCTCCAGGTCACCTTCTGAAAATGCTAAGGGGGCTGTTAGATGAGGGATGACTCGAGTCAGCTGTTACGAATGAGACCGATTCCAGAAGTCATCAGAAAACAAATGGCAAGGACCACTAGATCTCAGAGCCCGAGTCCAGGCTTACATGATTCAGACTATTGCTTGATGTTCTCCCAGGGAGTCTGCAGCATGCAGCTGGTGCTTGGGGTTCGACTTCCTGCCCTCACTTCGTGTCTGGAGTGGTTTGCTTCCATTTGAGACCCGAGTTGAAGACGATCCAAGTCAGGTCGAGAGACTTGATAGAGGTCAGCCCTGGGAGAGACCCAGGCTCCTCCCAGTCCAGTGATTGCTCTCGTAGGGTTAAGAGCAGCCCGACTCCCGAGTTACTTTTGGTAACTTCCCAGAAGTCCCCTCATTCAGGGCTCCAAGTCCCCGGTTGTCACATCTGGTGGATGAAAGCTTTCAAGGCTGTGGCAGCACCAGAGCTGGTAGCCTGGCCCACCTACTAAGGGCAAGTTCCCCCATCAGAGAACCCAACCACCTGAAGTTGTGCCCAACACCTTGCACCTGGTAATAAGGTCTCAGGCCCGGGAGTAGGGTCAGCCGAGGTTAGACTGAGGTCAGGTTAGCTAGGGAAGAAGAGGGGGTTAAGTGCCATCGGCAGGACGGAAGGCAACCAGCAGGTGACACCACGAGGCCAAATCCCTATGTCAGGACCCCGAGAACTTGACTGGCCCAGGAGAACCTGATGTTCAGATGTTTGAGGGCAGGACAGAGATCAAGATGTGATTCTGCCTGGAAATTGACAGACACAGAACCTGAAGGCTGGTGAAGCCATTGAGCTCTGTGTGGTCAGTGGGTCCACGCCTTGCCCATCAGAGACGCAGGACCCAGGGCAGGTGGTGCCGTCCCCAAGTGCCTCAGCAGGACGGTGCGCCTGGTTGATACAGTTATTCTAGGCTGTACCAAGGCAAGTCCAGCGGGGATTAGACCTAGGTTTTCGCAAGGTAGGAGTTGAGGTTTGACAGGGCAGCCCCACAGGATCCAGTGCAGAGCTTTGGCCCGACTCTGTAGATGCTCAGACGGGTGAGGGCCTGGGACCTGCCAGGTGGTCAGGTAGGGTCTGTGGGTCTTCTCAGGAGCAGAGTCTCCCCAGAGCCTCGAGTTGACTTGTTTTGACCGATTAGCATGGTGTCAAGTGTGACAGTGGGTATGTGGCTCATGCAGTAGCACACTCACCTGACATGCGTACGGCCTGGGTTCGATCCTCAGCACCACATAGAAACAAAGATGTTGTGTCCGCCGAAAACTAAAAAATAAACATTAAAAAATTCTCTGTCTCTCTCTTTAAAGAGAAGGATTTTGGCAGGGTACTGGGGGTTGAACCCAGGGGCACTGGGCTACTAAGCCACATCCTCAGCCCCGTTCTGTATTTTAGAAGGTCTCGCCAAGTTGCTTAGTGCTTCGCTTTTGCTTTGAACTGGTTATCCTCCTGCCTCAGCCTCCCGAGCCACTGGAATGCCAGGCACGGTGGCACTTGTCTGAATCCAGAAATCCTGCCTTGCCAGGCTTAAGGGTTCAAGAGCTGATGCAGTACTCGGGGCCACACTCTTGGTGCCATCTAGCTCCTGATGCTCATTTCAGGCAGGTTGGTCTCCACCCCTGCCACCCGCCCACCCGGGTTACTCATGTAGGTCTTCTTCCCCGTCTGCCAGACGCTACCTCTCAGACTGGTTCCAAGTTCAGAACTCCAGAGAGCGCTTGGCCACAACTGCACACACACCATGCCACCCGAGCATGGATCTGTGGTCTGAAGTCATGTGTCCACCCAGTCTAGGGTGGCTGTCCTGGGTTCAGTTCTGTGCTATTCCAGCCCCTTGAAGGCTCAGGCTGGTTACTACTCGTCATAGACCTTCCTAGGGTGAGCACAGGGCAGGCGACCTGGGACTGCTTCATGGCCCGTTCTAGTTGGAGTAAGGTGGCTATAGATGCCTGGACACGCCAGTCCCTGGTCTTCCCCTTACCCAGTCTGAAGGGCAGCAATTCCCACCCTTTGTCCTTAAGCTTATCAGGACTGCCATTTGGCCAGCCTGGTACCACTTGTCACATTGGACTTTCCTGTTCTTGAGGAACTCGGCCCAGTTGAGACAAGGCCCAGAGGAACATGGCAGATGCATTTGCAGGCCTTGGCTCATGTCCTGACAGCTGACCCCCAGGACGCTGGTATGTGACCCTCACTGGGTCATTGTCAGGGTGCCCTGCAGGTGGTTTTCACAAATAGCTGCCGTAACTCCTCTTTAGCAAACAGTGAGCTGCCCGGGTGCAGCCCACATCACTTTATACTTCCACCCATGAAGACCAGACAAGCTCTTTCCAGGGAGCCGCCCGAGGGTGTCTGAGCCATCCCTTCCTAAATGGGAGCCCCAGTAAGCTTTGCCTGCATGTTTGCTCACCCGACTCATTTTCATTGCCATTACCAGCTGAAACCTAGTGTCCAGCATCGTTTGCGATTTGTGACTGCGTTCCGCCAAGGACAGGGCTTATCTGGGCTCAAAACACAGATGTAAGCCATCCCCAGATGCAAGGTTCTAGGCTCAGAACCCAGAGGCAAGCGGGACAAACGGGTCCTCAAAGGATACACTGGTCTGAGCCTCCACATCCTTGAGCCCACTCCTTCCTTTTGCTCTGCAGGTAGGCCCCCTGCCGTGTCTCCCCTTTTGCCTCCTCTCCCGGAGCCCTCCCTCTCATTACTTCAATCCTTGTTCAAGTCAGCACACTAGATATGAAGCCGTCTCTAGCGGACCAGAGGAGCCTGTCACCTGACTGACTCACCATGACTGATCCCCCACGTACTCAGCAGGGGATTGTGCCTTTGAGCTTTCCCTGGGGAAGGGTACCATTTACAAAAGCCTGGCAACACTTGAAGTGCTAGGATGTCTCTGAGCATTCTAGATGACCAAGTCTTGCAAACTAGTACAAGATGTATTCAGGGTCATCTGACCATTACGCACTAACACCTCATAAGTGACATCTTCTGAGAAGCCAGGCCCATTCTCTCCAGCAAGGTTTTGTTCGAGCCCACAACAGCTGATGATCATTCTCCCTTTCGAAGAATACCTACTGGAGAGACTGCTGTGGCATATGCCCCTCTTTCTTTACAATCTGGATGAATCCCTGAAACTAGGCTCATCTTTCCCCCCTACCTAGAAGGCAGCTAGTCCCAGCTGGTTACTACACTAGAAATGAGGCCAGGATTTCAAGAGGGAGTTGGCCGATGTGTGTACTCACCACACCCTAGGTACCATTCAAGGTAGGGAGTGACCACTTCAGCCTGTCACTCTGGCTGGACAGCTGTGGGGGTTGTAGGAGTGGCTGGAACACTTTACCTGCTTAGCTGAAGCTATGCAGGTCTGTGATAGTGAAGCCCAGGTTAGAGAAATGTCAAGATCAACTGAAAGACCCATAGCCATAGATGTCTTGCTCTAGGCAAAGACGTTTGCAAAGGTTAGAGTAGGGACAAACTTATTGCCACTCTGGTTCATGAGATATTTAGGGTATCTAGGGGTGAGCCAGAATCAGATGCACAGCATTTGGCTGCCTTAATTTTGCCCCCTTGGGATGATCCTAGGGAAGGGCCTCCTTAGAGGTGTGGAGGTCAGACAGCCCTCGGTCCCATTAGGTCACCTACTCCTATTAGAAGGTCTCTAGCAACAGGGACAGCCGAGTGGCAACTTGGCTAGGGCTAGAGGCCCTGTTGACAATGCTGAGAGATGGTGACTGGAATGGTGGGCCCTGGCACCCAAACTGCTCCAGAGGTGGAGGGTGAGCTGACAGTCATGTCAGGAAGCTAGATCAACACTGGAGCCACCTGTTGTGTGTTGACTCAGCCTGGTTCGTTCTTTAGGTCAAGGGTGTTCTATAGCAGTAGGTGGCAAGCTTCCAGGTGGTGGCTTCACTTTTCCCTACTTGCAAGAAAGGGTCGAGTTGTGTCCCAGGATGTCTTATGCCCGTTAGAAAAAGGAATAGCTAGGAGCAAGCATCTCATCTGGAAGCCAAGTTCAGATGGAAGTGTCTCCAGGGCAGTCTCTCATCCATTAGTCCTGTCAGGGACACCCTATGTGCACCCCCAGGAAATGCGCTAAGACCCCCACCAAGGGCATGCTAGTGACACATTTCCAGGTCAGCTTAGGACCTGAGGTGTGTGTAGAGATGATGACATCCCTTCAAGCCAGAACTTCTGACTATGGTTCCTATTGCAAAAATAGACCATCAGCTTTACTCAAGTCCGTCTCCTTAAACTTCCTGGTCAAGAAGTCTGTGGAACATCCCATTGTACAGAATCAAGGCTGTGAGTGAAGCATCCCATCGTCCTAATCCATACCTGGACTCCCCCAGGTATCCCAAGTGATGTCTGAGGGATTTTTAGTGCACCCTAGGTGGTTAGACCAGATGGTTTAAGCAGAGATCCCAAAGTTAACATGTCAGTTGTGTTCACCTCCGTACACCCCTTTTACTCCCTGTCCAGGGAGACCCGCTCTGACCAACATGGCCACGCCACCAGGATACTTTTCCCTTGAGCCTTTGTTGGCTCTCCAGCAAGACGGGCAGGTTGGCTCCACTGGGCACTGCTCAGAATCCTGCTCCACCTGGACACAGCCTTATGGGAAGGGCAGCCCGTGGACAGTTTCTTAGTCATTAGCACACTCCCCCTTTCAGTAAGGGCTTGGGATAGTTACCACCAAGAGAAGGGTCAGAACAGTGGCAGAGGTCCTCAACTGTCACCAAGCTTGGCCCTCAGAAGGGTCAGGTAGCCACAAGAACTAGGAAGTTTGACTCAATGCAACTAGAGCTCGACTTCCCTTTTCAGCGATGCCATTTTTTCCCAGTTCCAGAATCAGCTCTAGGACGTCAGGTTTTGCCACGTCCATTTTCTCATCTTTTGTGATTCTTGACCCATTTAAAGGGTTCTGCCCATTTTGCAACATATTACTCAACTCAGCCTCGGGAGGGCCACGTGTTCCTATGGGCAGGGTTGTTCATCCTGACTGGTGGAGGTGGTGCACCAAGGTGGCACCTCACAGCAAGTACTTGATGGCACTAGGCATTGCTGGTGACCCTGATCACAAGCACTTGAACCAAGTGGTTCCAGACTGGATTCCCTTCTGCCTCTGGGCACCAAGTATTGAAGGGGGTGATGCCCAGACTCTGCAGCTATCTCGTTTCTGCTTTATGTTCCGTTCACCCTTTGGATTTGGTTATTCAAGTGCCTGGCGAGCTGCGAGGCCAACAGCAGCAGTAAACGTTCAGTGTATCAGTGGCTTAGGTCTGCAAGCATGAGCTCCCAGCCTAACCCCACAGGCTCATCTTCAGACACCACTCCCCCAAACTGCCTTCAAGCCTAGAAATGGAAGAGGTTAGAAGGCAGAGGTCAGTGATAAGCTTTGTGTTGTCCTAGGAAGGTTCTAGAATGCCAGGGAAGCATTTTAGGCAACCATCTCAACTCCCAGAAACACCTGAGCCAAAGAAACATTTCTGCAGATGAAACCATTCAAGCATAGCTGGATGATGTGGGTGGCAGAGCATGAACTAGTAGAGTCACGTCCCCAGGGAGACATTTATTCAGGCACAAGGGAACCAACTCGTTCTGTTCAATATTTGGTCAGCGATTTGGATAGAGACACAGGTATGATCAATAATGGTGCAGTTACTAAGAGACTTCGACAGTTGTTTCGTTCCAGTCTGCTAATCTTTGACTCCCCCACAACCAAGATTAATTTAAGGTTCGATCAAGACACAAGTCTAAGAAGATCTCAGCAGAAGACACTTAAAACTCAACTCGCAACGGGATACCGTTAGTGTCAGGAAGGCCATGCAAATACAGACTGCCTAGACAGTCAGGGCCTCAAAACAATAAGCCAGAGGAGGTATAAGCATGATAGGCCAGGGGATGCTTCATCTCCCCGCTACCAGAACCCTGCCACTGTTGGATCAAGACGTTTCCTCAGTCTGTGCAGTCGCCAGCTCTTCATCCAGACCGGCAGGCATTGGAAGCCTATTGTCCACAGGAGCAGCACAACTTTGAAACCCGAGTTGGGGGTCCCCTTCCCCTTCTTTCCTCCCTAGGCATCTTTGTGAACTTTGTAGAGCAGGCATTACTACCTCCTGCCTCCCGGTGTCAAGACAGAGCAGCCTGTTGTCCGTACTTGGTGCCAGGGGTGCATTGAGCCAGCACTTCAGACTACAGTCCTGTGCCCAGCAGTGGAGGCCACCGATATGCAGCTCCCCAGAATGTCCTTTCCACCCTGTGTCCAGGCTGCAGTCAGTGGTCAGGACTTAAGTCATGCATTTGCACCTGACCGAGAACAGTTTCTAAGCAGCATGTAATCCTAGAACAGAAGGAAGCCATGTTCAGTTTAAGGTACCACGGCCACTCTTGGTCACTGGGGTCACCGCTCTCACATTGAGACTGTATACAAGGCCACCAAGTCTGCCTGAGACCAGAGATTGTGCCTTGTTAGTGGTTAGGTGATCACATGTTGCCAGGATCGAGTATTTGTCTAGTGTCATAAAACTCAGGTGGCATGGTGACAAGGTGTGCTTTCCAAGTCATCGTAGCCTTTAAGGCAGGAAACAAAAGTAGAGACACTTTAGTTTCTTACCTGGAGGCCTACCACCCCTTTTGGTGTCAGGTCAAGAGTCATGATTTAGGACTACAGGGTCAGAGATCTGATGAGGTATGAGACTGGAGGTTGTGTATGCCCTTAACCGATTCAGAGAATGCCCCCATTAGACAGAGTCAAGAATGGCCTAGAAAGTGGTTCAAGGTCATGTAGAGGCAAGATGAATACCCAGGTTCAGTTCCTAGCAAGTGTTAGGAACAGCATCTCATTGCTGTGGAGAGGACCATGTGGTACCAGGACCAGTGATCCAGGGCTAGAGAGACCAGAACTACCAAGTGCTGAGCATCTGTCTGGTGCCACTGATGTGTCATCCCCGGGATGCTGTTCCCAGCCGAGCAGGGGTCCTAGGTGAAGTCTGATTAGATTGACATCTTGTTTTCTGGTCTTCATCAGCTCTCTAGAGGCTTCCCATCCCCAGCCCCTGTCCCGTTATCAGCTTTGTGCCAGTGGGTTGATATTAAGAGCTCTGATAAAGCTCCCTAAGTGGCAGCAAGCTGTAAACATTCCCACTGATGCCATTTGATTAGCCAGCTGGCAAAATGCCTGAAGGTGGTCCTGGCTTATCACCAAGCGACAGGCAAGGGTGCTACAGAGAGCTGTTGAAAAGCTGGCAGAGACTCTCCCCCACCCCACCAGTCCCCAAGTAGAGTTATATGAAGCACCTGGCAACAGGTCTCTGCAGCATCTCATGTGCCATCTGCCCAGGTAGCTGTGGGTGTGGTGTCTGAGACACATACAGCAGGGATGCACTGGTAATGCAGATAAATTAATCTCCTATGAACAAGATAAAAGGATAAAGCCCTTGTGCAAATCCTGCCCCGCATTTCAGAGCCACAGTTTTAACACTCTGGCTTTAATCATTGGAGTAGCTTCCCTGTTGGTAGGTTGCTGTTTCTAAGTGAACATCTGTTAAGGGCTAGGGTGCAGCAAGGATGCCTGGGAAGAACAAGGATTAGCTACTCGTTGGGCATGTGCCCAGGATGCTAAGGCCTGGGCCTTAAAGGCTCAAAGGAGGATTCGCTAAGGCCAGCCACTGAAGTTCAAGTTCAGGCAATCACCACAAGTTCAAGCATGTTCAAGGTAAATGTACATCAAATACCAAGATTCTGGTATCTTTGCCTCCTTGGCAAGCCCAACTTATACAGACATCTTGCAAGGAACACTGCTTAGATACATTTATGCCCAATTTAGAACTTAATTCTAGGACATTGATAGGACAAAGACTGTTTCGGGACAATTAACACTTGCCCATAGGGCATTATTGAGTTCAAGGGCTCCTGGTGCCTTGGTTTAAAATCCCCTGGACAATTTCTGTTCCATCTTTGGCTCCAATGACTACAGTGCTACTTCATAGAGCATGCGTGTCCTTTTCAGAAGACTCTTTGGCAACACCAATATGGAACCTTCTTGAAGCCAGCAGAAGTCCCTTCTGGAGATCCACACCATAGAGGTGCCAGTTCCTGAGGGTATGTGTACAACAAGGTTTAGGGGCCAAAAGTCCGAGCAAAAGCAGACTGACCTTGGTTTGGTAGTAGGCAAGTTAAGGGCCATTGCACCCTAGTCAGCTGAGCCATCACCGGTCTGCTTAGTTTCCATTATTAGGAAAGCCATCCAACTATGCTGTCTACAAGAAGACAAGTCAATACAAATAGATCAAAAAACAGGTAAACATGGATTGGGTTTTCGGAAGGGGTCACTGAGACAATAAAAATTACTTGTAAATCAGAAAGGCCAGTATGGGATCCTCAGTGGCCCCTGACTAAAGAAAAGATACAAGCAGAAATCTGGCAAATGGAGATTATTACAATATTTAAGAGCTATTAATAAAGAGATGGTTATCATGGGAACTGCTCAATTGGGGATTCCTCAATTGTCTGCTTTGCCAAAAACCTGGTATGTTTTAGTTGTAGATATTAAAGATTGTTTTTTTCCATTCCAATTCATCGTGAAAGATAGTCCATATTTTGCATTTACTATCCCTGCATTAAATCATGAAGGTCCTGATCAGAGATATAAATGGAAAGTACTCCCTCAAGGGATGGCTAATAGCCCTACTATGTGTCAAATTTATGTTGACAAAGCAATCCAGCCACTTAGAAATCAAAAAAGAAAAATACCAGGTGTTTGCCCACGATGTTGTAGAGGAAAACATTGGGCTAATGAATGCCGTTCTCAAGCTACTGTAGAAGGTACTCCATTGCCAAAAAACAGACAAGGGGGCCCAATGCCCCAGGGCCGACAACCACAAATATACGGGGCTTTGAAGAAACCCAGCAACACCATCAGGGTAGTGCCCAGAACACATTATCTGTGAACTCCCTTATCATACAAACTAGAGGGAGCACAGGATTGGACATCTGTACCTCCTCCAGAGCAGTACTAACTCCAGAGATGGGAGTTCAAATCATTCCCACAGGGGTAAAAGGACCTCTTCCCCAAGGAACAGTAGGTTTATTATTATGAGTGCCCACTCAGTTCCCACCGAGTTTCCTTGCAATAAAGCAGTTCCCACTTCAACCTTCAAGTTGCTCGTCACCTCTTGGTTATTTTTCCCAGCCGGACGCGTAGCAGTTTCAAACATGGACACCCTTCTATTAGCTGTTGGCAGACCCACAAGAAAGCCCGCGACGACAGTTGAGTGGAATAGTGAACTTCATCTGGAGAAGACTCACAGTTCATTTAGCATAGTTCACATTCAAGTTCACCTGGGACAATTGCCAAGGTAGAGCACATCTTGGTCCATAGGATGGCCAGGCCCAGAGAAGGCAGCATATGCCTTCTTGATGGTGTTCATATGGGACATGAACCTTGCTGCCCCCCACCCCCACCATGAGCAAAGACCAGGGTTTGTGTCTGCACAAATCATCTGTTAGGACTTTAGGTATGATGCTCCACAGACAAGTCATGGCTCTCGGGATGAATGGCCACATCTAATCATGGCCCTTGAGAAACATGGCCAGGTACATTGCCTGGTACAAGGAAGGACCCCTGCTCCCGAGTTTGCACTGTTTAAACACTTGCAGGGACAACAGTGTTAAGTATCTTCCCGACTACCCCTCAGGAGATGGGACAAGACACCCACCTACTCAGGACTCCTGGAGCCAAAACTGCCTGGATCCCACAGGCCAACAAAGCCATGTCTTGTACCACATGACCTCACCCTCCTCAGCCAGCCATGGCCCAATCTGCTTGTCATCAGACCCGAGACCCTGGCACAGAGGAAGGTTCTGGACCAAGTTCAACGTGTGAATAAAACAAAAGGCATCTCAAGGATAGAGGTTGAAAGCTTGTTTTCCCTTAGAACAAGCTCAGGGGATTCAAGCCCTGGGGATTCCAGGAAGCCAGGCCTGTGTCAAGCTGCTTCACTGGGGTCCAGTTCCCCCGGGACCCTCTACACAATCCCTTCTACTTGCAATTCCGTGGTTAGGTCTTTCCATAATGGAGCCCATTAGCACACTTCTGTCATGTTCCACTCCCCTTAACTACAAGGGTCTGCCATGTTGGGAACATGGAGGACACAGCCAGCTTCCACCCCGTCAACCAGGGTGCAGAGTCAAGCAGGATGCACATGGAGGACCCTTTTTACCCCCGGCACTGGTATGCAGTTCTCAGGGAGGGAGCTTGCACCTGAATTTGCCAAGCAGAGCTATTGTTCTAGCAAGTGCCACATGGGTAATTGAGGACTGAAGCTTACTACAAACCATCCTCAGAGGACCGAAGTTGCTACTATGTTGGACTGTTTTGAGAGATTGAGCATCTACAGGAGCTCATGGAGTGCTGTGATGGATTAGTAATGTCTGCCGCAGATTCTAGGACTGCCCCTAGCCCCTCCACCTTGAGGGTCAGAGAGTGGGCATGGCCTAAGCATCAGACACTGATCCACCTGGGAGCTTCCCAGGAAGGGAAGCAAAGTCCTCAGCTGATGAGTTACCATTGCATGCTTTAATGGTACAAAGTATCATTTTCTCATCCATCATGAAATCATTAGGCCAAAAATGTTTCTTCAACCAACTTTCACCTTGGTGCTTGGCCTCACTGGAGGGAGGGAGGGAGGGAGGGAGGGAGGGAAGGAGGGAGGGAGGGATACAGTCTAGCCCAAGTCACCCATCTGACCCACAGGGGGAAGCACCCACCCGATATAGAGCTTTCCCTATAAGGGACTGAAGGGAATCCTTGCTCAAACTCCATTGTTGAGTTACTCCCAGAGCCACATCCATAGGGGGACAAGCTCTGAGCATGGAATCCGCTGGTGCCTGCAGCGGGAGCTGCAGGTAGCAGCAATAGAGCCTGAAGCGGGGCTTCTGTGCCTGAGCCAGACATCGCACAGACCTGGAGCGAAGGCAGTCAGTGTCCTCGGCAGTCAGAACACGTGCCCATCCCACGGCATATTGAAGCCCCACCCCCACCCCCACCGGATGCAGAATCAAGAAGCAGGTTTCATCCCTTCCTGATTAGTCCAAGGGGTCAAGACTCAAGCCCCCAGAGCTCCACCTTCTCCTATGCGCCCGGTATTACAGGACCATGGGTACAGTTGGAGAGAAGACCCATCCTCAGGCAGGGATCACAGCTGCCTCTGTGGTAGGCAGGACGAGGCTCCCCGCTGTGTGCGCATGCCCCATGTGGCTTGGGCCAGCACCTGTACCTGGGATCAATACACCTTTGAGCCAGGGTTGGCCTGACCTCATTCATCTCAAGATCCCTCTCCATCTACATGTTACAGGAAGGCAGACCAAGGCACAAGGTGGCCTAATTATGCCATTGGTGGCTTGAAGGTCGTGGCAAGGCCAGGCAGAAGGTTTGCAGGCCTTTAGGGGCTGATGAGCCCCAAACGACAGCCAGGGTTGTATTCCAGTCATTCATTGCAAGGACCGGATTGCTTAGGAGTGGCATCACCCCTAGATCTTTGAGGCAGCCAAAACACCTCAATTTCATCTTTAGGAGACCAGGTCTCAGCCATTGTGCACCTAGGTTGCACAACCAGCCCAGAGTCACTTACAGAGGAAAGAGGCTCATTCCTCATGAGGTTGGTTCCAAGACATTAAGTGACAGAGGATAAGAGTCATTGATAACAAGGCTCCAGACCCAACATGAATCCAACAATACGGTCCACAGAGTGGAACTCGGTCTTCAGTTGCTAGTGTGTGGTGCAGCAAGAGGAGCCCAGGGCTGTGGGTCATGTATGCTGCCTCTTTCTCCCCAGCACTTGACACAAGAGACCCCAAGCTTGGCCGTGGAGATTTGAATCTCTTTGTGGTAATACCTTAGGGATAATGCAGATCACAGAAGCTGGGGCTTCCATTCTGCTGGAAGAGGAACAGAGGCTTAAAGCACAGCCAGGCTTTTAGCTCAGGGGTGAGTCGGGTCCACTCATCCAGACCCCCGGGGAAAGGGACTAGGTACGCGATACCTCAGTCGACCCATACTCGACCACAACTCCGTCTTCATTCACCCAGGTCTGGGCGACTTGGACTGCACAAACCTTCTTGGTACCAGTGTTTAGGGCTGGCATCTCTCCGGTTTGAGAGAGGCTCACCCTCTCGTCAGTTCCTGCTGTTCAGTGGCTGAACGGACATGAACTTGTCCCCTTAGAAGGACCTGTCCAGTAGGTGGAAACCCAGTGTGAAGGTCCACATTTGTGTGCCCATGGAGCCAGAAGTTGTGAGCTAGTTCAAAGGGCATCCCAATATGGAAGACTCAGAGGGAGGGAGGGAGGGTTCCATAGGGTATGGACCACACCAGACACCACCTGGCATCTCTTCCATGGGGCAAGAGCTGCCTGGAGACCTAGCTAAGGCCTCTAGGTCTCTGGTTCCCCAGAATGCTAGGGTTCCCTTGCGGTCTGTATGCCAACTCTAGCTGACCCCCAGGACTGCATGTGGGCGAGTGTAAGATTTTAACTCCAAACCTAACACAGCAGAGGCACTTGCAGCTGTGGTCTACCCCAAGAGACTCCTTCCATTCTGTAGCAGAGTAGCTGAGGCTTCTTGCCTCTCCTGGAAGCTCAGCACCTCGAGCTTCTCCCTTCTACTCTAGGGGAAACAAGGATCTCCGGCTTGATCACTTTGCTGACATCACTGTTCCTGCCGAGCTTAGTGCTGAGAAAGCCCAGCCAGCCCACCTGTGTTCACTCACCTGGAGAAAGTCAACACGTAATCTTAAAAGCCCATCGCGATCTAGGAAGTACAGTTGTCCCATTCCACGGAGGTGCTGATCACCCCTGCAGGACCAGGGCATCTGCCCACTTCCCTGCTCCAGGCTTTGCTCCATCTGCCCCCAGGCCCTCTATGTAGAGAGCGTTCAGGTCTGTCACTTCTTGGGATTTAGTACAGCAAGTCTTTGGCTAAGAGGGAAGAGGTCGTGGAAACCTTCCTAGGTCTCCTATGGGTCCCCAAGTCCTGGTAGACAATGAACCACGTATCCTCAGGCTAGACATTGGTTAAAGGGAGGTCTGGCTACTGAGGCTGGGAATTCTCAGCAACTGATGCATGGTAAATGCTGAGTTGTAGAAGACATGATCAGGGGCTATACCTCGTGAGAGCCTGTAGCAATGCTAAAAAACAGGGTTGCATAGAGGGCCGAGTCTAAGGCTGGATCAGACTCCACAGATCCCACAGGCTGCCTCTGCCAAGGCCCGGGTGCCTGTGCCTTCATGTACTTAAGCCAGTGCCTTTTAAGTTGGCCAGACAGCTCTTCATCCTCCCTCCCTTCATCCCCAATCAATGCTCCTCAGAATGAGGAGAATGCATTATTTATTATTAAAGGAATTAGAGTTACTCAAGGCACCGATCAATCAACTCAGATGCTTTCTCAGGCAAGAGAGGAAAGGATGGAGCTATATATTCGAGGCTAACACCAATGAGCCAGGATCTGGGCGGCAGTCCCAGCCCAGACACCAAGAGGCTGCCTCCCCAGGTGGGCCTGGGTTTCCCCTCTTCGTACAAAAAGGGATCAGGCCAGGTGGCTCAAGGACTTTCAGATCTGAGAGACTGGTAGGGAGATTCCAGGAACTGTTCCCAGGACAGCTAGGAGTTGCTAGGACAGTTGAAACTAGTTAGTTTAACTAGCTCAGGTGCCCCCAGAAGTCATTTGGGAAAAGCTGTTGCTTTTATATGAATGATTCACTTACCCAGAGGTGACTAAATCTGCTTGCCATGATCAGCACAGGTTTAGACTTTTCTGCCCGGGGTTAGGACTGATCTACTTCAGTAGAAGCAATTCATGCTCATTAAAAAAATGCGTGCGGAGGACAAGACGGCAGCTCCCCGCCTTCTCTACTCAGGACTTCGATTATAAATATCAGCTATTTCAGTCTGGGACCCCTGCCTAGAAAGGGCTATGTGGTTCAACCACACAGAAGTCAGGGTTATGAGACAGCACTGTATGGCAACCGTTTCCATGACAGGAACAGAACTCTGGAGAGTTCTGGGTGCAGGGGATGTGGCCCACTGAGACCCCCTGCTGGCTGAGGTCCTGATCCAGGCCTAGTCTAGGGACAGTGCCAGGCTGCTAGTGGCCCCCTGGTGTGCCAGGCCTGGGCCTTGCTGGACTCATGTCTGAGAATGCAGCCCACAGTGTCGGGTAAACTCCAAGAGAAGCAGAGACGTGACCTTGAGCATGAAGCCACAAGTTACAGAAGGACCTGGAGAAGGGTCCCTTACTCTGGTTCGGAGGGGGGGGGCGTTCTACAGTTGGAGGGCCAGTGGAAGGGACTGGAAACTCGGGTTAGGATCAGTCCCTGCCACTTCTCACCCTGAGGCTTCCATCCTTTGCTACTGGCCCATCCTAGAGAGATGGGAATGCGCCTCCACCTCCTTGTGGTCCACCTCCAAGAAACCTCTTTTCTAAAAACCGGTGCTATCACATGGACTTCCAGGCCATTTGAGTTTGAGTTTTGCACCAGAGTGTGTAGAGTTCTTCAGTGGCTAGGGGTGAAATTTCAATGGTGGGGAGCTCCCTCAGCCCTTACCCCTTTATGGGCTGTGCTCATCCTGGGGACCCCTGTGCCAGCTACGGCAGCCTGCATGCTCTCTTCTTCTGGCCTTCCAGACCCCCATCCCCACCTTCACCTCAGGAATGGCTGTGTGGTCGGCATGCAGCCGGGAAGAGCTGTCACCTGGTCTCAGTATTGCTTCCGGGAAGGCACCCTTGGTGCCTTTGGGCTGAGCAGACGGTGGCAGTGCTGAGTCGGGAGCTATAGCCTCGGTGCCCCACCTGCCACTCATGCTTTCTGTGCCTCAGCTGGGTCCTTTGTTCCAACAGCTTCCACACCTTGGCATCTCTGCATGGGCCGTCTGAACTTTGCTTTTCTGACACCTTTGCCTAGATGCCGGGTTCAGCCAAATGCTCAGGCATCACTGTTCAGGTCTGCCCCGGTCAGACTTAAGGCTTCCGACAAGGCCCACACTGGGTGGGTGGGGGGCTGCCCCGTGTTCATCTATTCCAGAATTAGTCACATAGGTCTAATTCTTGGAATTCTTTCAAAAATCACCTAGACAGAAGTTCTGAGTCTAGGTCACTTTCTAAGGGGGCTGTTAGTTGAAGGATGACTCGAGTCAGCTGTTATGAACGAGGCTGATTCAGAAGTCATCAAAACACAAATGGCAAGGACCACTAGATCTCAGAGCCCGAGTCCAGGCTTACATGATTCAGACTATTGCTTGATGGTTCTCCCAGCGAGTCTGCAGCATGCAGCTGGTGCTTGGGGTTCGACTTCCTGCCCTCACTTGGTGTCTGGAGTGGTTTGCTTCCATTTGAGACCCGAGTTGAAGACGATCCAAGTCAGGTCGAGAGACTTGATAGAGGTCAGCCCTGGGAGAGACCCAGGCTCCTCCATGTCCATCAATGGCCCTCGTAGGGTTAAGAGCAGCCCGACTCCCGAGTTACTTTTGGTAACTTCCCAGAAGTCCCCTCATCCAGGGCTCCAAGTCCCTGGTTGTCACATCTGGTAGCTAAAAGCTTTCAAGCCTGTGGCAGCAACAGAGCTGGTCGCCTGACCCACCTACTCAGGGCAAAGTTCCCCCATCAGGGAACCCAACCACCTGAAGGTGTGCCCAACACCTTGCACCTGGCAATAAGGTCACGGGCCCGGGAGTCGGGTCAGCCTGGGTTAGACTGAGGTCAGGTTAGCTAGGGAAGAAGAGGGGATTAAGTGCCGTCGGCAGGATGGAAAGCAACCAGCAGTTGATACCACCAGGCCAGGTCCCCACGTCAAGAGCCCTGAGGAATTGACCGGGCCAGGAGAACCCATTGCTCAGATGTTTGAGGGCAGGACAGAGATCAAGCTATGATTCCGCCTGGAGATTGACAGACACAGAACTTGAAGGCTAGTGAGGCCATTGAGCTCCGTGTGGTCAGTTGGTCCATGCCTTGCCCATTGCAGATGCAGGACCCAGGGCAGGCGGTGCCATCCCCAAGTGCCTCAGCAGGATGGTGCACCTGGTTGATATGGTTATCCTAGGATGTACCCAAGGCAAGTACAGTGGGGACAAGACCTAGGTTTTCATGAGGTAGGAGTTGAGGTTTGACAGGGCAGCCCCACAGGATCCAGTGCAGAGCTTTGGCCCGAGTGTGCAGATGCTCAGACGGGTGACGGCCTGGGACATGCCAGGTGGTCAGGTAGGGGCTGTGGGTCTGCTCAGGAGGAAAGTCTCCCCAGAGCCTCAAGTTGACTTGTTTTGACCGATTAGCACGGTGTCGAGGGTGACACCTCTGATGCCAGTCCTGCTTATGTCCTTCCATGTGGCTCAGGACACGAGTGATCCATAATGGAGGACTACACTTTGTGTCAGATTGATGTCCCTCTGAGCCCCACAGCTCAGTTTGCCTTCCAGGCCTACTTGGATGCCTTTACTTAAAAAAAGTAAAGGATTTTGGCAGGGCACTGGGGGTGGAACCCAGGGGCACTCAGCCACTAAGGCACATCCCCAGCCACGTTTGTATTTTAGAGGGTCTCGCCAAGTTGCTTAGTGCCTCACTTTTGCCGAGGCCAGGTTCAAACTGGAGATCCTCCTGCTCAGCCTCCTGAGCCACTGGGAGGACAGGCAAGTGCCACCGCACCTGGCAAGACAGGATTTCTGGGTTCAGACTTGAGTGTTCAAGAGCTGATGCAGTACTCGGGGCCACACTCTTGGTGCCATCTGGCTCCTGATGCTCATTTCAGGCAGATTGGTCTCTGTCCCTGGAGCCTGCTACCTGCCCACCCACCCTGGTTACTCATGTAGGTCATCTTCCTAGTCTGCCAGACGCTACCTCTCAGAGTGGTTCCAAATTCAGAACTACAGAGTGCCGCTTGGCCACGATTGCACACACACCAAGCCACCCGAGCACGGATCTGTGGTCTGAAGTCATGTGTCCATCCCAGTCCAGCGTGGCTGTCCTGGGTTCAGTTCTGTGTTATTCCAGCCCCTTGAAGGCTCAGGCTGGTTACTACTGGTTATAGACCTTCCTAGGGTGAGCACAGGGCAGGCGACCTGGGACTGCTTCATGGCCCCTTCTAGTTGGAGTAAGGTGGCTACAATGCCTGGACACAGCAGTCCCTGGTCTTCCCCTTACCCAGTCTGAAGGGCAGCAATTCCCACCCTTTGTCCTTGAGCTTATCAGGACTGCCATTTGGCCAGTCTGGTACCACTTGTCACATTGGACTTTCCTGTTCTTAAGGAACTCGGCCCAGTTGAGACAAGGCCCAGAGGAACAGGGCAGATGCACTTGCAGGCCTTGGCTCGTGTCCTGACAGCTGACCCCCAGGAGGCTGGTTTGTGACCCTCACTGGGTCATTGTCAGGGTGCCCTGCAGGTATTTTCGCAAATGGCTGCAGTAACTCCTCTTTAGCACAGAGCAAGCTGCCCGGGTGCAGCCCAGGTCACTTTACTCTTCTGCCCCTGAAGACCAAAAAGCTCTTTCCAGGGAGCCGCCCGAGGGTGTCTGAGCCATCCCTTCCTAAATGGGAGCCCCAGTAAGCTTTGCCTGCACGTTTGCTCACCCGACTCAGTTTCATTGCCATTACCAGCTGAAACCTAGTGTCCAGCATCGTTTGCGATTTGTGACTGCATTCCGCCAAGGACAGGGCTTATCTGGGCTCAAAACACAGATGTAAGCCAACTCCAGATGCAAGGTTCTAGACTCAGAACCCAGATGCAAGTGGGACATAAACGGGTCTTCAAGGGATACACTGGTCTGAGCCTCCAGGTCCTAGAGCACACTCCTTCCTTTGTTCTGCAGGTAGGAGGTGTTGGATGCGTGGTGTCCTAAGTGACATTTTCTCAGAAGCCAGGCCCGTTCTCTCCAGCAAGGTTTTGTTCGAGCCCACAACAGCTGATGGTCATTCTCCCTTTCAAAGAATACCTACTGGAGAGACTCCTGTGGCATATGCCCCTCTTTCTATAAGATCTGGATGAATCCCTGAAACTAGGCTCATCTTTCCCCCCTACCTAGAAGGCGGCTAGTCCCAGCTGGTTACTACACTAGAAATGAGGCCAGGATTTCAAGAGGGAGTTGGCCGATGTGAGTACTCACCACACCCTAGGTACCATTCAAGGTAGGGAGTGACCACTTCAGCCTGTCACTCTGGCTGGACAGCTGTGGGGGTTGTAGGAGTGGCTGGAACCCTTTACCTGCTTAGCTGAAGCTATGCAGGTCTGTGATAGTGAAGCCCAGGTTAGAGAGTGTCTGCATACATCAGCTCAAAAGACTGATAGCCATGGGTGTCTTGGCCCAGGCAACGATGTTTACAAAAGATATAGAAGGGACAAACTTATTGCCACTCTGGTTCACGAGACCTTTAGGGTATCTAGAATTGAGCCAGAGTTGGCTGGACAACATTTGGCTGCCTTAATCCTGCCTCCTTGGGGGTGACCCTAGGGAAGGGCCTACTTAGCAGTCTGGAGGTCAGATAGCCCTGGGTCCCATTAGGTCACCTACTCCTATTGGCTGTCCCTGTTGCTAGGGACCTTCTGAGTGGCAACTCAGGCTAGAGGCCCTGTTGGCAACACTGAAAGATGGTGACCAGAATGGTGGGCCCTAGCACCCAAACTGCTCCAAAGGTGGAGGGTGAGCTGACAGTCATGTCAGGAAGCTAGATCAACACTGGAGCCACCTGTTGTGTGTTGACTCAGCCTGGTTTGTTCTTTAGGTCAAGGGTGTTCTATAGCAGTAGGTGGTAAGCTTCCAGGTGGTGGCTTCACTTTTCCCTACTTGCAAGAAAGGGTTGAGTTGTGTCCAGGATGTCTTATGCCCGTTACAAAAAGGATTAGCTAGGAGCAAGCATCTCATCTGGAAGCCAAGTTCAGATGGAAGCGTCTCCAGGGCAGTTCCTCATCCACTAGCCCTCTCAGGGTCGCCCTATGTGCACCCCCAGGAGGTACACTAAGACCCCCCCGAGGGCATGCTAGTGACACGTTTCCAGGTCAGCTTAGGACCTGAGGTGTGTGTAGAGATGACATCCCTTAAAGCCATAACCTCCGACTACGGTTCCTATTACAAAAATAGACCATCAGCTTTATTCAAGTCTGTCTCCTTAAACTTCCTGGTCAAGAAGTCAGTGGAACATCCCCTTGTAAGGGATCAAGGCCATGAGTGAAGAACCCCATCGTCCTAATCCATACCTGGACTCCCCAGGTATCCCAAGTGATGTATGAAGGATTTTTAGTGCACCATAGGTGGTTAGACCAGATGGTTTAAGCAGAGATCCCAAAGTTAACCCCAAACACTCGACGGTGTTGCCTTTGGATTTAGCGATTATCGGCATCAGGTTTGCCATTTCAGGTCATTTGCCATTTTACAAGCCGTTTTATCTGGGGGTTCCGAGTTTACATTCTGAGGCAAGGCTGCTTAGCTGACCATGAGCACGTGTGCCTGCCGTCAACCCCACCCCAGCTCAAACTCCCGAGTAGCTAGTGAGAGTCCTCTTGTGGCTATAAAGCTGCTGAGTGCAGACAAGGGGCTGCTCACCTCAGAGGGAGGACCTTGTCGGTGTGCCTCCTGTTACCCACAAGGAGTACCTTGCGTGACGTTCCAGTGGGTGGCGGTCCTTGGACTTTGTGTGGACCTGTCCTTTTAGGGACAGTTCATACTTGTTTGATAATGTGTTAGCCTGGGACTTAAGTTAGTGCTTTATGGCATCCTGATATATTGATGGCTTGTGGCTCGCCAACATGGCAGAATCAGGCTTTGACGCTGTTTCCTTGAAGTGTTCCCCCCTCGCCACCGTAAGCTTGCATCTCAAGTGGTTTAATTTTTCTGGTTAGTTTTTAGCCACAGGGGCTCAAGCATTAATCCCTGACCAAAGGCTGCTCCATCTACATGATCTATTCGAGTCCAAGACCACTGAGGGTTTGTGGGAAGGACAGGTTCCTATTGGATATGGATTCCCAGGTTTAAAGAAATAAACCACATTGGACAAGGAAAGAGCCTCTTCAAGGACTAAGATTAAGGTGTATTTGATAAAATCTGAGCTGGGTATGGCCCAGCCTCCTACACCCCTCACTGAGACACATAAAGTCTGGGCTTAGCTTCAGGGGTTCTAACCCAGGAATTGTGATCACAACTAGTCTGTTATTTTCTCCAAGAAGAGCCAGTTGTGGCCAAATTTGACAGCAATACTTGCTACTACTGTGCCGATTAGTAAGGCCTCAAAGTTAACCTTGAAACAAGGTCATGAGGTTCAGACACCAAATCCAGGCAGTTTATGAAGGGTCAACACGGGTTCACAGGGGAAGGGAGGATATGTCAGGCCGTCTTGTTAGGGCATTAGATCGACACCACTGTGGTCCAGTCCTAGAAGTTACTTTTTTTTTTTTTTAAAGAGAGTGAGAGAGGGGAGAGAGAGAGAGAGAGAGAGAGAGAGAGAGAATTTTTAATATTTATTTTTTAGTTCTCGGTGGACACAACATCTTTGTTGGTATGTGGTGCTGAGGATCCAACCCGGGCCGCACGCATGCCAGGCGAGTGCGCTACCGCTTGAGCCACATCCCCAGCCCCTTGAAGTTACCTCTTGAGAGCTGGGGTTGAGCAGCTCTGGAGATGGGCATTTTGAAGAAGTCTTCAGAAAGGCCAGATGCACAGTGGTCAGTGGCTCTAGTATCATAGACCTAAGTGCCCTCCCCCTATGCCGACACCTGAAAGGTCAACTCGCTGACCTTGTTCAGGTCTTGAAGTCAGGACAGGAAGTCTTGAACTTCTACAGATTAAGTACGTTTCTAGAACATATGTTCTAGAACATACCATGGTTGTGCTATTTGACCATAAACATGGATGTTCACAGTTAAGCACTCTCCATGAAGTACAAGGATTTATAGCTTCTGGAGAGGACCAGCTTCTATCTCCTCTATGGAGGTACAGAAACAGGATAAGTGGGGACACTACGTTGATTCAGAAAGGCTCACAGGTAAAAGACTCACAGTGATCAATGCAGACATATCCCCATGACGCCACCCCTTAAGGTGCACCCACTGGGACCCCACAAGGGCCACTCACTGGCGTGAGTTTCTGGGACTGTTTACAGTATTTTTCCCCAGGACAGATACTAAGCTTAGTTTGAATTAAAATCCACTAGGTGTCTCAGGACACGATTTCCACTTGGGCTCCCAAAGTCCTCCAGAGTGGTCACGGGCCACCGCTTCTTACAACAAGGAAGTTTTTACAGCTCTTGGAAGTCGTAACTAGTTTGATATCTTGCCCTTGGGACAGGAAAGCCAACTATGTCCTCCAGCAAATCCTGGACACGTAGCACCAGGAGACTCGGAGTCCTCACCGCCCATTTAGGCGCCCAAGTGACCCCAACCAGCAGCCCAAGTCGTCCTTTTGGGGTAGTTAGGTCAACCCTTAACCACTGCTTGTTTTGGAGATACAGACTATGGCTTATGAACTTGGTCAAGCCCCAGGAGTTTACGTGGAATTCCCTTTTTTGATACGGTTCTTACTGAAGTATAAGCAGGAAGACAGGTCGTCTATGGAGAGTCATCAAGAGACCAACTTCAGCCTGAATAAGGACCCTCAGGGGATACTGGCCCCAACTGCTCTAGAGTTGGAGTTCCCTGGTGGGTTCACTTGAGGGTAAGACTTGTTCTAGACGATCCTCCACAGGTTTCTCTAGGTTTCCCCAGGCACTGTGCCGAGGACAAGTACCTTGTCAAGATTGCTCTACCAGGAGACGCCACCTGGTGATATAACTTGCAGGGGCCCCCGTTTAGTTATTCAGACACAGGGGGACCTTTCCGGTTCAGAACTCCGCATCACCCGTTGTCCCCTCTGGAGCAAGTGGGGGGACAAGACTAGGACAGCCTCCCTGTATCAGCATGATGCAGCTAAAGGTAGACCCTGGCCCCTTAAGTGGGGATAGATTGTGTTGGGGGGAAAACAGAGGGAAAGCTCATTGACTCATGGCCAGAAAGCTAACCCCAGGAAGCCTGGGTTGTGCCACCCTCAGCTTTGTGTCATTGATGCCAGGGTGCCCTGCAGGTGTTCCCTTCAATAACAGGGACTCGTCTTCCATGGGCTGGACGCCTCAGGACAGCATTGACACTCACTGCAGATACCAGCCCACAGGGGTCTTGGACAGATAGGCAGACCTGTGCCGAGCCCAGGGGAGTGGCATGGGGTCTCTATTCATGGCCCATTCGAATCCGACTGAGGAGTGGGGAGAATTGCAGAGATTCTGGCCACATCCCTTCCCCCATCAGCAACCAAGCCTGGTTCTTGGGCATTCTCACCTTTGAGAGTGACACCAGCTCTCATGCGGCATTAACTGGAGGGACAGTTTCTGCTTCTAAGGGACTCAGTGCACTCAAGGACGACCTGGCATGACACATGACATGTGCATCCTCATGGCCATTGTCAGCTGTGGCCAAGACAGGCAGGCAGAGGCAGGGGGACAGGGTCTCCCCAGCCCCTTCGATTCCTGCCAGAGGTGACCTCCTATCTGGAAGGCTACGTGACTTCCAGATGCAGGAGTAAGCCCGCCCCTCCAGCTGTTAGGCAGTGGATAACAGATAAAGGGTCCTCCTCGCACCTCTAGGGTACTTGCCGACTCCCAGATGGCCCCATCGGGGAGCCTCCTCGGATTAATCCACCTTGTTCTGCCATTTAAGCCACTTCCTCCTGTGGCTCAAGGTCACCTTGACAAACCCATATGCCTGACCCCTAAACGCTGGCCAGGTTTCACTTTCACAGGTTGAGATTTAAGGCACTTGCAGTAGGAGGCCAGGGCACTGGTCCCCCTCAAGGGGAAGCAAGATCCAGCATGGCAGACATTCTTCCTGTAGCTTGGAAGGTGCAGGTGACCTCGTTTGGTGATTGATGCATTGAAGGGCAACATAAGGTTGTTCAGTGTTTTAGTGGAGTGTCCTGATAGGTAAGAAAGCTCACTTAAGGGCATCAGGGTTGGGGAGGGATGTTAAGATCAGGACGTCACATGCCCACTGTGTAGTCCTGGAGGTGTTAACGCCAAGCCTTGAGGCTTTAGGCACACTTCTCCAGAATCCAGAGAAGCCCTGGTTAGTCCTTTCAATGATCCCAGCTGATTGCTAAGAACTTCAACCAGGAGCCTGCTCAAGGTTAGGAGCAAGGTCAAAGATAATCGTCTTCCTTGACCTTTTGTAAGGCCAAGGGCTACAGCTTCTTTAGGAGACAGCTCGGTTTAGAAAGATGGCATAAAATTTAAGAGGCCCACACACCTGCAGAGCCCACTCACCCGACCCCGTGTAGCACAGGTGGGGTAGGTATGCCTTCTCATTAAGGAAAGGCTTCTAGGATTTGAAGCCAGCTCAGCCCAGGACTCGTCCTTACTGCTTGACCTGGCATCTCGTTTTAGACCAGATATGAGATGAACTGAAATCCCCTTCAAGGGCTGCAATTAGGGGGAACTTATGACCTCATAGTTGACACTCAGGAAGTGTCCAACATGGACAAGTCCCAGGCACCACCACAACAAGTTGATCACCAGGTCCTCAGAGCTCCCTCCTGGCTCTAGGGCCTCTGTGGTGGACAGCTTTGTCCATTGTGTGAGAGGTGGCAGGGCTTATGTGGAACATTTGAGCATCCCCATCAGTCTGCAAGTTGCTTAAGAATGTCCTGCCATGTGTACCCTCATGCACGGGGAGGCTGGCTTCCTTCACCATACTGAATAGAGCCCTTGCTGTAGCTGGGCATGCAAGCCTGTTGTGTGATTAACCCAGCACCTCCTGTGCGGTTATTTGTTCTAGTTAGAATAGCCAGAGACCCAGTCGAGCCCCACGATGCTGGATGGGCATCATGAGCACCCCATAACACCTTCTGCCACATCACCATTCTTGCGGGGACCCGATTCAGAGAGTCAGCCCTGTGATCCTGAGTGTTTAGAGGTGAAGATGAACCTCAGGGGTCCCCCCTTGCCAAGGTAAGTTGCAGGTTTTTCTCCTGGAGCTTCTTGTAACTGGGAGTGATCCACAGGTGGGCGGAGGGGCAAGCATGAGAACCAGCAAGGCTCCCAGGAGCTCGAGGGTTAACCCACTGCACCTGCAGGTTTGTGGTCCCTGATTATTTACTGCATGTGTGGACTTCACTAGCAGGACTTGCAGTACAGAAGCCTTGAGCTTGGAGTAAGGCTAACACATTGACAGTTAACCACACCACCCCCGGCCCCCAGGCCAGCTTCCCCAGGGGCTTAAGACTTGGGGTTTGCAGCCCAAAAAGCCAAAGCTACCTCCTCCCATAGCAGGTGCCCTGTGCCTGGCTCCCTCCCCTTCCTAGGGGAGACCTCACTTGCTGCAGGGTCCCCTGTTGCTTGTAAGTGGAAGCTTTAGTTTTGAGCCATCTTGGGCTCCCAACTCCCTTTCCAGCATATAAGGAGCTGAGATTGCAAGACGGGAGAAAATATTCAAGTCAGAAGCAAAGAGGCACGTGGGGGGAATTAGGATCCAGCCAGGGCTTCCCCAGTAGCTGGGGTCACTGTGCAGACCCAGGAGGTGATAAGAAGGCCACCTTAGGCTCAGCCCTCTGAGTTCTCCCCCAGGTTAGCTCTTGGAGGTTAAGCCATGCCTTTCCGGCTTCAGAGAGTCAGCCCCATGATCTAGAGTGGACTATCATTGGAGCAATACTGTCACTTAGGCAACGAAGCTAGGTACTGCAGTCACTGTAGGTCTGGTGGAATGGCAGAGAGGCGAGAGCTCTCCAGAGGCCCTCGGGCAACTCGAGTTGATGCTCCAGAGCAGGACAGCCCCCCTCCAGCAGGATAAACTTAGAAAGTCCCCCCCCCCCCGCCCCATCAGTCCCTAGGCCAGAACCTGCTTCAACTGTAACAGACTTGGGAAGAGATGCTTATGAAGCCAGCTTCACGGCTTTTAGGACAGACGCTTTTTGAAAAAGAAAAGAACCCTGCTAACTAAAGCCAGGCCAGAATCCTGCCCTGGGCCTTCTCTCTCCTCCCCCGTTCCAGTTGGTGGGCTCAGAGCCCAGGGACCCTGCAAGGGTAGAGAGCAACAGAGCTTCAAGGCAAGCTGCATGTGTGAGGAGGCCAGGCTAGGAACATGGTGTGGGTGAGCTTAGAGCAAGTCACCTGGCTGATCAGGTGACTTGAACAGGGCTCCTGTTCTCTTCACCCAGCCTCCTGGGATGCTCCATTATATCCCACGGGGATCCTGCAGGTAGGCAAGATCAGTAAGTCCCCCTGCAGGTAAGACTTTGAATAACTAGACTAAGAAGCAGAGAAGATGCTTTTGAGAGTTGAGTAAGAGCCAGCTTTTACTAGCAGAGTCCGACCCACCCCCCCACCCCACCCCACCCCACCCCACCCCCGCCACCGCCGCTCAGCTCCCTCCCCTCTTGGTCCTTTCCCCTCCCTAGACCTTGGCTCACAAGGATGACAGACCCAGTGAAACTTTGCTCCAGAGATAGACCCTCCCTTGAGTGCTCAATCCCCTGGATTCAGCTTTATATGTCCCTCCCGTCTCTAACAACCTCAGTGTTCCGTTTTCCTTCCCTGGATCAGAAAATGTTGAGCTTCTCATTTGCCCAAGCAGTACAACAGCAAAAGAGAGATAGGAACTCAGCAAAACAACCTGCACCCAGTCCCACCTCAGAGCAAGAGCAGAGCAGAGACAGGCTCTGAAGCCAGAGAGGGTCCTTTTAACCCTCCCCACTGGGTGTGATCCTCACGCCCACTGCCTGGCTGCCCTCCTCCCAAATGCCCATCAGTTCGCCCCAGGAGCAGCTCCTGGAGGTATTCCAGTCCAGGTGCTGCTTGTAAGCCCAGCTCCCCCTGTTGCCTGTGATTGTCCACCGCATGGCCTTCCACTCTCGAACATATTTCATGTGGACAAATGGCCCTCGAATACAAACAGCAGTTGACTGGGCTCCCCAGAACCTGACCAGCCCCCTGGCTAACAAAGCTATCTCAGCCCCTGGCTCCTTCCTGTCACCTCAACCATCATCCTCTAGCCACCTGAGTGCTGTTTGCTTCCTTTAACTTAGGATGCTCTCTGGATAGCTGGAGGTGGGGGTTTTCATCTTTGTTTTGATCTAAGTCCTTATTAAACTATCATACTTTAATCCACACCACCCTGGGTACAAATCCCAGCTGGGACACTATCATTGAACTCTGGATTGGTTCCTTTGCATTTGCTGGCCTCAGTTTCCCCATCAGGAACCAGGGTAATCCTCAAAACCTAGGGGTGGCAGAAAGATCGAGTGAGTTAGAGCAACAGGACCTGGTAATTAATACCTTTCTGCAGGTCGGTTCGTTGCATCATTGTATGTGTTAATTTGCTTCAGGCGGGCACCTCGAGCAGGTTCTCTTATTCCTATTATAGGGATCAAAAATGCTAAGGTTAAGAGGAGCACAACAAGGTCACCTGATAAGAGAGCGAAAGGTCTGGTTTTGAACTTTGGTCTAGCTGTTTCCAAAATCCTTACAATACAGGAGCCCATATTGTATTTCTGTGAAACCCCTTGAATTGCAAGGGCGTCTCCTAGTTGCAGTGCAGAGGAACTTGCCCAAGTCCAGGTTTCCCCTATTTATAACCCTTCTGATTGTGTGCCCTTGATCACATCGCCTCTCAGGACGTCCTGTTTCTAGATTGAAGAGGGGACTTGGGGACGTGATATAGTGGATGAGCCTTGTGGGTACACACCTTCCTAGAAGGGGGCTACAGATCCTTTTCAGAACTATGCAGGACACCAGAAATGTGGCCCTTCCAGTTCTCTTGTTGTTAATGATTAAACTTAAGTAGTCTCAGGAGGATAGGGAGTCTAGGGGAATATGCAGTAAATATGAGAGTTGCTATGGCTGTAGCTCTGAGAAGCAGAGGTTTCCAGATTTTTTTTTATCTAGTCCTTCACTTATTTTGTCTATAGTGCCCAAAGTGGTGCCTACACATAGTAGGTGTTCAGTAAACACTTTGTCTTGGTAAATAGCAAGGAGCCGAGAACACAAGAGAGAGTGCCCCAGAAGGGATCAGGAGGTGAGCTTTGACACCAGACAGATGTGAACTCAGAGTCGGGCTGCATCCAGGTTTGCCTGGGTCCATCCCAGGGACATGACCTGGGGAGTCTTGCATCCCAGGAAAACCCTCAGTCTGGGTAAAAGAGGAGAGTGGGTCACCATATCCATGAATCACTAGATACTTGACCTTGTGACAATTCCTTCCCTTCCCTGGCCTCAGTTTCCTAGGCTGTAAAGAGGGGTGGCAATATTAAGTACCCCGTGGGTTACATGAGGATGAAATGAGATAATGCCCCTTAGTGCTGAGCACCTACTAAGTTCTACCGGTAGTCGTTGTTCACACCACCATTACTTCTATTGACTTCTGGGTCTTGGAAATGTATCTCTGGCTTCCTAACAGATGCTCCTGGGCCTATTTGAATTAAAGTCCTTGGTTTTATGAGGGGAGGGAAGTGAGCCACAGGAAAGCCCAATACATCAGGGACGGTGTCTCTTGGACATTTCCCCTGCAGAGATGGGATCTCCCTCCCCCAGCCCGGGCTGCGCTCTGAGCAATCATATCTGGTGGCTCTGTGCTGATTGCCAACAGATGTTCCTCTGATGAACCTCACTGTAATCTCGGGGCCAAAATATAGTGCAGGACGTGGTAATTTTGAAATGTCTGTCATCGTGGCCTGTAAGGACCATTGTTCAAGTCTGTCTTCCTCTGACGGTTCTGCGAAGGGGGGTTTATTTTCTTCCGTCCCCCCTTCGCCCCATACACCCTGAGCCCCAGTTACTGTCCAGATTCAAAGTCTGGTGTCAGAACCTTCTGCACAGTGCTCGGCCTCCTCTGATGGGGGGATGACAGAGGGAGGAGCTCGGGAGAAAGTGTGATTCAACCTAAAATCAATATTTCCAGGCTGCAGGCGTGCGGATTGCTGACTTTCTGGCGAGGAGCTGACTCCTGGGGGACCCAAGGCAGATGTCTCTGGAGCAGGAGGCAGAGTGGGCATTGAGGACAGGAAGGGGTGGTGGGAGGCAGCTGGAGGCTCAGTGGGGGGCATCCATTTACAAATGCTCTGGGGGCCTGGACAGGAGAGAAGGAGCCAAGGGTGGAGAGACATTTCCAGGCCCTGTCTAGTCACGTCTGGTTCCTCTCCATGATCTCTGAGCCCCACATGGAAGGTCTCACCAGTTGGGCCAGGTGAACAAGCTTTACTGAAGATTTTCTGTGTGCCAGGCACTGGGGACATAAAGTGGTGTCAACCCAGAGCCTACCATGAGGACCACTCAAGAAACAGTTCACAGAGCAGGGATTGGACATCCCACCTGGCACGGTCAGTCCATTGTGATTGGGATCCTATCAACCAGCAGCCAGAGGCTGGGTGTGATTTCTCAGAATACAGGATCCCTGTCTTGAATGATAATGAGAACACAGGCTGAGCATTCCTAATGCAGAGTTGACATCCCAAAACCTCTTTTGATTGACTTTTTAAAAAATTATAATTTTTAATGCATATTCATTGGACCCATTACTGGCTTCATTGTGACATTTTATACATGTGTACATGTGCTTTGATTGTATCCACCCTTCCAATTTCCATCTCTCACTCCTCCTGCTCTCTCTGATCCCCTTTCTCTTCCCTGTGAGTCCCCTTTTACTTTTATATCATCTTGTTTTTATTTATTTTTCCCTATATTGCACCTAGCAGAGAAAACACAGTATTTTTTTTCCTTTGGTCAACGAACTTTGCTTTACATATTGATCTCCAGGTCACCCCACTTTCCTGCAGATGACAGGATTTTTATTCCCTTTTATGGCTGAATAACACTCCACTGTGCATACAGACCCTATTTTCTTTTATCAGTTCACCTACTGAAGGGCATCTCAGCTATTGTAAACAGTGCCGCTATGAATACAGGTATGTAGGTATCTCTTTATGTTGACTTTGACTCCAAAACTTTCTGAATGATGACATGATGCTCAAAAGTTTGGGTTTTGGAGCCTTTCAGGTTTGGGATTTGGGGAGTAGGGATACTCAACCAATGTGATTTTGGAGTCGCTGGGCTCTAAAACCTAATTTTCACATTGCCACTAATACATCCAAATGCCAGTTAATTAAATTTTCCAGTTGTTACGACACTAGGGGGAAACATCTATTTCCTTATAATACTCTTAAAGAAGACATATTTAGCTCCACACTTAGCAAAAGAACGGAGCTGGGGTTTTCATCATATAATCAGAAGGACACTGAGAATTCAAAGAATCTGTTGCATAGAAATTTCTCATTTTGTCGGAATTAACCTGTGGTCTGTGGTCCTCCTCTCCACAATAAGCTCTTCAATCCTCTGATATTCAGTCGGGGGAATTTAATCCACATAGAATTCACACTGCCCGGCAGCCACCCCATAGAAATGACCTTAAAAGGACTTATTCCCGCACGGAAATATCATTGCCTGAGATATTTGAGGAGGACGGGAGCAAAGCTAAAAACCAAATGCTTCAATAAGGAGAGAGAACATAAATAACCCTCTTCATGCACTATTCCTGAATTAGACCTGGGGTCGGCCATTGCTTTCTGCTAAGGGCTGCATAGTGAATATTTTAGCTTTGGGAAGCCCAACACGGTCCAGACTGCAACTACTGGGCTGTGCCCTTGGGAGGGAACAGCAGGTGTAGACAAATACTCTGCTCTGGGGTCAAGTACACTTTGTTTACAAACACAGATAGATGGTGGGCCCCTGAATTTGTTGGTACTAACCATTGGGAGGATTTGAACCTGGTGACCTTACCTCGCAAGGTGCCATTAAGCTTTTTTCCAATGGAAGCAAAATATCAATGAATAATCCTAATAAGGAGCATCAGTCCAAAGCTCTGCAGTGCCATTACCTACTGCATGCTAGCTCACGGAACTCTCTCCCACACTGGAAGAGGATGTAGCCTCACCTCCAATTTTGGCCCAGGGAGCCCTTTCAGATTGGCCTCAGTTAATAAATTCTCCTTCTAGGGGAAGATTTAGTCATTTGCTCTAAGATATTGAGCATAGAAGAAGCATTCAGCAAATGTCAGCCCGAGACCAAGCCAGAGTTTGAAGCCAGGTCGAACTCCAGGACCCCCCTGCTGCTTTAGTATGGAGACTAAAGGAACCGAGCCTTGTTCCTTCCAGGTATTGCCCGAGTGACTACATCAAACAAGGACAGTAATGGCCCCTGCCAACCAGACAGAATGCAAAGAGTAAATACAGGCTCTGAGATCTGCCTTGTGTCTGGCTGGTACCCAGCAAGGCCTCAATAAGGGTCTCAGAAATGATGTGGTTGTGGAACCACCCAGCATGTGGCATGAGAGCAAGGAGCTCTTGTGGCCCGGATGTTGGGTTTGGGTTGAGGGACCATGGGGCGCTATTCCATGAAATGTCAGGTCACACAGAGGAAACACCCAAAGAACAGGTCTGTGACGCTCAGAGTGTAAGTAGCAAAGAACTCTTCTATAGTCCCTGTTGCCACAGAAGGGACATTTGAGCTGGAATTCACAGACCAAGAGGGCAGAGAGAAGAACAGCATGCGCAAAGTCCTTGAGGCACTAAGTATAGCAGAAGCCAACTGGAGGGCCTGGAAGCAAAGAGAGGGGTCCACTTGTAGATGTGGCCAAATCTTGAAGTCTGTGTTAGGAGGGCCACGGGGAACCTTTGAGGATTTTAGAAAGAGAGAGGCCAATTTCAGAGAAATATTTTCGCTGTTATAAACAATAAGTAGGTGTGGGTGGCAAGAGTGGAAGCAGGGAGACCCAGGTGCTCAGGGGTCCCTTCCACATACCAGATGGAAAATGGTAAAGGCAACAAGCAGGTGTGAAGGACATTCTTCTAGACCCTAGAGAGATTTACCAAGATGTCACGCTACACTCATAATCCAACGAGGAGGCAGGTGCTCTTATTTCTCCCCATTTCAAGGAGGGAAAGATGGAGTCTCGAGTCTTCATGGAAGCAGTGGGTTCCTAACTCTCCAGCTCAGACTAGGAGAGCGGTAAAGGATGCTGAGAGTTTGAGAGACCTTGAAGTGGGGTGGATTCAGGTTCAACCATCTGTGAAAAGAGGAGAAAGCAGGACTGAGGGAAGGAGAGGTGGACTGTGTTTTTAGCTGGACAGAGCTTTGGCCAACCCTGAGAACTGTCTGGAATAAATACTGTCTATCGCAGGGTTTTATGTCACTGAAAATGTTTGAATTTTTTCACCTCTTCCTTGCTCAGTTATAGATAAAGGCGACCTCTGAAAAGCATGGCCAGGGTCACAGGGGCCCTCACACAGCAGACCCTGGGAGGGCTGGCAGATGGCCATCTGCTGACCATATTCTGCATGGCTGACAGAAGAGCCATCCTCCACAGGGAAGTAGGAGGCATCTGTGTCCACAGCACAGAGATTTTTTTTTTTTTAACTTGCAACCCTTGTTGATATGGATCAGGATATTGACTCTATCCAACAGATTTCTGTGTTGCAAGCGTAGAAGTCAACCCTGCAGAAAATGGGCTTATTCAATGAGCGCCAGAAGTTCTGGCCTCTATCTATAGAGCCAGGTTGAGGGGTGAGCAGGCAGGGGGAGGCCAGGGACCAGCCAAAAAGCTGACCTGCTGGAAACTCTGCTGCCATCCTGGCTGAAGGACATGGCTGCCAGGCTTGCTTTGGACACTTTTGCATCTGGAGCAACTGCAGGAAAGGTAGGGAGAGAAGAGGAGGGGTCCCAAACTCCATGATCCCTGCAACTTGCATCTCCGTGCTCATCTAAAGCTCAGCTTGGGGACGTCTGATCAGAATAGTGCCAGGGTCACCTGTCAGCATGCTGCTGGCAACAATCGCTGGAACAGAATCTGCCACTCATTTCCTATGAGGGTGGTGGTCTCAGACGCCTATTGATCATGCAGTGCAGATTCCCTAGGCACTGGTCAAGCAGCCACCCCCCCCCCAAAAAAAAAAGAAAAAGCAAGGACCAATGTCCACTCTGAGGTAAGAGGGGGCCCTGATCATCTCTACCTGAGGGCGACAGTCATCTACTGAGCTCTGAGCTTCTCTCTGTAGTCAGCATTCTGGACCAGAGTGGGGATGGAATCCAGGCTTAACCAGGGAGGACTCTGGCTCCCATGAGGCAGCTGGATAGACAGACAGAATTTCTTCTCCTGCAGCCCAGGTCATGGAAATGCTGGCAGAGAGAGGAGGCCTCGTCCCAGTACGTGGGTAGGAATCTGGGGAGCAGATTGAGAGCAGGTGTCCATCTCCCCATTTATTTATTCTGTGGTTCCTGACTGAGCCTCTGCCATGTATCAAGCTTGGCCGAGACATAGGAAGGGCTCAGATTGGGCTCCTGATGCTCCTGGCCCAGGGGTTGGAAGTGACTGCTCTTTGTCACCCCTCCCCCAGGGCAGCATGGAGAAATGCTTATGTGTCTGCTCTTTGTCATCCAAGTGCCCGAGTTCAAAACCCCAGCTCTGCTCATTTCTAGATTTGGGGGGACCTTCACCTCTCTTAGGCTCCGTCTCCTCTTATGTAAAAGGAAATTAATGAGACCCCCACCTCCCGGGGCTAACAGGAGGATTCCTTGAGATTAAACAGCACAAGACCTTGTGTGGAATGTGTTCAAATTATATTACTTGCTGTTGTCACCATTGATTGGGAGGAGGAGGGTCGGTGGGTGCCACCCGTTCTTGACTTCCTGACTTCTTGCCCTGTGCTGGGAACACGCCTTGATACTGTCACTTAGAGACAATGAGGCTGAGACATTAATTACAGACATAAGAGCAATCACAATAGCAATAATAATCGCAGCAGTTATAACGATCGAGCACCTGCTAGATGTCACACCCCTGGCTAAGTTTTGTTAAAGTCTTGAAACTCAAAATATGGTCCCCAGATGAGCAGCACTGGGATCCCCTGGTACTGGGTAGAAATGCAGAAGCCGGGGCTTCCCACAACCCCTGGGGAATGGAAGTTTCCAGACACTTCTGCTCTCCGAGAATTTTGGCCAAGAAGATTCCAACACTTGAGGCTCAGTCTGGGCCTTGCCATGGGAGGGACAGCACAAAGGGTGAAGTGTGTTCAACAGTGACACAGAGGTCTGGGGTGTGAGCAGAGTAATGATGTCGTCAGAGGGGCGACCCTGCCTCTGAACTGAAGAGGAAGGGTGGGAATGGACTCGCTGTAGGCCAGTAGCACTGTTCAGCATGGAAGCCAGACTCAAATCAGCAAGTTGCTGGACAATCAAAATAATTTACAGCAGCTGTTTGCACCTGCTGGTTGTGAACAAAAAAGGGCAGGCGCCTACATTAACACGCACACACTCTCCCCAGAAAGAGGGAGCCACACAGCTGTACCTCTCCATGCGGGGCACACAATAGCTTTTTCTTTTTCCTCTCTTGATGCCAATCATTATATGACTGCATTATTGTAACAACAGCAAACCACGTGTTGAAAGTTGGGTTTCCTGGTGATTTCTAGTAATTTTTTGGTTCATTCTTAAAAACACTGACACTCTAGAAGAAGAGCTTGAGGGTTGTCAGAGGCGGGCCCTGAGCCACCTTTCTCCTACATGGAACTGCCTGCCTGAAGCTGGACAAATGTGGCCTCATTACTCTTCTGAGACCAGAGGAACCGGCCTTTGAGGAAAGCCAGGCTGGCTGAGCCAGGGGCCTCTGCAGGACCTCACTGTTGTCCCAAGAGACCCCGGCTGCCCTTTTAACCATCGCTTCATCTTTGGGGTCTGAAGCCCAGCAGCTGACATCCTTCCTGCCATCCTGTCTCTCCTTGGGCACAAAGAGGGGACATCCTCTCAGCTGCAGACTGTAAAATCCTGATCCTCCCATTTATCATGATGCTCTTATTTACCAGTGTGGATGCCACCAAGAAAGGAGGACAGTGGAGAAAAGGAAGCAGGGAACAGGGAAGAAATGAAGGAAGGGGAAAAGGAAGGAAGGCAGAAGGAAGGAAAGAAGAGGGAGGGAGATAACAAGAAGGAGCTCCCCATTCCTACCTGCTTGGGCTGCTCTGCATCTCAGAACCACATTTCCCAGTCTCCTTTGTGCTCCAGATAGGTTTGACCAATGGCAGGCCTTAATGGTGGATGGGAGGAGCATTTCTACCCACCTATCTCCCTGCTCCCAGCCCACACTCCTTGGCCCCAGCAGCCCTCACTGTTCCCAGATCCTTCTGGATGTTTCTAGATTATGGTAATACCACTTCCTCCTCCTGTTTCTTCAGTCCCAAGGGCAGAAGTAGCTTCTTCCTGCCAGTATTTGGGGAAGGTTAAGGTAGTCTATCAATTGTGTAACCAAATTCCTTTTACTAGGTTCTCTGTGCTTAAAAATTCTGGAATGTTCTGCTGTGTTTCATTCTCTTTTCCTGAGTAGATCCTGACTGGTATGGATGGTCTCCTTCCTTAGCCCAGTTTTTAAATTGTGAAGGTCAGATTGGTCCCAGGAGGGCAGGAACCCCAGCTACCCATTCTCACTGGAATCCCATCCTGGGAGCCCAGCTGGACAGGCCTGTAGCAGGGCATCATGGGAGCAGGAACTATGCAAATCTGGCCTCAAGGCCTCACCCCCTGCTGGATGCTTCACCCCATCCTGCCCCACAGACTGCCTGACCTGGGGATGGAGAGGGAGATTCGCTGGGGCACAGCCCAGGGCTGCCGGACTGACTCTTGCCCTCCTTCTTGGTGGACTCCCTGGCCCATTGTTGAATAGGCCTTTCATTTCCCTGACCCTGGGGTCATTTGTTTTCAGAATGTGAAATATGGCCGCCTGGCCCAGGACAGAAGCCAGGGAGATAAGCTCCAGGGAGGAGCCTCCCGTCCAACAAGCTGATGATTGGGGTGTGTTTGGTGGGGCAGAAGAGACTGGGCTCCTGGTTTGCAGAGGTTAACTCTTGGTGGGATCATGCATCCATGGGCTCTGAGTTCTGTGTCCTCCAGCACTGGATTTGGTGCATATGAATAGGCCCTTGTGCTAGGGAGGGAGGGAACAAGGGAGGAAAAGAGGACAGAAGGGAGGGCAGGCAGAAAGAAAGAGGGAGGGAGGAAAAGATGCACCTGTACACCTGTCCCTGAGTTTCCACGTAATCAAATAAGTTCACATGTGTGGCGTGTTTGCTGTGGGGGCACTAACGCCAATTTACATGCCTTGTCTTATTTAATCCTCGAAAAATCTGTAAAATACAATCCATTTTGGAAGCCCATTTGACAAACATGGAAACCAAGACTCTCATGTTGTCTTCTGTGCCCAAGTAATGGAAGCAGAGGTGGAGCTCAGAGCCCTTCCTTATTGGCTGGGAAGTCGGAGGAGCTCAGAATAGTGGGTCCTTGGCCCCTGGGAAGTGGGAGAAGCTCAGAGCAGGGCCTCATTGTCTGGGAAAGGTCATGCCCATGTTGGAGAGAAGGAGGGCCATCTCCGAAGAGAGATGCCACACCCAAAGCCACAGGTGAGTGGTAGAGCCAGGATCTGAACTCAGGTCTGTCCCCACTGGACTCTCCATGACCACAGTCCTCTCTGGCTGTCTTGGCACAATGGACAGTGGGTGGATTGAACGAGCCTTTATTGAGCATCTAAGATCTTCATTAGACCTCATAGGCAGAGCCTGAGACCATGGTTCACCCCAAGTCTTTGAGGGTGACCGCGTGTGCAGGGGAGGCATCTGGTCTCCTCCAGGTCCAGCCTCAGTCTGCTGACTTGTGGGGATGGGGCATTGCTGCCCTGAGGACGGGCTGGCCTTTGGACCCTGTGTCTACCAGGCACGGTGACCTGCTCCCGGCAGTGCCCATTGGCAGAGATGACCGCTCCCGTGGTTGGACGGGGTGAGCCAGCAGCCCCTGCCCGCCCCTGTGTTCAGGCTCCCCCGGGGGAAGCCCCGTGCACCCGACAGGGACAGGCTGTCCCAAACCTCCTGGTGAGAGGCCAAGCTGGGGGTGGTCGGCCTGGAGCTTGTGTAGCCCAGAGCCCAGCTCCTGGTCCCCGCCTGACCCCAGCCCGCGGGCTCCTCCCACTTCACCGCTTTGGAGAAGGTCAGCAGGGAGGTGGGACCCACGGCGAATAGAGGAGAGAGTTAATGTCCCCGGCACTGTCTGACATTTGGGCTTCTCTCTGTGGGAAGTGCACTAATTACTCCCGATCACTCAGAACCTGGATTAACTACCCACTTGGATTTTTATGGAGTGTTTTGGGGCCGCCATTTCTGGGTGACCTCTCGAGACCACAGTGGCAGAAGCCAAACCCGCTGGTCTCCAGCTGGCGCTCGGTGAGGCTGCTCTGCCTACATGCTGTGCCTGACAGCACACATGGACAGCTGCTCCATCCTCCTGTCCTCCCCAGGGAGGCACCACAGGTCCTTCCTATGTGGCAGATGAGAAAACAGAGGTTCTGGGAGGCTCCCTGGCCAGGAAGACGGACGCAAGAGCAGGGGCCACTGTGAAGCTGGACTCTGGTTTGAGACCAGCTCCCAACTGCACATGGCCTGTGGATGTCCTTGTCCTCACTTGTCGGGGGTGACACCAGGTGCTGAGATCACCAAGGGGTGAACAGAAAGTGCTGGTGCGTGCTGGTGACGATGGGTACTCTAGGATCATTAAAGGGCACACTGGCAGGTCCCCACCCCGCAGGCTCTGCCCCTCCCCAGTTCCAAGGCTTTACCCCAAGCAGCCCCTGCCCTTCAGAAGCCGTCACCTCCTCAGGGCTGGGGACCACTGAGACCACTCCCTCAGAGACAACATCAGGCCAACACAGGTAATGTCCTGAAAGCCACCTGGGGTGCCTCCAACCTGGCCCGTGTCTAAGACCCAGCCTTGCTTCCAAGGAATTCAGGGATGAGAGCCCGGGACCCAGATAATTATCCCTGTGGTAAGTGTAAGAATTACAGATGAAACGGAGGCCCACAGAGGTGAAGTCACATGCCTGAAGTCACACAGGAGATGGCTGATACAATACAGAAGCCAAACATAAGCTCCACCCATCCAGAACCCTGCGCCTGGGTGAGGGACAGTCCACCTCCGCCCTCTGCCCCTGGCGGGCAGGGAGTGTGGGGGCAGGGAATGTGGGGTGTCTGGAGGCTTTCACTCTGGAATGTGGTGCCCGGATGGGCAGCAGCCAAAGTCCACCCCAGCCTGAAGCTTCTTAGCGGACCCCCACCTCCTCCCGGGATGGAATTGAAGCCCAGCTCGGGCCTTTGTGTGACCTCTGAAAAGCGGGCATCCCGGCCCTGGGGGAGCCCAGCTTCAGCTCCACCCCTCCCTTTCCCAGATTCCGGCTTTCAGGCCCCACCAGGCCCTCCGGGTTTGCAGGCTGGGCCTCCCCTGTGGTCAGCCGGGGCAGTGATAACAGGATTAGCCCGGGAGGCAGATCTCTTAATTAAACTTGGAGAGCCTAATGGGCCCACGGAGGGACCACGGCCCCCTGCAGTCCACTCTGCTCAGCCCGAGGGGTCCACCACCATACTGCCCCGTTGCATTGGCCATCGGAGACTGAGCTCCTGGCTTGTGTGATTACCCAGGAGCCCAGGAGGAGGGACCAACTGGCCCCTTTTCCACCCTTGTTTGCCAGTTCTTTTCCCCTCATCTGTCCCCACGTGGTGCCCAGAGACCTGGCATCTGTGGCGGCAGCACTGACCCTTGCTGGGCCCGCCCCTTTTGCACATGGCCTTTGCAGCCCCTCCCACTGAAAGCTGGACTCGCTTCCCAGCTTTGAGTCCGAGCTGCTCTCCTGACTTGACTCGGTCAATAGGATGTTGGTGGCTAGTTTGAAGCCACAAAGTATTGGGATGTTTTGTTTCCCAGCATGACCTGGGCATTTGCTGACTGATACAGCTTCCGGGGGCTTCCCTATGATGTCCAGCTCCCTCTGGATCGCCTGCCTCTCTTCCCACGGCCCCCTCCCTTTGCCTCCTTGCCTTTGTTCCCTTAGGAAGGCCTCAGTGATCACCCGCTCCTGGGTCCTCCCAGCCATCCAGCCAGGCACGTGGTAGGTCCTCACTAAACACTTGCTGAATGCATGAGCCAGAGGAGGAATGAACACACAGCCCTCTCTGCTCTCATGGAGGAGACGATGCTGAGCCGCAGCTCAGTCTGGTTTCAAGGAGAGAATCAAGGGGCAGCAGCGTTAGGAGACGTCCAGGAAGTGACCCCCAAGCTGAGACGGCAGGATGAGCAGACATCGGTTAGGTGGGGAGGGCAGGGAAGGGTATTTCAGGCAGAAGGAACAGCAGATGCTAAGCTCCTACAGGAGGCCTTTGGAGCCCCGTGGGGGGTTGCTCCCTTTCTCTTTCACACCCCGCCCCTGAGAAGATGGCAGCTGCGCCTTCCCACTCTTCCTAGCCCACATGGGGAGTGGGGTTCTGAAGATCCTGGTCACCGCCTCCACCTCTGGAGCTTCTCTGGATGTGCTGGACCCACCCTGTTCCGTCTGAGCGCAGAGCTTCCCAAGGAGGCCATTAGGAGCCCAAGGTGGAGCCAGTGGCCACGAGAGCCCCCATTTCTGGAGCTCTTGGCAAGTTCCTGGCGTGGTGACAGGATTTTGGAAACACTTTCTCAGACCTCAGGACTCCTGCAGAAACCAGCCCCGGAGCGGCCATCCTCTCTCCCCGTGCAGCCTGGATGGCAGCTAGCTTTCGTCACCAGAGCCACTCAGCCTGACCGAATGGCCGCCTAAGCGGGGAGATCGTCCTGATGGATTAGTGATGTCTGCCTCGGCACAGGAGTGGAACTGGGCGGACGCGGGCTCTCTGTATCTGCCATTCTGCTTTAGGTAGCTCTCTGGTCGTTCTTGAAGGTCAACTCCAAACTGTCCAGCCAGGAAAACAGGAAGAGCTTTCTCACCAGGAATGACATCAAGGGACAAAGTTCTGGGGAGGTCACAGAGCCCAGCCAGGAGGTGGGGCCCAGATAGGTGCTTGGAGACAGGTCATGGAGGACTCTAGTGCCAGCCTGAGGAGAGGGGACGGGGACCTCCCCTCCCCAGGCCCAATGCTGCAGCGTCCAGGGGCGAGGCTGGCTCCCGAGTGCTGCTGGGGTGGCCTCCTCCTGCTCCCTTAGGCCACGGGCCCCTGTCACCATAGCTCATTTTTGTGACCCAGCATTCTCAGGACAGGGGACACCACTTGTTTATGTCTTGTCCACGGCTGCCTAACTCCTTGGTCCCCAAAGTAGACATTCCACATGGAGCCCTTGGTAGAAAGAGCCTGGGGTACCTGTGATCCCCTGTCCTAGGCAGGTCACACGTGGGGACTCCAATCCCAGCAGCCTGAAGAGGTGTCACAACCTGCTTTGTACAGATGGCCCAACTGAGGCCGGCACAGGGGTGTGAGTGGCCCCAGCCCTCCTAGGCACAGCCCTGGGATTTGAGCCCTGGCTTGTTGGGGCATCCAGCCTGCTGGCTTCCTGTGTCTTGGTGACCAAGGACGCAGTTCCTGCACCACCCACTCTCCTGGTCCAGGCCCTGCAGCTTCCTTGGGCGCAGGTGGCCTGCAGAGGAGTGAGCTCTTACCCGTCTCCTCGGTGGGGACACTGAGCCTGAGTGGGAAGTGGGAGTATCTGGCTGTTGGTGGGGAGGAAGGTGGCCCCCAGGGGGTGTGGGGACAGTGATGGCCTGGGCCACCCGCCCTCAGCCCACCCGGCACCTCCTTCTCCCTTCCTGCTTCTGCCCATGGATGACAAGTGAGAATGTCGCCACCTGGAGAAATCACCTCCCGTCCCTTCATGGCACAGCCCTCCCCATCTGGACCAGCTGGTGACTCTCAGCTACAAAAAAAGGGGGTGGAATTGTCATTCAGGGAAAAAGTAGAAGGCAACTCCGGGCTGCAGCCACCGCAGACAGGCTGTCTCCCGGGTGAAAATGAGAATCTCCGTCTTGTGAACTCGGGGAACGGGGGTGGGGGGGGGGTGGGGAGGGGGTGATTCGCACCCGCTGGAGGGTGGCGAGTGCTAGGGTGGGCCGCGCCTGGCCCAGCCGGCCACCAGAGATTTTTTTTCCATGGAGGGGAGTGTTTCTAAGGTCCCCACCTGTGGGTGCCCACCTAGAGGATCCTGGGACAGAGGCAGGTACCCAGCACCCCCTGGCTCTGCAGGCAGCTATGCCAGGGGAGCTCTTGGTGCCCAGTCTGTGGCTTTCTGGAAGTTTCCATCCCCTCCTCCTTCACACAGGCATGTCCAGGGCCTTCCACAGGTTGGTAAAGCAGAGGTCTGTTTTGATCTACTTTCTCTTTCTGATTTAAGATTTCAAACGTTACAAGAAGCGGTTCACCAAGGACAGATCCAGGTATCTTCCCCACTCTCTAGGTAACCACTGCTGAGGGGGTTTGGTCTCCATTTTCCCAGAAGTTTCCATGCAAAACCAAAATTTTAAAAATGCATGCGCGCATGCGCGCACACACACACACACCCTCAGCTGTTTGATCCTCACCCAGCACCACCTTTATTATATGGCCTTAGGCAAGTTCATTAACTCTCTCTCTCTCTCTCTCTCTCTCTCTCTCTCTCTCAGATCTGGGGACTGCACTCAGGGACACTGGACCACTGAGCCCCATCCCCAGCCCTATTTTGTATTTTATTTACACACAGGGTCTCACTAAGTTGCTTAGGGCCTCACTTAGTAACTGAGGCTGGCTTTGAATTCTTGATCCTCCTGCCTCAGTCTCCCGAGTTGCTGGGATTTCCTTGTCTGTAAGATGGGCTCAGTTAACCTATTGAAGCCTGCAGAAAAAATCACATAAGTTAGCAAACAGTGCAATGTATCCACAGAGAGTCCAGAACACATCAGCTATTAGTTTTTGAGTAACAGACTGTGAAGTGGGGTCTCTGTTCGATTGGGGACCTCGGGTGGAGGAGAGTGAGGGTCGGCATGTACCCTTCCCACCCAGCATTTAATCAGACCAGGCTTCTTGGGCTTCACACCTTGTGAGTTTTTTGGGGAGACGATTCTCCTGCTTAAAGCAAAACATACCCACACACCAGTTTTAAAGCCAGGAGCGCTGGGGTCTGGGCAAGGCTGGTGTTCCCAGCAAGTCCCCTGCCAGAGCAGAATTGCTGCAGTTCATGGCGGAGCTGCTGAGCATGGCCACCAGGGGGCGCCCCTTCCTGCCATCCTCCAAGGGAAGGGATTCCTTTATTGGATCTTTTTGCACCAAAGAGAGGCACCAAATTATGGGTTTATACTGGGCAGAAACCTGGGCTGATTACAAAGGGAGAAAATGTAGACGCATGTGGGAGCAGAAACGAGGCAAATAATGGCTCCTGGGCAGGAAAGAGCCTCATTGTCATCAGAGGGAGCTTGTGACATTGTTAAGACCAGAGGTCCCAAGGGAGAGCAGAGATGCCCCATGAGGAAAAGATGCCAGAACCGTCCTCAGGGGCCACAGGAAGGTGAATATGAGTCTCCGTGGGAAGCAGTGGCCATGGGAGAGGCGGATTCCTAGCGCAGATGCAGCCACGGATTCTGGGGCTCCCCTGTGCTGGGCCCCAGGGCTGCAGGGCCGTTGGCCACAGAGGGACAAGCAAGCCACACAGGGCTCCAGCCTCCAGCGGAAAGGGCAGCCATCAGAGGCCTCTGAGGATGGCTCCCAACCCTCAGCACTTGCTTCCAGAACATTCCAGAACATTCCTGTGGTGCGATCTGGGCACAGTCACTGCATCTCCACTGGGAAGGACTGGTATTGAGGGTTTGATGAAGGGATGAACGTGCGCTTCCAGAGACCCCAGAGAGCAGAGCGCAGCACCTTGGGGGCTGGCGACAGCTGGAGCCATCGCTGCCTCTGCCTGGAAGAGGCCTGGGTGGGGGACAGACGTCCTGGCACCCAGAGCTCACGTCTTCTCAGTGGGGTGGACACCACCCCTCCAGGGGGCAAAAACTGCCTCCTGGAGATGAGGCCAGCCTCACTCCTTTTATGTATGAAGCGCAAAAGCAAACAGAACATAGTAGGTGTTCAGGGTCTCTGTGGCATTAGGTTCACAGGGGAAAGGGATTAGGAAGAAACAATACGAAAAATCTCCTTGAGGGACAGAGTCAAGAAGAAGTCTGAGAAACTTCACTGCAGTGCAAACGGGTGGTCAGAAGCCCTGGCCTCCGCGAGGAAACCAGGGTGCAGGGCGCACTACCGCGCGTCACCGGCAGGGGCCGCACCAGCTTCTTCTGCCCTTCAGCGCCTCCTGCTGGTCACACAGGCTGAAGTTGGAAGGGCAGCAAGCAGGTGCACAAGCAGGAAAGCAGAGCCCCAGGGGCCACCCTCCACCCAAGTGAGGTTTGAAAGTGATGTCATTGGTGATATTTGTGAGCTTATGGTTGAACCAGAAGGCGGACATGCAGAGTGGCAGTTGATAGTTAGGGGACGTAAAAAGATTGTGTGATGAGGGGAAGAGTAGTAGATGGTCACCCTGGGGCTGGGCTAGGCCCAGAGAGATGGCTAGCGCCCTTCGTGCCACTGAGCCCACTTGCCTCTGTGCCTCCATTCATGCCATTCCATGCCAGATTGCTTATCCTTCCCCTCTCCACTTGATTAAGCTTGAGGTCCACCTCCTCCAAAACATGCCTTTTCTTCCCTGAATGAGGTCTACACTGACCTTTTTCTTGACATTTCTTCGTGCTAGAGATGCTGTCAAGTGGGAGGGTGGCATTACTAGCTTCTGTGGCCTGGGCCACTGCATGGAGAGGACCATGCTGTGCTTTACACAAAACACACATGGGTTTGCCACAGAGCAGCCCTGGGCCACCCCCTTCACCCCGGCAGCTCCTGGCTGCAGGCCTCCCTCTCAGGACACCTCCCTGAGGTCATTTCCACCAGTCTTTCCTCTTTGCCAGCTCGGGACGTCTCTCTCCCAGACCCCTGCAAACCCTCCTTTACTCCATTTTTGCCTCTAGAATATTCTGGGCTTGGAGCGTGTCAGTTACACAGGAAGGAAGAACCGATGGGGTGGGAGTGTGTGGAGCGATAAGTGGGGGCCAGTCTCTGCAAATGTGCTGTGCAGATCCCCTCCAGGGCCTCTGGGCAAAGCCCACGCAGTTCTCCACCCCATATCCTCCTGGGCCACCCTAAGCAGCAGGCTGGTGTCCTTCCTGTCTATGCACAAGGACCAACCAGCCTTCTCCTCTTGGTGATGAAAGATCAGTGGACCCAGGCATTTAACCCGGGGCACTCGACCCCTGAGCCGTATCCCCAGCCCTGTTTTGGATTTTATTTGGAGACAGGGTCTCACTGAGTTGCTTAGGGCCTCACTTTGCTGAGGCTGGCTTTGAACTCGCGATCCTTCTGCCTCAGCCTCCCCAGCCGCTGGGATCACAGCCAACACGTCCAGCTCACGCTTGCTCCTTGGAAGCTGTCCTCATCCAGCTTCTTCTCCAGCCCCGCCTCTGAGCATCCAGGAGGTCAAGGACACCTCCATCCCCTGGGAGGTGGGGAGTCTCTGGGTGTAGAGGGCAGCTGTCGAGCATTGCAGACACAGCCTGCTCTGCACAAGGGCAGGACCCGCCTCTGTGGCAGGTCTGGTGGCCCCAGGGGACGACCGTGGGTGATGGGTGATGGGTGATGCCTGGGCCAGCAGCTCCGGGTATCCATCCTGGCCTTAGCCAGTGTTGGGGAAGCTGGAGCCTTTTCTCTGCAGAGGTGCGAACTCAAAACCAAAGGAGGAATCAGAAGAAGAGGAGCGAGGACCAGTGCCTCCCCCACTGTCGAGACGCATCTGTGTTCGTCGCTGCCCTACAAGCCATTCCTGAAAGAGAGGGTCCCTGGGGAGAAGGGCCTGAGGTTTATCAGCTGCCTACACGTGTGTAAGAAAGTCTGGCTGAAAGGCAGGGCCTGCTCCTGGGCAGGGCGGGGCAGTGGGAGGGGCCTCGTCTCCCAGGGTCACCTCAGGGAGGCACAGGGCTGGGGACCCTCCTGGGGGACGGTCTGGGTACAGAGCTTAGAAGGCATTTTTTCTTTTTTTGCTTTTAGAAATAGGAATTGGATCTACACACAATAGCTTAGAAATGAACAGGGAAGAGTTCAAGCCATGCAGGAATGGGTGACTCCAGAGAGGGGACCCATGTTTCTCACCCAGGGGCCACGTCCCACTTGGGGCTTGGAGATCATTCTGCTTCTGCAGGATCCCGGCAGGTCTGGCTTCCTCTGGGCTGAAGACCCCATTGTCCTCCTTGGGGTGGGAGGGGCTGGCGGCTGTGTCAGTGTTCCATGTGCAAACATGTCTCGGCTCTGGGCAGCCTTCTTCAGGGACCTAAAGTATGGAGGGGCCAAACATTCGCTGTCCCCAAGAGTGGAGTGATGTCCTGGTCTTGCAGATAGTCACCAGCCTGCCTGCCCAGGGAGAGTGATCACCAGCCAGGTGGGTCCTGCAGGAGGGGGCTGACTGGTGTACCTTGCTTGGAACACTGGTTGGGGACAATGTGCAGGGGGCGGGGGGACACCAGCCGTACACAGGGTGCAGGAGAGAGGCCTTCTGTAGGCTCCTGGTCCAAGAGTATGTGGCCAAAGGCGGAGGCCCTGTGGTCAGACGGACAGAGGGGACTTTGCAACAGCTCTGCCCAACTCCTGGGTCTTGTAAGTTCATTCAGAAGTTTGTGAGACCAAAAAAAGAAAAAAGAAAGAGAGAGAGAGAGAGAGAGAGAGAGAGAGAGAGAGAGAGAGAGAGAGAGAAGGAGGGAGGGAGGGTCGGAGAGAGGAGGAGAGGAGAGAGGTGAGAATGCGGGAGCGCATCTGGGCCCTGCATCACATTGAAATTGCCCCGCATTAAAAATTCACCAGCCAGTGAATTTCCAAGGGATTTGTAGTGATTAGATGACAAAATGCTGGAAATCTCAAGCTTGCCACTGGACACTTTCGGCTGGGTAATTTGTAAGTGTCAATCACTGGGGCCATCAGAGAGAAGGCAGGATCTCAGCCTGCCTTCCACAAAGCCAGGCCCTGCTGCCAGCGCAGCCCAATCCCCTCGGCCACCAGCCCTTCCTGCACAGCATGGGAAGCGGCCAAAAACCCTGCCAGCAGCGCAGTCCACCCCGACTTCTGCCCAAATTTCTTCCCTTTAATCTTGTTTTGCAGGCAACGCTTCCTGCCACTCTCCAGCCGTCCCTCCTTCCTGGAGGATGGCCCTGTCACACCAGGGGCCCTGGGGGCCCTGGGGGCTCTGTGTGTGGGTGCCCTTGTGGTGGACACTTGGTCCTCCACCTTATTGAATGCGGGGTGCTGGGCCCGTCGGGCCTCGGTGTTCTCCTCTGTGAAGTGGGGACAAGATGACACCCCTTACAGGGCTCTGGTGGCTCAGGGTAGGGAGCGTGTGCTCTGTCACTCTGAATCTGGGTCAGCCTGGACCAAGGTAACACACCACCCTCATGGAACCTTCTAGCTGGGGGAGGGATGAAGGGACCATAAACAAATCAACACAGAGGACTCTGGGGGGTGCGTGCTGGGGAGGAGATGGGGCATCAGGGAGGTGGCTGAGGAGGAAGACGCGGGTTCTGCGGAGTCTCGGTGCCTTTGATCTTCTGAGGCTCCCAGGAGCTGGGCTTGGTCAGGCCAAGGGGCCCCAGAGGGAAGGGGAAGCACCCAGAGGGGCCACCCACAGGCTGGGTGGGGTAGGACCTCTCTCCTGGATCCTGGTGCTGATTGGCAGCAGTGGGGCTGGAGAGCCCAAGGGAAGCTGATGTCACAACTGCCACAGCTCATCAGAGAACCTTCTGGAAAGAGCACTGGCTTTGTGATCAGACAGATTTAGAGCCTGAAATCTGCCATTTTGGGGCTGTCTGACCCTGGGCAAGTTACCATCCCTCTCTGAGCCTCAGTTTTGATCCTGGAGAACGGGCACAGAGCCACCCACATGTCATGGATGGGCATTGTCTGGGGGAATTCAGGCAAGGCTGGCTCCAGGTCTCCCATAGCCCCGAGGGGAAAGGTGACCAGAGTCGGGCGGGGGCCTGGGAGTACCCCAGAGGACAAAGGAACTCCAAGGCTGAACCACACCCCACATTTCAGGGAACTGACCCGGGGACAGACCACTGTGGAAATAGGGTGTCTGTGCAGTTTGCTGCCCTGTTTCCCAGACAGGAGTCCCCAGGGGCTGCTGGGGCTGTGTGCCCCCGTGTTTGGTGACACTCCTCCCGGCTCTCGGGCCACAGCCAGGGCCAGCATGGCAAACCCACCCTCTCTCTGGTGGGGGCAGGGCAAGGAGGGTCCGGGTCCCCTCTGCTCCTGGGGCCTGCTCTCATCCTGTGCCCTCGCTGCGGGTTGAAGGGGCCGTGAAACCACTCGAGGGGAAAATGAGAAACTGCCCGCTGTCACACAGGAGGCCCCAGGTCCGTGGGCAACCTTCACCATGCGCGGCCACAGAAGGCGACCAGGGGACATGGAGAGGAACAGGATCAGACCAGCAGGCAGGGGGCGGTGTCCGGGGTCCTGGCTGAGCTTCCCCAGGTCACGGGGCCACAGTCCCCTGGAGGTCACATCCACAGGAGCAGGAGCGGCAGGTGGCTCAAGGGTGCCCAGGGCCTCAGAGCTGTCACCTTGGCCATCCTGCCTGGTGCCTCCGGCTGACCCAGCACCGGCCTAAGCACCAATGGGAAAACAGAGAATAGTGCCAACAGCCCCGCTGCACAGGCTGCGTGTATTAAGCACTTACTGTGTGCATGCACCGAGTGGACAGTCCCCTGGCAAGCTTCCTCTTAGCTTGTCCTTACAGAGCACAATGACATCGGTGGCACGACTGTCCCCACACCAGCGAGGCTGTCCTGGTCTTGCTCTAGCGTCCAGAGCCTCTCTCAGCCTCATCACGTAGACCTTACTGGATGTCTGCCTCCTTACTGGATGTTTGTCACACTGGGGTGTGACAGGGACCTGCTCTATCCCCACTGCCTGGTGGCCCTCAGTAGTCACTGACTAAGTCAACGGATCCCCACTCTTCAGAAGCTGGACATGGTCACCAGCTCCCAGGGGCGGGCGGGGCAGGCCGCACCCAGTTCCTCGAGCTTCCCTGCTGAGCTTGGCCTGTCCCTCCATGTTTACATTTGGTCAGGAAAGAGGACACTGGCTCACGTCCTTCCCCCCAGATGGAGCCGGCCCCTCTGGCCAGCTCATCCTTCCGGAGCTGGAGCCTGGCTGTGGCCTGCGCGAGCTCAGACGAGATACTTCCCAGTGTGTCAGGAGCCTGCTGTCCCTCTTGTACCAGGGTGGACCTCAAGCCGCTCTACCTCTGAGCCACACCCTGGCCCTTTATGGTGTTTGAGACAGGGTTTTGCTGAGGCTGGCCTCAAACTTGCAATCCTCCTGCCTCAGCCTTCCAGGTGGCTGGAATTACACATCTGTGCCATGGCATCCAACTAAATCCTATTACTTGATGGGCTCTAGAACCGAGTGACAGATCAGGGCTCCCTTGGGAGCATGCACAGGCATGTGATGCCACACCAATGTCACCATGCGGTGGTCCAGGGCAGGGGCTTGGGAGTGACTTCTCCAGCTCTAATCCCATCCTGACCGGGGGAGCTGTGTGGTCTTAGATGTGGCACAGCACCTCTCTGAGCCATCTCTCTGTCTGGGACACCACCAACTGCCTCCCACGGTGGTGGTGACAGTAGATGGGTCCATCTCTGTGAAGGGAGCACAGGCCCAGAATGTCCTCACAGGGTGAGGGAGATGCCACTCCATGGTGCAGGAGGGAGAGGCCGGGCCACCTGAGCTGACCTCAGCATGACTGGGCCCCAAACACTGGCCTCACCTGAGTCCAAACACCACTGTGGCATTTCTCAGGGTCCACTCGAGGGGTCACACCTGGCCCACTGTCAGCGGGTGGCCTGGTCCACCAGGGAGGCTCTCTGCACAATGGAGCCACATCTCAAGATCCCGTGATGTCCTTGCCGAGGGAGCTGGTGGACGTGGCTTGTCCATGATGAAGGTGGCTGCCCCGGTCACCTCCCTGGTGACCAAGTCTTTGGCGTCTACACTGTCCTCCATGCTGTGCTGCTGGGGAGGGCCGTGGGGACCTCCCTGTCCTGGCCCTTTGGACTAGCTGGCCTGGGGCGGGCGGAGGCCAAGTTCACGATGGCCCCCAGCCCCTCCCACACGTGCAGACACCGGCTACTGCCGCTGACCCCCAGCTCAGCCCTCTCTGCCCTCTGTCGTCCTCTGAATGGTGGCTCCCCAGTCTGTGGCTCCTGGGGCAGCTGGGTGTGGACTCTCCTGGAGTCCCCCAGGCCCTGGTCTGTGGGCTGTGCTGGCATTGGGGGTTGGGGGCCTGGCCGGAGTGCCACTTCCCCCGTTCTGGCTGCGTGACTCCGGGAAGCCCGTTTCCCAGCTGTAAGATGGGGCAGGCGCAGCCCCATGGAGCTGTTGATCAGCAGCCAGTCGATGGACACATCCCAGCCACGCTAGCCGGGAGGTCCCCACGGTCCCTGGCAGATGCACCCTCCCACCTGAGCCCCACCTACACCTCTCAGGGGCCTCTCGGTCACCGTCCCCATCCTTGGCTTCAGAGGCAGAACCACCTCTTCGCTGGTGGTCCGGCTGCCGTGGCCACTCCCACCCCCCCATTACGCAGGACAGGAGATCTCGTCCCAGCAGGGAGGGACGGAGCCACCAAGATGCCTCGCCAGGCAGGGGAACCTCCAAGCTGAGCTTCTCTCTGCAACTCCCCCCAGAAGCTCCTGTAAAAAGTCCAAATGCCGCTGCCCGCTGCCGGTACCTGAGGACAGAGTGGCCCTCCAGCAGCCCACGGGGAGATTCCAGTTCCCAGAGCCTCCCAGGGTTTCTGTCAACAGGCAGGACTGGCTCCCTGTGTCTGAAAGGCAGCAGAGGCTGATCCCAGCAGAGGGATGTGGAGTGAGGGTGGACAGCTTCACCCCAGCCCAGATCCACCCTGGCTCGACCAGCTGAGTGGCCTTGGACAAGTCTCCTAACCTCTCTGGGTCTCTGCTGCCTCATTGGAATTGAGTATGGGAACACAGATGTGCCCGACTCGCAGGGTATGGAGCATGAGTGTGTCCACCTGGGGCAGGCAATGATGTTGGCTGCTCAGCAGGGAGACAGGGGGGAGACTGGAAAGCAGGAGGCGAGGACAGGAACCTCTCCCAGTGTCCAGCGTGCATTTATACATCTCATTCCAACCTCCTCAGTCCACCCTCCCACACATGGGAACCCAGCTCAGAGAGGCACAGCATCTGGCCGGGGCCACACAGCCATGTGGTCATCCCAGTGACTCCCGAGATGGCTGTTCCCCAACTCATTGTACATAAGGGGAAACCGAGGCACGGTAGCTCTTCAGAGGTCACAGAGCAGGTAAGCAGCAGTGCTGGGGTCCAGCTGTCTGACGGCAGCCCTCGGGTCCCCTGCGGTCCTGGCTGTGGAGAGAATGAGGGTGCCTAGGGTCCTGGCCCTCCGGGGGCAGGGTGCCCAGGCAGCCCACCTCTCCTGGGTGGCGGGTCGGGCGAGCAGCTGTGGTCAGGAGGAGCTTGGAGAGGTGACCCTGGCCCTTGGCTGGGGTAGGGAGGACCCTGCAGGGCTCCCCCATGGCACATGCCAGCTGGACCCCAGGGTGGGCACCAAGCATCCCCCAGAGGCCACACCCCCGCCTCTGCCCAGATGGCGCTGCCCTTCCCCCCAGGAACCCCGTGCCCTCCGTCCCCCTCGCAGGCAGGACCGAGTTGAAGGCTTCCCTTCGCTCCGCCTGCCTGTGGGACCCTGCTCCCCAAGCTGCCTGGGGGTCCCCAGGCAAGTATGGGCGTGGGCACGGGCCTCCTTGTGGCGGGCAGCTCCCGGGGGTCTTCCCATTCCGGTCACGTCGTGCCCACACCTGGAGGCTGCCCGGCGCTGCCGCTCTCCTTCCCCAGACCCAGTTTGGGGTGAAAGCTTTGCTTATTAGTCAGTCTGGGTCCCCCGGCTGGGCATGGCGGCCTGATTGATATTCAGAGTAGATTCAGCCAAGCCCCAGTCGGCTGCACGTGAGCGTCCCCGCCTTGGGATCCCAGCAGAGGACAGGGGACAAGCAGCCTCACACATGGTTTGGGGCCTCGGGGGGTCTCAATGGTGGCCTGGGAGCAGTCCTGGCTGATGTTGCTCCTCCCCTGCAGGTGCCAGCAGGGTTCTGCCACGGGGTGAGGACAGAGAAGAGTGGGGGCTCCTGGCCGTGTCCCCTGCAGGGACTGAGTCTCCCCTGCAGCCAGAACATTGCTTCCTGGAGCTTCCTCATCACCTGCTCTGGAGGAGGTCCGGCCCCTCCTCCATGGCACACAGCGCTGTCCCTGCCCACACCACACAGTGTCACCACTGTTCTGGGGATGGGTCCACAGGGCCTGGACTTCAGCAAATCCATGGGACAGGGGTTCAGATGCTCCCCACGGAGCTCAGTGCACAGCCCCTGGGTCCTTGTAAAGGCCCCAGGAGGGCCGGTGTCATTCCCTCAGGTGCAAAGACTCGTGGGAACCCAGGGGCCAGATCCCAGGCAGGCAGAGTTCCCAGCCTGTGCTTCCGGGTTGAAGGGCAGAGCCTCATCTCTCACCCGGGGACTTGGGCTCCTCAGGGGTGATCTTGTCTGGGGGGATGCTGGCTTTGGCTCTAGAAGCCGAGATTCTCAGATGAGACGCGACCCAAGCATCTGGGGTCAACTGTGAAATATCGGCTCTGCCTGGGCCTGGTCTCCTGACCCCTCTGCACTGGAACTCGGCTGGGGCCAGCAGAGGCAGGAGAGAACGGGTGTGTGCAGGCCCCAGAAGGCCTGCCTGAGCCAGGGGAGCGACTGGGAATTGGGGCTGCTTTTCAGACACTGGAGGCTAGCGGCTTCTGGGGGCTGGAATGAGGAGGAGCTGGTATTCCCAGTCCCCCCAGGAACGAGGCAGCCAGGCAGCCACCGCTCGGGGTGGGGGACAGGCAGGGCGGTGGGCCTCCATGATTTAGCACTCAGAGCGAGGGCAGCCGGCCTGGGGGACTGGAGAGGAACCAGGACGCTGAGAAATGAGGCTAAATCCAAAAATCAGATTTCTCAATTCAAAGGTTTCCCAGGGAAAATGGGGTTTGAAACGACGGAGTCGAGAGGATTGGGATAAACCAGATCCAGCTGTCGTGGAACCCTGGGGCACCTCTTAAGCTGGGGACAGGCACCGTATCCACTCTGCAGCGTCTGGGCAGGCTGGGGTGGGGAGGCAAGTGGGCAGGAGCACATGGGCTGCCCGGGGTCACCGACTGGCCACCTGCAGGTAGTTCCAGGTCCACTCAGCAGCAGTAACCAAGCAGTGTGGCCAGAGAGCACAGGCCCTTCCGCCTTCATGTCACTGTCACTCTGAGGAGCACCATCTGGGTCACCTCTCAGTACGCATGCTCCTGCAGAGGACAGGTCACGGGGGAGGCTGGGCTAACTCTCACCCAGAATCTTCCTGGTTTTGGGGATGAAAAGCCTCTGAATGCCTTGTTTCTCAAGGGGACAGGTGAGGGGCTACAGAGGGGCCAGCAAAGACAGGCCCTGCCCTTCAGGAGTCGACAGCTGGTGACAGTCCAGAGGCCACAGTGCAAGGAGGAGGTGCCTAGTGGTGCCAGACCCGGCAGAGCCCAGAGGGCAGGCACCTAGGTCTTGGGGGTCCAGTGGAGACCATTCAGAGTGGGGTTGAGACCTAAAGGGCCAACAGGCGGTAACTAGAGGAGAGGGGCAGGGAAGCACCCTCTAGATGACAGGTGCAGCCAGGTCAGCCCAGAGTAGCCCTGAGATGGGGACGGGCTGGCCAAGGCGCAAAGCTACCTCATTAGCCCAAGGCCGAAGCATGAGTGGACAAGCTGGGGACTCCACCCACCTCCACAGTCCTGAATGAACACAGCCTGGAACCACAGGGTGCGATTTTTAAGCAACACTATTGTGGCAACACATAACACACAGAAGATGAACTGGAAGTCTCAGGCAGATATTTATGGGACTATGAATTTCCCTCTAGGCATAGCTTTGGCTACTCTCTGAAGCATCAGTGCCGGCCTTAGCCTCCCGAACAGCTGGGATTAGATGTGCATCCCTGCACCTGACTTCAGGGTTTATTTATTGTGTTACCATTTTTCTATTTTTAATTTTTCCACATTTTTAAATTGGCACAGTAGGATTATACATCATAGTGGAATCCTGTTGTTAGTTTCACTTTTTGACTCAAAATTTTTGAGGAAAACGTTTGTACGATGACTGTTTTGAAGTAAGGATATTAAATGCTTACAGCAAACAGTTTGATGACCTAAGGCAGAACATACACGTCTGCTTCATAAAAGTGTACCTAAAACCAGGACACAAAGACCAGGGGTGGGGACAGAAATGGGATGCTTGGTTCCATGCAGAATTTTGTCTTGACTCCATCAAAACGAATCCAGTTGGCACACGTGGCCTGGTGTCTGTACCTGGGCAAGGTCACCACCTCTCTGAGCCTGTTTCCTCCTCTGTCACATGGGGATATCAGCCCATGGCTTCCAGCTGTTGTGAGAGCCCCAGGAATTCCAACATCGGACCCACATGGCGTCCAGGTGACGTCTCCACTTCCCACCATCTCCTGCAGCTCGGCTCGGCCATGTGACCACGTCCTGAGTGCTAGCTCTCAGGGCCATGGTCTCCTGTCTGAAGAGGGAGGGGCAGCGCTCCTAGAGCAGGAGGCAGAGACCGGGCCGTGGCCAGCCCCAGAGCCCCGCACACAGCTTCCCGCTGGCTGCAGTTGGCCGCCCCCGAGGAGCAGCTTGCTGTGGGCATCTGCGAGGGGGCAGCGTTCTCAGTGGGGTGGTGGGTGCTAGAGTGTTCCCCACTGGAAGGGCCAGGTGACAGCTGCTGTCCTCCCTGTGTTCAGAGGGGCTGCGCTGCTGGGCTGAACCCACCCAGGATCCCGTGTTTTTCCCTGTCATTTTACGGATGTGGAGGCTGGGGCCTGGGGACTCTGGGCTCCCTGGTCACCAGCTGGTCACTGTAGGACCACAGCAGGAGCACAGGTACCTGGGCTTTTCTGGACCCCTGTAGGCCCAGAACAAGTCCCTTAGCCTCGATTTCTCTGGAACTGGCCCCTCTCGCTGCCCATCCTCCTGGGAGGAGCCACAGAACACAGGGCTCTTGGGTCATGCAGCGCCCCACAGAGGCCAGGCATTGGGTCCCCAAGACCTGTGGTCCCTCTTGGGAAGCACTGTCCAGATGCGGGCGTGGCTGGGCCCTCCATGTTGACACCTGATGCACTGCAGGGGGCGCAGGTGCAGGTGTGGGTGCCAGTCGGTGTGCATTCTGCACAGGTGTAGCCAGCGCCTGCCCCGACGCTGGGTGTCCTGTGCCCGCCCTACCCCGTCCCCAGGAGCAGCTGCACTGTGACTGACCTCCGGCTTCTTGCCTGCGTCTGTGTGGTTCATGAGTGGGTCACCTCTCATCTCAGGGTCCCTCGGCCCTGCCCCAGGGGTTCTTCTCTGGTCTCTATCCCAGGCATTTGGGGTGTCTTGCGTTTCTGGCTATTTCTGAGCAAGAGCAGATGACAGGGGCACATGTGCCTGGGTCACATGTGGGTCTCAGTCCCACCTTCGGCTCGGGCATCGCCAGGCAGGTGTGGGAAGGGGAGCAGTCCTAGAGGTGCATGGTCAGGTCGGCCCAGGCGTGGGGGGTGCCAGCCGCCTGCTTTCCCCTCTCAGCTGTGTGGGGGGCACGGCTTTGTCACTCGTGGTTCTGGGGACTCACGAGGTTTCCAGATACTGTGAGCCACGTGGACCCTGCTTCTGGTCTGTGGGGGGCCTGCAGGCCCTTCGCCCGGTTTTTAGAGTTCGATTTTCTGGTTCATTTTCCTTGGGATCTTCTCATTACCAAGTGATTTATGTGTCCTCGGTCCCAGTCCCGGGGATGTAGGCCGTGGCTCCTGTCCCTTGGGCAGCTTCTGCCACCAGGCGTCCTTTGATGAGGAGGCTCTTCATTTTCACGTCGTCACTGTCATTTCGTCTCCTGGTTGGGAGGCCCTGGCCTCCTCCCTGCTGCGGACACCTGGCCCTTCCCACATGGCCGCACTGTCCGTCCTGAGTGGATCCTGGTGCGTGGTGGAGCTGAGATCAGAGGCAATTCTTTTCCATGTGGCAGTCACTCGACCCAATGTCATTTTCTCCCAGGTCACCTTCCCCTGCCCTGCAACACTGACGGTGTCAGGGGTCACGTGGCCACAGCAGGGGTCACGTGGCTGCGGGTGTGGGCCTGCGCCCTGCCTCTGTCCTGCCTGAGGGGCTGCCCCATGTCTGCGCCATGCACGCTCCATCTGGGAATCTGCTCTGCTTGGCTGGCGCCTGGCATCATCCTCATGGTGACCACAGCATCAGTGACCCTTTGCACTTCCCGCCATCCTTCAGCCTCACCCCTCGGGTCAGCGAGAGCGCTGGAGGACAGTCTCTGAGAGCCTCAGCCACAGGCCAAGCTGATTGTGGCCTTGGCTGGTGGCATCTGTGTACGGGGGTGCCAGGCACTTTGGGGGCACACTGGCAGATGGCTTCAGCCAGGCTGTGGTGGGGAGAGGAACCGGGGTGATGCTGTGTCCTGTGCAACCAGCAGAGTGATGTGCCACGAGTGGATGGGACAGCCCCAGGGAGGCGTCAGTGTGGAGGACACAAACTGCTCAGTCCCTGTCCCCACACCTGCCCTCTCCCTATGGTAAGACCCCAGACAGCACCAGCCGTGGTTATGGTGCCAGGGCTGCACTCTGCACCATGTGCCTGTGTCTGGGCTGCTGGGCGCCTCGGCCAGGCCCACAGTGTCCCCTGGGGCACTGCCGATGCTCCTCGTCCTCGAAGGCATATCCTGCCTGTGTGTGCAGCTCCTGCCCTGCTCCTGCCAAGGCCCCTGGGGTTTGTGCTCAGGATTCTCCCATGGAACCCAGGGACCCAGGGCCCACGGGTCAGGTGGCCTCCCAACTCCTCAGCCCTGAGAAAGGCTCTATCCTCACCACTCCACGTGCCAGGTGACACCTGTCCAGCCCCCTGAACGTGCCTGTCTTCAGATGACCCCTGAGGCTCAGCTGGACACAGAGCTTACCAAGGCCAGACCACGATGCTTACCACGCGCTGTTTACTGGGAGCTCAGCCCTGCCGGTCCACAGCGCCCCTCCTGCCGGCAGGACCAGAGCAGTCTGAGGACAGGACGGCCACCGGGAAGGGAAGCACATTGCAGGGCAGCCACACAGTGCCACTAAGGACAGGGCCCAGGACAGAGGGACAAGTCCATGCCCAGCATGTTTTTATTTGGAAAGAGACCCGGAGTTCAGGGTTGGCTCCTCATGCAGGGGGAACAGGGACTGACCAGGTGGCATCCGTGGAGAGGACCTGGGCTGGACACCCTGCCAAAGGTGTCCGGGGGGCTTCCCTGCTGACTCGGCAGAAGCTGCCTGGAGCCAGCTTGGCGCTGGGGAGTGACACGCACATTCCCGCCCTGCAATGTCTGGGACACAAGTCAGTGGGGATGGGAACATGCCTGGGACGTGCCGGAGCTGGGTCTTCGCATGGTGCTGGTGGGAACTGAAATTGGCACAACCATTCAGGAAGGGAGTGACCATGCCCAACCGTGGGACTCGGAGTTGCTGTCTGGGCATCGGCACCAGAGAAGTGAGCCCTTGCGTCCCCACGGACACAGGGGCATGTCCGCCAGTCAACGAGTGGGCGACAATCGTGGCCACCCGCTCAAAGGAATCAAGAGACGCTGACAGCTCGTCAAGCCTAGAAGCGGGTGAGCGAGAGCCACACAGACCCAGGCCACACTGTCTAGAGCAGGCAGTCCTGGAGCCCGGACGTGGCTCAGTGATGCTCTGAGCTGGGCAGATGACACTGGGGGACGGCTGAGGGTCCAGGGTTGGTTTGGAAGTGGTGGGCTGTGGTGCTGGCCACGCACTCTGGAAGCTCGCAGGCACACTGTGTGCGTGGGCTGTACGAGGGGCGGCTCCTGCCTCAGGAGCAGCAGTGCCCTGAGAGGAAGGAGGGATGCGCCCCCCGTGTCCACAGCAGCCCAGAGTCGGATGCAACCCAGGTGACTTGTCAGGAGCGCGGCTAAAGACACAGGTGCTGCTCGGCCGGGGAGGAGCCAGCCCTTGTGCCCCACGGCAGCCTGGGGGCTCCCCAAGAATCACCCAGAGTAGAAGCACCTATCCCAGCCGGGGGCGTGCTGGAGGGTCCTTTGGCTAAGGCTCTCTAAGTGACTGGAGAGAAGACGGACAGATCCAGGGTTGCCAGGGCAGGGAGGCACCCGTTGCTGAAGGCCCTCCATCTGCGCCAGGCCTGCTGAGAGCCATAGCCCAGTAGGAATGACACATGGCATTTTTGGTTGAAAGGTGATGCCAGCAAGCCATTGAGATGATAATGGTTGTTAAGAAGTGTATTCAATTGGATATTAGACCCCTGCTGTCCACCTTGGCCTGCTACTTTGGAGCTCTCTGGGAGAGTTCCCATTGTTTGGGGAAGTGCTGATAATGCCAAGGTCACAGGTTCATTCCCAGTATGGGCCACCAAATGCTGCAGTCTGGCTGGGAACAAAATCAGGAGCCACTCAAGCAGGAACTGAAAGGGTAAAGTTTCTAAGCTGGAAAGCTTGAATTAAAATGTAAAAGATTAGGTATTATTAAGTTCCTCTGTTACACCCAGATTCCTGAGATAGTTAAGACAACGCCCTACTGGCCATTCAGCCTAGGGCCCTGTGCAGTTTGTCACAGGGCCCGAACCAATCAGTTTGAATGTGTACCCAGTTTAGAAGTGACCAATCACCCCTGCCCAGCCTGTTCCCGCCAATGAATGGACTAATCATGTATCAGAGTTGTTGTTCTATTTTCCTGCGCCTCATGATGATTTGTTCTGATGTATGCAAAGCCCCCCGCCCTCTCCAAAAAGTGTACTTAAGCTCTGCTTGACCTCTGCTCTGGGCTCTGGGCTGCTCTCCCTTCTTGAGTGAGCACGGAGCCCCAGCGCGCTGGAACGGATCCCTAATAAATCCCCCTTGCCATTGCATGGAGCTAGTCTCGTGTGGTCTCTCCTTCTCCGACGCTTCGCCGGACCCTTACAGAACAAACTTTATTTTGAAAAACTCCCAGGAACGCCATGCACGGGGCCTTTTCCCAGGACACACCACACCAACAGGAAATCCCTCCTCCGGAAATCCCTCCTACCTCACTTCCCCAACTAACGGGAACTCTCCAGGAGTCCCCGCGAGAGCTCCAAAGTCACCTTTCAACCAAAAATGCCATGCATCATTCCTACTCGGCTATGGCTCTCAGCACAGGCCTTCTGGGGGTTTGGGATTGTCGGGGCACTGGCCGCCTTCCTGTGGTCAGGTTGAGCTTTGGTCTTGTCCCCTCGGGAAGCTGGTAGGGGTCTCCTCCCTACAGCTCCTGTAAATTGTGGTCACCCAAGAGTACAGGCTTCAGGCCGGGGGCCCTGAGCACGCCATGTCCCAGTGACCTGAGAGGCTGAGGCAGGGAGACTGCGAATTTGAGGCCATCCTGGGCAACATGGCGAGACCCCGACTCAAAATAGAAAAGTAGGAAAGGGCTGGGGAGGAAGCCTGGTGGCAGCGTGCCCCAGGGTTGATCCCCAGTGTCACCAAAAGAAGGTTAGAAAAGTTAATGTCCCAGACTGTAAGATTGCAGGTGAGCTGCTGGGCAGGGAGGACAGGGCAGCGGGGGACAGCTGTCTGCTGGGGATGCTGAGGAGGCGTCCCCACGTGAGGGGCCAGGCGCTGCCCCCGAGGAGCACGTTGCATGGGTTTGGGAAGGGAGGACTCTGGGCTCCCAGGGCAGCACAGGTGCTTAGCTCTAGGTCAGGAGGACATGCGTCTGCCACCAGAGTCGGCCGGGGGACTGAGGCCATGGCAGATCACCCCGCCCGCACACGTGGCCACGAAAACAGCCTGCACAGGTTGTCACCTGGACACCGACTCACCACGCGGGGAAGTAGCAGGCCGACCTCAGTGTGAGCGAGTTGCCCCCGGGACCTGGTGTCACCTGGTGGGTGTGCGTGGGCCTGGGGCAGCAGAGCAGTGGCAGGACACCGAGCTCCGCCTGGGCTCAGTGTGAGGACAGTACGTGTGGCTGTTCCCAGGCCTCTCCAGAGGTCTGCCACAGGTCTGTTCCGCGTCCCTCCAGACCCTGGCCTGGGCCACAGGGTGGACACACCCATTTAGGATGCAGGACACAGCCCTGAGGGGTTGGGGACACGCTGAGTGACCACTCCTTCCATGGAGTGGCTCAAGTGATTCTATTTCAGGGTCTTTGCGCTGCTTTTTAATGATCCTGCCTCTGCCTACGGACCTGCCCACCAAGGTCAGGGGTGGCACAGTCCCTGCTGCCCAGCCTGGAGAAGCACCGCTTGTTGAGGGCAGATACCCGGGTCATCTGAGTCACCATTTCTCTTGCTGTCCTTGTCCTTCAGTCATCAAACGCTGGCTGTTGGCTTGGAAGGAAGCCAGTGTGATTTTCCCAGTGACTTGTGCACCAGACAAGGGAGGCAGGTGGCAGAATTCTGGCCCAGCTCTGCCCTGCCTCCACTGTGTGTCCCCAGGCAGTAATATGACCTCTCTGGGCCTGTTCATTGAGTGAATCTGAAAGGGTTGAGCTAGGCCAGCCATGGCAGATAGCTTCTGCCTCCCAAACCAGCACAAACCGATGCCTGGCTACCTGGAATCCTGTGTTGGAGGTTCCCAGGAAAAGGAGGTCTCCACCCTTGGTCTCTTACCCACAGAGGAACACCTCGCTGAGCCGGGCTCACCAAGCATCTCTAACACGGTGGCTGGGGCAGCTCAGGGTCACAGGAGCAGGAGAGACTCCAGGAAGGGAAGGGGCCATCTTGTTGGGCGCGGGGTGCAGCTCACCTCGACAAGACTCCAAGGGCTGGGCAGGTGGTCGGCGCCACTTAGTCCTCCCTGGGGACTGTGGTGTGGTGAGCGGCCGAGTCTGGCTACCGTGAGGTCCGAGGTGGCAGAGCACAGCTTGCCGCTCCCGCTTCTAGAAGGCACCAGGGCAGAGCCTTGCCACCCCTCAGTGAGGCCGGGTGCCCCCAGGAGAGTCACCTTGCTTCCCTGTCCCTCCGGGAGGGAGCTCCACTCGAGCTGGGGCACCTCCTGTGGCCACGGCCAGCTCAGCGAGCAGTGTGGAAAGAGCCCTTTAAAGGAAAGGACCGTCGGGGGTCCGCCCCACGGTGACAGTGTCAATATTCTTGTCATGGCGTTACTCACCCATGGACAAATGTGGAACTCGGAGTCCACTGGCAGCCTGAGCTCTTGGTTCTTTGAGGACTATAATTGCAAAACACATTTTCAAGTAAAATATAAACAGAATTTAAAATCAATAAAATTCAAATTAACGGCATTATTTTAGCGTGACAGATGATGTTGTTCTGCAGAAGCTCAACTCGGGGTGTGGGCTGTGGTATCGGGAATGTGGCCTCAGGTCCAGGTCCATCCTCTGGTAGGGGCTTTTCATGGGTGACACCAACAGGGGGCTGTGCGTGGGGAAGCGAGCTCTGGGGGAGGTAGTGACACCGGCCAGAGGCTTTCTGGCCAGGGCAGCATGACCGGGCCCCTTGCTTCTCAGTCTTGGCCCATCGCCGGCTCCACACGACCATCTTGATCCCTTAAAATACAAGTCAGCGCTTGGCGGCTCAGGATCACCTGTGAGTGGGCAGCGACTACCCTTGGGGTTGGGGGAGACATGCTCCATTGTCCACCGTCTGGTTGATCTTGTTGTGAGCGTGTCCCCCTAAGACGGGCTCCACGTGCTCTGGAGACCACCCCGGTGATGAGATGTGCTCTGGTGGCCCACCATGCTCTCCAGGTCAGCGTGCCTGTGACTCGGCCGGGCTCACGCGTTCCCAGCGCTGCTCTGTCTTCACAGTGGCAGGGGCCCTGAAAGCCCGGGCTGCTGGAATGTCACCCTCCTCACCAAGCCCAGCACAGACACTGAAATCTCAAGAGTGTGGTCTTAACACACGCACGTGTATGCATGTTAAAAAGTGGACTGTGTAAAGAAACATGGAGAACTTTAAATTGACCTACCATAAATAGCAAATCCCCAGCCCCACCCACCATGACCTTCACACACATGTCATCAAAGTGCGCCAATGTGTCTGAGAGGCAGCAGGCCCTAATTAGAGAAGCTGTGCTATTAGGCTGGCTCTACCTTAGTCCAGATTCTGGGTCCAAGATGCTTGTCAGGTCCACTTAGACCTGTAGATCTTTTTTGCCACCAAGCCCACTTGTGGTTGAAACGCTGCCGGTCCTGATGCAGTTCACCTATTGGAATTGGTCAAATTGCTCGTTGGCCACGAAGGTTAAACGAAGCTTCTGGCGCTCTTTAGCATGTCCTGTCAAGTCTGTTTGCCTGCAATGGGATGTGGCCAGGGGCTCTGGTAGTGCAATCACAGGAGTCGAAGGAAGAGGTTGCTCACTGGAGAGAGGAGCTGTTAAAGCTGCAGGCTTTGTGCTAAATCAAACACCAGCTGTTAGCTGGTGATTCTGGGCTGTCATCTGTGGGAGTGGCAGCCTCGGAATTGTGCAGTGTTCAACCCACATGACCAAACACAGCAGCCCTGGGAGTTCGTCAGATCAGTGGTTTTGAATCTCACCTCCTGCAGCTGTCACGGGCAGACAAGTCTTGAAACACTGACTCTCGGTGTCTGCATCTAAAGCGGCGCCCCCAGTAAGTGCTTGCAGGATGCAGTAAGGTCATAAAAAAAAAAAATGAAAAAAAAAAGAGAGTAAAAATTAAGTGGTTCGCCATTAGCTGTTTCTGTGGTTCTCAAACTCAGTGCCCCAGCACCTTGGGTGCAGAGAACCAGACGGTCAAGCAGCAGGCGCTTCAGATGCTGGAAACAGCCACATCTCTCCACGTGCTGTGACTGCCACACACCGCTGGTGTTCCTCTGGCTGAGGGATTCCACGGGAGGCTGCCCTGATGCCGAGAGTACGTCCACGCACGGAGCAGGCATGGGGCCTCGGCCTAGCACTGGACGCACATCAGCGCTCCGTGAACAGGGGAGGACATCCGTGCTGCTGCCGGGTCCCCGTCCTGGTTGGTGGCCAGGTTCCTGCTGTTCCTCCCACCCGCCCTTCACCTCCCTTCTCTTGTAAAAGCATCTCCAACATGTCAGAAGTCGGGTTTCCGGCAGCCTTCCTGCAGGTGCCTCTGGGGTGTGGGGGACCTCCCTGACAGGAGGCCGCAGGCTGTTCTGTGACTTGCTGAAATGCTCACACGTGCCTGAGGGCCAGGGCGGGACGCGGCTCCTCCCCTGCAGGGGCCACAGCCTGAGTGGCCTAAGCCTGTGAGGCAGACAGTCCCCACCATGACACCCCCGGCCCCTTAGCGCTGCGCGTGGTTGGCCCGTCTCCTGGAGGCCCCTGGCCTTCCTTGCACTGGGTGAGCTGCGAAGCCCATTCCACGGAGGCGGTGGGCCAAGCCCACGATCTGGCTGTTTGGATTCCCCGTCTCCTTCTGCCGCCTGGGCCACCTTGGGAATGCTCCATCCGGCAGGTGCGGCAGGTGCGGGCTCTGGAACCCACCTTGTGCGGCCGAGCTGCAGAAACAGCACTTTAGCTCAACCCGATCGTGACTGCGCCCTGTACTGAAGCCCTGCCATGCTCCTGGCCCACACAGGTTCTCGCACTCTGCTTTCTCCCTCTCTCCACATACCCCCGTGGACATGCAGGTGTGAACATGGAGAGCCGTGGACAGGGTCACGTAGGAAGCTGAAGACACACGTATCTGCATGTGTACGTCTGTCTGTCTGTCTGTCTGGTGGTGGAAGAGGGGGCATGAGAAGGGTGGGGGCTCCAGGTTGGGTGCAGGTGGGATTCCCAGTGCCAATCATCAAGGCTGAGCTGACCTCCCCGTGCTCTGGTTCTGCTATGTGTACCAAGCAGCCCCTTGAGAACTCTGTGACTAGAGAGAGGCCCTGTCTGCACTGTCCAGTACAGAGGGCCACTGGCCCCTTATGCCTCGTGAGCATTTGAAATGTGTCAACTATGCCTGAGGAACTGAGTTTTTTTTTTATTGGTTGTTCACAACATTACAAAGCTCTTGACATATCATACTTCATACATTAGATTGAAGTGGGTTATGAACCCCCAATTTTACCCCAAATGCAGATTGCAGAATCACGTCCGTTACACATCCACAATTTTACATAATGCCCTATTAGTAACTGTTGTATCCTGCAACCTTTCCTATCCTCTACTATCCCCCCTCCCCTCCCCTCCCATCTTCTCTCTCTACCCCATCTACTGTAATTCATTTCTCTCCTTCTTTATTTTCCCATTCCCCTCACAACCTCTTATATGTAATTTTGTATAGCAATGAGGGTCTCCCTTCATTTCCATGCAATTTCCCTTTTCTCTCCCTTTCCCTCCCATCTCATGTCTCTGTTTAATGTTACTCTTTTCTTCCTACTCTTCCTCCCTACTCTGTTCATAGTTGCTCTTATTATAACAAAGAAGACATTTGGTATTTGTTTTTTAGGGACTGGCTAGCTTCACTAAGCATAATCTGCTCTAGTGCCATCCATTTCCCTGAAAATTCTATGATTTTGTCATTTTTTATTGCTGCATAGTACTCCATTGTGTATAGATGCCACATTTTTTTATCCATTCATCTATTGAAGGGCATCTGGGTTGGTTCCATAGTCTAGCTATTGTGAATTGTGCTGCTATGAACATCGATGTGGCAGTATCCCTGTAGCATGCTCTTTTAAGGTCTTCAGGGAATAGTCCGAGAAGGGCAATAGCAGGGTCAAATGGTGGTTCCATTCCCAGCTTTCCCAGGAATCTCCAAACTGCTTTCCAAATTGGCCGCACCAATTTGCAGTCCCACCAGCAATGTACAAGTGTACCCTTTTCTCCACATCCTCGCCAGCACTTGTTGTTGTTTGACTTCATAGTGGCTGCCAATCTTACTGGAGTGAGATGGTATCTTAGGGTGGTTTTGATTTGCATTTCTCTGACTGCTAGAGATGGTGAGCATTTTTTCATGTACTTTTTGATTGATTGTATATCCTCCTCTGAGAAGTGTCTGTTCAGGTCCTTGGCCCATTTGTTGATTGGGATATTTGTTATCTTATTGTCTAAGTTTTTGAGTTCTTTGTATACTCTGGATATTAGGGCTCTATCTGAAGTGTGAGGAGTAAAAATTTGTTCCCAAGATGTAGGCTCCCTATTTACCTCTCTTATTGTTTCTCTTGCTGAGAAAAAACTTTTAAGTTTAATTAAGTCCCATTTATTGATTCTTGTTATTAACTCTTGTGCTATGGGTGTCCTATTAAGGAATTTGGAGCCCGACCCCACAATCTGTAGATCGGAGCCAACATTTTCTTCTATCAGATGCAGAGTCTCTGATTTGATATCAAGCTCCTTGATCCATTTTGAGTTAACTTTTGTGCATGGCGAGAGAAAGGGATTCAGTTTCATTTTGTTGCATGTGGATTTCCAGTTTTCCCAACACCATTTTTTTTTTAAGAGAGAGTGAGAGAGGAGAGAGAGAGAGAGAATTTTTAATATTTATTTTTTTTTTTAGTTCTCAGCGGACACAACATCTTTGTTGGTATGTGGTGCTGAGGATCGAACCCGGGCCGCACGCATGCCAGGCGAGCACGCTACCGCTTGAGCCACATCCCCAGCCCCAACACCATTTGTTGAAGATGCTATCCTTCCTCCATTGCATGCTTTTAGCCCCTTTATCAAATATAAGATAGTTGTAACTTTGTGGATTAGTCTCTGTGTCCTCTATTCTATACCATTGGTCCACCCGCCTGTTTTGGTACCAGTACCATGCTGTTTTTGTCACTATTGCTCTGTAATATAGTTTGAAATCTGGTATCGCTATACCGCCTGATTCACACTTCCTGCTTAGAATTGCTTTTGCTATTCTGGGTCTTTTATTTTTCCATATGAATTTCATGATTGCTTTCTCTATTTCTATAAGAAATGCCGTTGGGATTTTGATTGGCATTGCATTAAACCTATAGAGAACTTTTGGTAATATCGCCATTTTGATGATGTTAGTTCTGCCTATCCATGAACAGGGTATATTTTTCCATCTTCTAAGATCTTCTTCTACTTCTCTCTTTAGGGTTCTGTAGTTTTCATTGTATAAATATTTCACCTCTTTTGTTAGGTTGATTCCCAAGTATTTTATTTTTTTTGAGGATATTGTGAATGGAGTGTTTTTCCTCATTTCTGTTTCAGAAGTTTTGTCGCGGATATACAGAAATGCCTTTGATTTATGCGTGTTGATTTTATATCCTGCCACTTTGCTGAATTCATTTATTAGTTCTAGTAGTTTCTTTGTAGACCCTTTTGGGTCTTCTAGGTATAGAATCATGTCATCTGCAAATAGTGATAATTTAAGTTCTTCTTTTCCAATTTTTATGCCTTTAATTTCTTTCGTCTGTGTAATTGCTCTGGCCAGTGTTTCGAGAACTATATTGAATAGAAGTGGTGATAGAGGGCATCCCTGTCTTGTTCCGGATTTTAGAGGGAATGCCTTCAACTTTTGTCCATTCAGAATGATGCTAGCCTGAGGCTTAGCATAGATAGCTTTTACAATGTCAAGGTAAGTTCCTGTTATCCCTAGTTTCTCTAATGTTTTGAACATAAAGGGATGCTGTACTTTGTCGAATGCATTCTCTGCGTCTATCGAGATGATCATATGGTTCTTATCTTTAAGTCTATTGATGTGGTGAATAACATTTATTGATTTCTGTATGTTGAACCATCCTTGCATCCCAGGGATGAATCCTACTTGATCATGGTGCACAATTTTTTTGATGTGTTTTTGTATTCGATTCGCCAGAATTTTATTGAGGATTTTTGCATCTAGGTTCATTAGAGATATTGGTCTGTAGTTTTCTTTCTTTGAGGTGTCTTTGTCTGGTTTTGGAATCAGGGTGATGTTGGCCTCATAGAATGAATTTGGAAGAGCTCCCTCTTTTTCTATTTCATGAAATAACTTGAAAAGTATTGGTATTAATTCTTCTTTAAAGGTTTTGTAAAACTCCGCTGTATACCCATCCGGTCCTGGGCTTTTCTTGGTTGGTAGTCTTTTGATGGCTTCTTCAATTTCATCCATTGATATTGGTCTGTTCAGATTGTGTGTATCCTCCTGACTCAGTCTGGGCAAATCATATGACTTAAGAAATTTATCGATGTCTTCACTATCTTCTATTTTATTGGAATATAGGTTTTCAAAATAATTTCTAATTGTCTTCTGTATTTCTGTAGCATCTGTTGTGATATTGCCTTTTTCATCCTGTATGTTAGTAATTTGAGTTCTCTCTCTTCTTCTCTTCGTTAGCATGGCTAAAGGTCTGTGGATCTTATTTATTTTTTCGAAGAACCAACTTTTAGTTTTGTTAATTTTTTCAATAGTTTCTTTTGTTTCAATTTCATTGATTTCCGCTCTGATTTTAATTATTTCTTGCCTTCTGCTACATTTGCTGTTATTTTGCTCTTCCTTTTCTAGGGCTTTGAGATGAAGTGTGAGCTCATTTATTTGTTGTTTTTTTCTTTTTTTGAGGAATGACCACCAGGCGATGAATTTTCCTCTTAAAACTGCTTTCATTGTGTCCCATAGATTCCTATATGTTGTGTCTGTATTTTCATTTATCTCTAAGAATTTTTTGATTTCCTCCTTTATGTCTTCTGTAACCCATTGATCATTCAGTAACATATTGTTCATTTTCCATGTGATGTAGGATTTTTCTTTCCTTCTTTTATCATTGATTTCCAGTTTCATTCCATTATGATCAGATAAAATGCATGGTATTATCTCCACCCCTTTATATTTACTGAGGGTTGCCCTATGGCATAATATATGGTCTATTTTTGAGAAGGATCCATGTGCTGCTGAGAAAAAAGTATAGCCATTTGATGATGGTTGATATATTCTATATAAGTCAGTGAAGTCTAGGTTATTGATTGTGGTATTGAGTTCTCTAGTTTCTTTATTCAACTTTTGTTTGGAGGATCTGTCCAATGGTGAGAGAGGTGTGTTGAAGTCTCCCATAATTATTGTGTTGTGGTCTATTTGATTCTTGAACTTGAGGAGAATTTGTTTTATGAATGTCGCAGCACCATTATTTGGTGTGTAAATATTGATAATTGTTATGTCTTGTTGGTGAATGGTTCCTTTTAACAGTATATAATGACCTTCTTTATCCCTTTTGATTAACTTAGTCTTGAAGTCGATTTTATTCGATATGAGGATGGCCACCCCTGCTTGCTTGCGAGGACCGTGTGCGTGTTATATTTTTTCCCATCCTTTCACCTTCAGCCTGTGTATGTCTTTTCCAATCAGATGTGTCTCCCGGAGGCAGCATATTGTTGGATTTGTTTTTTTAATCCATGATACCAGCCTATGTTGCTTTATTGGAGAGTTTAAGCCATTAATATTCAGAGTTACTGTTGATATATGGTTTGAACTTCCATCCATGTTTGATTGTTTATCCTTTTTTAAAAAAAAAATTTTAGTTTGTTTCTCCATGATTGTCTTTATCCTCGCCCTCTGTCTTTACTGAGGCACTTCCCACTGATGGTTTTGGTTATTGTTTTTCATTTCTTCTTCGTGTAGTGTTTTGCTCAAAATGCTTTGCAATGCTGGTTTTCTGGCTGCAAATTCTTTTAACTTTTGTTTATCATGAAAGATTTTTATTTCGTTGTCATACCTGAAGCTTAATTTTGCTGGATACAGAATTCTTGGTTGGCATCCATTGTCTTTCAGTGTTTGACATACATTGTTCCATGACCTTCTTGCTTTCAGTGTCTGTGATGAAAAATCCATTGTTAACCGTATTGGTTTACCCCTGAATGTAATGTGTCTCCTTTCTCTTGTAGCTTTTAATATTTTCTCTTTGTTCTGTATATTGGATATCTTCATAACAATGTGTCTTGGCGTTGGTCTACTGTGATTTTGTGTGCTTGGTGTCCTGTATGCATCTTCAATTTGTATATCTGTTTCCTTTTTTATTTCTGGAAAGTTTTCTGTAATTATTTCATTCAGCAGGTTACTCATTCCCTTGGTTTGAATCTCTGTACCTTCTTCTATCCCGATGACTCGTAAGTTTGGTTTCTTCATGTTATCCCATAACCCTTGGATGTTTTTCTCGTGATTTTTTACCAGCCTTTCTGAGTTGGCTAGACTCTTTTCAAGATGGTGTATTTTGTCTTCATTATCTGACATTCTGGTTTCTACTTGCTCCACTCTGTTATTGATACCCTCAATTGAGTTTTTAATTTGGTTTATCATTTCCTTCATTTCTAGAATTATTGTTTGATTATTTTTTATAATCTCTATCTCCTGATAAAGATGCTTAACTTCTTCTTTTATCTGTTTATGGAATTCATTCTCAATGTGTTCTTTCGCTGCTTGAATTTGCTGTCTTGTATCCTCTTTAAGGTTCCATTCCATCTGTCTAAGGTGTTCCTTGAGTTCTTTATATGACCATTTTTCTGATGACTCTAGGTCCTCCTGAATATTTAGGCTGTCCTGCATTGTTTGTACTCGTTTTCTTCCTTGCTTTTTGAAGCTGCTCATGTTACTTCTTGTTCTGTTTGACTGCTGAGTTACTGTTTACTCCTATAAATTAATTTGATGCTTTGGAGGAAAGGTATTTGAAGGGAAGGGAAGAAGTCACTAAAGAGAATGAGAGTAGGCAGGTAGAATTCAAGGAAGGGGGGATAAGAAAAATGAAAAGACAAAAGAAGAAAAAAATAGGAACTAAAAAAAGAAAAAAAATTAAAAAATAATAATAATAATTTAAAAAATTAGAATTAAAATTAGAAGAAAAAAAATTTTTAAAAAATTGTAAAAAAATTTAAAAAATAACAAGAAAGAAAAATGAAAATGAAAGAAAAACCCAAATCAAAAAAAAAAAAGAGAAAAGAAAAAAAGAAAAAAAACCTAATAAATGCAGTCTTAGAGTTTGATTAACTTCTCTTCCAGTAGGTGGCGCTGTGCCCACCAGGTCAAGTTTCTCCTGTCAATACGCGGGAACCAATCACTGTGCAGCAGCTCCTCCCAGACTGGGCGAGTCTCCAATCCTGAGTGTCTAGGGCCTCCTCTTGTGTCTAGTCACTTCCCACTTTTCCTCTAGCCAGGCCCCTCTCACGGGTGCCGCTCACCACAATACTGTGTACATGCCAGGTCTGCTGCTCCCGGGAGCCCTGTTTTCATGAACGACTGGGCACACTCTCCCTGTTTGCCATTCCCTCAGACCCTAAGTTTGTAGAGCTTGGGGCTGAGAATCCTCAGCGAATTTTACTTGCCCTCCGGTAGCCACTCCCCCGTAGCTGGTGCAAGAGACCTCAGCAGTCAGCCCTGGTGGGAGCGGTAGTCCCGAGCCGCGGGTCCCGCACCACCTCTGATTCCCTCGGGCTGGCTATCGCACTCACGGGAGAGCTGGGAGGGGCCCTTACGGGAGAGCTAGGAGGGGCCCTTAAGGTTTCCCCGATGTGTGGAGAGGGAAGGCTAGGGGATTACACACCTGTAGTCGCAGGTTTCAATGAAGTTATCTCCTCCGCCGCAGTCTGATGACGTCAGTTCTCTGCCATGGTGGTATCCCATGCAAATGGCGACAGTTCGTTTCCCTTTGCTGGGCGACCAATGCAACGGGTGGGTCCTTACTGTCTCTCCCAAGCCCCGTTTCAAACCTGTGGCCACTACCTATGAAGGCTCGGTAGGCATTTACCTCCGTAGGATCAGAAGGGCTGACCAGTTGTTTCAGCCGGATGGATTAATGCTGAGTCATAGCTGTTTGTCTGCGGGAAGCAGGTGAACGGGAGCTTGAATTCAGCCGATCAGGGCTCAGTGTGTGTTCTTGGATCACTTAGATTTTAAATTGTCACTCATCTTATCAGCTGTTTCATTTAACTCGGCAGCTCGCTCGCGCGGTGAAGAGTCTGCTCTATGGTGCTCCACGGTAGGCGGCGGCGGAGGCGGCGGAGGCGGCGGCGGCCTCTCAAGGTTTTTTTTTGACAGATCGCAAACACCGCACACCCGGTACTGAGGTCTGCATTTCGTCGCCAGCCCAGCCTCGGATTTGAGGAACTGAGTTTTAATTTAGTTTGCGTTTAAGGAGTCTGTCTACTGCTCTGTGTATTGCTATAACAAAATACCCAAGGCTGGAGAACTTGATAAAGTAAAGAGGTTTATGTGGCTCATGAGTCTGGTGGCTACAGGGCCCAAATAGCATGGTGCCAGCCAGCATGCTGGCGAGAGCCATCTGGCTAGTCCCAGCGTGGCAGAGGGTGGAGAGGGCACTGTCAGGAGGCACACACATGTGAGAGGACGCAAGAGTGCGGGGAGGAGCCAGGCTCCCTCTCGCGTCAACCTGCTCTCCAGGACAGTGATCTGCTCCCAAGACCCCCGCCCCACAGACCTGCCTCCGTCCTTCCCCAGGGTGGTTGTGACCTGGTCACCTGCACTCAGTCCCTCCTCACAGTCCCAACCTTTCAGTACTGTGACCTTATCAAGCACCCAGCCCCTGAACCTTGGGGGACCAGCTACCCTGACCCATAGCCAAGGCCACAAGGCAAGGGCTGCCCTCAGCACAGATCAAGCCCCTTTGAGCCGCCCATATGCTCTGAAATGTCACCTGCTTCTAGAGTTTTGTCCTTGAGTAAGACGTGGCCACCTTTTTCACATGCAGGGAACGGCTGGGCTGAGAAACTCCAGGTGAGGCATAACGGGTCAGAGGCCCCCTGTACTGGACAGTGCAGACAGGAGAGAAGAGGCTTTCATCCAGCAAAGGGGACAGGACAGGAACTCGGGTGGTGGAGGTGCCCACCAGGTGAGCACACCTGGGGGAATGAGGCCAGTGGGGAGCGCTCCCCAGTGGTGGCCCACGTGGGCCCCTTCACCTGCCCTGTACTGCTCCTCTAGCAGCTGCCCCCCAGCAAGGATGTGCGTGCGCACCAGAAGGAGAGCATTTCTTCCCGGCAGGACAGCTGTGTGTCACCTGAGCATGGTGGCCAGGGCGGGCGAGTGTCCTGAACTCTGTGGTGCAGACTCAGACCCAGCGGCTGGCTCTCAGCCCTGTTCCACGCCTGGTGTCCTCTGCCCAGGCCTGCAGCCCAGCCTCCAGCTCCAAGCCGCCCCTTTATAGGCATCCAGGATGGACAGGACCGCGCTGGCGGGACTTGGCCCGGCACTTTCTGTCATTCCAGGGCTCTCTGGCTCACGGCAGAGCCCCGAGTCTCTCCCTGTTAGCAAGTCAGTTTTGCTCTTTAGAACCCTTTCTGCTGCTCTTGGAACTAGTCTCATGCTGGAGAGTTTGGGAAGGTGAACAAGGACCCACGCCGCTCCCAGCCCCAGCAGGCGAAGCCCCGGCTTCCCACCCACCTGCTTCCCTTGGGGATCATGGATAGTGTCACCAAGGTGGTGGCTCAGGCCGGGGTGGTCACCTCACAGATGGTAGACAGAGCTGGGAGAGGGAGGTGGCTCGCCGGAGGTCTCGGGGGTTTCCTCGCTGGTGAGGTGAGAGCTCAGCCTATGCCAGGCTGCACTCTGCATTCCTGCCCTGGCTTCGGGGGGGGGGAGTCTCCACGCAGCTGACCGCTCCCCTGGCTGAGGGCTGCAAGGGGCTCTGGCCCTTCCCCTGTGCACTGGACTGCCAGCTCGGCTCTGGAGTGAGCTACTGTGGCCTGCAGCGTCCTTTAGGGGAGCTCACTGTGTAAAGTAGACTCAGTGACGTAGGCCTGGTCACTCAGCATGCACATTGTCACACGCAAACCAGGTAAGCTGAATGTTGACCCAACCCACAGATGGAGGGCAGGGAGGCCAGGGGGAGCAGGAGCCTAGGACAGTTGCACTCTGTGGCCTGAAATGTGCAGGACATCCCTTCGTGGCTTTCCACCCTGGCCTGAGTCACCACCTTGGCTTAATGAAATCCAGCAGCATCTCCAGCCCTGAGCCATCTGCGTATCAGAGGAGAAAAGCACTAGTGGATTTTTTCAGCATCCTTTAACCGGGATGGGCACTGTATGCATGTGTGGAGGGTGCACTGCTGTTTGCAGGGGACTGTGCCCTCCGTCCCTCTCCAGCAGACACTACTGGCCCAGCCATGACTTGAGCCCGAGTCCCCATTGCCCAGCCCCCTCCATCCCGGAACTGTGGAGGAGTGCTGATGCGCTGGCTCCCTGCTCCCGGGGCTTCTTTGTGCCTTTGGGAACACGGTGTGCCAGTGTGGACCTCCCTGGGGGAGAAATAGCCCAAGACTCTGGAAAAGAGTTGGCTTGACAGGAAACAGCCAGCAGCCAGCAGTGGGCGGTAGGAGGGGCAGGTGGGGCCAGGGTGTCCTGGGCAGGGCCTCCCACGCTGGCCCTCAGGGGCCCCCACAGCTGTTTCCTGGTAAAGGTTTATCTCAGCAGCTGCATCCTGGGGTGGCCACATCCCTTGAGGGATGACCTCAGACCAGCCCCCAAGTCCAGGAGTCCCCTCCGAGGGACATGGCATCTTCCTGGCAGAGTAGTCCTCATCTACTAGGCCAGTTGGTCTGTGGGTTTTCAACCCCGTGTCCCTAGGGTTGCTGCAGCCTCTCTGCGCATCCCCGAGGTCCCCGCCGCACCCAGAGCCAGAGGGCTGCAGGACGGCGTGGCCACTCAGGAGGAGCCACTCATTTGTATCTCATTTTCGAGTTATTATCGAGCTGCCGCTTGTGAGAGTGTTTTGACAGCAGCTGTCAGCAAGGTGCAAGCGGCTGCCATCTCCTCCGATTGGCTGAAGACACCTATGGCAGCCAGAGGAATAATGGCCAGGCCAGCCTGCCACCAGGGGGAGGAGGCAGGAGGGAAAGAGAACAGCTCAGGCCACCCAGCCCAGAGTCATTAGCATTTTTCTGACTCCCGCTAGAGAAGGCAGCCTGAAAAGACTTGGATTGTGTCTTGTGTTTTATTTAATTTATTTTATTTGAGGTTTCAGGCAGCCGGGGAGGTGGGAGGAGAGAGGATCCATCCAAGCAACCGTTTAGGCTTGTCAGAGATCATTTATTGAACTAGCGAGGTGACCGCTCAGGGCTCCCAGCTGCCTGGCTGCTGCCCCCAGGGCGGGAGCTGGGCGCTGGTGAAGGAGCTTGGATGCAGGAGCCGGGTGCACTGGCCAGGGAAGCAGGATGCAGGAGTGGGGTGCTTGGATCAGCGATGCCCCTCTTTCCCTCTCCCTCCCTCCCTCCCTCCCTCCCTCTCTCTCATTCCCTTTCTCCCTCTCCCCCCCCTTCTTAACTGAAGTGCAGAGGGACACACTTGCTCCCTCCTTCCCTGAAGATTCCTCTCTATCCATAACATAAATCGTCCCTGTGCGTTTTGCCAGACACGGTGCCGCTGGTGCCGCTGTGCGCCCAGGCAGGGGCCTGTGGGGCACTGGGAATCCCCTTTGACCAAAGAGGGTTAAAATTCGTTGTTTGTTTGGTTTCGTTCTGTTTTTAAGTATGAAAAAAACTGTCAGCGACACCAGAAGGCAGCTGCCTGGTGATGGGGGCACACTCTGCCTCGACCGAGGGCCCGTGGGGGAGCTCTGCCACACACACACAGCCGGAGAATGTTGGCACGGCACGAGGAGACCATGTGTTGTTGCTCTTGTTTCCATCTATAAAGTCTCCCTCAGAACTCAAACCCTAGCTCATAGTGAAAAGCTGAGGTCACCTTCCCAGCAGCTCCGTCCTCCCACAGCTCTGTCCCCCCACAGCTCCAACCCCCAGCTGTCTGAAGCCTCGACTTTAACCCTTCAGTGCACCTTATGGGAAAGGTGCGCCCCTCCTTCCCGTGGGCACTCCGTCCATCTGCCTGCTGGGATCCACTAAGAGCATCTGGTCGTCTTCCAGCCACATCTGTGATGAAAGCCTGGCACATCCTTGCTTCCTGGTGGCCTGTCCCCCACGCTGCCCTGGCTGTTGAAGTGGGCGCCTCGCTTCAGGTGATCTTCCCAAGCTCCACATGGGACATGCCTGGCCCCTTAGATGCTCTGGTGACACCTAGTGCCCCCTTGCTGCCTCCAGGCCCTGTTATGTCATCTGTCCCATCCCTCTGATGTAGATAGGCCCTGGCACGGCAGTGCCCATGACTGTGAAGGTCCTGTCTCCAAGGGGCTATGGGGGGCAAGTCAGTTGGACAGGTAGAGCAGCCTTGAGAGGTGGTGGTCTTCCCACCCAACACTGCAGAGGGCAGACCTGGTGCTGGCAGGGGTTCCTCTGTGCAGGCTCCGCCATGGGTGCTGGGCCTGGGGCCTGTGGAAGGAGACAACTTCCACCTGCAGGCACCAGGAGAGACCCAGACAGCAGTGGCTCTTGGGGAGGTGCCTGTGGGTGGGGGTGGGCAGACCTGGACAGAGGAAGAGGAGCCCAGGGCGTGGGCTGAAGGCTGGGCCGGGGAGCAGGGCCGCGGACAGCACTCCAGCACCCCAACCCGGAGAGCCTGTGGAGCAACAGTAGGTAACGCCAGAGGCCAGCTCTGGGCTTTAACTACTGTGGGTTGGAGGCGACCAGGGCTATCGGGGGGGAGCCCTGGGCAGGTGAGAGTCAGGTGCAGAGCCTGGATGGAGGGCACAAGGGGAAGCTGTCCCTCTGCTTTAAGAACTAAGAGGAGGAGTGGGGGACTCGGCCCTCGTAGGCCACCCAGCTGAGTTTCAAGGTCTTTGCTAGTATTCTTTGCCGCGCTGGGGATGGAGGCTGGAGCCTCATGCGTGCTGAGCACCCTGCCTCTGAGCTGCACCCCGGCCTCCAAGCCCTTGGAGGGACTGCGAGCCCTTTTTCAAAACAGAAAGTCATATAGGAGCTCATTTTCCCGATTGCCGCAAGTACAGATCCATGGCTGGCATTTAGGGGCAGTATTCTTTACGTGTGAGAGGCTGTATCCCTCTTATTCAGTGTGGCAAGCATCAGGCTGAATATTGACACATGCCATCTGTCTTTGTGTGGATTCCCCCAAAGCTTGAAATGGGGACATGGGTACAGGTGGTTTATTTGGGAGGTGATTCTGGGAAGCAGACGAATGGAAGAGAAAGAAGGGGACAAGAAAGTCGGAGGACAACAGACATGTGACTAAGCAGGTCACAGCTCTGGATACCCCGGCTCAGCTGCCTGCAGCTCCTCCGAGGAGCCAGCTGGAGGGCACCTGGGAACCTTCCCAGAGAGGGATAGGGAGGCCAAGCAGGCTGCAGCCAGGGAGAGCAGACAGGCGGGGCCACCAGCCAGCTCAGGACCCCTCCACTATAGCTGAGGGTGACTCAGAGTGGGTAGAGAGGTCATGGACCAAGGAATCTGCAGCTGCCTCATTTGCTCATGAAACTCTCTTGATGGCATCATGAGGTGACAGAGGTTAGGATCCCCCTTTTGCAGATAAAGAAATAGAGGCACAAATAGACCCACTGATTTGCCCAGGACCCCATAGCTAGAATGAGACCTGAACCCAAGTTTCTCCATTTTCTGTGTCCTGAGCTTTGGGACACCCTGAAGCCTCATGTCCCATGTTAAAGGAACAGACTCTGTAACCAGACCCTCCAGACCCAGATTCCAGTTCTTCTGGCTGAGAGTTGCATGACCTGAAGATGCTGTCTGGTCTCTGCTCCTCAGTGTCCTCATTTAGTTGTTCTGGGGATTCAGTGATTTAATATTTGAAAATAATTTAAAACAGATAGATCTTGGTATACAACAAACTCCCAGTAAGTACACACTGCTATTTTAACACAGTGGTTCTCCAAGAGGAGTCCCCAGACCAGCTGCATCGTTATTAGAATGTATTAGAAATTTGTGTGCTTGGGCTTGCTGTCAGTCCAACGGAGTCAGAATCTATAAAACCTGTGTTTTAACAATCCACCAGTCACTCGAGTCTTCTTCATGTTCAAATTTTTGAGCCCCCGTCTTTATGACTCCCTGGCTCTCCCTCCCCGCAGAATGCAGGTTAGCACCATTGCGTGTGACACAGTGGTACAGCATGCCCCCAAAACATGGTTAAAAGGCACCAGACGAGACTTCTACCTACTGCTGTCTGTCCTGTTGGCATGAGAGCCTCTTACCTGGGTGTTAGAGTTCCAATGCAGAGACACCTAGCGAAGGTCAAGCATCTGTGACTCACGCCTTAGTCCAAATTAGCAGATGGTGGTGAAGCTTCTTTGAGAACAGGTTACATTCAAGGAGAACATGGAATAGGTTCAGAATTGAGGCTGTGGGGACAAGATCAGGTGCTCAGGGAAATGGAGGATGGTAGCAGAAAAGAAGGAAATGACATTGAAGACCAACCTGACCTTCACAATTTAAAAACTGGGCTAAGGAAGGAGACCATCCATACCAGTCAGGATCTACTCAGGAAAAGAAAATGAAACACAGCAGAACATTCCAGAATTTTTAAGCACAGAGAATCCAGTAAAAGGAATTTGGTTACACAGTTGATAGAGGACCTCAACCTTCCCCAAATACTGGCAGGAAGAAGCTACTTCTGCCCTTGGGACTGAAGAAACAGGAGGAGGAAGTGGTATTTCCATAATCCAGAACCATCCAGAAAGAGCTGGGAACAGTAGGGCTGCTGGGGCCAAGGAGTGTGGGCTGGGAGCAGAGAGATAGGTGGGTAGAAATGCTCCTCCCATCCACCACCAAGGCCTCCCATTGGTCAAACCTATCTGGAGCACAAAGGAGCCTGGGAAATGTGGTTCTGAGATGCAGAGCAGCCCAAGCAGGTAGGAATGGGGAGCTCCTTCTTGTTATCTCCCTCCCTCTTCTTTCCTTCCTTCTGCCTTCCTTCTTTTTCCCCTTCTTTCATTTCTTCCCTGTTCTCTGCTTCCTTTTCTCCACTGTCCTCCTTTCTTGGTGGCATCCACACTGGTAAATAAGAGCATCATGATAAAAGGGAGGATCAGGATTTTACAGTCTGCCACTGAGAGGATGTCCCCTCTTTGTGCCCAAGGAGATACAGGATGGCGGGAAGGATGTCAGCTGCTGGGCTTCAGACCCCAAAGATGAAGCGCTGGTTAAAAGGGCAGCCGGGGTCTCTTGGGACAACAGTGAGGTCCTGCAGAGGCCCTTGGCTCAGCCAGCCTGGCTTTCCTCAAAGGCCGGTTCCTCTGATCTCAGAAGAGTAATGAGGCCACATTTGTCCAGCTTCAGGCAGGCAGCTCCATGTAGGAGAAAGGTGGCTCAGGGCCCGCCTCTGACAACCCTCAAGCTCTTCTTCTAGAGTGTCGGTGTTTTTAAGAATGAACCAAAAAATTACTAGAAATCACCAGGAAACCCAACTTTCAACACGTGGTTTGCTGTTGTTACAATAATGCAGTCATATAATGATTGGCATCAAGAGAGGAAAAAGAAAAAGCTATTGTGTGCCCAGCGTGGAGAGGTACAGCTGTGTGGCTCCCTCTTTCTGGGGAGAGTGTGTGCGTGTTAATGTAGGGTGCCTGCCCTTTTTTGTTCACAACCAGCAGTTGCAAACAGCTGCTGTAAATTATTTTGATTGTCCAGCAACTTGCTGATTTGAGTCTGGCTTCCATGCTGAACAGTGCTACTGGCCTACAGCGAGTCCATTCCCACCCTTCCTCTTCAGTTCAGAGGCAGGGTCGCCCCTCTGATGACATCATTACTCTGCTCACACCCCAGACCTCTATGTCACTGTTGAACACACTTCACCCTTTGTGCTGTCCCTCCCATGGCAAGGCCCAGACTGAGCCTCAAGTGTTGGAATATTCTTGGCCGAAATTCTCGGAGAGCAGAAGTATCTGGAAACTTCCATTCCCCAGGGGTTGTGGGAAGCCCCAGCTTCTGCATTTCTACCCAGTACCAGGGGATCCCAGTGCTGCTCATCTGGGGACCATATTTTGAGTTTCAAGACTTTAACAAAACTTAGCCAGGGGTGTGACATCTAGCAGGTGCTCGATCGTTATAACTGCTGCGATTATTATTGCTATTGTGATTGCTGTTATGTCCGTAATTAATGTCTCAGCTTCATGGTCTCTAAGTGACAGTATCAAGGTGTATTCCCAGCACAGGGCAAGAAGTCAGGAAGTCAAGAACGGGTGGCACCCACTTGACCCTCCTCCCAATCGATGGTGACAACAGCAAGTAATATAATTTGAACACATTCTGTGCCAGGTCTTGTGCTGTTTAATCTCAACGAATCCTCCTGTTAGCCCCGGGAGGTGGGGATCTCATTATTTTCCTTTTACATAAGAGGAGACAGAGGCTAAGAGAGGTGAAGTTCCCCCCGCACCTAGAAATGAGCAGAGCTGGGGTTTTGAACTCAGGCACTTGGATGACAAAGAGCAGACACATAAGCATTTCTCCATGCTGCCCTCGGGGAGGGGTGACAAAGAGCAGTCACTTCCAACCCCTGGGCCAGAGCATCAGGAGCCCAATCTGAGCCCTTCCTATGTCTCAGCCAAGCTTGATACATTGCAGAGGCTCCGTCAGGAACCACAGAATAAATAAATGGGGAGATGGACACCTGCTCTCAATCTGCTCCCCAGATTCCTAGACAGGAACTGGGACAAGGCCTCCTCTCTCTGCCAGCATTTCCATAACCTGGGCTGCAGGAGAAGAAATTCTGTCTGTCTATCCAGCTGCCCCTTGGGAGCCAGAGTCTCCCCTGTTAAGCCTGGACTCCACCCCTACTCTGGTCCAGAGGATGCCGACTGCAGAGAGAAGCTCAGAGCTCAGTAGATGACTGCCGCCCTCAGGTAGAGATGATCAGGGCCCCCTCTTACGTCAGAGTGGACATTGGTCCTTGTTTTTTTTTTTTTTTGTTTTTTTTTTTGGCTGCTCGACCAGACCAGTGCCTAGGGAATCTGCACTGCATGACCACCACCCTCATAGGAAATGAGTGGCAGATTTTGTTCCAGCATTTGTTGCCAGCAGCGTGCTGACCAGTAACCCTGGCACTTTTCTGATCAGACATCCCCAAGCTGAGTTTTAGAGGAGCACAGAGATGCAATTTGCAGGGATCATGGAGTTTGGGACCCCTCCTCTTCTCTCCCTATCTTTCTTGCAGTTGCTCCAGATGCAAAAGTGTCCAAAGCAAGCCTGGCCACCAAGTCCCTCAGCCAGGGTGGCAGCAGAGTTTCCAGCAGGCCAGCTCTGTGCCTGGTTCCTGGCCTCCCCCTGCCTGCTCACCTCTCAACCTAGCTCTCTAGGTAGAGGCCAGAACTTCTGGCGCTCATTGAGTAAGCCCATTTTCTGCAGGGTTGACTTTTACGCTTGCAACCCAGAAATCTGTTGGATAGAGTCAATATCCTGATCCATATCAACAAGGGTTGCAAGTTAAAAAAAAAAAAAATCTCTGTGCTGTAGACACAGATGCCTCCTACTTCCCTGTGGAGGATGGCTCTTCTGTCAGCCATGCAGAATATGGTCAGCAGATGGCCATCTGCCAGCCCTCCCAGGGTCTGTGTTGTGAAGGCCCCTGTGGCCCTGGCCATGCTTTTCAGAGGTCACCTTTATCTATAACTGAGCAAGGAAGAGGTGAAAAAATTCAAACATTTTCAGTGACATAAAACCCTGCGATAGACAGTATTTACTCCAGACAGTTCTCAGGGTTGGCCAAAGCTCTGTCCAGCTAAAAACACAGTCCACCTCTCCTTCCCTCAGTCCTGCTTTCTCCTCTTTTCACAGATGGTTGAACCTGAATCCACCCCACTTCAAGGTCTCTCAAACTCTCAGCATCCTTTACCGCTCTCCTAGTCTGAGCTGGAGAGTTAGGAACCCACTGCTTCCATGAAGACTCGAGATTCCATCTTTCCCTCCTTGAAATGGGGAGAAATAAGAGCGCCTGCCTCCTCGTTGGATTATGAATTTAGCGTGACATCTTGGTAAATCTCTCTAGGGTCTAGAAGAATGTCCTTCACACCTGCTTGTTGTCTTTACCATTTTCCATCTGGTATGTGGAAGGGACCCCTGAGCACCTGGGTCTCCCTGCTTCCACTCTTGCCACCCACACCTACTTATTGTTTATAACAGCCAAAATACTTCTCTGAAATTGGCCTCTCTCTTTCTAAAATCCTCAAAGGTTCCCCGTGGCCCTTCTAACACAGACTTCAAGATTTGGCCACATCTACAAGTGGACCCCTCTCTTTGCTTCCAGGCCCTCCAGTTGGCTTCTGCTATACTTAGTGCCTCAAGGACTTTGCGCATGCTGTTCTTCTCTCTGCCCTCTTGGTCTGTGAATTCCAGCTCAAATGTCCCTTCTGTGGCAACAGGGACTATAGAAGAGTTCTTTGCTACTTACACTCTGAGCGTCACAGACCTGTTCTTTGGGTGTTTCCTCTGTGTGACCTGACATTTCATGGAATAGCGCCCCATGGTCCCTCAACCCAAACCCAACATCCGGGCCACAAGAGCTCCTTGCTCTCATGCCACATGCTGGGTGGTTCCACAACCACATCATTTCTGAGACACTTATTGAGGCCTTGCTGGGTACCAGCCAGACACGGGGCTGATCTCAGAGCCTGGATTTACTCTTTGCATTCTGTCTGGTTGGCAGGGGCCATTACTGTCCTTGTTTGATGTAGTCACTCAGGCACTACCTGGAAGGAACAGGGCTCGGTTCCTTTAGTCTCCATACTAAAGCAGCAGGGGGGTCCTGGAGTTCGACCTGGCTTCAAACTCTGGCTTGGTCTCGGGCTGACATTTGCTGAATGCTTCTTCTATGCTCAATATTTTGGAGCAAATGACTAAATCTTCCCCTAGGAGAATTTATTAACTGAGGCCAATCTGAAAGGGCTCCCTGGGCCAAAATTGGAGGTGAGGCTACATCCTCTTCCAGTGTGGGAGAGAGTTCCGTGAGCTAGCATGCAGTAGGTAACGGCACTGCAGAAGCTTTGGACTGATGCTCCTTATTAGGATTATTCATTGATATTTCGCTTCCATTGGAAAAAAGCTTAATGGCACCTTGCGAGGTAAGGTCACCAGGTTCAAATCCTCCCAATGGTTAGTACCAACAAATTCAGGGGCCCACCATCTATCTGTGTTTGTAAACAAAGTGTACTTGACCCCAGAGCAGGGTATTTGTCTACACCTGCTGTTCCCTCCCAAGGGCACAGCCCAGTAGTTGCAGTCTGGACCGTGTTGGGCTTCCCAAAGCTAAAATATTCACTATGCAGCCCTCAGCAGAAAGCGATGGCCGACCCCAGGTCTAATTCAGGAAAAGTGCACAAAGAGGGTTATTTATGTTCTCTCTCCTTATTGAAGCATTTGGTTTTTAGCTTTGCTCCTGTCCTCCTCAAATATCTCAGGCAATGATATTTCCGTGCGGGAATAAGTCCTTTTAAGGTCATTTCTATGGGGTGGCTGCCAGGCAGTGTGAATTCTACGTGGATTAAATTCCCCCGACTGAATATCAGAGGATTGAAGAGCTTATTGTGGAGAGGAGGACCACAGACCACAGGTTAATTCCGACAAAATGAGAAATTTCTATGCAACAGATTCTTTGAATTCTCAGTGTCCTTCTGATTATATGATGAAAACCCCAGCTCCGTTCTTTTGCTAAGTGTGGAGCTAAATATGTCTTCTTTAAGAGTATTATAAGGAAATAGATGTTTCCCCCTAGTATCCTAACAACTGGAAAATTTAATTAACTGGCATTTGGATGTATTAGTGGCAATGTTAAAATTAGGTTTTAGAGCCCAGCGACTCCAAAATCACATTGGTTGAGTATCCCTACTCCCAAAATCCCAAACCTGAAAGGCTCCAAAACCCAAACTTTTGAGCATCATGTCATCATTCAGAAAGTTTTGGAGTCAAAGTCAACATAAAGAGATACCTACATACCTGTATTCATAGCGGCTCTGTGAAGATGCCCCTCAGTAGGTGAACTGATAAAAGAAAATAGGGTCTGTATGCACAGTGGAGTGTTATTCAGCCATAAAGGAGAATAAAAATCCTGTCATCTGCAGGAAAGTGGGGTGACCTGGAGATCAATATGTAAAGCAAAGTTCGTTGACCAAAGGAAAAAAAATACTATGTTTTCTCTGCTAGGTGCAATATAGGGAAAAATAAATAAAAACAAGATGATATAAAAGTAAAAGGGGACTCACAGGGAAGGGAAAGGGGATCAGAGAGAGCAGGAGGAGTGAGAGATAGAAATTGGAAGGGTGGATACAATCAAAGCACATGTACACATGTATAAAAGTCACAATGAAGCCAGTAATGGGTCCAATGAATATGCATTAAAAATTATAATTTTTTAAAAAGTCAATAAAAAGAGGTTTTGGGATGTCAACTCTACATTAGGAATGCTCAGCCTGTGTTCTCATTATCATTCAAGACAGGGATCCTGTATTCTGAGAAATCACACCCAGCCTCTGGCTGCTGGTTGATAGGATCCCAATGGACAATGGACTGACCGTGCCAGGTGGGATGTCCAATCCCTGCTCTGTGAACTGTTTCTTGAGTGGTCCTCATGGTAGGCTCTGGGTTGACACCACTTTATGTCCCCAGTGCCTGGCACACAGAAAATCTTCAGTAAAGCTTGTTCACCTGGCCCAACTGGTGAGACCTTCCATGTGGGGCTCAGAGATCATGGAGAGGAACCAGACGTGACTAGACAGGGCCTGGAAATGTCTCTGCACCCTTGGCTCCTTCTCTTCTGTCCAGGCCCCCAGAGCATTTGTAAATGGATGCCCCCCACTGAGCCTCCAGCTGCCTCCCACCACCCCTTCCTGTCCTCAATGCCCACTCTGCCTCCTGCTCCAGAGGCATCTGCCTTGGGTCCCCCAGGAGTCAGCTCCTCGCCAGAAAGTCAGCAATCCGCACGCCTGCAGCCTGGAAATATTGATTTCAGGTTGAATCACACTTTCTCCCGAGCTCCTCCCTCTGTCATCCCCCCATCAGAGGAGGCCGAGCACTGTGCAGAAGGTTCTGACACCAGACTTTGAATCTGGACAGTAACTGGGTCTCAGGGTGTATGGGGCGAAGGGGGGATGGAAGAAAATAAACCCCCCTTCGCAGAACCGACAGAGGAAGACAGACTTGAACAATGGTCCTTACAGGCCACGATGACAGACATTTCAAAATTACCACGTCCTGCACTATATTTTGGCCCCGAGATTACAGTGAGGTTCATCAGAGGAACATCTGTTGGCGATCAGCACAGAGCCGCCAGATTTGATTGCTCAGAGCGCAGCCCGGGCTGGGGGAGGGAGATCCCATCTCTGCAGGGGAAATGTCCAAGAGACACCGTCCCTGATGTATTGGGCTTTCCTGTGGCTCACTTCCCTCCTCTCATAAAACCAAGGACCTTAATTCAAATAGGCCCAGGAGCATCTGTTAGGAAGCGAGATACATTTCCAAGACCCAGAAGTCAATAGAAGTAATGGTGGTGTGAACAACGACTACCCAGTAGAACTTAGTAGGTGCTCAGCACTAAGGGGCATTATCTCATTTCATCCTCATGTAACCCACGAGGTACTTAATATTGCCACCCCTCTTTACAGCCTAGGAAACTGAGGCCAGGGAAGGGAAGGAATTGTCACAAGGTCAAGTATCTAGTGATTCATGGATATGGTGACCCACTCTCCTCTTTTACCCAGACTGAGGGTTTTCCTGGGATGCAAGACTCCCTAGTTCATGTCCCTGGGATGGTCCCAGGCAAACCTGGATGCAACCCGACTCTGAGTTCACATCTGCCTGGTGTCAAAGCTCACCTCCTGATCCCTTCTGGGGCACTATCTCTTGTGTTCTCGGCTCCTTGCTATTTACCAAGACAAAGTGTTTACTGAACACCTACTATGTGTAGGCACCACTTTGGGCACTATAGACAAAATAAGTGAAGGACTAGATAAAAAAATCTGGAAACCTCTGCTTCTCAGAGCTACAGCCATAGCAACTCTCATATTTACTGCATATTCCCCTAGACTCCCTATCCTCCTGAGACTACTTAAGTTTAATCATTAACAACAAGAGAACTGGAAGGGCCACATTTCTGGTGTCCTGCATAGTTCTGAAAAAGATCTGTAGCCCCCTTCTAGGAAGGTGTGTACCCACAAGGCTCATCCACTATATCACGTCCCCAAGTCCCCTCTTCAATCTAGAAACAGGACGTCCTGAGAGGCGATGTGATCAAGGGCACACAATCAGAAGGGTTATAAATAGGGGAAACCTGGACTTGGGCAAATTCCTGTGCACTGCAACTAGGAGAAGCCCTTGCAATTCAAGGGGTTTCACAGAAATACAATATGGGCTCCTGTATTGTAAGGATTTTGGAAACATCTAGACCCAAGTTCAAATCAGACCTTTCACTCTCTTATTGGGTGACCTTGTTGTGCTCCTCTTAACCTTAGCATTTTTGATCCCTATAATAGGTATAAGAGAACCTGCTCGAGGTGCCTGCCTGAAGCAAATTAACACATACAATGACTCAACGAACCGACCTGCAGAAAGGTATTAATTACCAGGTCCTGTTGCTCTAACTCACTTGATCTTACTGCCACCCCTAGGTTTTGAGGATTACCCTGGTTCCTGATGGGGAAACTGAGGCCAGCAAAGGCAAATGAACCAATCCAGTGTTCAATGATAGCATCCCAGCCAGGATTTGTACCCAGGGTGGTGTGGATTAAAGTACGATAGTTTAATAAGGACTTAGGTCAAAGCACAGATGAAAACCCCCACCTCCAGCTATCCAGAGAGCACCCTAAGTTAAAGGAAGCAAACAGCACTCAGGTGGCTAGAGGATGATGGTTGGGGTGACAGGAAGGAGCCAGGGGCTGAGATAGCTTTGTTAGCCAGTGGGCTGGTCAGGCTCTGGGGAGCCCAGTCAACTGCTGTTTGTATTTGAGGGCCATTTGTCCACATGAAATATGTTCGAGAGTGGAAGGCCATGCGGTGGATAATCACAGGCAACAGGGGGAGCTGGGCTTACAAGCAGCACCTGGACTGGAATACCTCCAGGAGCTGCTCCCAACTGATGGGCCTTTGGGAGGCGGGCAGCCAGTCAGTGGGCGTGAGGATCACACCCAGTGGGGAGGGTTAAAAGGACCCTCTCTGGCTTCAGGGGCTGTCTCTGCTCTGCTCTTGCTCTGAGGTGGGACTGGGTGCTGGTGGTTTTGCTGGGTTCCTCTCTCTCTCTTGCTGTTCTATTGCTTGGGCAAAATGAGAAGCTCAACATTTTCTGATCCAGGGAAGGAAAAAAGAACACTGAGGTTGTTAGAGACGGGAGGGACGTTTAAAATCAGAATCCAGGGGATTGAGCACTCGAGGGACACGTCTATCTCTGGAGCAAAGTTTCACTGGGCTCTGGCATCCTTGTGAGCCAAGGTCTAGGGAGGGGGAAGGACCAAGAGGGGAGGGAGCTGAGCGGCGGGGGCGGGGGGGGGGGGTTCGCACTCTGCTAGTAAAAGCTGGCTCTTACTCAACTCTCAAAACCATCTTCTCTGCTTCTTAGTCTAGTTGCTCAAAGTCTAACCTGCAGGGGGACTTACTGATCTTGCCTACCTGCAGGATCCCCGTGGGATATAATGGAGCATCCCAGGAGGCTGGGTGAAGAGAACAGGAGCCCTGTTCAAGTCACCTGATCAGCCAGGTGACTTGCTCTAAGCTCACCCACACCATGTTCCTAGCCTGGCCTCCTCACACATGCAGCTTGCCTTGAAGCTCTGTTGCTATCTACCCTTGCAGGGTCCCTGGGCTCTGAGCCCAACTGGAGCTGGGGAGGAGAGAGAAGGCCCAGGGCAGGATTCTGGCCTGGCTTTAGTTAGCAGGGTTTTTTTCTTTTTCAAAAAGCGTCCATCCTAAAAGCCATGAAGCTGGCTTCATAAGCATCTCTCTTCCCAAGTCTGTTACAGTTGAAGCAGGTTCTGGCCTAGGGACTGATGGGACGGGGAGGACTTTCTAAGTTTATCCTGCTGGAGGGGGGCTGTCCTGCTCTGGAGCATCAACTCGAGTTGCCCGAGGGCCTCTGGAGAGCTCTCGCCTCTCTGCCAGTCCATCAGACCTACAGTGACTGTACTACCTAGCTTCGTTGCCTAAGTGACAGTACTGCTCCAATGATAGTCCACTCTAGATCATGGGGCTGACTCTCTGAAGCTGGAAAGGCCTGGCTTAACCTCCAAGAGCTAACCTGGGGGAGAACTCAGAGGGCTGAGCCTAAGGTGGCCATCTTATCACCTCCTGGGTCTGCACAGTGACCCCAGCTACTGGGGAAGCCCTGGCTGGATCCTAAGTCCCCACACTTGCCTCTTTGCTTCTGACTTGAATATTTTCTCCATTCTTGCCATCTCAGCTCCTTATATGCTGGAAAGGGAGTTGGGAGCCCAAGATGGCTCAAAACTAAAGCTTCCACTTACAAGCAACAGGGGACCGTGCAGCAAGTGAGGTCTCCCCTAGGAAGGGGAGGGGGCCGGGCACAGGGCACCTGCTATGGGAGGAGGCAGCTTTGCCTTTTTGGGCTGCAAACCGCAAGTCTTAAGCCCCTGGGGAAGCTGTCCTGGGGGCCAGGGGTGGTGTGCTTAACTGTCGATGTGTTAGCCTTACTCCAAGCTCAAGGCTTCTGTACTGCAAGTCCTGCTAATGAAATCCACACATGCAGTAAATAATTGGGGACCACAAACCTGCAGGTGCAGTGGGTTAACCCTCGAGCTCCTGGGAGCCTTGCTGGTTCTCATGCTCGCCCCTCCGCCCACCTGTGGATCACTCCCAGTTACAAGAAGCTCCAGGAGAAAAACCTGCAACTTACCTTGGCAAGGGGAACCCTGAGGTTCATCTTCACCTCTAAACACTCAGGATCACGGGGCTGACTCTCTGAATCGGGTCCCCGCAAGAATGGTGATGTGGCAGAAGGTGTTATGGGGTGCTCATGATGCCCATCCAGCATCGTGGGGCTCGACTGGGTCTCTGGCTATTCTAACTAGAACAAATAACCGCACAGGAGGTGCTGGGTTAATCACACAACGGGCTTGCATGCCCAGCTACAGCAAGGGCTCTATTCAGTATGGTGAAGGAAGCCAGCCTCACTGTGCATGAGGGTGCACATGGCAGGACATTCTTAAGCAACTTGCAGACTGATGGGGATGCTCAAATGTTCCACATAAGCCCTGCCACCTCTCACACAATGGACAAACTGTCCACCACAGAGGCCCTAGAGCCAGGAGGGAGCTCTGAGGACCTGTTGATCAACTTGGGTGGTTGTGCCTGGGAGTTGTCCATGTTGGACACTTCCTGAGTGTCAACTATGAGGTCATAAGTTCCCCCCAATTGCAGCCCTTGAAGGAGATTTCAGTTCATCTCATATCTGGTCTAAAACGAGATGCAGGTCAAGCAGTAAGGAGGAGTCCTGGGCTGAGCTGGCTTCAAATCCTAGAAGCCTTTTCCTTAATGAGAAGGCATAGCTACCCCACCTGTGCTGCACGGGGTCGGGTGAGTGGGCTCTGCAGGTGTGTGGGCCTCTTAAGATTTTATGCCTCTTTCTAAACCGAGCTGTCTCCTAAAGAAGCTGTAGCCCTTGGCCTTACAAAAGGTCAAGGAAGACGATTATCTTTGACCTTGCTCCTAACCTTGAGCAGGCTCCTGGTTGAAATTCTTAGCAATCAGCTGGGATCATTGGAAGGACTAACCAGGGCTTCTCTGGCTACTGGAGAAGTGTGCCTAAAGCTTCAGGCTTGGCGTTAACACCTCCAGGACTGGACAGTGGGCATGTGAGGTCCTGATCCCGACTTCCCTCCCCAACCCTGATGCCCTGTAAGTGAGCTTTCTTGCCTATCAGGACAGTCCACTAAAACACTGAACAACCTTATGTTGCCCTTCAATGCATCAATCACCAAACGAGGTCACCTGCACCTTCCAAGCTACAGGAAGAATGTCTGCCATGCTGGATCTTGCTTCCCCTTGGGGGACCAGTGCCCTGGCTCCCTACTGCAAGTGTCCTTAAATCTTGACTTCTGAAAGTGAAACCTGGCCAGCATTCAGGGGTCAGTCTTAAGGGTTTGTCAAGGTGACCTTGAGCCACAGGAGGAAGTGGCTTAAATGGCAGAACAAGGTGGATTAATCCGAGGAGGCTCCCCGATGGGGCCATCTGGGAGTCGGCAAGTACCCTAGAGGTGCGAGGAGGACCCTTTATCTGTTATCCACTGCCTAACAGCTGGAGGGGCAGGCTTACTCCTGCATCTGGAATTCACGTAGCCTTCCAGATAGGAGGTCACCTCTGGCAGGAATCGAAGGGGCTGGGGAGACCCTGTCCCCCTGCCTCTGCCTGCCTGTCTTGGCCACAGCTGACGATGGCCATGAGGGTGCACATGTCATGTGTCATGCCAGGTCGTCCTTGAGTGCACTGAGTCCCTTAGAAGCAGAAACTGTCCTTCCAGTTAATGCTGCATGAGAGCTGGTGTCACTCTCAAAGGTGGGAATGCCCAAGAACCAGGCTTGGTTGCTGATGGGGGAAGGGATGTGGCCAGAATCTCTGCAATTCTCCCCATTCCTCAGACTGATTCGAATGGGACATGAACAGAGACCCCATGCCACTCCCCTGGGCTCGGCACAGGTCTGCCTATCTGTCCAAGTCCCCTGTGGGCTGGTATCTGCAGTGAGTGTCAATGCTGTCCCAGGCCGTCCAGCCCATGGAAGAGGGGTCCCTGTTATTGAAGGGAACACCTGCAGGGCACCCTGGCATCAATGACACAAAGCTGACAGTGGCTGAGGGTGGCACAACCCAGGCTTCCTGGGGTCAGCTTTCTGGCCATGAGTCAATGAGCTTTCCCTCTGTTTTCCCCCCAACACAATCTATCCCCACTTAAGGTGCCAGGGTCTACTTTTAGCTGCATCATGCTGATACAAGGAGGCTGTTCTAGTCTTGTCCCCCCACTTGCTCCAGAGGGGACAATGGGTGATGCGGAGTTCTGAACCGGAAAGGTCCCCATGTGTCTGAATAACTAAACGGGGGCCCCTGCGAGTTATATCACCAGGCGGCGTCTCCTGGTGGAGCAACCTTGACAAGGTGCTTGGTCCTCAGCACAGTGCCTGGGGAAACCTAGAGAAACCTGCGGAGGATCGTCTAGAACAAGTCTTACCCTCAAGTGAACCCACCAGGGAACTCCAACTCTAGAGCAGTTGGGGCCAGTATCCCCTGAGGGTCCTTATTCAGGCTGAAGTTGGTCTCTTGGCAACTCTCCATAGACCACCTGTCTTCCTGGTTATACTTCAGTAAGAACCATATCACAAAAGGGAATTCCAGCTAAACTCCTGGGGCTTGACCAAGTTCATAAGCCATGGTCTGTATCTCCAAACCAAGCAGTGGTTAAGAAGGGTTGACCTAAGTACCCCAAAAGGACGATTTGGGCTGCTGGTTGGGGTCGCTTGGGTGCCTAAATGGGTGGTGAGGACTCCGAGTCTCCTGGTGCTACGTGGCCAGGATTTGCTGGAGGACATAGTTGGCTTTCCTGTCCCAAGGGCAAGATATCAAACTAGTTACGACTTCCAAGAGCTGTAAAAACTTCCTTGTTGTAAGAAGTGGTGGACCGTGACCACTCTGGAGGACTTTGGGAGCCCAAGTGGAAATCGTGTCCTGAGACACCTAGTGGATTTTAATTCAAACTAAGCTTAGTATCTGTCCTGGGGAAAAAATACTGAGGCTGTAAATAGTCCCAGAAACTCACGCCAGTGAGTGGCCCTTGTTGGGTCCCAGTGGGTGCACCTTAATGGGTGGCGTCATGGGGATATGTCTGCATCGATCACTGGGAATCTTGTACCTGTGAGCCGTTCTGAATCAACGTAGTGTCCCCACTTATCCTGTTTCTGTATCTCCATAGAGGAGATCGAAGCTGGTCCTCTACAGAAGCTATAAATGCATGTACTTCATGGAGAGTGCTTAACTGTGAACATCCATGTTTATTGTCAAATAGCACGACCATGGTATGTTCTAGAACATATGTTGTAGAAACATACTTGATCTGTAGAAGTTTAAGACTTCCTGTCCTGACTTCAAGACCTGAACAAGGTCAGCGAGTTGACCTTTCAGGTGTTGGCGTCGGGGGAGGGCGCTTGGCTCTATGATACTAGAGCCACTGACCACAGTGCATCTGGCCTTTCTGAAGACTTCTTCAAAATACCCATCTCCAGAGCTGCTCAACCCCAGCTCTCAAGAGGTAACTTCTAGGACTGGACCACAGTGGTGTCGATCTAATGCCCTAACAAGACGGCCTGATATATCCTCCCTTCCCCTGTGAACCCGTGTTGACCCTTCATAAACTGCCTGGATTTGGTGTCTGAACCTCATGACCTTGTTTCAAGGTCAACTTTGAGGCCTTAGTAATCAGCAAAGTAGTCACAGCTATTGCTCTCAAATTTGGCCACAACGGGCTCTTTTTGGAGAAAATAATAGACTAGTTGTAATCACAATTCCTGGGTTAGAACCCCTGAAGCTAAGCCCAGACTTTATGTGTCTCAGTGAGGGGTATAGGAGGCTGGGCCAGACCCAGGTCAGAACTTATCAAATACACCTTAATCTTAGCCCATGAAGAGGCTCTTTCCTTGTCCAGTGTGCTTTATTTCTTGAAGCCTTGGAATCCATATCCAATAGGAACCTGTCCTTCCCACAAACCCTCAGTGGTCTTGGACTCGAATAGATCATGTAGATGGGGCAGCTGTTGGTCAGGGATTAATGCATGAGCCCCTGTGGCTAAAAACTAACCAGAAAAATTAAACCACTTGTGATGCAAGCTTACGGTGGCGAGGGGGGAACACTTCAAGGAAACAGCGTCAAAGCCTGACTCTGCCATGTTGGCGAGCCACAAGCCATCAATATATCAGGATGCCATTAAGCTGTCACTTAAGTCCCAGGCTAACACATTATCAAACGAGTATGAACTGTCCCTAAAAGGACAGGTCCACACAAAGTCCAAGGACCGCCACCCACTGGAACGTCACGCAAGGTACTCCTTGTGGGTAACAGGAGGCACAACGACAAGGTCCTCCCTCTGAGGTGAGCAGCCATTTGTCTCCATGCAGCAGCTTTATAGCCACGAGAGGACTCTCACTAGCTACTCGGGAGTCTGAGCTGGGGTGGGGTTGACGGCAGGCACACGCACTCATGGTCAGCTAAGCAGCCTTGCCTCGGAATCTAAACTCTGAACCCCCAGATAAAACGGCTTGTAAAATGGCAAATGACCTGAAATGGCAAACCGGATGTAGATAATCGCTAAATCCAAAGGCAACACCGTCGAGTGTTTGGGGTTAACTTTGGGATCTCTGCTTAAACCATCTGGTCTAACCACCTATGGTGCACTAAAAATCCTTCAGACATCATTTGGGATACCTGGGGGAGTCCAGGTATGGATTAGGAAGATGGGGTGCTTCACTCATGGCCTTGATCCTGTACAAGGGGATGTTCCACAGACTTCTTGACCAGGAAGTTTAAGGAGACGGACTTGAATAAAGCCTGATGGTCTATTTTTGCAATAGGAACCATAGTCAGAAGTTCTGGCTTGAAGGGATGTCATCTCTACACACACCTCAGGTTCTAAGCTGACCTGGAAACGTCACTAGCATGCCCGGGAGTGGGGGGTCTTAGTGTACCTCCTGGGGGTGCACATAGGGAGACCCTGAGAGGGCTAGTGGATGAGGGACTGCCCTGGAGACACTTCCATCTGAACTTGGCTTCCAGATGAGATGCTTGCTCCTAGCTAATCCTTTTTGTAACGGGCATAAGACATCCTGGGACACAACTGGACCCTTTCTTGCAAGTAGGGAAAAGTGAAGCCACCACCTGGAAGCTTGCCACCTACTGCTATAGAACACCCTTGACCTAAAGAACGAACCAGGCTGAGTCAACACACAACAGGTGGCTCCAGTGTCGATCTAGCTTCCTGACATGATTGTCAGCTCACCCTCCTCCTCTGGAGCAGTTTGGGTGCTAGGGCCCACCATTCTGGTCACCATCTCTCAGCGTTGTCAACAGGGCCTCTAGCCTGAGTTGCCACTCAGAAGGTCCCTAGCAACAGGGACAGCCAATAGGAGTAGGTGACCTAATGGGACCCAGGGCTATCTGAACTCCAGACTGCTAAGGAGGCCCTTCCCTAGGGTCACCCCCAAGGAGGCAGGATTAAGGCTGCCAAATGTTGTCCAGCCAACTCTGGCTCACTCCTAGATACCCTAAAGATCTTGTGAACCAGAGTGGCAATAAGTTTGTCCCTTCTATATCTTTTGTAAATGTCGTTGCCTGGGCCAAGACACCCATGGCTATCAGTCTTTCGAGCTGATCTCTGCAGACACTCTCTAACCTGGGCTTCACTATCACAGACCTGCATAGCTTCAGCTAAGCAGGTAAAGGGTTCCAGCCACTCCTACAACCTCCACAGCTGTCCAGCCAGAGTGACAGGCTGAAGTGGTCACTCCCTACCTTGAATGGTACCTAGGGTGTGGTGAGTACACACATCGGCCAACTCCCTCTTGAAATCCTGGCCTCATTTCTAGTGTAGTAACCAGCTGGGACTAGCCGCCTTCTAGGTAGGGGGGAAAGATGAGCCTAGTTTCAGGGATTCATCCAGATCTTATAGAAAGAGGGGCATATGCCACAGGAGTCTCTCCAGTAGGTATTCTTTGAAAGGGAGAATGACCATCAGCTGTTGTGGGCTCGAACAAAACCTTGCTGGAGAGAACGGGCCTGGCTTCTCAGAAAATGTCACTTAGGAGGTGTTGGGTGCGGGGGGTCCTACCTGCAGAACAAAGGAAGGAGTGTGCTCTAGGACCTAGAGGCTCAGACCAGTGTATCCCTTGAAGACCCGTTTATGTCCCACTTGCATCTGGGTTCTGAGTCTAGAACCTTGCATCTGGAGTTGGCTTACATATGTGTTTTGAGCCCAGATAAGCCCTGTACTTGGCGGAACGCAGTCACAAATAGCAAACGATGCTGGACACTAGGTTTCAGCTGGTAATGGCAATGAAACTGAGTCGGGTGAGCAAACGTGCAGGCAAAGCTTACTGGGGCTCCCATTTAGGAAGAGATGGCTCAGACACCCTCGGGCGGCTCCCTGGAAAGAGCTTTCTGGTCTTCAGGGGCGGAAGAGTAAAGTGACCTGGGCTGCACCCTGGCAGCTTGCTCTGTGCTAAAGAGGAGTTACTGCAGCCATTTGCAAAAACACCTGCAGGGCACCCTGACAATGAGCCAGTGAGTGTCACATACCAGCCTCCTGGGGGTCGGCTGTCGGGACACGAGCCAAGGCCTGCAAATGCATCTGCCCTGTTCCTCTGGGCCTTGTCTCAACTGGGCCGAGTTCCTCAAGAACAGGAAAGTCCAATGTGACAAGTGGTACCAGACTGGCCAAATGGCAGTCCTGATAAGCTCAAGGACAAAGGGTGGTAATTGCTGCCCTTCAGACTGGGTAAGGGGAAGACCAGGGACTGCTGTGTCCAGGCATCTATAGCCACCTTACTCCAACTAGAAGGGGCCATGAAGCAGTCCCAGGTCGCCTGCCCTGTGCTCACCCTAGGAAGGTCTATGACCAGTAGTAACCAGCCTGAGCCTTCAAGGGGCTGGAATAGCACAGAACTGAACCCAGGACAGCCATGCTGGACTGGGATGGACACATGACTTCAGACCACAGATCCGTGCTCCGGTGGCTTGGTGTGTGTGCAATCGTGGCCAAGCGGCACTCTGTAGTTCTGAATTTGGAACCACTCTGAGAGGTAGCATCTGGCAGAAGGGGAAGATGACCTACATGAGTAACCAGGGTGGGTGGGCAGGTAGCAGGCTCCAGGGACAGAGACCAATCTGCCTGAAATGAGCATCAGGAGCCAGATGGCACCAAGAGTGTGGCCCCGAGTACTGCATCAGCTCTTGAACACTCAAGTCTGAACCCAGAAATCCTGTCTTGCCAGTCGCGGTGGCACTTGCCTGTCCTCCCAGTGGCTCAGGAGGCTGAGCAGGAGGATCTCCAGTTTGAACCTGGCCTCGGCAAAAGTGAGGCAATAAGCAACTTGGCGAGACCCTCTAAAATACAAACGTGGCTGGGGATGTGCCTTAGTGGCCGAGTGCCCCTGGGTTCCACCCCGAGTGCCCTGCCAAAATCCTTTACTTTTTTTAAGTAAAGGCATCCAAGCAGGCCTGGAAGGCAAACTGAGCTGTGGGGCTCAGAGGGACATCAATCTGACACAAAGTGTAGTCCTCCATTATGGATCACTCGTGTCCTGAGCCACATGGAAGGACATAAGCAGGACTGGCATCAGAGGTGTCACCCTTGACACCGTGCTAATCAGTCAAAACAAGTCAACTTGAGGCTCTGGGGAGACTTTGCTCCTGAGCAGACCCACAGCCCCTACCTGACCACCTGGCATGTCCCAGGCCGTCACCCGTCTGAGCATCTGCACACTCGGGCCAAAGCTCTGCACTGGATCCTGTGGGGCTGCCCTGTCAAACCTCAACTCCTACCTCATGAAAACCTAGGTCTTGTCCCCACTGTACTTGCCTTGGGTACATCCTAGGATAACCATATCAACCAGGTGCACCATCCTGCTGAGGCACTTGGGGATGGCACCGCCTGCCCTGGGTCCTGCATCTGTAATGGGCAAGGCATGGACCCACTGACCACACGGAGCTCAATGGCCTCACTAGCCTTCAAGTTCTGTGTCTGTCAATCTCCAGGCGGAATCACAGCTTGATCTCTGTCCTGCCCTCAAACATCTGAGCAATGGGTTCTCCTGGCCCGGTCAATTCCTCAGGGCTCTTGACATGGGGACCTGGCCTGGTGGTATCAACTGCTGGTTGCTTTCCATCCTGCCAACGGCACTTAATCCCCTCTTATTCCCTAGCTAACCTGACCTCAGTCTAACCCAGGCTGACCCGACTCCCGGGCCCGTGACCTTATTGCCAGGTGCAAGGTGTTGGGCACACCTTCAGGTGGTTGGGTTCTCTGATGGGGGAACTTTGCCCTGAGTAGGTGGGTCAGGCGACCAGCTCTGTTGCTGCCACAGGCTTGAAAGCTTTTAGCTACCAGATGTGACAACCAGGGACTTGGAGCCCTGGATGAGGGGACTTCTGGGAAGTTACCAAAAGTAACTCGGGAGTCAGGCTGCTCTTAACCCTACGAGGGCCATTGATGGACATGGAGGAGCCTGGGTCTCTCCCAGGGCTGACCTCTATCAAGTCTCTCGACCTGACTTGGATCGTCTTCAACTCGGGTCTCAAATGGAAGCAAACCACTCCAGACACCAAGTGAGGGCAGGAAGTCGAACCCCAAGCACCAGCTGCATGCTGCAGACTCGCTGGGAGAACCATCAAGCAATAGTCTGAATCATCTAAGCCTGGACTGGGGCTCTGAGATCTAGTGGTCCTTGCCATTTGTGTTTTGATGACTTCTGAATCAGCCTCGTTCATAACAGCTGACTCGAGTCATCCTTCAACTAACAGCCCCCTTAGAAAGTGACCTAGACTCAGAACTTCTGTCTAGGTGATTTTTGAAAGAATTCCAAGAATTAGACCTATGTGACTAATTCTGGAATAGATGAACACGGGGCAGCCCCCCACCCACTCAGTGTGGGCCTTGTCGGAAGCCTTAAGTCTGACCGGGGCAGACCTGAACAGTGATGCCTGAGCATTTGGCTGAACCCGGCATCTGGGCAAAGGTGTCAGAAAAGCAAAGTTCAGACGGCCCATGCAGAGATGCCAAGGTGTGGAAGCTGTTGGAACAAAGGACCCAGCTGAGGCACAGGAAGCATGAGTGGCAGGTGGGGAACCGAGGCTATAGCTCCCGACTCGGCACTGCCACCATCTGCTCAGCCCAAAGGCACCAAGGGTGCCTTCCCGGAAGCAATACTGAGACCAGGTGACAGCTCTTCCCGGCTGCATGCCGACCACACAGCCATTCCTGAGGTGAAGGTGGGGATGGGGGTCTGGAAGGCCAGAAGAAGAGAGCATGCAGGCTGCCGTAGCTGGCACAGGGGTCCCCAGGATGAGCACAGCCCATAAAGGGGTAAGGGCTGAGGGAGCTCCCCACCACTGAAATTTCACCCCTAGCCACTGAAGAACTCTACACACTCTGGTGCAAAACTCAAACCCAAATGGCCTGGAAGTCCATGTGATAGCACCGGTTTTTAGAAAAGAGGTTTCTTGGAGGTGGACCACAAGGAGGTGGAGGCGCATTCCCATCTCTCTAGGATGGGCCAGTAGCAAAGGATGGAAGCCTCAGGGTGAGAAGTGGCAGGGACTGATCCTAACCCGAGTTTCCAGTCCCTTCCACTGGCCCTCCAACTGTAGAACGCCCCCCCCCCCTCCGAACCAGAGTAAGGGACCCTTCTCCAGGTCCTTCTGTAACTTGTGGCTTCATGCTCAAGGTCACGTCTCTGCTTCTCTTGGAGTTTACCCGACACTATGGGCTGCATTCTCAGACATGAGTCCAGCAAGGCCCAGGCCTGGCACACCAGGGGGCCACTAGCAGCCTGGCACTGTCCCTAGACTAGGCCTGGATCAGGACCTCAGCCAGCAGGGGGTCTCAGTGGGCCACATCCCCTGCACCCAGAACTCTCCAGAGTTCTGTTCCTGTCATGGAAACGGTTGCCATACACTGCTGTCTCATAACCCTGACTTCTGTGTGGTTGAACCACATAGCCCTTTCTAGACAGGGGTCCCAGACTGAAATAGCTGATATTTATAATCGAAGTCCTGAGTAGAGAAGGCGGGGAGCTGCCGTCTTGTCCTCCGCACGCATTTTTTTAATGAGCATGAATTGCTTCTACTGAAGTAGATCAGTCCTAACCCCGGGCAGAAAAGTCTAAACCTGTGCTGATCATGGCAAGCAGATTTAGTCACCTCTGGGTAAGTGAATCATTCATATAAAAGCAACAGCTTTTCCCAAATGACTTCTGGGGGCACCTGAGCTAGTTAAACTAACTAGTTTCAACTGTCCTAGCAACTCCTAGCTGTCCTGGGAACAGTTCCTGGAATCTCCCTACCAGTCTCTCAGATCTGAAAGTCCTTGAGCCACCTGGCCTGATCCCTTTTTGTACGAAGAGGGGAAACCCAGGCCCACCTGGGGAGGCAGCCTCTTGGTGTCTGGGCTGGGACTGCCGCCCAGATCCTGGCTCATCGGTGTTAGCCTCGAATATATAGCTCCATCCTTTCCTCTCTTGCCTGAGGAAGCATCTGAGTTGATTGATCGGTGCCTTGAGTAACTCTAATTCCTTTAGTAATAAATAATGCATTCTCCTCATTCTGAGGAGCATTGATTGGGGAGGAAGGGAGGGGGGATGAACAGCTGTCTGGCCAACTTAAAAGGCACTGGCTTAAGTACATGAAGGCACAGGCACCCGGGCCTTGGCAGAGGCAGCCTGTGGGATCTGTGGAGTCTGATCCAGCCTTAGACTCGGCCCTCTATGCAACCCTGTTTTTTAGCATTGCTACAGGCTCTCGCGAGGTATAGCCCCTGATCATGTCTTCTAGAACTCAGCATTTACCATGCATCAGTTGCTGAGAAATCCCAGCCTCAGTAGCCAGACCTCCCTTTAACCAATGTCTAGCCTGAGGATACGTGGTTCATTGTCTACCAGGACTTGGGGACCCATAGGAGACCTAGGAAGGTTTCCACGACCTCCTCCCTCTTGGCCAAAGACTTGCTGTACTAAATCCCAAGAAGTGACAGACCTGAATGCTCTCTAGATAGAGGGCCTGGGGGCAGATGGAGCAAAGCCTGGAGCAGGGAAGTGGGCAGATGCCCTGGTCCTGCAGGGGTGTTCAGCACCTCCGTGGAATTGGGACAACTGCACTTCCTGGATCGAGATGGGCTTTAAGATCACGTGTTGACTTGTCTCCAGGTGAGTGAACACAGGTGGGCTGGCTGGGCTTTCTCAGCACTAAGCTCGGCAGGAACAGTGATGTCAGCAAAGTGATCAAGCCGGAGATCCTTGTTTCCCCTAGAGTAGAAGGGAGAAGCTCGAGGTGCTGAGCTTCCAGGAGAGGCAAGAAGCCTCGGCTACTCTGCTACAGAGTGGAAGGAGTCTCTTGGGGTAGACCACAGCTACAAGTGCCTCTGCTGTGTTAGGTTTGGAGTTAAAATCTTACACTCGCCCACATGCAGTCCTTGGGGTCAGCTAGAGTTGGCATACAGACCGCAAGAGAACCCTAGCATTCTGGGGAACCAGAGACGTAGAGGCCTTAGCTAGGTCTCCAGGCAGCTCTTGCCCCATGGAAGAGATGCCAGGTGGTGTCCGGTGTGGTCCATACCCTATGGAACCCACCCTCCCTCCTTCTGAGTCTTCCATATCGGGATGCCCTTTGAACTAGCTCACAACTTCTGGCTCCACGGGCACACAAATGTGGACCTTCACACTGGGTTTCCACCTACTGGACAGGTCCTTCTAAGGGGACAAGTTCATGTCCGTTCAGCCACTGAACAGCAGGAACTGACGAGAGGGTGAGCCTCTCTCAAACCGGAGAGATGCCAGCCCTAAACACTGGTACCAAGAAGGTTTGTGCAGTCCAAGTCGCCCAGACCTGGGTGAATGAAGACGGAGTTGTGGTCGAGTATGGGTCGACTGAGGTATCGCGTACCTAGTCCCTTTCCCCGGGGGTCTGGATGAGTGGACCCGACTCACCCCTGAGCTAAAAGCCTGGCTGTGCTTTAAGCCTCTGTTCCTCTTCCAGCAGAATTGAAGCCCCAGCTTCTGTGATCTGCATTATCCCTAAGGTATTACCACAAAGAGATTCAAATCTCCACGGCCAAGCTTGGGGTCTCTTGTGTCAAGTGCTGGGGAGAAAGAGGCAGCATACATGACCCACAGCCCTGAGCTCCTCTTGGTGCACCACACACTAGCAACTGAAGACCGAGTTCCACTCTGTGGACCGTATTGTTGGATTCATGTTGGGTCTGGAGCCTTGTTATCAATGACTCTTATCCTCTGTCACTTAACGTCTTGAAACCAACCTCATGAGGAATGAGCCTCTTTCCTCTGTAAGTGACTCTGGGCTGGTTGTGCAACCTAGGTGCACAATGGCTGAGACCTGGTCTCCCAAAGATGAAATTGAGGTGTTTTGGCTGCCTCAAAGATCTAGGGGTGATGCCACTCCTAAGCAATCCGGTCCTTGCAATGAATGACTGGAATACAATCCTGGCTGTCGTTTGGGGCTCATCAGCCCCTAAAGGCCTGCAAACCTTCTGCCTGGCCTTGCCACGACCTTCAAGCCACCAATGGCATAATTAGGCCACCTTGTGCCTTGGTCTGCCTTCCTGTAACATGTAGATGGAGAGGGATCTTGAGATGAATGAGGTCAGGCCAACCCTGGCTCAAAGGTGTATTGATCCCAGGTACAGGTGCTGGCCCAAGCCACATGGGGCATGCGCACACAGCGGGGAGCCTCGTCCTGCCTACCACAGAGGCAGCTGTGATCCCTGCCTGAGGATGGGTCTTCACTCCAACTGTACCCATGGTCCTGTAATACCGGGCACATAGGAGAAGGTGGAGCTCTGGGGGCTTGAGTCTTGACCCCTTGGACTAATCAGGAAGGGATGAAACCTGCTTCTTGATTCTGCATCCGGTGGGGGTGGGGGTGGGGCTTCAATATGCCGTGGGATGGGCACGTGTTCTGACTGCCAAGGACACTGACTGCCTTCGCTCCAGGTCTGCGCGATGTCTGGCTCAGGCACAGAAGCCCCGCTTCAGGCTCTATTGCTGCTACCTGCAGCTCCCGCTGCAGGCACCAGCGGATTCCATGCTCAGAGCTTGTCCCCCTATGGATGTGGCTCTGGGAGTAACTCAACAATGGAGTTTGAGCAAGGATTCCCTTCAGTCCCTTATAGGGAAAGCTCTATATCGGGTGGGTGCTTCCCCCTGTGGGTCAGATGGGTGACTTGGGCTAGACTGTATCCCTCCCTCCCTCCCTCCCTCCCTCCCTCCAGTGAGGCTAAGCACCAAGGTGAAAGTTGGTTGAAGAAACATTTTTGGCCTAATGATTTCATGATGGATGAGAAAATGATACTTTGTACCATTAAAGCATGCAATGGTAACTCATCAGCTGAGGACTTTGCTTCCCTTCCTGGGAACCTCCCAGGTGGATCAGTGTCTGATGCTTAGGCCATGCCCACTCTCTGACCTTCAAGGTGGAGGGGCTAGGGGCAGTCCTAGAATCTGCGGCAGACATTACTAATCCATCACAGCACTCCATGAGCTCCTGTAGATGCTCAATCTCTCAAAACAGTCCAACATAGTAGCAACTTCGGTCCTCTGAGGATGGTTTGTAGTAAGCTTCAGTCCTCAATTACCCATGTGGCACTTGCTAGAACAATAGCTCTGCTTGGCAAATTCAGGTGCAAGCTCCCTCCCCGAGAACTGCATACCAGTGCCGGGGGTAAAAAGGGTCCTCCATGTGCATCCTGCTTGACTCTGCACCCTGGTTGACGGGGTGGAAGCTGGCTGTGTCCTCCATGTTCCCAACATGGCAGACCCTTGTAGTTAAGGGGAGTGGCACATGACAGAAGTGTGCTAATGGGCTCCATTATGGAAGGACCTAAGCACGGAATTGCAAGTAGAAGGGATTGTGTAGAGGGTCCCGGGGGAACTGGACCCCAGTGAAGCAGCTTGACACAGGCCTGGCTTCCTGGAATCCCCAGGGCTTGAATCCCCTGAGCTTGTTCTAGGGGAAAACAAGCTTTCAACCTCTATCCTTGAGATGCCTTTTGTTTTATTCACACGTTGAACTTGGTCCAGAACCTTCCTCTGTGCCAGGGTCTCGGGTCTGATGACAAGCAGATTGGGCCATGGCTGGCTGAGGAGGGTGAGGTCATGTGGTAGAAGACATGGCTTTGTTGGCCTGTGGGATCCAGGCAGTTTTGGCTCCAGGAGTCCTGAGTAGGTGGGTGTCTTGTACCTCCCATCTCCTGAGGAGTGGTCGGGAAGATACTTAACACTGTTGTCCCTGTAAGTGTTTAAACAGTGCAAACTCGGGAGCAGGGGTCCTTCCTTGTACCAGGCAATGTACCTGGCCATGTTTCTCAAGGGCCATGATTAGATGTGGCCATTCATCCCGAGAACCATGACTTGTCTGTGGAGCATCATACCTAAAGTCCTAACAGATGATTTGTGCAGACACAAACCCTGGTCTTTGCTCATGGTGGGGGTGGGGGGCAGCAAGGTTCATGTCCCATATGAACACCGTCAAGAAGGCATATGCTGCCTTCTCTGGGCCTGGCCATCCTATGGACCAAGATGTGCTCTACCTTGGCAATTGTCCCAGGTGAACTTGAATGTGAACTATGCTAAATGAACTGTGAGTCTTCTCCAGATGAAGTTCACTATTCCACTCAACTGTCGTCGCGGGCTTTCTTGTGGGTCTGCCAACAGCTAATAGAAGGGTGTCCATGTTTGAAACTGCTACGCGTCCGGCTGGGAAAAATAACCAAGAGGTGACGAGCAACTTGAAGGTTGAAGTGGGAACTGCTTTATTGCAAGGAAACTCGGTGGGAACTGAGCGGGCACTCATAATAATAAACCTACTGTTCCTTGGGGAAGAGGTCCTTTTACCCCTGTGGGAATGATTTGAACTCCCATCTCTGGAGTTAGTACTGCTCTGGAGGAGGTGCAGATGTCCAATCCTGTGCTCCCTCTAGTTTGTATGATAAGGGAGTTCACAGATAATGTGTTCTGGGCACTACCCTGATGGTGTTGCTGGGTTTCTTCAAAGCCCCGTATATTTGTGGTTGTCGGCCCTGGGGCATTGGGCCCCCTTGTCTGTTTTTTGGCAATGGAGTACCTTCTACAGTAGCTTGAGAACGGCATTCATTAGCCCAATGTTTTCCTCTACAACATCGTGGGCAAACACCTGGTATTTTTCTTTTTTGATTTCTAAGTGGCTGGATTGCTTTGTCAACATAAATTTGACACATAGTAGGGCTATTAGCCATCCCTTGAGGGAGTACTTTCCATTTATATCTCTGATCAGGACCTTCATGATTTAATGCAGGGATAGTAAATGCAAAATGTGGACTATCCTCAGGATGAATTGGAATGGGAAAAAAGCAATCTTTAATATCTATAACTAAAACAAACATACCAGGTTTTTGGCAAAGCAGACAATTGAGGAATCCCCAATTGAGCACTTCCCATGATAACCATCTCTTTATTAATAGCTCTTAAATCTAGTAATAATCTCCATTTGCCAGATTTCTGCTTGTATCTTTTCTTTAGTCGGGGGCCACTGAGGATCCCATACTGGCCTTTCTGATTTACAAGTAATTTTTATTGTCTCGGTGACCCCTTCCGAAAACCCAATCCATGTTTACCTGTTTTTTGATCTATTTGTATTGACTTGTCTTCTTGTAGACAGCATACTTGGGTGGCTTTTCTAATAATGGAAACTAAGCCGACCGGCGATAGCTCAGCTGACTAGGGTGCAATGGCCCTTAACTTGCCTACTACCAAACCAAGGTCAGTCTGCTTTTGCTCGGACTTTTGGCCCCTAAACCTTGTTGTACACATACCCTCAGGAACTGGCACCTCTATGGTGTGGATCTCCAGAAGGGACTTGTGCTGGCTTCAAGAAGGTTCCATATTGGTGTTGCCAAAGAGCCTTCTCAAAAGGACACGCATGCTCTATGAAGTAGCACCGTAGTCATTGGAGCCAAAGATGGAACAGAAATTGTCCAGGGGATTTTAAACCAAGGCACCAGGAGCCCTTGAACCCAATCATGCCCTATGGGCAAGTGTTAATTGTCCCGAAACAGTCTTTGTCCTATCAATGTCCTAGAATTAAGTTCTAAATTGGGCATAAATGTATCTAAGCAGTGTTCCTTGCAAGATGTCTGTATAAGTTGGACTTGCCAAGGAGGCAAAGAAACCAGAATCTTGGTATTTGATGTACTTTTACCTTGAAAATGCTTGAACTTGTGGTGATTGCCCGAACTTGAACTTCAGTGGCTGGCCTTAGCGAATCCTCCTTTGAGCCTTTAAGGCCCAGGCCTTAGCATCCTGGGCTCATGCCCAACGAGTAGCTAATCCTTGTTCTTCCCAGGCATCCTTGCTGCACCCTAGCCCTTAACAGATGTTCACTTAGAAACAGCAACCTACCAACAGGGAAGCTACTCCGATGATTAAAGCCAGAGTGTTAAAACTGTGGCTCTGAAATGCGGGGCAGGATTTGCACAAGGGCTTTATCCTTTTATCTTGCTCATAGGAGATTAATTTATCTGCATTACCAGTGCATCCCTGCTGTATGTGTCTCAGACACCACACCCACAGCTACCTGGGCAGATGGCACATGAGATGCTGCAGAGACCTGTTGCCTGGTGCTTCATATAACTCTACTTGGGGACTGGTGGGGTGGGGGAGAGTCTCTGCCAGCTTTTCAACAGCTCTCTGTAGCACCCTTGCCTGTCGCTTGGTGATAAGCCAGGACCACCTTCAGGCATTTTGCCAGCTGGCTAATCAAGTGGCATCAGTGGGAATGTTTACAGCTTGCTGCCACTTAGGGACCTTTATCAGAGCTCTTAATATCAGCCCACTGGCACAAAGCTGATAACGGGACAGGGGCTGGGGATGGGAAGCCTCCAGAGAGCTGGTGAAGACCAGAAAACAAGATGTCAATCTAATCAGACTTCACCTAGGACCCCTGCTCGGCTGGGAACAGCATCCCGGGGATGACACGTCAGTGGCACCAGACAGATGCTCAGCACTTGGTAGTTCTGGTCTCTCTAGCCCTGGATCACTGGTCCTGGTACCACATGGTCCTCTCCACAGCAATGAGATGCTGTTCCTAATGCTTGCTAGGAACTGAACCTGGGTATTCATCTTGCCTCTACATGACCTTGAACCACTTTCTAGGCCATTCTTGACTCTGTCTAATGGGGGCATTCTCTGAATCGGTTAAGGGCATACACAACCTCCAGTCTCATACCTCATCAGATCTCTGACCCTGTAGTCCTAAATCATGACTGTTGACCTGACACCAAAAGGGGTGGTAGGCCTCCAGGTAAGAAACTAAAGTGTCTCTACTTTTGTTTCCTGCCTTAAAGGCTACGATGACTTGGAAAGCACACCCTGTCACCATGCCACCTGAGTCTTATGACACTAGACAAATACTCGATCTTGGCAACATGTGAGCACCTAACCACTAACAAGGCACAATCTCTGGTCTCAGGCAGACTTGGTGGCCTTGTATACAGTCTCAATGTGAGAGCGGTGACCCCAGTGACCAAGAGTGGTCGTGGTACCTTAAACTGAACATGGCTTCCTTCTGTTCTAGGATCACATGCTGCTTAGAAACTGTTCTCTGTCAGGTGCAAATGCATGACTTAAGTCCTGACCACTGACTGCAGCCTGGACACAGGGTGGAAAGGACATTCTGGGGAGCTGCATATTGGTGGCCTCCACTGCTGGGCACACGACTGTAGTCTGAAGTGCTGGCTCAATGCACCCCTGGCACCAAGTACGGACAACAGGCTGCTCTGTCTTGACACCGGGAGGCGGGAGGAAGTAATGCCTGCTCTACAAAGTTCACAAAGCTGCCTAGGGAGGAAAGAAGGGGAAGGGGACCCCGAACTCGGGTTTCAAAGTTGTGCTGCTCCTGTGGACAATAGGCTTCCAATGCCTGCCGGTCTGGATGAAGAGCTGGCGACTGCACAGACTGAGGAAACGTCTTGATCCAACAGTGGTGGGGCTCTGGTAGCGGAGAGATGAAGCATCCCCTGGCCTAGCATGCTTATTCCTCCTCTGGCTTATTGTTTTGAGGCCCTGACTGTCTAGGCAGTCTGTATTTGCATGGCCTTCCTGACACTAACGGTATCCCGTTGCGAGTTGAATTTTAAGTGTCTTCTGCTGAGATCTTCTTAGACTTGTGTCTTGATCGAACCTTAAATTAATCTTGGTTGTGGGGGAGTCAAAGATTAGCAGACTGGAACGAAACAACTGTCGAAGTCTCTTAGTAACTGCACCATTATTGATCAGACCTGTGTCTCTATCCAAATCGCTGACCAAATATTGAACAGAACGAGTTGGTTCCCTTGTGCCTGAATAAATGTCTCCCTGGGGACGTGACTCTATTAGTTCATGCTCTGCCACCCACATCATCCAGCTATGCTTGAATGGTTTCATCTGCAGAAATGTTTCTTTGGCTCAGGTGTTTCTGGGAGTTGAGATGGTTGCCTAAAATGCTTCCCTGGCATTCTAGAACCTTCCTAGGACAACACAAAGCTTATCACTGACCTCTGCCTTCTAACCTCTTCCATTTCTAGGCTTGAAGGCAGCTTGGGGGAGTGGTGTCTGAAGATGAGCCTGCAGGGTTAGGCTGGGAGCTCATGCTTGCAGACCTAAGCCACTGATACACTGAACCTTTACTGCTGCTGTTGGCCTCGTAGCTCGCCAGGCACTTGAATAACCAAATCCAAAGGGTGAACAGAACATAAAGCAGAAACGAGATAGCTGCAGAGTCTGGGCATCACCCCCTTCAATACTTGGTGCCCAGAGGCAGAAGGGAATCCAGTCTGGAACCACTTGGTTCAAGTGCTTGTGATCGGGGTCACCAGCAATGCCTAGTGCCCTCAAGTACTTGCTGTGAGGTGCCACCTTGGTGCACCACCTCCACCAGGCCAGGATGCACAACCCTGCCCGTGAGAATACGTGGCCCTCCCGAGGCTTGAGTTGAGGAATATGCTGCAAAATGGGCAGAACCCTTTAAATGGGTCAAGAATCACAAAAGATGAGAAAATGGACGTGGCAAAACCTGACGTCCTAGAGCTGATTCTGGAACTGGGAAAAAACGGCATCGCTGAAAAGGGAAGTCAAGCTCTAGTTGCATTGAGTCAAACTTCCTAGTTCTTGTGGCTACCTGACCCTTCTGAGGGCCAAGCTTGGTGACAGTTGAGGACCTCTGCCACTGTTCTGACCCTTTTCTTGGTGTTAACTATCCCAAGCCCTTACTGAAAGGGGGAGTGTGCTAATGACTAAGGAACTGTCCACGGGCTGCCCTTCCCATAAGGCTGTGTCCAGGTAGAGCAGGATTCTGAGCAGTGCCCAGTGGAGCCAACCTGTCCGTCTTGCTGGAGAGCCAACAAAGGCTCAAGGGAAAAGTATCCTGGTGGCGTGGCCATGTTGGTCAGAGCTGGTCTTCCTGAACTTAAGGGAGTAAAAGGGGAGTACGGAGGTGAACACAAGTGACCGTCGCCTCCTGTCACCTCTCCCTGCCTCCAGAGGGTCAGTAGCTCTGGGCAGATGCCCGTGAACATAGCCTTGAATGCAGGGGCCTCTGGAGAAGGATTTTGAGGGCAGTGTTGACCATGTGGTGGCTGTGGACACCCATGGATGCTGTGGTCTGTTCTGGATTTTTGTCATGGTTGACGCAGCTCAAACGCCATTGCCGATTCAAGTCTCCTACTCTGCTTGACCCAATGGGGCCTTTGGGAAAGGCGACCTCGGAGCTTGGCCCAGAACCTGGGAGATCCTGTTGTGAAATGTAAGGGGAATGATCATCTGGGTTTCTCGGGGTAATCCCAGGGACCAACCCAAGACCCAAAGCCTCAGCCTCTGGGAAGAACCGGAGGTCCCTTGAGCTTCCAATGCCATCTTCATGGGGACAGTAGCTTTCTGAGATAAATTGACTGTAATCTCTCTGTCAAAGGGGAGTAAAAAAAAAAATCAGAACATTGGCATTACTGGAAGTCATGCTGACAAGAGGGCAGGTGCCTGTTTCTTGAAAGACAGAGGGCTAAACTCCAAAGAGGAAACAGAGACCATGAAGGCAGACGGGCTTATTGGGAGACTCGGGATGCCATGAGCCAGAGGGGGACCCCAGGCCAGGGCTGAGTGAGGGCCAAGTTAGGGGCACATACCAGGGTGATGCCTGGCTGTTGTCACTGGCTAACTAGCTACTAAACACAACTAGGGGTAACTCCGAGACTCGGGAGCCAGCATCTGATAGCATTTCTTAGGTGTCACTAAGAACCTAGAAGAGAACATCAGGACTTGGTCTCCTATATCTAAAGACAAAGGAAGTTGATAAGGACCCGTTTTGGTTTCGGGTATGAGGTGTTGCCCCCCAAAATACCTCATGGGGGGACAATCAATGTTCAGAGGTCAAGTGACCATGAGAGCTGTACCCTAATCGGTAGGCTAATCCACTGAACCAAGGAATAACTTGAGGATTGCTGTCTGGGTGGTAACTGTAGGCAGGCCGTTTGGCTGGAGGAAGTGGGCCTTTGAAGATGTGCCTTTGTACTGTCCCTGATTGGCCTCTGCTTCTGCAGTGAGGGCCTCTCCTCCCCTACACCTGCCGCCATGTTTTGCCGCACCTGAGGCTCCAAGCAAGGGACTCGTCTAAGCATGGGCTGAGGCCTCTGAAGCCACAAGTCACCCTAAATCCTAAGTTCTTGCCTTGGGTTTTGGTCGCGGTGATGAAAAGGCTGACTAAGGCAAGCTACAACGTGAGGCTGGAGTGGACGCCCAGTGTGACGTATCAGGGTCATGGCTGTGGAGGGGAATGGGGTGGACGGACCTGTGCTGGGACACTGAAGGGACTTCTCTGATACAGAATGTCCTCACTGTGGTCGTGAGGGATTTGTGGACTTTAACTGGGAACACTCAGCCCCAGGGCTCAGATGGACCCCTCCTGAGGTCCTTCCAAGGACATGGCTCCCTTTCTCCCTCTAGTCCTCAGACCTCTTCCTCCCACCGCCAAGAGCTCGATCTGCTCGAGTCAGACTTGAACTTGTCAGTTCTCAGACCTCTGCAGGCATCTCTGTTTCAGGGTTTTGGGCCTCCCCCATGGTGAATGGAGCGATATGGTTAAAAAGCCGCTCTGGGGAGCAGGTCATGGGCTCGGCTGCTCCCAGTGGGAGTGGCTTATTGGAAGGTCTCAGGAACCTATGGCAGCTCAAACAGGAGGGCCTTAGCATTGGAACTGCTGGAATGACGAATTGGAGGCTGGGGATTGAGGTATTGACCCACGCCAAACTCAAGCTCGGCCTGGTGCGACACTCTTGGTCTGTATTCTACTTCCTGGCCTACTACGCTAGCTGAGTCTCCAGGGGGACGAGATTCCTGGCTCTGATAAGCTAACTTGAGTAGTCGCTGATCTTGAGGGACAAGCCATCCAGGGCCGAATGGCATAGCAAAGGCTCGAGTTGACCATCATGTGCTGCTTTGCCTTATGACACTTGTCTTGGTCACCCACCTTCCTCGGGGCCCTGGGAGGAAATAGATGTCAGTCCATAGTCCCTAGTTGATGGGACTGCATGCTGGTCCCAGACTTGGAGTCTGGCAGTATCTGAAGCCTTGGTCGTCTTTCCCCCACCTATCCAGAACCACACAGCTGTGTAGAGACCCTCAGCTACTGCTCTGCAGTGACCATCCTAGGACATTGGAAGAGTAACAACTGGTTAGAACCTGAACCTTGGCTCCTGTAAGACGACCTGTCATGGTAGCATCACTATGCCCACCCTACCTGATGGGTGATAGTCCCATGATGGACGAGTGTACTTAGGGTCTGGGTGCATGGGCTCTGGCCTGAGACACCAGACAACTCTGGGGGTGGACGCTGAACTGGGAGTGAGCAGGCGGGGTTGAGCCTCCTCATGGAGAAGGGAGCATTCCAGAAGACAACTGGAAGCGGGCCCTTGTGGCCACAGTAGAGACTGGACAGAAAGGCTGTGAGCCCAGAGAAATGGGGTGTGGACAGAGCATCTCGGAGTTGCCAGCACTGAGTTGTTCAATGAAGTTGCTGGAAACCAACAGCGGCTCACGCAGGAATGGGTTGCCCACGGGCTGCTGGAGCCGTGCTGGATCTGGGGATGGGGTGTCGGCCCCCACTCCCAAGCCCTAACGTGGCCCACTTCAAGAGTTTGACTTCCACTCGGAACCAGCTCTACTAACATGGGCTCCCCCGGTCAGTGACCAGGCGTGCCAGTGATGGCCAGGGAGGTCTCCAGTAATGGACACCCTTACTTTCAGCCCACCAGGTTGATGGTCTGAGCACAGCCCGACTCAAATCCGAGTTGTGCTGAGCCCCTCCTGAAACAGTGGAGGTAGGGGAGGCTGGGTTCCTCGGGCCCAGTCCCCGGGAGCCCCATGTAAAACCCGAGCATTCCTTAGTCTTATCACAATGGAGTCCGCATTGTCGGAATCGCTTTCTCTTGATGGTCCTACGGCCTCACATCTGTTCTCTATCTTAAATCTTAAGATACAACTTCTATCCTGTTGGGTAGATTGAGGTTTCCCAACCCTCTTCATTTGCCCTGTGGGAGGGACTTGCTGAGGCCTACCTGCAGGTCTCTCGACTGTTCTAGCTCCTCAGAGTAGTCCTTCTGAGGCTGACCTGGGCTAGGGTCATCCTTAGAGATGGTGACATATGCTCAAAAGGCAGTCATTCTCCCGAAATCCTACATAACAAGACTGGCCTTGGATATCTAGGCTACTGTTTGGATTCTCTATCTTCACACCATTTCTTTAAACCTCAGCCTGAACACATAGTGGTAGATACTAAACGGATTCTAGTGACCAACTGTCCCTAGAAAACCGCTGCTGAGCTTGGAGTTTCCAAATGTTACATTTTTCCTGATGAAGCCAATCTAGGGGTGTTTCTCCTGCCTTGCAATAGTGGAGAAGGTCGTGGGAGGATGTTCACCAGGCTGGTGCCGTCGGCCACACCTGCATGAGTCTGGGAACTGCAAAGATGTTTGAGTACTTCAGGACGCTTCTGCAGAGATGAATTAGAAGTGCTTGCAGGCCTCAGATTCAACCTGGTATTTAGAGTAAAGATAAAAAGAAGCCAAGCAAGATGGGCCACCAGGGTGTCTAGCGCACAAATGGACCCAGAGAACTTCAATAGTTAATTCCTCATGAATTTTAGAATCAAGTTTTAAGAGTGTTATATAACTCCAGTAACTAACGAGCGTTGTAAACCTGAGATGGCTTGGCACAAGACCATTCTGACGGGTCTCACTAGACCCACGTAGCCTACCCCCGTGGTGAAGAGGACCACGTCTGCGTGTTGGGTACTGAGGCGTTCCCGTCTAATCCAAGACCCAGGTTGGTGTCAGCACCTCCATTTTACAGTGGAGGAAATGAGCTCGAGCTTCCGCCTCCCCGGAAGCCTGTGATGGCGGAATCGCCATTTGATCCTAGGCCAGCGGGGTTCTGAGTCCAGGGTCTTCATCAATGCTGCCTGTGTTGATTCCTAGGTGACACAGCCCCCCTCTCCCGCACAAGCCAAGAGCAAAAGTGTCTGGGGTAGATGTCCTCCTGGGAGCTGAAATGGCCCATGTAGCCCCCCGGTGGGCAGAACCCATCACCTAGGGAAAGGGGTGCAGTCTCCTCCACGAGGTCTGTGGATTTCCTTGCACACAGGCCTCCGATAACAAGATGGCATGGAGGGGGACAAGGGACAGTGTGAAATGACCCTTTTACTGTTCCCCCTTGTAACTACCTTGATTGTAAGGGGCTTGACTTGCTTATTTGGGAATGCTTGATGGTTCCCCAATTGGGGAAAGTCTAGTACGTGAGAAGGCCAAGCTAGGTCTCACATGAATCGGCCGTTGTGTGGTTACAAAGGAGATGGAGGCTTGGGCCTCCTAGAAGTACATGATCTCTGAATCGGGTGATGATGCACAGGGACGCTGTTCCTGGTGTGGATCACTTTTTGGTAGGATTGACGCACAACTCTTCCAGTTTGCCTCGTGGGAATGTTAACCAGCTTTCTGTCTTATCAAAGTACTTGACAAGAACAACTTGGAGGTCAACTCTACGACTGGCCTGTTCAAAGATCTCAGTCCATGGTTGGCCAACCCCATTGTTCTAGGCCCAAGTTGAGGCAGGACATCATGGTGGAGGGAAAGCTGCTTGGGTCATGGCAGATGGGAAAGGACCCAGGGACAGAGTCCTGTTGCTGCACCCCCAGGGCCAATCCACCTCCAGTTACCCCCACCCCCTGCCCAGTTAGTAATGCTCAGTTAGTCAATTCAAATGGATGAATTCACTAAAGTGAGCTCATAACCCAATCTCTTCACCTGAACATTGTGACATTGCTTAACACGTGAGTCTTGAAGGGGACTTGATGAAGTGTGACAATGCAGAGAATTGTTTCTGAATCTTAGGAAGTTTTCCCTGCAGGAAATGATTTTAACAACTCTGGAATCTGATCTAGGCCAGGGCAAGATGGGAAAGGGCTGCCCACTTAGGCGGCAACCCACCTCCCAGCCCCCGGTCTCTTGAGCTCTTGGTGTTGATACACGTGGACAGGCTAGGCTGGTGGGCTATCAACTGTACCTGGAATAACTTACAAATGGACCTTCATGGAAAAGCAAAGACTTCCCCCAAACTGCCATCTAAGATGGCGACCACTCATTACAACTCAAAAAGATCCTCATACACAAGCTGTTGCTCTCAGAGTATTAAACATGATTTGGGGTCCTATTTTATCCTTCAAAGCTCATCCTCCAAACTATTGGCCTATGTTAGATAATGTACTCTACAAGTTCTCTTCTAGAGAACATACCTAGAAGTGGTCAAACATCACATCTTTGTGGTATGTGTTACATAACTTATAGAACAGTCAAACTTTTTAGACTTGAACCCAAGAGTACTTAACTTGGCAATTAATATTTACTTAGGAAGATTCAGATGTTTTCTATAATTATAAACATCCAATCTACACTTGCCTTATTTCTGAATTATTTTCAAATCGCCCACGGAAATGGAAATGATTCAAATGCATAGTCAATATGCCTGGGTTTTCGCTTTGGCACAGAAACGACTTAAATATTGCTGTACTCAAGGTCCAGAAAGCAAAGGGCCCTGCATCTTAAATACTTAAGACGTCTTTCTGGCCTTACTAACATCTGTTAACATTTTAATCACAGGACAGAGCAACACAAACTTACCAGGTTCATAAACCAGACTAAATTCAAATTCTGTTGGACAAACAATTTGGAGTTGCCTACAACTAAGGTTCTTAGTTTTCAAGTCTTATGTAAAGACTTGACCAAGACCATAGACAGTAGGATATTGATTTTTAAGAGAACTTTCTGCTGCTTGGTCCTGAACAGTCTGAGGAATGTTGGCCACGTGTGGTCCTCTAACCTGATCTCTGATCAGATGTAGTCCCTCAAGGAGTAGAAAAATTTTCATGCCCATTTGACCCGAGGGAGCTTTAGACCTCAGTTATTGGAGTTGGCTCTAGGTTTAGACACCAATTCGGGAACATCAGTTTCTCCTAAGCTGAACATAAAGCCAAGTCATCCTTAGTTAAAACTCCCCAGCTTTTCTTGCAAAGGGTAACCCTCTGTGCTTGCTGGTGGGATTCACTTCTGGATCAGCTTGGTGTAGCTTATGGAGGCAGCTTCCAGTTCTAGCCCAGGCTGACCTCCTCCTGTGCCCTAGTCTATGCTGCATGTTCAGGGAACATGAGGGTCTGAGGTACTGGGTGAGCACCTTTCCAGGCATCTACCCAGACGAACCAACAAAGTCCCTTCTGACACAAGGGGCTGCTCCCTGTGAGGCCCTTCTGTATCTAGGGGAGCTCCTCGGACAACTCCACCTCCAACCCAGGGGGCCTTATTCTTGGCATCTTCATGCTCAGGTGCTCGGAGCTTCTACTTAAAAGGGGGCAAGAGAAGAGGGATTGGAAGAAAAATTGAAGCAAACTCCCAACCTTCTGGGCACTGGCTTTTAGCTCTCTGAATCTCATCCCTCACCAGCACTCAAAGGATTCAAAAAAGATCCAAATGACTATTTAAGCACCAAGTGGACACAGAAGGTCCCTGGTGTGTACTGGACTCCAGATTGGACTGATAGATCCCCTCATCCCTCTGCCAAAACCAGAGACCTTTTCCTTCTAAAGACAATGTCTCTAGGCTGGTAATGGGGGGGGGGGGGGAGAGAAACGCCTGATATGAAGGATCTCAGCTGCTGCTGGGATGTCCCTAGAGTCCTGACCACAAGCGCAGCCCAAAGCAGCCGAGTCCCCTCTCCCAGCTGAATGCCAGTTGTCCGGGACTGGCTGCTGCGCCTGGCTGGCAGTGCTGACCCTTCCCAGGGTGACGGGTCTATGCTGCTTGATGCTGGGTTGGAAAATCTGGGAGACTGAAGCAGGGAGGAAGTTCTGTTCAAAACTGGCTTTTGAAGAAAAACTTGGTGTAAAGTTTCCTCCTGTCTTGGAGTCTCAGAGTACAAAGAACTTTGAGGAGTTAAAGGGGGATGGTTGGATACGGGGCATGAATGTATGCTCGGTGTGGGGTCCTCATTCAGAGGCACCCCCTCTCTGGGAAACATCTTGATGGCTTTGACTTTCTGCAATGAGTTAACTAGAACCTAAAAGTGGGCTTCCCGTTCACAAAGGATTAGGGCAGAGCAAGAGACCGTTGCCCATGAACCCCTGTTACGTTAGATGCTCCCCAATTATGTGCCAGGAAATGCTTGAAGGTTGAACTGCCCAACTGTCCTGGACACCAGGGGAAAAGTCAGTAAATTAAACTCGTGACAAAGTCCACACGAGAACACCAAAAGCCTATACCAGTTCCAGACTTGCAAACGGATAAAAACTCTGTTGCCTCTATGGCCCTGAAGAGTGTGAAGACTGGCCAGGCATCTTCTGCAGAACTCGCGGGTCATGAGACGATAGCACACTGACAAAGGCTACTCGACAGACTCCTGAGCAGCACAGGCCTCATCAGACAAAAGTCTCGACACACCTGTGCACCTGGAGTGGAGAAGCTGACATGAGAGCCCTCGGTTACCACTCTGCATGAATGACCACGTCCATCGTTCTAGAACTTAAGCTTCCCAGGACCTAGAGGACTAGGTCTAGTCGGGCATAGCACTGAATTCTTGCCTGGACATCATATTGTGGCTTGAGGTTAAGTTAGAACTACTCTGACTACAGCAATGAGAACCACAGGCTCCAGATTCCGAGCCTGGCTTCAACTACCCTCTTGCTCTGTGGCCTTGGATAGACACTTGGTCTCTGAGTCTTGTTCTCCAGGACCAAAGTGGGAGTGCCAATCATCTTGATCTGGATCCTAGGACAGGATTTGACCTGTTGGGAGATTAACATGTCGGGGAAAATGCTGGAGGAGGCCGGGAGAGCCTCTGGTCTTGATGTGGGCTTGAAGAGAAGGAAACTGAGTGGGAGGTACACTAGACTGCTTGGCAGGCTGAAGCTCTGCCGTGGAGTTGCTGGTTGGGAGCTGAGTGGAGAAACCAGGCCATGATGCAAACACAGGGTGGCCTGTTGACCTCGTAGCTGGGACTCTTCCCTGCAGACCTAGGAGGTGTATAAAATTACCACAACACAATCCTCAGCTATAAGGACTTGGTATGTGGTATATAAAATGCTTCTTTCAAACTGAAAGAGCTGCTATGCAAGGCTTTTTATTCTGGGGATGCTGTGTAGAGGCTGCACTTCAGCCTGTACAAAACCACGCACATCACTACCCCTCACTCCTTGGTTTTCCTGCCGGGTATAATGGAGCTACCCTTTCCAGCCAGGATAAACCTGGAATGCCTACTGAGTGCTCAGCATGGCCTAGAGCAAGAAGAGAAAGCTCGTAGCTGGATGGTGTTGGCCATTATCGCCAAGGTCGCTGCTGGCAGTGAATCTGAGAAATCCTTCTGCTGTAGAAGGGGCATATGGCGTTTTTTTCTTTTCTTTTTTTTTTTTCCCCTGCAAACCACCTTGAGTGAGGTGAGCCGATTACTGGGGAGATCTTGGCTCTCAGGCCAATTCATAAGCTCTGATAGTCTCTGGTAAGTAATCCCAACTACACCCGGTGGCTCTTAACAAGGTTTTGGTGGAGCCTGGGGCCACCCTGCAGGTGTTGCTGCACTGACTGGCCTTAGGCTGGTAGGGGGACTCTCACCTCGAGTGTAAGGCCACATCGTGGACATGAAACCTGTGTACTCACAAAGGGACCTGTGCTTGTCTTGGTGTCTCAATGTTATCTCTTGAGCAAGAGGCCCACGTCCCCTTTTGTTAGGGGTCCCATGAGCTATACACCTGACCTGAGTGAACGTTCCAGTCCAAGGTCCTGAGAAGCGCCTGCCTCGTTCAGGGGTTAACTGATGACAGCATAGTGAATGGACCACGAGTAGGTACACAAGCAGTGACTGAGGAACTTGCAGAGTGGCAGACTCGAGGGCTGGCACCCCAGGGAGTAATGCCACCCTAAGCTGACTCCAGCAAGAGCTCTAACTGCAAGGACAGGAGAATGTCCTCTGTCCCTGCCAAAACTGAAGTCTAGAAAAAGAACTGGGGTGTAGATCTCAGACTTTCCTGTCATAAGTCTTGATTCCTGCTGAACAAATGGTGGGGGGCAGGAAGATGGATGGAGGCAGCTCACGTAGTCGACCTCCTGAGGCCCCGTGAAGGGCGTGGAAAGGAAGAGCAGATAGGGACATCATGACAGGTCTGTGCCTATTGGTGTAGATCTGAAGAAGTCAGACTCCAGTACCCAGCCGACCAATCCCAAATGGGATTGGTCATTGGTGCAATCCGTAGTTGCATGAGTGTTTGACCGTGCCCACCCCCAAGAACCCAGATCTGTCCCTAGACAGGAAACTCGTTATCGTCTCCCTCTGCTAGCTCCACTAAAGTCCACTGTGATCCCCTGCCTGAGACCAGCTACACCTAATCCTGCTCTAACGTCCAGCACAACCAACTCTGGACAGCAAGGGGGTAACAGCCTTAAATGGAGACGAGGACAGGATTCTGTTCCGTCCTGAGCACATTGTTAAACATGAACGTAGGCTGTCTAAGTTTTGCCAGTGGTTTCATGGGATCTTTTACTTGGGATTACTGCTTTAGGGCCTTGGTGTCTTTCACTATAAAAACTGCCATGGAGATAAGTCTTGGCACTCGCCCTTACAGGGGAGAACTCGGGCAGCATCCTTGACATCACGGTGGGGACTTCTTGGGACAGTTCTTGGTGTGTTCACAGCAGCATGGTTCTGTATGGAGCCAAGTTCCCTGTGAACAATGTGAACTTCATGGTCCTAGGTCCAGAGCGAATTCATCCTGCTTGGGTGTGGTTTTGTGTTTGTTTCTCCTTTTCTGGGTGGGGAACAAGTTTTTACCTTCTGAGCTATCACCATTTCTCCATCCACTCTTACCCTCCTTTCCACACCCTTCATAGGGCCTCAGGAGGCTGACCTCTGTATTGACAGAGGGTAGGGACAAGCCAGCTCTGGAATTAAAGGATTGGTGGGGGGGTCTCTGCAGTTCCTGGGGCCTGCCCCTGCTGTACCCCCAGTCAGTACCCTGGAGAGCCAGATCAATGCATTACATTGTCGTACATGCCATAGGGATCAAGAACGGAGTGTCCTGCGAGCTGAGATGAGCTTCCTGGTCACCAGGATTCAACCTGTTGCCAGCAGAGGAGTAAGAGACCTCAGTGAGCCCTGGAAAGGGAGAGATGTGCTGTCTGAGAACACAAGAAATGGGCTGGGTCACTGCTGCATGTGACTTCTGTTGCTGCTGAAGCCTTGGGCAGTATTACTGGACAAGAAGGTCAGGACAGACTGACCCTTCCCCTGCACACTCAGCCTGCAACGCCCAGACTATGCAGGAGTAGAACAAGGCAAACCATCAACCCTGGACAGGTTAAAGCAGCCACAGAATGGGTGTGACACTGTCCCAGCTCACCTTGGGACAAAAGGACAGCCATAGTAAGATGGTTCCATCCCTGTCCTTCTGCAACATGCAGGACCCTGGCACTGCCTGCCATGGCACATGAGGGGTTCTGCATCCTCTCTGTATCTGCATCAGACACCCTCACTGGGCAGATGGCCACAGGGGCCTCCTGTGTCAGCCTTGAGGCTGCCTCCTCCTGGTCAGCTGGTGCCTAGGTGCAGGGGGGTGAGCACACATGTGTGACCTTCCCACAGCCACCTGCAGGAAATACACTCATTTCCCACCTGTTGGCGAGGCACTGACAGCAGAGTCGCAGCTGCGGGTGTAGAAAGGCAGCAGGGGAGAAGCAATTTCCCAGCCCCAAGCTGCTGCCTAAGGAGAAACTCAACACTTGCTTGTAACTCCCCACCCCCCAGGTCTCCTGGGTACTAATCCAAGTAGGTACTTGGGCTCAAGGGTGAGAAGACTGAGCTCAGCCTCCCCAGTGGCCACCTTCAACCCCATTCCCCAGGCAAGCCCTGCCATAGCTGCCCTTCTCTGGTACTGAAGTCTTGCTCATCCCCTATTAAAACTGAGCCTTTTCCCCCAGTGCCGGGAATGGGAACCAGACCGCGCACGTGTTGGGCAAGGGCGCCGTCACCGAGTTGCGTCCAGCCCCTGGCTATCTGTCCACTGACATCCCCATAGACGTGCATATCATGTGCCAATCACACCTACTCCTGCCTCTCCTTACCTCCTGGTCTCCTTCCCCATCGGCCCCCCTCCTACACTGGGTCAGTTTCTTCCACATAAGCCAAAGACACGTACCAGGTGTTCTATCTCACTCAGCATCATGACCTAGTTCTAGTCACTTTTCTGCAAATGACACTTAACTTTTTAAGGCTATCCCGTTTTGTGTATGCACACATGCATTTTCTTATCCGTCAATGAGTACCTAGGCCAATTCTACAACGTAGCTATTGTGAATAGTGACGTGGTAAACTCTCTCCTGTATGCTAACTTTAAGAACATACCCAGATGCAGAATAGCTGGATCATGATACAACCAATCTCGACTTGAAGAACTAGCTGTCTTCCAGATGCTGTGCTAGCTAACATTCCCACCAGTGGTATATAAGGGTCCCCCCTTCCCTATCGAGCATTCTCTTAACAGCCATTCTGACTGGGATAACATGGAATCTCAAAGTAACTAGATTTGCATTTCCCTAATCAAACCTGAGCATTCTTTTCCACATTAGACACTCGAACTACTTCTGAAGTCTGTTCAGATTGCTTGCCTACTTACTGACTGGACTGCTTGTTTGCATATTCTAGATGTGAACCCTCTGTCAGGTGACTAGCTAGCAAAGACTTTTCTGTCCTGCATGTTCTCCTCGCTCTCTGGCTGTGCAGAAGCTCCTCAATCCATCTTTGATTTTTTTTCATCCTGTTTGAGAAATCGCTGCCTGTGCCTATCTTGGTGTGTTCCTGTAGTTTGAAAATCTCAACTCTTACATCAAGGTCTCTGATCCACCTTGGGTTTAGTTTGGGAAAGAGTCTAGCATCAATCTTTGTATTTGCCTTTAACGTTACTAGAAGAGGCCATTCTGACGTGTGTCTTGGTACCTTTGTGGAGGGTTGATGGCTACAGAAGTGTGGGTTTATTAAGGTACTCTACATACTCCACTTGTCTACATGACTGGTTCTGTGCCAATACCACACTGTCTTGTTGCTATGGCTCTGTAGTACAATCTGAAATTGGGTATCGATGCCTTTAGTATCTTCGGCTCAGGGTTGCTCTAGATTATTTTGGGGGAAACTTCTAGCCTTCCCCATGAATTTGGGTATTTTTTGTTTTCAGTGTAGAATGTTAGATCTCTAGATCCCATTCAGTCTCTAGACCACAGTTTTCAACAGACTTTGAAATAAGCTTCTCCCAAATTGTGACAAGAGGCCTTGTCTCCTAGGGGTGTCTTGAGTTTCTTCCTCCAGTGCTTGATAACTTCTACGGTATTGACCTCTCACCACCTTGGTTACTTATCCCTAAGTTTTTTGCAACTCTGCTGAGTTTGAAGTCTTGGGTGGAGTCCTCTGGAGTCCAAGTATAGAATCCTACCTACAAGCAGGGATAACTTGATTTTTCCTGTTTGTATCCCTTTATTTCTTTCCAGGTTACTGTCTAAAACTTTGAGTACTGTGCTGAACAAAAAGGAGATGCTATTCATTCCATATTCACAGGAAATACGTTGTTTCCCATTTGTGATGGATAGTCTATTATGTTGAGGTATAATCTGTCTATACCTAGCTTCTTTAGGTCTTCTATGAAGTGATGTCAAATCTTTTCAAAAGCATCTTCATCTGAGATCATGTGACTCCCCCTGATTTTACGTATATGCTATATCACATTAATCTTGGATGTTGAACCATCCTTGTATCCCTAGAGTGAAACCAACTAGATGGTCTCTGATCTTGGATTTTTTTTTTCTATTATTGAGGAATTTTGTATGTGTTCATTAAGAGCACAACTATGAGCCAATGTCCTTATCAGTTTTCTATATTGGCTGTTATCTCAATGTTGATGTGCTTGGCTTTCTTTTTCCCATAACATGGAAAATCTTAAACTTTGACTCCCATGACTTCAGATAAGGTAGTAACTCCTAAGTGCCCATCGCCTATAAGATGGGGGGGTGGTCAATAAGACGAGCCATCTACAAAGGACATGAACCAGGCTCTCATGCTACCTGCTCTGTAACTCCTACCTGGGGTTCACACTGCTCCTTTCTGTTGGGAACATTAGAGATGGAGAAATGGGGCCCATGGAGCTGTTTGCTCAAATGTCTGATGAACTGCCTGCCTGTTGAGGGGAGCAAGGTTGGGTGTTAAAGACCAAAGTAAGAGCAATCCACTGTGACACCTGAGCCGTTCATTCCCTAGCCAATTTCACTTGAGTGCCCTCATGGTGGGCCTGCTACTCCCTTGATTTCAAAGCCCTGTGGTCTGCTTAGACTCTGGTTGACCAGGAATCGCAGTAGCTCGGCTCCTAACTTGACCCTATTCCTTGGAGAACACTGCTAGTTCCCCCAAATGGCATCTTGTGGCCAAGAAACCCTCAAAGCCTCTTTCCCAATACCTTGCCTCCCTTGGCAAATAGGCTTCAGAAATGCCACTACCAGCATTGGTGCGCTGGAAAGCACTGGTGCACGTCATTTGAAGGATTTCCTACTAGAGGACTGTCGGTGACCAAGTCTGAAGTTGGTTGAGGGTCAGCCTGCAGCATGGTTGGGAGCTCCACCAGCAGACAAGCATCATGAAACAGTTGCAAGGTTCGGGTTCATCCAGACGGCTCACCTGCCTACGGAGCTCTTGAACCTAAACAAAGGGCCACTCTTGCCTAAGTACACATGGACTCAACGGCTGTCCACTTGAGCACTCCTAGCAGGACTTACTGTGTACCTCCCCATCTAGCCTCTAAATGAGGATGTAAAAATCCAGGAGTCTGCCCCCTCTACTGAGGCATGGCCCAACCTAGCCATGCTAGAACTCGAGAGTCCAGGCAAGCTCCCTATTTTCCCTCTGTGCTCAGAATTACAGGATCCTCCTAACACTATTCCACCCAGTCTAGTGGAAAGTGGCTGACCAAGGACCTGAGGGGGTCTCTAATGACAGGCACTCTTTATTGCCAGTGCACTTAATAATGAGGTGGTAATCGCCTCACATTAGGTGTAGCTGGTCATCACTGGCAAACCTGTAAGAATAGCAGCCTGAACTAACCAAGCTGCTTTGCTCAAAATCCGGAGGCAGTCTATTTCGGGGCAGGCATGATGGTCCAGGATGCAGGGACCCTGTTAGGGAAGGTGTCCATTGCAAGGACAGTTTCCAGATAGCCGAAACCCAGACAGTGGTTGGAGCCTCAGCTAATAGGATGGCAAAAGGGCTCAATAAAAGGAGGTACTCCTTTACGACCTAAACTTGCATCCACCACAGTCCCATTTGCTAGAACTTCAAAGAACAGCAAAGAAATATACCTGGCTATATGAACCCTACTGGGTGCTCGAATCTACCCAGTTAAATATGGGAAGCCTTACTACTACTGGGGGTGAAGAGCAAGAAATGACACTTCAGGGCTAACTGGCCCAAGGATGGGCACACACCGCAGTACTGGCTCTAGAACTTCAGAACCATTGGCCCAATCGCTGATCTTGGCACACCCATTCTACAGCTATGAAATCAGCTAACGCAGGCTTGTTTGGATTGACCTGGTCCATGCCAGTGCGTCCCCCGCTGTTCCTAGTGCACACCTAGAACTTGCACCCATCTTCTCAGGGCTGCGTCTGCCACTGTGCGCATCCTACTTTGTCTACCTACTTTTTTTCCAGAAAGTAGAATCTTCAGAGAAACGTGAGTTGTATGTGGACATCTGGCCCTGATTTAGGGAGTCTTTGAGAGATGGATGCTTTGCAGAGAACAATGTCTTTGGTGGAGGCCGCCGGCCTTGCAGGGACACTTAACTGCTAAGTACAAACAGCTGTCCCCCATCTGCAGGATCCATTTTCAACTGTATACAGTAGATACTGCTGATAGTGAACTTGGGTCCAGCTAGGCACAGTTCATAAGCTGTATAGTCCTAAGGGTGCTGCCAGGGTTGCAAGGTGCGAATGGTGATTGCATATTGAACGGAAGCCCCAGGAGGTGGCTTGGTCCTCAGACTTGCTCTCTTGGCTGAGCAGAGTGAGACCTGGGCTGCTTTCTCTAGAATTTTCCTAGTTTGCGTTTATATAAAGCTGAACTGCCCTATAGCTGCCTAATGAGTTTGAAAGTGGCTCCTTCCCTCACGTGAAGAATTTTGATCCAAAAATCAGCGTCGTAAAACATTAGAGCCGGGAGGATCTATAAAACCACCTGACGGCGTTTCCCCATCTGGTCACGAAGATACACTTCAGAAGTTTGACAAACACCCTTCCATTTTGTGGGAAAAGATCCCATTTGTTTTTAAGGTATCTTCTTGTCCTATTTTTGACCCCGATAATAGAAAGTGCTTGTTAATGTTCTGACTGTGAGCTCTCGGGTGGCCAGAGAGATGCTGGGCTACCTCCTGGTTGAGGTTAGCAGGAATAGCCCAAAATACTCCAGGGCAGGCACAGATCCCAGTAGCCAAAATGGCCACACGTGCATGGAACAACTAGCACTTTCTGAAAGCTGCATAGAAATTGGAACCTACAAATGAGGAAGCGTCCTAGCTCATCAGGGACGTGTCAGTCCTCCAGTAGGTCCACTGGGCCTTACCTTTATCTTAGCATATGCTTAAACATGTTATTGGTCTCAACATCTGGTGATTCCTGTTAGATAATCTTGCGGGAACAAGCACTCCTGCGTGTGAACACTCTGCATCTTACATCACCCTAGCACTTAAGAGCTCGTCACTGCTGGCTAGAGGCAGGTTGACTTCAGTGCTGGGGGGCCAGGTGGCTGGTGTGAAAATCCCGCCTGGCCACTGATCAGATGGTGACATTTTGAGGCTATAGGTGGTAAGTGTGTCCAGTTCTAGCAGATATAAGAGTAGCACAACTCCATCTTCAACATGGGCAAGTGAAACAGGCTTCAAATTGTGCCAGGCATATGTAGTAAGTGGTTCTTCACCCATTAAAGGTCTGCTGGAGCTGGGTGCGATGGCACATGCTTGTGAGCCCAGTGGCTCTGGAGGCTGAGGCAGGAGGATCATGAGTTCAAATCCGGCCTCGGCAACTTTGTGAGGCCCTAAATTGGGGCCTTTTCTAAAGGACTGGGGGTGTGGTTCAATGGTTAAGTGCCCCTGGGTTCAATCCTAGTTCCAAAACTCTGCTGGGGAAAATGTCTTGCCTGGCTCCACTCTGCATTGCCATGAGTAGCATTTTGGAAACTTCGGGCCTCCTAACGTGGATGCTGAAGTCCTTGTAACCACTTTTGCATGCTAAAAATGTCTATAACTAAGCCTTTAACCTGCATCATAAATACTGGATGCATGCTTAAAGACTTAACCAGCCTGTGGCACACTGAAAACCTAAAGATGTGCTAGCTGTTACTGACATGCATGGGACCCAGCTTCAGAATCGTCTTTCAAATTCTGCAAACGCTTCCCTGGACGGTCCATCCACCTACACCCGCCAGCTCCTCCTTCCCCCAGCCCCTCTTTAGGCTGCCTTTCTTTCACTTTGAATCATCCACAGTAGTCCATGGTCCTCTAGGCATGGTGGTGGATGGCTCCCCACAGGTAAGGGAGTCTGTTTCCACATGGATCAGCCCAGCTCATCCAACACGAGTCCTCCCTGCCGGAAGGAGGCTGTTATATATCCCACACTGGAGATCAGAGTTCCTGCGTCAAGAACTCGGCAGAGGTGGGAGCACAACAACCCTGTGGTCCTAACTTGGTAGCTGTCACTGCCCCGGCCTCTGGATCTAGAGCAGTGGGCCCAACTCGGCTGGCCCCTGAGTACCATAAGCATTTCTTGCCTCTAGTCTCTGGAGGAACACTGGCCATCTTTCTCTGAACCTCCCGGGCCCTCCTGGGGCTTGACTTACTGATAGCAAATACCCGCTCATTGAGACTCCTACAGACCTCAGTTGAGGGGGCCACACTGAATCTCTTGGGAAGTCTTGTGTAACTTGGGTCCTTTATCCGTGTCCAGAATTTGATTGTTGAAGTTGGAAGGAACACAACCTTCTCCTGACGTCTAAGGTGACAGATTGGACTTAAGCTCGTCTTGGTTTTAAAGAGCTGCCTGGCTGGTGTTTGGTTCATGGAGAACCTCCTTTCTGGAATCTTCTGCTCTTGGAATGTGTGTGTATTGATTTCTGAGCCATTCTTCTCCGGAAGTGTTCAGTACCGGCCTGTATCTAGCTCCTGATTCCGACAACCCAACGCGGTCAGCTGTGTCCTCTAAACCCAGCTCGTGATGTCAAGCTTGCTTGTCTGCATGATTCTTGGGTTTTCTGACCCAGAACAGTATGATCGTAAATGACAGGCATATCTAGACAAAACCTTCTCCAAGCCTGTTACAATTAGGCTGAACAGGCCACAAACCTTAAATGGAATTAAGCTCAAAACTAAGTTCTGGGAGAGGCCACTTTGAGGAGAACCATGACGCTTATTCTTGTTTCCTGTCTTCTTCTATGGTGACCCTGTATTTAGGAGGAGTCTCCACACCTGGAGTTAACCCATTCCTCAGCCACAATGAGGCACCAGAACAAAGCTAGTCAGGACTGCTCATGTGCATGGGGACAAGCGACATCCCTGGCTCTGACCTTAATGAGCCTGACTGGTTGGTCCAGGGCGCCTGCCCCTCTCTCGGCCCCCTGTGGAGGTGATTATCCAGTGTCTGCCCTTTTAAGGAGGGCAGCCAGGGTACTGGGCCCCTCTAATGAGAGGTGACAGTGTCTCCAGCCTCTGACTTGGGGACTGATGGGAGGGCAGGTGCTGGAGAGCCGGCCATCTCGGGTGTCTGCTCCCTGACCCGGGAGGACAGAAGTCTGTTTCCCTGTTGTTAAGGAGGCACAGATGGGTCCCTATCCCTGAAGAAGAAAAGGGAGCCTGGTGTTTGTTTAGCCTCAGCTTAGAGAGGATTAAAGTCAAATGCCAGGGCAATCGGACAGGGGAGACCCTGAGAGCAGAGATGGAACGTACTCCCCTGCCGCTGATCTGAGCGGATGGGCCTCAGATCCTGAACCCTGGTCCCTGTAAGGACTGGACACCTGAGCAGAGGCTAGTAGGAGCCTTTCCAGCTGTATCGTGCCTTTGTCCTTCCCCAGCTTGGGTGCCCAGGGCTGTCATCTGGGCTCCATAAAGAGCAGGTGGGGGCAGTTCAAACCCACACACTCGCGTTCTTGGACCAACGTCTGGGCTTCCATGTGTCCCCCCACTCTGGGGTCCTCCGTTCCCCCAGCCTATTCTTTAGGTTCTGGGGAGTGTCTCGAGCTATTTCTTTCTGGAACTTTTTCTCCCACCATGTGGCTTCCTATGCCTTCAATTGCAGATCTACTTCTGAGGCTTGACTGCAAATCCAGCTGGGGGATTGTTTCTCTCCCACATGTAAACAGAAGTGAGCTTCTTTACCTGTCTTGATACAATACTTACTTCTTGCCTCCTGCCAGCCATGAACAAGATGCCTGGAACTTTAGGTGAGCGTGCTTTTGGCCCCTGAATTTAGGGACAGTTTCCGTCTTGTGACGCTCACCAACCCTCGATCCCCTGGTGTCCCCTCAGCTGGGTGATAAGAGGATGGGACAGCACTCTACTTCCTCATCTTGGTTTACCAGTGCTAATCAGCAGCTGAGCTGTCTTACTGATTGAGAGCTCCTGACTTGGAGGAAAAAATCTTGCCTCCCATATTAGAACACGCCCTGGGCAGAGGTTCCCACCCCTCCCCCTAGTTCCTAGTAGCATCCTACAGCTGGGTCCTTAAGGCCACAGATCCTTTGTCCACTGTATGGCCAAAGAGCCCAAGTGTGGGTTACAACTGGAAGGTGGTATTCTCCTTTGCACCGATTTCCCCCAACCCCTTCCATTCTCATTCCTCCCTCTTCTGTGCTGAGCTATGGGGGGATTAGTGGTGGCTAAGTCCTTGCTCAGTGGCCTTGTGAGCTGCCAGGGCAACCAGAGTGTCAACCTGCCCCAACCTTCACCTGTGCTCTGCGACTTAGAGCTGCCTCTTTGCATTGGAGGCCTGAGGTTAGTCAGGTGGCCCTCTTGTGGCCCGGCTGGGCACTAGTACCTGTGGCATTTGATTCAAGAGTAAGCTCTGTCCCAGAAAGCAGCTTTTGAGAGCTGAATGTACTGGCAGGAAGGGCCAGTACTTCCAACATTGCTTTGGGTCCTAGATAAGGTGGTGATCAGGTGGCATTTAGAAGCCTGGTGCTGTGACACTCATGGCTGTTCCTTCAAGTTCCTAGTGAATGGTTTGGTCACACTCATATTGGGAGGACTGAGGTGACCAAATCCTCTTGGCATGTCCTGAGCCGAGTTGGTTCAACTGGGTTGGGGGGTCAAGGACCTCGTATACTTGTAAGGGGCCGTCGACTCGGCCAGGCGGAGTTGTCCAGAGTTGGACTAGGGTCGTTCGGGTCCGCGTTGGCGGTGAAGCTTGGGAAAGTGGCTTTAGGAATGATCTTCTCGTGTAAGAACACAGGCGGTGCTGAGGAAGGGGTCACGTGAATTAAGACTGAAAGGTGACACACGACAGAACCTTGGCTAGAGATGCCACTGCCCTCACTGTAGCTGTACAGGGGCTGGACATCCTGGGAAGGGGCTCAGGCTGAGACATTTGCTGTGGCACACGTGTGAGCTCTGGATAACCTGCTAGTGAGCAGGAAATAAGCCTCAGTGACATCCCCCCCAGTCCCTTCGCAAGAAGGGTGTTACTGGGTACAAGAGAACCTTGGAGGAGCGCTTGTGCCTCCGGCTTCTGTCCTTGCATCTCTTCTCCAAAAGCGTAGCCCCACGGGTTCCTCTGCCGTGCGTTCTCATCTGGGGATGTGCTGTGCGGGAAACCAAAGATGCTCTGTGACCTAACGGCCGAGGTCAAGCCATTGTTGAACAAGTGACATATGGACTTTCCTAGTCCCCCTGGGGACAGCCCCTCTCCTTGAGCTCTGACCACTCCAGCATCTCGGGCGACAGTGATGCTGCCACCTTCATTTCCATGGCCCACATCGAGCTCTGCACCTGGTCCCTGAATACATGTAACTTAAGGAGAACACAAACCATGACCGTGGCCATTTGAACCCCCAATGAACAGGCTTCCAGTGGAATGAGGCAGCTGGGAGAGGATGAACCGGGCCATAGTGTCCACGCCTTTTTCTGGGCCCAACCTGATCCCCTGGGGAAGTTCCTGGGCTGTCCAGCATCAGCTGGGACCAGGAAGAGATCAAATAATGCCTTGACTTGATTGGCTCCCAAGGGACAAGCATTCAGAATTCAGGTGTTCTGTGCTGGCCACCAAAATGGGGCCAGGAATCCAAGTCTACAACACCAACTTCTAAAATGCCAATAGAGCTAGGGCCGAGCTATTGTTCTCATGGCCTAGAACATGTGGCAGATGGGTGGACACTGGACCTTTATCTTGTCCACCAGCTGACCAGGCCCTGAGCTTCCTCCTCCATACCCTGTGGCACCTGTATCAAGTGAGCTCAGTTGCTAACCTTGATGACCTTGACTCTTCACTCTCCCCCCTCCCCCCACACAATGACCATGGAGCTAAACACCCATCTCTGAATTTGGATGGAGGGCTCAGGACTTCCACCCAGATGTAGCGATGTTCATGACACACACCAAAATGAGAAGGTGACTCTGGAAACTCGCCTTAGCCAGAAAAGGGGTAGAAATACAGATGTGGAATGGAATAGGAAATGACCTAAACAGAAGCCAGCAACATCTTGGAGCCCAAATCCTGGTCTCCCCACAACATGGGGAACTAACCCTAGAAACATCCAGCACAGACCTGTTGAACTGAGCGTCTGAGGACTTGAAGTAGGATACTACAAAGTAGGACCCTTCTGGGTTATTGCTTGACTCTGCTTTCCTGGGCATCAAGTTCCTAGTTCAGTGTCCAAAGCTGCCCCCCCACTGTTCCTAACCGCCCAAGTTTGCATAAAACCAGACAGCAGCAAGTGAGGGTGTAGTTAGGGGGTTCTTAGGCTGAACCCTATAAAGGATGTGTTGGAGGCAGACTCCAGTCTTTGCTTACACACCCCTAAATAACCAAATGCTTTCCTCCCCAGCTCGATTTCCTGCTCCCTGTGGTTTGGATTTTTCTAGTCAAACACCCGTTGGAGACTCTGGGCCAGGCAGAGGAGCGTTACTGCTCACGGCTGGTGCAGAACATTGTCACTTTCTGAAAGGTGTAAGAAATGAGTGCCTCTGTGGTCCTAGCCCGAGAGAAATGCCATCCACCACGGTGTCTTCAAGGGCTTGTGACTCGACTTTTGTAGAGTATCAAGACGGGATCCAGGCTCTGCGTTAGCTTGGCTTAGATCTTAGCTTGAATCCAGACTGGTGCCGTGGACCACGCCCAGTAAGACTGGACTGAAAGTTGGTCTGTCTTTCTAAAGCCAAAGTGGCCATTGCCTCCCAACTCTAAACCATGAGGCTCTGTTGGGCCAGGAGCGTGTGTGCCACCTGTGAAGATGGGACTTCTCTGGAGCAAGTACAGCTCTGCTAGCATGCTTTTTTTTTGGGGGGGGGGGGCGGGGTTCAGCTACATGGTGCCTCCATGTATACCCATGCTCATGAGGCAGCCCCAGTGGCTCATGGATTTCTGTGTCTGGACTCCCCAGAGGCTGGCTGCTGGCCAACCGTGATGTCACTTTTTAATGGCCCCATGTCAAGGCTAGGAGTTAGTTATCTTGACCATGGTGCGTGACGTCCTACACGTGCTTTCTCAAAACTCGCTGGAGAGGATATGACCCCTCCCCTCTTCCCAGGGGCAGCAGCCCACCCTCCTGCTCTCATCCAGCGTGTTTCCATCCACCCAGGCCTTACTGGGCTGAGTCTGTACCGAGCATGTCCGGTGGCAGCAGAAGGCACTCTGGTCTTCCCCCCTGGCTAGTGAGGAGACTTGGGGATTCCCTGGATTTCTTCTCAACTAAGGCAAGTGGATAGCAAAGATGGGCCCCTCAGCCCTGCGATGGCACCACATCTGAAACTGTCCTTGTTCCATGGTCAAGGGGACCACACAGCACACATCCCCAGTCTCACCCCTACATTGTAACCCTTCCATGTGGATCTGACTTAAGGGGGACACCTGACTTCTAGTGGGGTCTTCACCTTGGTCACCTCGGAGTCTACCCAAGGCAAATGGGCAGAAGGACCTTGAAGACTAAACTAGCCCAACCCCTGTGCTTCCCCGCTTCAGTTTCTCCTGTTCAAGTCACAATGGCAAGAACCCATTCAGCTGGTGGGGGCATCATGGTATCATCTATGGGAGGTGTCACTTGGCGAGGCAAAGGTTGGACTTAGATGAACATCTACCCACAGAGGCGATACCTCTTTGTGACCCTCCTGTGGGATGAATGTTTGATATATTAAATGTCTTGCCTGATCTGCCCCAGTCCTTTGTTAATCTTTCTCTGAATCCAGGCAATAATAACACTCCCCGAAGCAATCCTCTAAAACTCGTGAGTTTTGAACATTAGATGATCACTTCTGTGGCTCTTTCGGTTTGTCCAAGAGCCCTGTCAAGTTGACCAGTCGCTCACCATTCCTTATGTCCTCCCTTGCTCTTGATAAAAATGTTTCCAAGGCTCACCTTGGACTTTACCTGCTTCAAAGCCACAACTGGCCTCCCTGGAGAGTCCCACTTGGAATCATATGGGAACTGAGTGTGTTCACTGCCCCAGGATCTACATTTTTGGAAGAAACCACACAGCAGGTGGAACTCTCGTAGTTAAAACGGGACTGATGGCTCTAACGAGGGGAATTCAATCCTGGATTCCTTGCCACATCCTGACAGTCCATTCCCCTCACTTTCCAGGTGAGCTTTAGGCACTGCTGCTCAATGGTGAGGAATGCCCCTTACTCCAGTCCGTGGATAATCCAGTCCCTTCACTGATGCCTCTACTAGAGGTCTCAAGGAGTTAAAGACAGATGTTCAGTTGGAAGAGCAATTTCTCTTCAGCCACCACCTTGTGCAATCAAGTGACTTAATCTGTTGGGTTTCCAAAACTTGGGCTGTACTTAATGCTGATCTGTGTGGCCCCCCATCCCAAGCCCCTGGGGTGGCCTGGGTGACCAGGTGGGCTGACTGACGTTACAGTGCATGCCTATGCTGAAAGGGTATTCAGAGGGACTGACAGATTTTTAAGATCTTGGACAGTGCCACTGGGGATGTTGGCCCTGTCACTCGTAGCATCCAAAGCTATATCTGAAAGTCCCTTGTCTGACTTGGGCTCAGAGCCCTGTGGACACAGCCACCCCAGTCACCTCCTTCATTCTGCACTTGTTCTGGGGATCTCAGTGGTGTGAAGTTCTTAACCTCAAGGGTAGCCCAGGCCTTTCCTTGAACTTGACCAGGGGTTTGTAGAAAAGGCTTACCCAACATTTCTTTGGTATGAAATTTGCCTGGTTTTCTGGATTTCTGGACCCTGGGGCTCCTAACGCGGAGCTGCTACTCGAGGAGAGTCTTGGGATACTTCCAGGACTTGTCTGAATTTGGCTCAGGTGACCTGGGTGGGGGGAGGCGATGATCTGATCCGGCGTCTGTCTCTGGAGATGACCTCTTGTGAGCACAAACCTTACCTACACCCAGACCACCCAAATCCAGCATATGGATAAGCAACTGAATCCTCGCGTTCCCATGGGACAGGGAGGAATTCCAGGTAGAAGGGTAACTCGGGAGTACAGGTAGCCCCAGAACACCTCCAATCACATGCAGTTTCCTGACCTGTTGGGGGGGAACCTCTCCTTCTCCTGAATCTTATCAGATCCAGGGTCATAAGCTACCCTAGTGGCTTTCCTAGGTTTGGCCTTGGAGCCCCTGAAAGGCAGATACCTGTGGCACACGTGGACAACGTCACCTGCAGGGTCAAGGCATGTGGCTGAGCTTTATAGACTGGAGAGTGGCTCTGAGATGTGCAGCTTTGCCAGAGTTGACACTGGGTGAGAGGAACTGCATCAAATTTGGCCTAGACCTTGATGGTGAAAACCTGTTCGGGTTGCCACACACTCCTATGGCCTCTGCCCTCTAGATCTTGATCCCAGGGGAAGCCTGACTTCTGACATCGGAGAGACCTTTGGACTCCTGATCTCACTTTCCTTCCCCAGTTCCCTTATTAAATTTGACTTTTATAATCTCAGAGCCCTTTCGAAGGGCCAGCCATCAATGCTGAAGGTCATGTTTGATTCTTGGTCCAGGGTGAGGAAACATCTAGAATCCTCATGGCAAAGGATCCATCTGCCTTGATACTGAGCTGATGGTCCACCTGAAAACTGCATTTCAGGTGAGACCCCTCAGCCATGACTCTTGAAGTCGCCTACCACATGTTGCACATCCTCCGGGTTTACAGCCAAACCCTATAAGGAGTGGGGTGAAGGGTAGCTGAGGTTGCTTATCTGGTGCTTCTTGATACCAGCTCTTACTGATGATGGTGACTGACCTTCTGAACAACGGTCCTCAGTGCTGGATGTAGCAGCCAAGTCTCTCATGGCTGTGCTGTCTGAAGCTTTGACAAAGGCCTTGCTGAACCGCTCTTGAAGCATTGCTGCTCGAGAGACTCTAGACTTGGGGTGTTGCTTTGTGGAGGATGTGTCTGCCCAGTCACCACCTCGTCCCCATTGTGGGTTGAAAGTTGGGCTAAGTCTCCATGAAAGTGCCCACGTGGGCACTTGGGTTGGGTTAGTGAGGGACTTTTTGGCATCAGGACATCAGACGTGGGGTATAGCTGGCTTGTATGAGCTGACTCTCAGCCCTGGCATGCAAGGATTCTTGGAGGGGCTAATAGACTAAAGACTGCTTGTCCTTGTACCTGGGCTCTTGGCCTCGCTCTCGTCACTAGAACCAGATCTCTAGAGACCAAGGGGACTCGTCCATGAGGGATCCATCCTAAAGGGAACTAGAATCTGGGCAAGCATGAAAGAGGGTGCTGAACCCAACATGGACTCTTCCCCCAGTTCCTGGGAAGCATGAAGTGACCTCCTCAATGCCCTTGATCTGAAGGAAAAGTAAGAACCAGAGCTGGCCCAGGACATGCTGGACTAACCAACTTTCTTATCCATGGGAAAGTTGGAAATGGTGAGATGAGAAGCGGTCACAGGGTCCCAAGCATGCTTTTACTTATGTAAAAGGGCTCTTAGGGGTGGGGTGGTCTGGAGGGCAAAGAATGCAGGCCACCATGTTGTGGCCCAACACCATGGGGAGGGCCTCTTGAAATTCAAACTCTGCCTGGGGAGGCTTGGGCCCAGAGGACAGCCAGGTGATGCTTGGGCCTTTCATACTGGTGTCTCCTTGGGCACAATCTGAGGCCCCAGAAGAGGGGCAAGGAGTTCTCCATGGTTTCCCTAATCCTAAAGGGATGTGGCTGCCATGCCTTAGGACAAGTCGGTGACCACGATGTCGATGTTATCACAACTGAGAAATGCTGGTATCTGTCAGGAACAGACCACCAAGCAGCTTTGGGCAACTCTTTAGGACCAGGACACAAGCTTCTGGAAATGGATGAGCTAATTAAGGTGGGGGGTGTTGTATCTTGGTGCTGTCCAGGAGGCCCCCTCTGCCAAGGTGGTACTTATGGCCTGATGGGATCCAGATGAAATGACAGGCCCAGCCTCTGGGTGCCTCTGCCGCTGTGGCCTTCCAGGACATCCCTTGGTAGTGCTGACACTGTCTGAGATGGAATCAGAGATGCCAAGACCCTTGGCACTGGGACTCTGGATGCTCTCTTGTGCTTAGGCCCCTTTCACATGTCCGTGCTCACCTCAGATGGAGGCTGGGTGCCTCCAACCCTCACATCCGGCGTTGTCCAGAGTGTCTTAGGATTGATTCTGTAGAAATGGACAGGCAGACAGAAGAGGTTCCAGGAAATGCACTTGGTGGAAAGAACCCTGGCTAGGCTGAGTATCCTGGAGATGGAATGACCCTGGGAGAGGTGGGGCCCTGTGCTTCTCATTGGCTTAGTTGCCAGCAGGGTCCACGGCTGGAATCCGGGCATGACCTTGGAAGGTCCATCTCCCACTAATGTACCCTTGCACATTGACCACTGAGGGCTGACGGATAGCAACTGAAGCCACCAGAATGAGGGGATTAGGGGAACTTTGTGTGCTGTGATGGCATTGGCCAGATAGTGAATGCAAGTTCCCTAAAACTCTTGTCGTGAATCCCATTATCTTGAATTCCTCGCTGTGAGTCCCGTAAGTTACCTCTTCTGCTACCCACCTTGTGTCTCGGAGGAAGACTAGACTTCAGTAAGTTAAGGATGTCTCTGGCCGGCTGTGACGGGGTGGAACCCAGGGTTGGTACACACACCTAACCACTGGGCTACTCCCTAACACTTAGGTGGTTGGCCCATTTTAAAAGGGACTTGGGACATCTAATTGGACTTCGTGGCAAGTGGTGCTGTAGTTGCTATAGGGCAGTTTGCTATTTATAGCAACATGAAATGCACACACCAGCGTCCATGCCCGAATGTCCCTGAGGAATAAACATGTTATCCGTTTCCTGGATATGGTTTCCCATTTCTGCTTAACTCAGTTTCTTGGCCAAAAAAGAGGAGTCTCGAGTATCAGACGCCCTACCCAGGTGTTAATTTGTATGATGGCTATTGATGCTGAACGATGTCTCTTTCTACAATTGGTAAGAAACCCTTTCTGGTCAGAATCTCAGCTGAGATTACAGTGAAGTGCAAATCAAGTTGTTCCTGAGAATTTGTATTGGACATTGTTTCCTGAAGTGTAACCCAGGCATCAGCTTCGTTTGGGATCTTGGCTTAAATAAAACTAGGTGAACGCAAACACGTGGCACCAGTTATAAACTCGCTCTCCACTCCCAGCTCCCCTGACTGAGGGTTTCTCAGCCCTCTGGAACCAGAGTGGGACCTTGCCTTACAAGCTTCAAACCCATGAGGCTCTCCTGGTCAGGAACCCCCATGTCAACTAGAACAAGCCTGAATAGCCACCTGTCGTGTAAGTGAAGTAAGACATGGCTTCCTAGAGTGCCCGGGATATCTCCAACGAGACAGTGCAGTTTGCTAGCACAAACTGCCACCCTTAAGAATCCCAAGGTTGAGTTTGAGCTTGATCTATGGCCATGGTAGAGGGGAAAGTTGACCATCACAGACTTGCTATCAGCTCCAGGAAGTGGTGGCATTGCCCAAAACCAAGATGGTGGCACAGTGGGACCTGCAGCACTTGTACCTTTTCCAGCCATCCCCATAGAACCCAGCTGTTCCCGGAAGCTGCTGACGCACCAGGTATAATCCAGGAAGAGGACGTAGACAGCCAGAAATGGGGGAACTGGGTGGGGAAGACATTGGACCTGTGATCTGCACTTTAAGCAGTAATGGCTATGGCTGTGGTCACTCTGCATGGGGGAGGACAGTAGTGGTTTTTTTCTTTTTTTAGAGAGAGAGAATTTTAATATTTATTTTTCAGTTTTCGGTGGACACAACGTCTTTGTATGTGGTGCTGAGGATCGAATCCGGGCCGCACACATGCCAGGCGAGCTCGCTACCGCTTGAGCCACATCCCCAGCCCCGGACAATAGTGTTACACAGGAGCTGGCTGGGCCATAACGCCTGATAGGGCTGTGATCATGGGACTGGAGTTGCCATGCCTGAGCGTGTCCCCACCCGTGCTCTTCCAGAATTGCCAGGTGGAGCTGTGAGTCTACTACACTCCCCACATTCGGGAAGGGGGGGCTGCCAATCAATGCTGGTAGCCAAAAAGGCCAAGAAACCTCTTTGTTAATCATTTCCACATCTTCAGATGGCATCAGCTGTCTGGAACACGAGTACCACAGTGACCTGATGTCCCTTGATTCAGATCCCCGTTAAAGTGCCCCAGGACTGGGATGAAGTGGCCTCCCTCCCAGTCCTTTGTGGTTCTTGAGATGCTCTGGCCTGTTGTCTGGCCATGTGTTCATGGGGGCTTTGTGGACTCTTGGACCCACTTGGACTGAAGAGATTTCTTAAAGGTGAAAACTCACGTAGGTTGTCGGTGGCTTCTTTTGATCCTTGTTCTTTAGCCCAGTGTCTAGTCAAGATCTAGACCCCCAATATTGCTCCAGTTTAGATGTGAGGGAGCTCCCCTATGAGCCTCCCCATGCAGTGGAGGCTCCGCATGCTTAGAACTGACTTCAGCTCTTGCTGAGGTTCTTGTACAAGAACCCTGCTCCATGTTGTGTGCCCCCTCCCCCCACCATGCCTGGTCTCCCTGCAGGAATGCCCCTGGGCTTGACGCTGCACTTGAAGGTTACAGCCCATGAAGTGGCTTAAGCCACTGGCCATGGCTGCTGCTGTGGCCACCACAGCCCTTCTGTCCAGCTGCCCAAACTGGCTGACCCTGGAAGGATACTCCGGAGGCTTATTTTAAGAAACTTCAGACAAGGGGAAGGTTGCCTTGGTTTCTCAAATGACAAGATTTCCCCAAAACACAAAGCGAAGTCTCTTCCTCTTTGAGACATGCAAAGTCAGGCATCTGTCTAGGAATAAAACGAGACCTTATCAATGGCATCACATCTCGCCCACATGGGCTGTAAGGAAGGGGAGCAGATTAGCCACCTCTCACCCTCCCCGCCCACCACCCACCGCCCACCAGCCTCCACCACCAGCCTTCTCCCTCCTCCTGACCTCACTGAGGTTGTCCCTTTCAACCCAAAGCCTATTTAGGTTTCTTTTAAAACACAGAGCAACCAGGTCTCTACCTGGCAGGAGACTGCAGACTTCACCCCTTGGTTCTTCCTCTAAGGAAATGAAGAGCAAAGCCCTGTGTCAGCCTGTGGGGGCCCCACTGCTGGGACCATCCTCAGTCCTGGTCCCTAAAAAGGGACCAACACACAGAGCTTGTCTCCTGTCATACCACCTCCATGTGGGTCTGACCCTTGGAACATATGAAGAGCAAGGTCTGATGTGTACAGGGGTCTGAAAGAATTCCCCACGCAAAGACACTTCGCCGGTTGAATTCCAATTTTATTGCAAAAAGCTGTGTGCTTACATAGAACTAAAGGGGAGATGGTAGGGCTTAGATAAATGGCAGGCCACCCGTTTATTGGCAAGTTCTTCCAGATATCAGCTCCCGCGCCCAGGAATTAGTTCTCATTGGGGCTAAGGTTCCCCGCCAGCGAGGTTTGAAATTGGCTCCGGCGGGAGAGTTCACAAGGAGTTCACAAGGGCGGGAACTTTTCGCGCCACTGCAGAGAAGAAGGTAGAAGTCCTTAGGCGCCATGTTGGGGTTTTTTCTCTGGGGTACGGCTGCCTTTTCCCAACAGGGTCTTCACCTCAGTCGTTTCCAAGCACACCTTGCAGGCTAATGGTAGGATTCCAGATGCAGCCCTGCTCCACATCTTTAAAAAAAAAAAAAAAGACTTTTTTTCACCCAGACATGTCCAAGTTTAACAAATGCCGCAGTCTGGCTGGGCACGAATAACCGAGCCGCCACAAAGCCTTGTAGGTTCAAAGAGCAACTACTTTATTTCAACTCTTACCGGCACTGCAAGTGCGCTTTTCCCCCAATGCCACCCACGCGGTCTTCCTCCACGACATACCACACACCAATCAGGACACACCACACACACACCAGAAATCCCTCCTTCGGAAATTCCTCCTCCAGCACTTCCCCAACCAATGGAAACTCTCCGGAAATCCCCTGAGAACTCCAAAGTAGCGGGCGCCCCAGGCAGCAAGAGCCACCACATTGCCTGACAGTAAAGGTCAAATACACAATACAAGCAATCCAGCATCACAGCAATTATATATACCTTAACTCAAATCATCATTTCAATGGTTCCCTGGCTTCACCTTTCAAACATTCCCTCTGGCAAATGCCAGGCTCCTCTATGGCTCTCAGCACATGGATTTTACCAAACCAGATTCAGGCCAAGTACATTTTGGCAAGAATCCAGCTGATGGCATCCTGTCTGGAAGCATGGGCAAGGGTCTGTTGCTACTGATGAGGGGGAGCCCATCTTGGTCAAGAGGAACATCTGTTGGGAGGGAATACCTGTATGATAACTCAATCCCTTTGAATAGGACTTGATGTCATCAAATCCCTGACTCCTCCCTGAGTCACTTAGTCACCTCTAATTCTCCCTTGTGTACCCTTCTTAAGGGAATCCTCAGTGTCTCCCCTCCCACTTCCTATCAGACTCGGACCCTGCTAAGCCCTTCTGTCTACTAGGATTCTTTCCAGAAATCTCTCTAGCCTGGCTCCCATCACCCCATGCCCCTGGGGTACCTCCTCACATTCTGGAATAACTGTTCATGCTTTGGGTTTCTCCTTCTCCATCCCATAACTGGCCTCTGGTTTAAATGTCTTTGGCCCCTTCTCAGTAGGGGTATATTTGGGAACCATGAGCACTGGTTGGATTCACTCCTCCAGGACCTGAGTTAGTTTTAACTAAACTAAGCATATGGAATGGTGGTGACAGTCACTTCTGATTGAGCCAGAGGTGTTTCTTCAAGACTAGGAACTTCCTGTTAGGTTGGTGGCAGCGACTTGGTGGTGACTTAGTGGCAACTTAGAACAAAGCAGCCCACGCCAGAAAAGAACATCAATCAGATGCCGGCAGAAATGCCTGTCAATCAGCCAGATCTCCTGACTAACACCTGTCAATCAGCAGGACCCCCTGGCCAATCCTGGAGTTCAGCCAACTCCCCTGACCAACTCCAAGAGGGCAAGGGACTCTAAGAACACCTTTTCCTGTCCCAAGCCCTTCCCTTCCTGCTGTAAGCCCCATAAAAGTACAGTCTGGTCCAGCTTCCACGCGGTTTCTCCTCAGACCCTTCCCCTGTCCCCTCTGTGGGTCTGATCCAGTTCCGCACAGGAGTGGTATCTCAATAAAGCCTGTTCAGCGACCCTTTTAAATCTGCCTCTTTGGTCGCTGCCTCCCCCGCCTGATCTGACACTTTCCCCCCAAAATTTTCTACACCACCTGGTAGGGATGCTCAGTTCTGCTAGACTGGAATAAAATGGCAGATTCTCTGCTGTCAAGGTCCCTCAGTTCCTAGCCCACTGATGGCATCCATTCAAGATCTTACTGGACCAAGATGGGAACAGTTCAGTGAGATCAGTTTCTGTCCTGGCCACCTCCAGTGACTTGATCCACTGGATTTATCAACCCTAGGCAATTTAGTCACTGTTTCTTTATTGATCTCTCCAACCTCGGGCTATAGTATCACCTTGGATATAGGTGAGCTAATGAGTCACCTGGTGTGTGCCTATTCATGTGCACCAGGTGAGAGTCTCAGGTCTCAGTTGAATGATCTGGATGTGATGGTCATCAACTTTACCCTCCCCCATCAACTTGAAACTGGTCTTTAGTTGAATCACCTGTGTGGGCAGGACCAAGTCCCCAGTGGGACAAAAACATGTCTTGGTGACATCGAATCTCAGGAAGACGCTTGACTACCCTCTTAAGAGCATATGCTGACTCTCCTTGGTGGCAATGCAGCATTAGGTGTGGCCTTGCCACTTCTTGGCAACCAGTGGCACACCTGAGTCTTTGACTGACTTAAGCTGGGGTCTAGTGGACAGGTTACTAATTGGTCACACTTGCCTCATTCTGCATGTTGATCTTAAAGCCTAGTGACTTCCTATTGACCCCAGAGGCTGGAACCTTTACTAGAATGACCAAAGGTTCATGGAAAAGACTTGACATATGCCTGTAGACTAGAAATGGGGTTTTCCTGGGTCTCCTGAACTTCTGGATCATTAGCTTAACACTGGAAGAAGCCACTCTTGAGAATCCTGGGCCGGGCATGCTGGTGCATGCCTGTAATCCCAGCAGCTTGGGAGGATGAGGGAGAATCGGGAGTTCAAAACCAGCCTCAGCAAAAGTGAGGCACTAAGCAACTTGGTGAGACCCTGTCTCTAAATAAAACGGCTGGGGATGTGGCTCCGGTCAAGTGCCCCTGAGTTCAATATCATGTTAGTCTCAAATGAGCCGAGACCTCTGAGACTTGCCTTCTGTTCTTGCTGGATGATCTGTCCTGTCATCTCTGGAGATAATCAGATGTCAACTTCTCCTGAGCTCAAGCCTTATGTGCCACAGACCACCAAAATAGTGTTCACCAAGATTCTGAAGTCTATGCGTGGGGTAACCTGACGTGGAAGGATTGCTCTTAATGTAGAGGGGGAAATGGTCTGGGAAAGTCTCCAAGGCTCAAATGTGTTTCCTGACCTTGTTGAAGGAGACCTCTGCCCCCTGTCCTACCTCCAAGGTCACCCCACGCTTCTGGATCTTGTTTGGAATAAGCCCATGAAAGGCAGGTAATGACACTTGAAGCACGTGTGTATTGCCTTTCGTTCCAAGACAAAGGTCACCTACCACCCTTGGATGCTGAGTTTTACTTGGGTACAGCTGAGACTCTTGGTTCAGAAAAACTTTGACCATAAAAGCCTTTGTAGGAAGAGCTACATTAATAAGGTCTTCTGACATGGAGAACCGGTCAGAGAGCGTACTTCTCTAGTTTCTTTCCAGTTCTCCTGCTCCTCCAGAGGAGACTGGGAAAGTTTGAGAAGGCCAGCAATGTCTTCCAGAACTGCCAAAGCTGTACCCTAGTTAGGGTCCTCATAACTTGAGTCTCCTCGAAGTAGGAGCAATGATGATTTTTCCCTCGTTACACTCCCTGCCCATCACTCCTCTCTGCCCGTTAACTCTTGATCTCCTTAGAGAGAAGTGTCCCCACTAAAGGCCAGGGAACAACGATACTTGGCCTCTGAGCAAAGGAACACAGAGGCTCAGGACGGTATCTGCTTAATGTCAACGCTGAAAAATGAACCTCCAAAGTCCATGAAGAGAAGCTGGAGCAGGCTTAGGACAGCTCTCCCCAGAACTTTCCTATCCTGAAAAACCCTAAACTTGGATCTCGAGTCAGGAATTATTTAGCAACTCTGTAAATCCAGACCTCTGAGAGGGTGGGGCTCCCACTGGGTCCCTGGGGTGTGTTCCCCTGGGCCCCGTTGTTTCTGGGGCAGTTCTCCCTCAGCGTAACATACTTGTGCACAAGCTCGGTGGAGCCTCCTAGCCACCGGGCAGGTCCCTTGCTGGTATCAACACTGTCCTGATGTCAAGTCCCCTGTCCAACAGGAAGAGAAGTCCATGTCATTACCACTGACATCTTAACAGACCTGATACTGAATGTTCAGGAAGCCTGAATAAATGCAGACTCATGAAGATTTTTAACTAAGACTTAAATATGCTCATGTTAGCAAAAAAGCATGCATTTCTATGGAGGGTAACGAGTTCTTGACCACTGATGGGGAATTCTTGCAACAAGATGATTATCCTTGAATCCAGTGGACATGATGTACAGGTCAGGGCCATGGGACAGGGAGAACTACTGGCAGGGGGGGTTGTATAAATCTGTGGGATGCAGCTTATGCTGGTTTTTGGTCTGCAAAGAGTCCTCGGTATTTCTAAATGGTCATAGAAAGCATCAGAAAGGCACAACGTGGCTTTCCTCTCAGAATAACCACATCAATGACATGGGTTGGGTCTTGTTTCTTATCCCTCAACCTCTCAAGCATCCCTTAGACCTACGTCTTAGGTCTGCCTACTGCAGTATACGAAGACCATGACGTCTCTAACACACTCTCAGAAAAACCGAATTCCTCTACCAAATGACCCATAAGTAGTCACACTCCAGGTTGGCAGCCTTTTCCTCCACTGTTCAAGTCGGGATCCGAACATGGTCCATACGCTGGTAGCTAGCAGACCACAAGCCCTCTAAATGGAATCATTGCTTTTGTCCCCTGGCTGCTTGTCCTACACTGGACAGCCAATATCCTACAGATGTGCCCGGTACCTGTCATGGCTTCACATTCCTGTTCATGGTCCTCAACGCCTGCTCCTCACCAGTCCTGAAACTGAGTGTGCTGTTAGTTCATGTTTTTTCTTTGAGGCTCTCTTAGCTTGGAGTTGGAATAGTGTCCCAAATCTACAACCCCTCAAAAGGCTCTTTCTGCCTATGGTGGTGGCACTTGGGGTCGGGGAAGCAGGGCATGGTCACGGGCACCAGCCTTGCCAGGTGAGGCCTGGAGTGACCTGTGGAGTCTTCAGTACTGCTTGGGAACTTGGCTCTGCTGTTGCCTGAGGATAGAGGTCCATAGTTCTACCTTCTATCTACTGGTACCACAGTTCCTCAGATGAAAGGCTTGTCCTGTTGTCCTGACACCAGTAGTCTGACTGCCCCATTGTACCAGGTGTGGGTTCCTGGACACACACAGAAGGCCAATGGTCAGTCGGGTAATGGGTGAGACCACCTTGGCCTTCACTAGGTCCTTCTGAAGGAGTTCTCGTTCCTTCTCAAAGTCGGAAAGACTTCCATGAAGGTGATCATTGTAGTGGCCTGTCTTGAGGGACGTGTTGGGGGTCACATTATGGATACTGAGATTGCTACTTGATGAAACCAAAGATTTTTTTCTCCTTTATAAATGTTCTTTTCCCTGCTGGGTGGTCATTACGTGGGGACAAATGAGGTCCTTGTTCTAGTTCACGAATTCTACTAACTTGTTGAACAAGGTGTATAATCCAGCATTTCTAATTCTATGGTTAACATCGGACACTTCCAGCTCCCTGTCCTGTTAACCATAGAAGTGGAATTTGCCCTCCATTGGGATGCAATGGATATTGGAAAATGCTGGACACTCTCTCCTGGCAGCCATGGAAGACGAGAGAACATTGAGGAACATAATTCTTAATGCCTTCCTAGTTATCCTGCCAGGGCCACACAGGACAGTTCTCCGTTACCTTCCATAGAACTGCATACACTGTGATGGTCAGGATTAACTCTACCATGGGAGGTGGGACAGTCTGCAATGCAAGGAAGGGTTCTTGGTCACTTTTAAAGACAATACTGAAACAGGTAAGAGAGTCTAGAAGAAGGTACAAGATGGCAGCAGCAGAAGGCTTTCTACTGAAGCTTTGCCTCTCGTGCTTGCCTTCATTATAAGGTCCCATCCCAGCCTCTAACCCAAGAGTTGCATCAGAGGCTTGGGCAGGGCCATACTGCAACCAGTCAGTCAGATGGATGTGGTTATATCCCCTCTGGTCACCAGCCCTGAGAATCGCTGGAAGTACGAACCTCGGTGCACAACTGCCCCCATGAAATTCCCAGATCCAAGTCCCTTGTTCTAAGGTTTCGTCTTTGTTCTTATGGTTGGCTTACGTGGAAGGACCTGACTCCAACTTCCAACACTGGTCACCTTTGAGCATTTTTGCCACCCACTTAGATAGGACATCCATGGTCTAACCCTCCAAAACCATGTGGCTGTCAAGTTTTCTAGACGGGCTCATCCAGAATGGAGCGTATCCTATAATACAACCTGGACTCTGCATTTGGTTCCTTCTGATTCCACTCCACTTGGAAACTTGGCAAGAGTCAGAGGAAAGTGGCGGTCCCTTCATCTGGGGTCACATGTTGAAGCATGTGCCATGGTGTTCCGCCTCTGAGGATGCCGAGATTGCTCCTCAGTAAAGTCTAACGGCCTTCCATCTGTAAAGGGTCGACTCCTTGACTTGTGATTCATGTGGAGTAAAGGTTTGAGATCCGTGAAAGTAACTTTCTATTTCAACTGTAGAATCTGAACCTTGGGTACTCTGCTCCATCAGATGTTATTAATACATTCCATACTTATCAAGGAAAATCCTGATTTTTTCCTTCCATAGTTTTAGAAATCATAACTTTAGAGTGTTACTGACATAACCCTTTCCAGCTGTCTAGATAACAAGAGCCTCTTCAAACAGGCACTAACCCTGTTGATTATGAGCAGATATTCTTCCTGCATTCTTTGGACAAACTATGGTCAAGGTCACCTTAACTTTCTTGACAGACTTGGACTGCCATCGAACGTACTGTGTATGTTTATTAGGAATATTTAGTAAAGATGTGGGTGTTGGTTGAGGTCATTATCCCCAGTTGATGTGGGGTTCCAGGAAATGGAGCTTTGTCTATGTAAGGGAGCCATGTTCTCAAAGGAGAGATTTTTTAGTCAGCTATTCCCAAGTTCCTACAGAATAAGTGTCTGCCATACTGTAGACCACACTTTCATAACTGTGCCTAACAGAAGGGTCTCACCACCACGCTCTCCCATGAATTCACAAGAATTCCCAAAGGGAAGCCCCTGTCTTTAGTCATAGGACTGACATTGTCTCCCTCAACCACACCTGAAGGGACTTTAGGACCTGGCACTTAGGTTTGTGCCACTGCAACGTCTTCCCCTGTGGGAACACCTCAGGGACCTAAACCACGCAGAGCAACGTCCATGGAATGTCTCCCTAAAGGTCCTCGGGTGCTTCCTGTGTACAAGCCCCCATGAAGGGAGGGCTGGGTGTCCCTTTCCTGCTCGGGCCCAGAACCGATGGTGCTACACCTGCTTCACCTGTCCATGGCTGTCTACATCTGAGTGAGTTCATGGACTCCTTGGGGCCAGGAACCGGATCTCTCCCTAAACTTGGGTCCAGGGGTGACCAAGGCTCTTCATACAACTAAGATGACTGCTCGTGGCTCATGGCTCATGGCTTTCTGGACCATGGGTCTTTTTTCCTGAAAACTGCCTCAGATGGACAAGGGATAGAACTGAGGTCACCTCAGGCTTTGCTTCTGGGCAGGACATTGATGTGGCCTTGCTAGGTATCATGGCCCTTGCTCCACTGTCCTCAGTGCTCATTCCTGAAGGTCTCGACTTTTGGGGGGTTCAGGTCCTGTGTGTACCCACTTGACCAAATGACCAGCATTCCAGACAAGTGGATGTCCCTCGACCACAGAATCCTTGGAGGGGAGATGCCTCCAGTACAGGAAGGGACGGTTCCTCCCCCATTAAGAGCCCTGCTTCCTCTTCCTCATGTCATTAGGCAAAGGTCGCAAGTGTCCCTAGGCTTTCACCACTGTCTGGGGTGGAGACTCTAAATGTCACCTAATGACACTGGGGCAAGTCATTGTAGGACAGCCAACGCTCAGCTTCCCCCCTTGACCATTCATCTGGCATAGGATCTTGAAGGCTGAGAATATTTGGAGTGAAGACGGCAAGAATCTAGAGAAGGACCCGTATCTGTTCTAGTGTCCGCCTTGGAGCATGGGTGGGCTTCCATCGCAGGTGCCTGGGCTTCCTCTTTCTCATTTACCCAGCTCCATGGAGGAGCCTGGGACCCTCCTGGGGAAGGCAGAGCACTGAGCTCGCACAGGGCGATCTGAACAGGACCCCCTTCGTGGGGGTTGTGCTCTGTGGTTGTCCGTGAGTTGGAGGGAAGGGACTTCAATCCTTAAGCTTCAACTCTGTTCCTCTTCATTCACTTTTTCCCTTGTTAAACCCTGGAACAACTTACTGAGAAAAAATGCTGCTGTGTCCCAGAGAAGATCATCTGAGGAAGTGCACCTTGCGCAGGAGACTGAGATTTGGAAGGGCAGAGCTTTTGCCCCAGATACCAATATGGGGAACCAAAGCACAGGCCCCACTGAGCAGGAAGAGAAACTGGTTCAGACTAAGGTGACCATTCCCTAGGGTTCATCCAGGTCCTCCTGAAAAGCCCTGGGCTTGGTTCTCAGATCAGACACAACTTGGCACATAGCACGGACTTCTATATTGATGGCCCTGAGAGCTGGGGCTCCTGTCTGCACTTCTCTGGTCTTCTCCATGGGCTCCTAGATGAATCCTCCCTCACTTTGGCTGTGGAATTCACTTGTGTGCAGACTTGGTGGGGCCTCCCTCCTGTTGGATGGAGGATACCTTGTCATTGTACAGGGTTCCTGTGTCGAGAAACATCTCAATCATGGTACACCTGGTCTTTCTCCTGGCCAGAAAACCTTTGGTTTTGCTTCTTATAAAAACTAAAGGAACGCACAGAACCAGTCAGAAATGGCTGTTCCCATGGTGTTCAGGGACTCGCATCTGATAGCTGGGACATGGTGTCTGGTTTCCTCACCAGCTCGTGTAGCCACCCCTTAAGGCAAATAAACATCTCCATCTGTAGCCTCCGTGGTGTATGGGCATGTATCTAACACCTTAATGCCTTTAGCATTCAAATTCATCTTCTCTGGCATCCAGCAACATGTAGACAGTCAAGCCAAACTTTCACAAGGATGATCAAAACTGGCTTATTTAAATGGGGATCCAGATATGGCCTACACATCATGAGCAGGGATTCCACCACCTTTTCCCCTGGCAATTTTTCTTCCCTGTGTCCTAAAGAAGACGTTTGCTTCAGCTCTCTGAATTGGAGACACTTTTCCCCATAAATCTAGCTTTCCAACCCTGAGAGCACAAGATTCTAGTTCTCGGGTAAAGAAATGAGAAGGGACACGGCCTCCCTTGATAATGAGCTGGTTGGGACCTGATGGGCCTCACCTGGGCTCCCTCTCCCTGCCGTGATTCCTGGGAAACATTTCTGGCTTGAGACTGTGTATGTCATGTGGTAGCTGTCAACAGACCCACGATGGGGGACAGTAGGACAACCGTGTATACTGTCAGTGTTGCAGTTGTGTCCCTCTGCCTGAAGGTAACCTGATAATCTCCTGTGTCCTTCGGTAGTGGAGATGCAGGGGTGGCCATTGGACTTCATTACTGAACTGCTGTTCCCACTTAGGATCTACCTAAATGATGCTTCTAGATCATTTTGGATTTGCTATGGCTTTGGGGAGCATGATGATCTGCACAACCTTCACTTTCTTACAAGCCAAAGAGCGTCTCCATTTTTAAAAACTCTCCAGGTTCTCGGGAAGGAATAGTCGGGGACTTCACAGGAGTAGGGTTCTCAACAGTCCTGTGTGCTGACAACCTGTCACTCGTGACCTGAGATGGAGATTGAACTTGTTCTGTTGAAATTGTAGCAACCTAACTGCTCTATGGTACCAAAGGTGGATTTCTAGAGCAAAGTCTATGGAAGAGACCAGGAAGGAAAAGCTACCCTATCCATTCCTCAATCATGGAGGATGGTGAACATTCCAAAGACCCTCTGACACTCCTCCCCAGTTCTAGGAAAAGTGCTGTCAGCCACTACTGAGGGCATTTGTGACTTGCCTTGGTAGATAAGTGAGTAAACAACAATAGTCTGACGTATTGGACAACATGGACCCCCTCATCTTGACACGAGACTGGATATGCTCCAGTGAGATGACGAGACCTTAAGGGGTTCTAATTGTCTAAGGATCATGGAGGAGCCTGACGTGACAGTAGAGGGCTGCTATCTTATTGTAGCTTTGGCTCAGAAGGTTGTCTTTGTCTTCGAGGTAGGTTCCCATCTGGGCTTGGAGAAGTCACTCTCCAGGCTGTGTCCACTTGGCCACCCAGATCTGGCTCCCTCACTTCTCGGTTGGCCTACTTGGAGCCAGTGCACGATGGAGGCTTGGCAGGCGTGTCCCAACTGCTCCATGGGGAGTTCTACCACCAAAAACCTCTGAGACATTACTTGGCTTTTCTAAACAACATACGTTCCTAGTGTCCAGTTCATATGGAGGTGGTATGGAGGGTGTTACCGGCTCTTGGTGTTCCCAGATCAGCGTTGGGTTCTCCTGATCAATTGGAGATAAAGATCACCAAGAGGCGACTGATAGGGTTCGGACAAGGCTCTGCTGGGACTTCTGCTGGAGTCGAGGGGAGACGATACATGGGTGAGGGTTCCTAAACCAGCTCTCCAAAGACATGACGAAGCTTAAGGGAAATGGGCTCAGGTAGGCACATGACCCCAGGAGTTCTGCACCTGGCTCCTCTGCCCCTGGCACCAGGGTTTGCACAGGAGATCTGCTCAGCCTTGGGCCTCTGCTCAATGGGAGAGCGACCCTAGGTACGTGGAGGTCGGCAGCACAAATCACAAAGCTGATAGACACGTTCAGTATTGGCCTCCCAGGAAGGCTGTGTCAGTCAAGGCTGGACATATTGTGCATGTGGGGTTTTTAGAAAAACTCGGGAGGATTCAGCTCTGAGCCTGGTCATGGGTGGAAATGCCTATGGACAGCAGTTCTTGCTGGGCAGAAAGTCTTGGTGGGGAACAAGGGTTCTCCCTGCCCTGTCTCGACAGGGGCATAGTACATGATGGAAAGCGTGGTCTTCACCTTGGTTACCTCCAAGCATTCCTATCCCCTGTCTTACGTGGGAACTGAAAAGAATGACACCAGCCCCACCTGTCACTTTCTTAAATTTTTCATGACGGGCTAATGCAGAATGTGGGACAACCTCTAAGACGACTGGGACCCTTGGTTCCTTTTTATGCCAGCCTCCATTATTCTCTGCCTGCATGGGGGGCTCTGTCATTGGGGGCTCTCGCTGCCCTGGGTGACCAGGTGTCCTGACCATGCCAGAATGAGACCAAAACCCCAGCCCAAAGGAGTGGTCACTGAGGGACAGATATAGCCTCCAGCTTAATTCTCCAGTGGTTACTGAGGCTGCAGGTCCGGAAAAGGGACTAGTCCTTTTATCCTGTGCTGTACCTGAGAGGTCCCTATTAAAATCCTGCCTTTGTGGCTTTTGCCAATTTGAGATTATCTCCAATGGCCATGTCTCAGTGGCCTCAACTCGTATCTGACCTGTCCAAGTTTGCCCTGGCTCTTCTTGAGTACAAAGCCAGATCTATGTAGGCCGAGTTGGCCCCTCGCCCCTGCCTCGGGCTCAGAATCAAAGGTGACCTAACATTTCCCAAATGTGCTGCCTGATTCCCACCTCCTAGTTCTAAAACCTCATTTTGGCTCACTCCAACTTCAGGGACAGAAATCAGACTATTGTCTGAATCTAGGATTATGTGAGAAGAATGTGACTGCAAAACTGAGCTTTGTTATGTTTTGGTCTCCAGCTCCTGGTTGACTTTTATTTTGAGCTGAATGTCAAGAGCCACCCACTCCTTGGTGTGCAGGGTTGGGGGGGAACGAGGGATAGACCTGAGCACCGCTCTTGGGCCTGGTGCCTGGGCTTAGTGTGCATGCCCTCACTGGTTCCAATGACCTCTACTACCATCCTCGGTGCTTATTCTGGAAGGTCAGCTTCTTTTGGGTACACACAGGGCCTGCACCCAAATGACCAAAGGCCTTTCATTCCAAGCAGGCGATTGACTAGGGGGTCCCTGGGAACATCAGAATCGTCCTTCCCATGGAAGCCCTTAGGAGGGGAGAATCCCTGGGGACGTCTCCAGAGCCAGAGGAGAGGACTCCTGCCCCATTGAAAGCCCTGCTTCCCTTTTCTCTTCCATATGTCCTCAGATCACTGTAGCCTGTGGCTTTTTACACTGTGGGCAGAGACCCTAAATGTCACATAACAATTCTCAGGGCAACAATGGGTTTTTGTCATTGCAAGACAAATCTCAGCTACCTGTGACTGACCATCTGGCCTCTAGTCTCTCTGGAAAGGTCTGGACGAAATATCTGGGGGCAAGAAGGCCTTTGACGGTGAACCTGTTTCAGTGGAAGGAGCAGCATCTATCAAGCTGTCAGTCTTGTTTGGAGAAATCTGTCACTGTTGTCTGCTCTCCTGACTTCTCCCACTTTCTCTAGTCTTGGGGCTGCACAGAGAAGCCTGGGGACACCCATCACCTGTGGATTACCTTTTCCCTGCTAATCAGAGCTGTAGCCCATTAGTGGGGTATCAAGATGGCTGCACCTCAAGATCAGTTCTGTGGTGATGCAAATAATCGAGTTCTAACTCTCTGCTTGGCTGCTCATCTTGTGAGAAATGCAGGCGTGTCCTCGGGGCTCGTGAGGAACTATGTATGGAAGCTGAGGCCAAGAAGCCAGAGTCGGTGTCAGCCTGAGTGGTCACTAACAGAAACTGAACCTCAGACTGAGACGTAGAGGGAGGAAAAGCAGGCTCAAGGGTCCTGGTCTGTCTTCTGCAGATAAACCCTGAACTATCTTCAGGTCAGAAGTGACCTGGCAGTGGGGCCATGATGTGGGAATTGAGGCTAGGGTGCCTTGGTGTTTTCTGGGGTGTCTTCTGGGCTCTATTGTTCCCTTCACTCTGGATCCACCTATGGGCAGCTTGATGGGCACCTCCTGGCCATGTGGGTCAGGCTTCTGCCGTCTGTACGATTCTGAATTGTAGCCTGTGTTGGAGCAACACCCTGGACCACCAGTGCCGGATGAACCTGACACTTAAAACCTATGAATGGCTGTCTGTGGTTTGCCTCAGCTTCCCTGGTGTGAGGAAGAGACTGCCAGATGTGGGGGTGCACACCTATAGTCCCAGTGGCTTGGGAGGATCAAAAGCTCAAGGCCAGCCTCAGCAACGTGGCCCTAAGTAACATAGCCAGACTGGGTCTCAAAAGAGTTTGTGGGGATGTGACTCAGGGGCTTAGCACCCCTGGGTTCATTCCCCAGTACCAAAAAAAAAGAAACATCCTAAGACCCTGTACTGACATTCCTACCCAAAAAATTAACCAAAGTAATCATCTCAGTGTGGCATGGTCTAGAGCTGTCTTTTTTTTTTTATTGGTTGTTCACAACATTACAAAGCTCTTGACATATCATATTTCATACATTAGATTGAAGTGGGTTATGAACCCCCAATTTTACCCCAAATGCAGATTGCAGAATCACGTCGGTTACACATCCACAATTTTACATAATGCCCTATTAGTAATTGTTGTATTCTGCTACCTTTCCTATCCCCCACTATCCCCCCTCCCCTCCCCTCCCATCTTCTCTCTCTACCCCATCTACTGTAATTCATTTCTCTCCTTGTTTATTTTCCCATTCCCCTCACAACCTCTTATATGTAATTTTGTATAGCAATGAGGGTCTCCCTTCATTTCCATGCAATTTCCCTTTTCTCTCTCTTTCCCTCCCATCTCATGTCTCTGTTTAATGTTAATCTTTTCTTCCTACTCTTCCTCCCTGCTCTGTTCATAGTTGCTCTCATTATATCAAAGAAGACATTTGGTATTTGTTTTATAGGGTTTGGCTAGCTTCACTAAGCATAATCTGCTCTAGTGCCATCCATTTCCCTGCAAATTCTATGATTTTGTCGTTTTTTATTGCTGCATAGTACTCCATTGTGTATAGATGCCACATTTTTTTATCCATTCATCTATTGAAGGGCATCTGGGTTGGTTCCACAGTCTAGCTATTGTGAATTGTGCTGCTATGAACATCGATGTGGCAGTATCCCTGTAGCATGCTCTTTTAAGGTCTTCAGGGAATAGTCCGAGAAGGGCAATAGCAGGGTCAAATGGTGGTTCCATTCCCAGCTTTCCCAGGAATCTCCAAACTGCTTTCCAAATTGGCCGCACCAATTTGCAGTCCCACCAGCAATGTACAAGTGTACCCTTTTCTCCACATCCTCGCCAGCACTTGTTGTTGTTTGACTTCATAGTGGCTGCCAATCTTACTGGAGTGAGATGGTATCTTAGGGTGGTTTTGATTTGCATTTCTCTGACTGCTAGAGATGGTGAGCATTTTTTCATGTACTTGTTGATTGATTGTATATCCTCCTCTGAGAAGTGTCTGTTCAGGTCCTTGGCCCATTTGTTGATTGGGTTATTTGTTATCTTATTGTCTAAGTTTTTGAGTTCTTTGTATACTCTGGATATAAGGGCTCTATCTGAAGTGTGAGGAGTAAAAATTTGTTCCCAAGATGTAGGCTCCCTATTTACCTCTCTTATTGTTTCTCTTGCTGAGAAAAAAACTTTTAAGTTTAATTAAGTCCCATTTGTTGATTCTTGTTATTAACTCTTGTGCTATGGGTGTCCTATTAAGGAATTTGGAGCCCGACCCCACAATCTGTAGATCGGAGCCAACATTTTCTTCTATCAGACGCAGAGTATCTGATTTGATATCAAGCTCTTTGATCCATTTTGAGTTAACTTTTGTGCATGGCCAGAGGAGGGGATTCAGTTTCATTTTGTTGCATATGGATTTCCAGTTTTCCCAACACCATTTGTTGATGCTATCCTTCCTCCATTGCATGCTTTTAGCCCCTTTATCAAATATAAGATAGTTGTAACTTTGTGGATTAGTCTCTGTGTCCTCTATTCTATACCATTGGTCCACCCGCCTGTTTTGGTACCAGTACCATGCTGTTTTTGTCACTATTGCTCTGTAATACAGTTTGAAATCTGGTATCGCTATACCACCTGATTCACACTTCCTGTTTAGAATTGCTTTTGCTATTCTGGGTCTTTAATTTTTCCATGTGAATTTCATGATTGCTTTATCTATTTCTACAAGAAATGCCTTTGGGATTTTGATTGGCATTGCGTTAAACCTATAGAGAACTTTTGGTAATATCGCCATTTTGATGATGTTAGTTCTGCCTATCCATGAACAGGGTATATTTTTCCATCTTCTAAGATCTTCTTCTACTTCTCTCTTTAGGGTTCTGTAGTTTTCATTGTATAAATATTTCACCTCTTTTGTTAGGTTGATTCCCAAGTATTTTATTTTTTTTGAGGATATTGTGAATGGAGTGTTTTTCCTCATTTCTGTTTCAGAAGTTTTGTCGCTAATATACAGAAATGCCTTTGATTTATGCGTGTTGATTTTATATCCTGCCACTTTGCTGAATTTATTTATTAGTTCTAGTAGTTTCTTTGTAGACCCTTTTGGGTCTTCTAGGTATAGAATCATGTCATCTGCAAATAGTGATAATTTAAGTTCTTCTTTTCCTATTTTTATGCCTTTAATTTCTTTCGTTTGTCTAATTGCTCTGGCCAGTGTTTCGAGAACTATATTGAATAGAAGTGGTGATAGAGGGCATCCCAGTCTTGTTCCAGATTTTAGAGGGAATGCCTTCAACTTTTGTCCATTCAGAATGATGCTAGCCTGAGGCTTGGCATAGATAGCTTTTACAATGTCAAGGTAAGTTCCTGTTATCCCTAGTTTTTCTAATGTTTTGAACATAAAGGGATGCTGTACTTTGTCAAATGCTTTCTCTGCGTCTATCGAGATGATCATCTGGTTCTTATCTTTAAGTCTATTGATGTGGTGAATAACATTTTTTGATTTCCGTATGTTGAACCATCCTTGCATCCCAGGGATGAATCCTACTTGATCATGGTGCACAATTTTTTTGATGTGTTTTTGTATTTGATTCGCCAGAATTTTATTGAGGATTTTTGCATCTAGGTTCATTAGAGATATTGGTCTGTAGTTTTCTTTCTTTGAGGTGTCTTTGTCTGGTTTCGGAATCAGGGTGATGTTGGCCTCATAGAATGAATTTGGAAGAGCTCCCTCTTTTTCTATTTCCTGAAATAACTTGAAAAGTATTGGTATTAATTCTTCTTTAAAGGTTTTGTAAAACTCCGCTGTATACCCATCCGGTCCTGGGCTTTTCTTGGTTGGTAGTCTTTTGATGGCTTCTTCAATTTCATCCATTGATATTGGTCTGTTCAAATTGTGCGTATCCTCCTGACTCGGTCTCGGCAAATCATATGACTTAAGAAATTTATCGATGTCTTCACTATCTTCTATTTTATTGGAATATAGGTTTTCAAAATAATTTCTAATTGTCTTCTGTATTTCTGTAGCATCTGTTGTGATATTGCCTTTTTCATCCCGTATGTTAGTAATTTGAGTTCTCTCTCTTCTTTTCGTTAGCATGGCTAAAGGTCTGTCGATCTTATTTATTTTTTCGAAGAACCAACTTTTAGTTAATTTTTTCAATAGTTTCTTTTGTTTCAATTTCATTGATTTCTGCTCTGATTTTAATTATTTCTTGCCTTCTGCTACATTTGCTGTTGTTTTGCTCTTCCTTTTCTAGGGCTTTGAGATGAAGTGTGAGCTCATTTATTTGTTGGTTTTTTTCTTTTTTTGAGGAATGACCACCAGGCGATGAATTTTCCTCTTAAAACTGCTTTCATTGTGTCCCATAGATTCCGATATGTTGTGTCTGTATTTTCATTTATCTCTAAGAATTTTTTGATTTCCTCCTTTATGTCTTCTGTAACCCATTGATCATTCAGTAACATATTGTTCATTTTCCATGTGATGTAGGATTTATCCTTCCTTCTTTTCTCATTGATTTCCAGTTTCATTCCATTATGATCAGATAAAATGCATGGTATTATCTCCACCCCTTTATATTTACTGAGGGTTGCCCTATGGCATAATATATGGTCTATTTTTGAGAAGTATCCATGTGCTGCTGAGAAAAGTATATCCATTTGATGATGGTTGATATATTCTATATATGTCAGTTAAGTCTAGGTTATTGACTGTGATATTGAGTTCTATAGTTTCTTTATTCAACTTTTGTTTGGAAGATCTGTCCAATGGTGAGAGAGGTGTGTTGAAGTCACCCATAATTATTGTGTTGTGGTCTATTTGATTCTTGAACTTGAGGAGAATTTGTTTTATGAACGTTGCAGCGCCATTATTTGGTGCATAAATATTGATAATTGTTATGTCTTGTTGGTGAATGGTTCCTTTTAACAGTATATAATGACCTTCTTTATCCCTTTTGATTAACTTAGTCTTGAAGTCGATTTTATTCGATATGAGGATGGCCACCCCTGCTTGCTTGCGAGGACCATGTGCGTGTTATATTTTTTCCCATCCTTTCACCTTCAGCCTGTGTATGTCTTTTCCAATCATATGTGTCTGCTGGAGGCAGCATATTGTTGGACTTGTTTTTTTTAATCCATGATACCAGCCTATGTTGCTTTATTGGAGAGTTTAAGCCATTAACATTCAGAGTTACTATTGATATATGGTTTGTACTTCCATCCATGTTTATTTATCCTTTTTTAAAAAAATTTAGTTTGTTTCTCCATGATTATCTTTCCCCTCACCCTCTGTCTTTACCGAGGCACTTCCTACTGATGGTTTTGGTTATTGTTTTTCATTTCTTCCTCGTGTAGTGTTTTGCTCAAAATGCTTTGCAATGCTGGTTTTCTGGCTGCAAATTCTTTTAACTTTTGTTTATCATGAAAGATTTTTATTTCGTTGTCATACCTGAAGCTTAATTTTGCTGGATACAGAATTCTTGGTTGGCATCCATTGTCTTTCAGTGTTTGAAATACATTGTTCCATGACCTTCTTGCTTTCAGTGTCTGTGATGAAAAATCTGTTGTTAACCTTATTGGTTTACCCCTAAATGTAATCTGTCTCCTTTCTCTTATAGCTTTTAATATTTTCTCTTTGTTCTGTATATTGGATATCTTCATAACAATGTGTCTTGGCGTTGGTCTACTGTGATTTTGTGTGCTCGGTGTCCTGTATGCATCTTCAATTTGTATATCTGTTTCCTTTTTTATTTCTGGAAAGTTTTCTGTAATTTCATTCAGCAGGTTACTCATTCCCTTGGTTTGAATCTCTGTACCTTCTTCTATCCCGATGACTCATAAGTTTGGTTTTTTTATGTTATCCCATAACTCTTGGATGTTTTTCTCGTGATTTTTTACCAGCCTTTCTGAGTTGGCTAGACTCTATTCAAGATGATATATTTTGTCTTCATTCTCTGATGTTCTGGCTTCTACTTGCTCCACTCTGTTAGTGATACCCTCAATTGAGTTTTTAATTTGGTTTATCGTTTCCTTCATTTCTAGAATTATTGTTTGATTATTTTTTATAATCTCTATCTCCTGATAAAGATGCTTAACTTCTTCTTTTATCTGTTTATGGAATTCATTCTCAATGTGTTCTTTCACTGCTTGAATTTGCTGTCTTGTATCCTCTTTAAGGTTCCATTCCATCTGTCGAAGGTGTTCCTTGAGTTCTTTATATGACCATTTTTCTGATGACTCTAGGTCCTCCTGAATATTTAGGCTGTCCTGCATTGTTTGTACTCCTTTTCTTCCTTGCTTTTTGAAGCTGCTCATGTTACTTCTTATTCTGTTTGACTGATGAGTTACTGTTTACTCCTATAAATTTATTAGATGCTTGGGAGGAAAGGTATTAGGGAAGGGAAGAAGTCACTAAAGAGAATGAGAGTAAGCAGGGAGAATTCAAGGAAGGGGGGATAAGATAATTGAAAAGAAATGAAAAGACAAAAGAAGAAAAAAATAGGAAATAAAAAAGAGAAAAAAAATTTTTTAAATAATAAAAAAATTAAAATTAAAATTAGAAGAAAAAATTTTAAAAAAATTGTAAAAAAAAAAAATTTAAAAAAAAACAAGAAAGAAAAATGAAATGAAAGAAGAACCCAAATCAAAAAAAAAGAGAAAAGGAAAAAAAAACTAATAAATTCAGTCTTAGAGTTTGATTAACTTCTCTTCCAGTAGATGGCGCTGTGTCCACCAGGTCAAGTTTCTCCTGTCAATACGCGGGAACCAATCACTGTGCAGCTGCTCCTCCTCCCAGACTGGGCGAATCTCCAATCCTGAGTGCCTAGGGCCTCTTCTTGTGTCTAGTCACTTCCCACTTTTCCTCTAGCCAGGCCCTTCTCACGGGTGCCGCTCACCACATTACTGGCTACACGCCAGGTCTGCTGCTCTCGGGAGCCCTGTTTTCATGAACGACTGGGCACACTCTTCCAGTTTGCCATTCCCTCAGACCCTAAGTTTGTAGAGCTTGGGGCTGAGAATCCTCAGCGAATTTTACTTGCCCTCCGGTAGCCACGCCCCCAGTAGCTGGTGCAAGAGACCTCAGCTGTCAGCACTGTTGGGAGCGGTAGTTCCGCGACGTGGGTCCTGCGCCACCTCTGATTCCCGCAGTCTGGCTATTGCGCTCACGGGAGAGCTGGGAGGGGCCCTTAAGGTTTCCCCGATGTGTGGAGAGGGAAGGCTAGGGAATTACACACCTGTTTCAATGAAGTTATCTCCTCCGCCGCAGTCTGATGACGTCAGTTCTCTGCCATCGTGGTATCTCTTGCAAATGGCGACAGTTCGTTTCCCTTTGCTTGGCAACCGATGCAATGGGTGGGTCCTTACTGTCTCTCCCAAGCCCCGTTTCAAACCTGTGGCCACTACCTATGAAGGCTCGGTAGGCATTTACCTCCATAGGATGAGAAGGGCTGACCAGTTGTTTCAGCCAGATGGATTAGTGCTGAGTCACAGCTGTCTGTCTGTGGGAAGCAGGCGAACGGGAGCTTGAATTCAGCTGATCTGGGCTCAGTGTGTGTTCTGAGAGGCCCAGACTGTTCGCCCCAGATCCACGTCAGCTCAGCATTGTCTAGTGATCCTGAGCAAACAGATTTAGGTTGTTTACGACTCCCTATGCCTGCACAGCTGAAGAGGTCAGAGACTTGATCTCTCTGCTCCCGCTGCCATGTTGGAATCTTAAACCTTTTTTTCTAGAGCTGTCTTAATCCCTCATATATGGAATACACTGAGGACACTATGTCTCACATAGCTTTATGACCTCTGGACTCCAAATACACTTTCAAGTGCATCGTTCTGTCACTGACTTCTTGAGGAAAGAATTCCCCATCCTGCACACCAGAGCTTGCATTTTCTCTTACTGTGAGGAATATTCTCTGGATTTGGAGGAACATACTCCATCCTCCTAGCACTTAATTGCTAGACTTTAGGGCTTAGCTTGGATGGACATCAGGCCCTTCATGGTCAGTGGGGAAGATTCCAAGGATGATGGAGATAAGGGTGCCTTCTCCCAAGGTCCTAGGTGCCGCTGTGTTGGGCTTCACCTTTGGACAGGAGGCTTGACCATCTTTCACAGATGACTGGTTAGTTCCTGTCACTGTGGCTCTTTGAAGTGGAGCCTATGGTTGACCAGATGCCTGATCTCCTGAGCCTCCACTAATACTGACTCAAGAATATTTGAGGCTCCCTGAACATTCTGCCTTGGGCTTCCCTAGTATCCCACTCCTTGCCTCTTAAGATATCCATTCTCAAAGTGGAGACTGACTGACAAAACAGGAAAGCGCTTCCTGCCAAAAAGCTTGGATCTCGAAGTCACATTTTTCTTTGACTTTAGAAAACTATAAATAAGCTTCAAATCGGTCCTAAAAGGAAGGACTGCATTCCTTCTGCTCTTTGGGGGTTGACTCTGCAGCCTCCATCTCTGCCTTCCGGCTCCCAGGAAATGTGTGTGCCCTCGACAATCAGGGTCCAGCTGGGCTGACCTGCTCCACAAGTAGCAGGTGGGTCAGGCAGGACTTGGGCCCAGAATGTGACCTTCCCTTACTGCAAGAAGGGCCAGAATTTTCCCTTTTTAGAAATGTCATTGTGGGGAAAAGCCAGGGCCTTCAGTGACATTTCCAGAATGAAGTCTGCAGTCGGAACAAAGGCTATGTCCCTACTGCCTGGGGACCCCCACCCCCACCCGATGCCACTCTGGGGGGAACTTGAAATGCACACCCAAGCAGCTGTAGCAACTGTGTGTCACCTGCTGGGTCAATTGCCCAGTGAGTCTAGTCCTGTCACTCCTTGGTCACCAACCCCATTAGTCAGTGGATGAGACGGGCTCAGTGGACGTACCCATCTGGTTCTTAGAGGCAATGTTTCCAAGACTTTTGCCCAGTTTCCGTCCACACATTCAGGGTCTGGAACCCAGGAGAGATGGGGGTGGGAGATGGTGTCTGACTTCACGTGGGGTCTTCACTTTAGGAATTTGCTGAAGAACTTTGGCAAATGGCTGACAGTGACAACCCAAAATTACATTGGTGCCAGTGCTCCCCACTGTCTTGCAAAGTCTCCAGATGGGTTAATGTAAATCCTTGCCAGGCTGACAATTCCCTTGGGAAGCCATTGCTTTCCCTGACTAGGATGCAGTTGGATACTGAACAGAATCCTGTGAGAGTGGGGCCTTGTGTCCTGTTGAGGCTGTCCCTGCATGCACCCCATGATGGGTGGCTAGGGACTCGCTTGATGGGGAAGGGTCTACTTTCTGTCTAAGGTGTTATTGTCCCTATGAGCAATAAAGTGGTGGCCACACTGGAGAAGGACATCAAGTATCCATCCTGAAAGTGTGGTCACCGAGGGTCTGACTGGCATTTCCTGACATAGTCTGGGGGTAGGTGACTAAGGGTCTGGATCTAAAGGGACCACATTATGAACGTGTCACTTTGACATGTCAATCATACCATCAGTTTTTCTAAACAAGCCCAAAAGAAAAGGAACCACCCATGTGGAAACTGACAACCTGAGCTCGCCCTAAATATGCTAGGTGAAAAACTGTGCACACTTAAAAATCAAAGCATTGTGCCCACTTTCTCAACTCCTTAATTGTTGATGGACCTTTACATGTGGTGCTGGGAACCCATCCCAGTGCCTCACATACGCTAGGCAAGGGCTCTACCCCCAAGCCACACCCCCAGCCCCGAATTATGTACTCATGACTGGGAAACCTGGGAATGGCTACCACTGTATTACAATACTTGGAAGAGTGCCCTGGGGTTTTAACCCATTGTCAAACCACAAAGGTCTCCTGTTAACACTTTGAAGAATGTTTTATATATTCCAAGTCCTATGTTTGGGGAAGGGCAAGAGAATAGCCCCTCCTGCTTTCAGATACTTAGTCTGAACATAGAAGCTTCTCATCTGATTAACTGGGATGAGTGGCAATCCCCAGCATTCCTCCAACTCGAATGACAGACTCTGCCAGCAGGGTGTAGGTAGGACCAGGGATCCTTTGCCTGTGGCCTGCTGCAGCTGACTGTATGGGATGGTCAGGCTCTCCCTCCACTCCCTCTGTTCCCCTTGCCTAGGGCTCCTGGCTGTTAGCACATTTGCATTTAGACTTTGCTTCTGGGAACACGTCAGGGGCACATGCTGCTCTCTAGGAGCAGGGGTGGAAATCTGCAGTCTGGAAGTAAGGAAGTGTCCTTGCTCCTGTATCTCTGGGAACCCAGGCCCGTGCAGCCCAAGCTGACCCCAGCCTTCCGTGTCGGCATAGAGCCTGGCCCTCTGGGCCACAGGCCTCCGAGGACAACTGTTCTCCTCTTCCCCAAGCTGAGCTGGGATCCTGGCGCAGGCTCCATCTTCACGGCTGCAGCAACTGTTGCAGGTGAGGGGCAGGTCACCCCTGCCCAGGTGGAGGAGCCACTGCACAACACAATCCTGTTCTCAGAACTTCCAGGCACGTGGCCTAAGAATGCAATGCCTAACTTCTCGATTTCTTTGACTCGTTCAAACCTGTAAGTTGTCAGGTTACGAATTTCTGAACTCTACCACCTCTGAGGGGGAAGGTCTTATTAAGTCTTCATTAGTCATTGAAACCCCTACTCGTGAAACCACAGTAGAAGCTACCAGAATAATATAGATGCAAAGACCCTTTTCTAGACACCTGGGAGTGTCGATTCTAATGATGTCCAGATCTGGCCTCCTGGGCCACGATGGGAATGTTCTTTGGACTTTCTTAGGAAGGTGACCTGCTGGCATCTGGTCACCTGGCATTTGGGCATGCAAAGTGCTGCCAATCAAAGCTGACCCTGTCACCTCAGTGAGGCAGGTCAGCGCTGCGGGGAGCTGGGTCATCTTCCGATGTCTCTCCTTAAACTGGCATGTCTGCCGTCCCACAGTTCTTCTGTATTTGCCTGTCAATGGTTCTCATGAAAGGCAGATGGTCTGGATCAGCTGCCTGGTGTTCTCCAAATTTTCCATCTTGGGGGTAGGGTGTGGGAGTCCGTGTGTTCTTCCCTGGGTTCCCCTGTGGAGGCTTGCAGCCTCCATTCTTGCTATCAGTCTCAAACTTTGAGAAAATTCTTAAGGAGATGTGACTTGAAGTCGTCTGCCCTTCCCCCCCACCCCCCATAAAAATCCAAGACGTGAACGTGCACTGTTAAGAACGAGCCATCCGGGAAGAAAGGCTCCGTTTGGCCTTCCTCAAGACCTACCTTTTGTTTTTTCACTTCCAAATGATGCTCCTCTCAAGGTCCGGGTCTAGCTCTGTTGTGCTGAGAAGCTACAGCCAGGCTGGACTGGGCCTGCTCTTCACCAGCTACAGATACAGTCTAGTTCTACTGCTTCACTAACCAGCTCTGATCCTTGGCTAACAACGTCCTCAATGCTCAATCCTAGAACAAGGATGGTGTAACAAGATGCAGCACTAGCCAGGAAACTACCTTTGGGGGTTTGTGGTTTGGCTTTGGGGAGCAGAGGTACAGGGGATTGAACCCAGAGGCGCTTTACCACAGAGCCACATCCCAGCCCTCTTAACTTTCTCAAGTTTCTTAGTGTCTTATTAAATCACCAAGGCTGGCCTCGAACCTGCGATCCTCCTGCCTCACCCTCCTGTGTCACTGGGATTGCAAGCATGCACCACCTCATCTAGCTGTCCCTCACAAGGGGAGATACTGGGGCCACTGAAGCATCTGGTTATAAGTGGGGGGTCTCTTCTAAGACATGGGACCCTATGTGCCTTGAAGGGCAGAAGCTGATAAACCACTCAGTAGTAGGATTTTGGTTTTCCTCAGTTGAATTTCTTAGTCGAAGGTAGTTGTCTGTCAAAACATTCAACACTAGTTAGCTTTCTCTTTCACTTGATTGTGCTTACAACACCTGTGGGACACTCCAGCCCGAGAGTGTTATCCCAAGGCAAAAGGGTGTGTTTTCCTTCTAAAACTATGCAAAATCTGGTCATGGACGAGCCCTGTGAGCTGGGAATTGAACCCAGGGCCTCATGCATGCTGGGCAAGTGCTCTAATGCTGAGCTACATCCCCTGCCCCAGAAGGAACAGCTTCAAGCTGGCCACCACGTCCTCTAAAACTTATGTCGCTGGTCTTCAAGCACTTCCTAATACCATACGAGACTTGGTTCACATAGGACTTCAAGATGTTCTGGTTCCATTTAATAGTGGTCATACTTGGAACTGAGTCCAGGTTGTAAGTTTAATACCATACTACGGTGACTTCTGTCTGTCATGGGCATTGGAATAGCAGAAAGTCACGGGTTCCCAAAGACACTCTTGCACAGAGTGAGAAATTTACATCTTAATCCTGCAATTCCCATTTCCCAACATAGAATACAGTATTCCTGATGAATGCAGGAGAATCTGGCTGCTGGTATCCTCAGGGGAATTTTGACCTGGGGAGGAAGCTAGCTCAGCCATCACACAACAGTCATCCTGCCTGCACCTTCCTGGGTGCGGTTTGACCAGCACAGAGCCAAACATTGGCAAAGCACTCCCCACAGTGTTGGCTCCTCACTCCTCACTCCTCACCTAAATATCATCTAAAATTAGGTGAGACATAAGAACAAGACCAAATACTTCAAGTCCAGAAGCTCTAGATCCACAGAGCAATTCTCTATGAAAATCCACCTATGTCAGTCTCCACAGCCACCCATGAAACTAGAGATCTGGACTTCTCCAACTCGGGTTCCATGGATTCCTCCTGCCAGTTGTGCAGGGGGATTGGGCCAAACGTCAATGATGGTGATGGCCCCGAACCCTAATGTGTTTCCTTTCCCTTGGGATGAGTCTAAGGGATGCATAGCCTAACTTCTCCAAAATGACAGTGGTTCCAGTGTGGTCAGCCTCCACTGGGAGGGTCAATCCATCTTCCAATTAAACTCTCCTCGGCTTCCCCACCCTCCACTTTCCTGAGTACTCCAGACCACCTGTGGCTTTGCCTAACCTTTTGGCCTAGACACAAGCCCATCCTGTCTCTGGATTAAGGTCAGCCACCTACAATCATTGACTAGTCCAATAGGCATGTTGGGTTTTCTCTACATCTGCTTCAGGGTTGGCCATTGGATGCACCGTCCCGCAGGCAGACCTCCCAAGGCGAATCCTGACCTCATGCCTAGGAGCAGGCCTCTGACATCGGTTTCTACTAAAATCCTAGATCAACTGAAGCCTGGAGGAGGGGCTGGGTTCTTAGACCACATGAGGCAAAGTAATCAGTAAAATCCTAAATGTCTCTTAAATGGGTGCTTAGGGCTAGTACAAGTCGAGGGATTTCATTGACTTTCTATACATGCTTATAACTCTGGTTACAGCCACACACCTGGCAACCTCTACCACTCCTCCCTAGTCCCCTTCACCTTCACCTTCCCCCCAAAAAAAAAAAAATAATCCCCATTCATGTCATCTGAGACTCCACATGAGAGAAAGCACAGAATACTTGTCTGGAGCTTAGCTTATTTTGCTCAACACAAAGATCTCTGCCTCATCAGGCTTCCTACAGAGGGCATCTCACTCTGTGGTTAAATGGTACTCTATACACAGCACACGGCCTCATTCATTCGACACAGGTGTCGATGCTGATGCCATTGCAAATAGTGCCGCTTCAGTCAACAGGTGTGCAGTTACCTTTCATATGCTGACTTTGATCCACCCAAGCTACTCCCAGACACTTGGGGTAATCTGTTAGTTCTCTACTGGAACGTAACAGCCCTACAGAATGATTCATGAAAAGACTGCAGAATACGTGATTCTCATGAACATGCAGAATTTTCTCTAATGATCATATATGAGGGCCATAAATATTTCAAGTCTTGGCAACACAAATCAGAACATAACTTGCATTTTTATCAAATCATAACAAAATCATGGCAGTCAACAGCAAAAGAAGCAGCAGAAATTATGTGATCACAAAGGGATCAAGCAATAGGCTTTGAGCAAACAGTGGGTCGTTGAAATGGAAGTCAAGAAATTCCTAAAATTGTATGAAAACTGGAAATGACCAACCAGATCCTTTGGGACACAGTAAAACAAGACTTGCATAGCTGTGAGTGTCCACAGCAGGACACGCCTCAAATAGCCTAATGACGCATCATAAGATCTTAAACAATAAGCCAAAGCAAAAAAATTGGTAGATGAGAAATAAAGATCAGAAAGAGGCTAAAAATACAACGCACAGGACCAAGGAAAGAGTTGATTCTTTGACAAGATACGCAAAATTGACAAACCTTTAAATTGTCTGAGGAAAAATGCAACAGAAGCTGGCAAGAGGGGAGGTTTTTACAGATAATGCCAAAATCCAGAGAGTGGCGTACAACTTCTCAAAATGTTCCCAAACTGGAAGATCCAGAAGAAATGAACAAATTTCTAGACTCACAGGATTTACCAAACTTAGGTTGACATCCTGCCTAGACCAGTAACTAGCAATGACATTGAAGCAGTCATAAGCTGTTCCCAGAGAAACACCCTGGACTGAATGGATTCAGTTGCTGAACTTTTCCAGACCTTTGAAGAACTTACTGCCTTCATGAGTCAGGGAATTCATGTATTGCCCTAAAGAAACCAGATACAGACACAAGAAACTAGATGAATGTCCTTGATGAACATAAATGAGAAACTCCTCGATAGAGTACTTGAACTTCGAGATAATGAATTTTATCTCCTGCACCATGATCAAGTTGGTTCTGTTCTAAGGATGCAAGTTTCATCAACATTTGCGAGTTAATAAACACAATGCGTTTCATGCAACCAAGGATAAACACCAGACAATCATCTCTAAAGAGACAATTGACTGCCTCGAACTTGGCATCCCTTAAACTCGGCATCCCTTTGTGGTAAACCCTGAATAAACAGGCATAAAATGATAAGAAGCCCAAATAACACAGGATATCTACAGATCACATAGCCAATACAGACTGAATGGGAGGAGATAGAAAGCATTTCCCTAAAATCAGGAACAGACGAGGGTGTTCACTCTTAACTTTTGACCAAGGTTGGTGTGGAAGTACCATTCTGCAAGTCGACTTGTTCTGAATTGTTATTTTTAGACTCGAGGGACATGATAGCAAAATCTTATCCAGCTGGGGGAGGGATTTGACCAGGGCACATGGCTCGGATTTGGCCCAAATTAATCTGGGCTCTATACTAGGACATGCTAGCTCCTCCCAAGGGAGGAGATGATGACTTGGGGCAGGGGATGCCAACTTGGCCTGAACTGTCCACTCTCCAATGATGGAGAGTAAAGCTATTCTTGAAGACATGGTTTATTCTACTCAATGCTGTCTCTGGGGCCATAACAAAACCCACTCATCTTATTGTAAATCCAGTAGGATTTTTGGAAGAGAACTTTCTTCCATTACTCAATAAACATATTAGGTATTTACCGTGGATCTTTCAAATGCCTCCTTAATTCCTTATGGCTCCTGTGGAAGAGTTCCAAGTTCCATATCGGGAAGCCGAGGGCTCAGCACCTGGAAAGATGTCCAACTGGGATGAAACAGAATTCACCCTGAGGTGGGTGCTGCCCAAGGCCTGCTCTCTTTACTGTTGACTGGCATGAGGCCTCGAATGGAGACCATGAGGGGACGAAAGGGAGCTATGCTGGAACTTGGCTCTGCCAGCTCCTCTAGATGGTGGCTAGATTCCAAACTTCTGAATTCTCCCACTCCTTCCAGGGAATGGCTCGTTTGACTTAAAGCCATTTTCATCAGGAGAATCTTAGACTTTTCTTAGACTGGTACAGCATGAGAAATGAAATGCAAATTTCTGAGGTTCACAGTACAGCAATTTAAACAAACCGAATGCATCAGGTGATGAGTCAATGTGTGGCTTTCTGATGTCCAGCATATCAAGGTGGTTTTTAATAAAAGAAAGTGGAGTGGAGGATGGGGGGAGCAAGGGGCAAGGAGGAGGGATGGGAAAGGGAGAGAAGGGCAGAATGAAATTAACAAGGCACTCGTGTGCATGTACAAACATGTCCCAAAGAACCCCATTGACGATGACCATAACACAGCAATAATATGAAGGGGAGATGAATTTTTAGCTTAATCCTATAAGAAAACTAACCTGCATGCCATGACAATGGTCCCCTAAACACAGCTCATGAATACCTTTAGCTACACGCTTAAAATGCAATGTTAAGCACTTAACAGCTGGAAGCCATCCTTGGCATCTTTAACCAGGAACACTGGAAAGCTAGCACTGGAATAATGCTGGCAAAGTGCCTTGGCTTTGAACCACTGTCAAACCATTGAAGTCTTCTGATTAGAAAACCTTGAATGTTCTATGTATCTAGAATCCTGCGCCCTGAAAGGGTGGAGCGTGGTCACCTCCACCTGCAGCTCATGTTGTTGAAAGTCGAATCCCAGCAGGTCCTGCGATCTGTATCCCGAGGGAACCCCACCCAGAGGGAAACTCCTGTTGCCCCCACCTCTAGGAGGCTTGGCTGCAAGGAAGCTCCCACTTGAGAGCGATTGAAGTCCTTTCCTTCTCAAAGAGAAGGCATCTGGAAGTATGAACAACTTTTCCCAGGACTGGCTGGAAGGAAGCATGCTCTGAAGTATTCCCCTCTCTGGGACTCACTGTTGCATGCAACGTAGCAATGTAACTTGGCCATTATCGCTGTTAGGGTTTGAATGTAACGTGTTCCCCAAAAGCTTGAGAGAGCATAAGGCCTAATGGAGAAGTTATTGGGTTGCAAGAGCCTTCACCCAATCTGAATTAATCCCCCAACTAGGATTAACTGAGTGCTAACTGTAGGCGGATAGGGTGTAGCTAGAAGAGGTGGGTCCTTGGGGTGCACTTCTATGGTTTACCCTTTGTCAAACAGATCTCTTCTTCCTGCCCTTGTCCTGAGCCATTTCCTCCTCCACCCTCTTCCACCATGATGTCCACCCTCAAATAAACTTTCTCCCCTCTAAAATTGTCTGTCAGGTCTTTTGTCATCTTTTGCACCACTATGACCAAAAGCAATCATTCCACAGGTATCTGCAACTTCCCTCTCTGATTTTTCCTCTTAAAACAAGACCTCCCCATACCCTTTACCCCTCTTGCTACCACATGAGATAACATCACCCTTGAATTTCCAAGTTTGGGTTTTTTGCTTAACATAATGTTATCAAGTCCCATCTATTTTCCTTAAATCTCTTCATGGCTAAATAAAAGTCCACTGTGTATAGACATCACTTTCTTTTTAATCCATCGATGGAAACCAAGGCTGATTCCATAGTTTGGCTCTTGTGAATTGTGCTACTATAAACATGGGCATGCGTGTATGGCTATAGTAAGACTTCTCTTAATTCCTGAGGATAAATACCAAAGAGTGGCACAGCTAGATAATACGGTGACTCCACTACTAGTTGGCTACGTTAGAATCCCTTCAGCAGTATGTTCCTTCCTCTCCATTCTCTCCAGCATTTGTTAATGAGATTCTAGCTGAAATGACAAGAAATCGGGCTTATTTCCCTAACTGCTAAGAATGTTGAACATTTTCTTTTACTAGTCACTTTATTTTGAAGTGTCTGTTTAGTTCACTGGCCCATTGTTTGGGTTGTTATTTTTGGTGTGAAGTTTTGAGTTCTCTCTAGATCGTGGATGTTAATCCTCCATCACAAGAGTAAGAGCTGACGCAGGAGGATCTCAAGCTCAAAGCCAGCCTCAGAGACTTGGCAAGGCCCTGGGCAACTTAACGAGATCCTGTGTCAAAAACTAAGGGCTGGGGATGTGGCTCGGGGGTTAGGCACCTCAGGGTTCAATTCCTGGTACCCTAAAAGTAACTAGCAAAGACTTCCATTCTGAAGATTCTCTCAACATTGTTGCTGTGCAGAAGTTTTCTAACTTGACGGCATGCTGCTAGCTCGGGAAATAATGGCAAGAGTTTTAGGGGTCCTATTGAGGAAACGCAGTGCCTCTGCCCATGTGCTGGAGTACTGACCCTACATTTTCTAGGACTTGGATCGTTTCTGGTCTAATTCCTAGGTTTCTGATCTGAGAGAGTGAGAGAGAGGGAGAAAGAGGGAGAATTTTTATATTTATTTTTTAGTTTTGGGCGGACACAACATCTTTGTTTGTATGTGGTGCTGAGGATCGAACCCGGGCTGCACACATGCCAGGTTAGCATGCTACCACTTGAGCCACATTCCTAGCCCTCTGATCCTTTTTTTTTTTTTTTTGAGTTGAATTTTGAACAGGATGAACAGGGTCTCGGGTATCTCTGATATCTTGCTGAATACATTAGCTCTAGCAGTCTTCTGGTAGTTTTTTTGATCTTCTGAATACAGAATCATACCTGAAAACTGAATCTGACTGCTTCCTTTCCTACTGTTTATTTCCTTCCCTCTCCTCCTTGCTCTGGTGAGTATTTCTAGTACTGTATTAAACAGGGATGGAGTAGACATTCTTGCCTTCCAGATTTTAAAGGAAATGCTCATTCCCCAGTCACTATGATGATGGCCTTGAGTTTGTCATAATCTTTATGATGTGGTAGCTCCTACCCCTATTTTATTCAGTGACTCCATTATGAATGCCGAATTGTCAAAGACTTTCTTTCCATCACTAACTTTTGTACTTAATTCTATTTAATGTGATAAGCTATTGACATTCATGTTAAACCATCTCTGCATCCATGGGATTAAAAGCAAGCTGGTCATGCTGTGTGATCTTAATCTGTTGAATACAACTGGCTAATATATTAAGAATTTTTGTATCTGAGTTCATCAGGAATATCAGTCTGCAGTTCTTTTTTTATTGGTTGTTAACAACATTACAAAGCTCTTGACATATCATATTTCATACATTAGATTGAAGTGGGTTATGAACTCCCAATTTTTACCCCAAATGCAGACTGCAGAATCACGTCTGTTACACATCCACAATTTTACATAATGCCCTATTAGTAACTGTTGTATTCTGCTACCTTTCCTATCCCCTACTGTCCCCCCTCCCCTTCCCTCACATCTCTCTCTACCCCATCTACTGTAATTCAACAAGCAGTCTGCAGTTCTTGATGGTTCCTTATCTAGTTGTAGATGGAGTGATGCTGGATTCCTAGAATGGATCTGTAAATGTTCCACTTTCTATCTTGTGGAATAACTTGAGGGACATTGGCATTTGTTTTTTAAATGTCTGGAATTCAGCTGAGAATCCATCTGATCCTGGGCTGCTTTATTGTAAGCCTTTTGATAACTGCATCTATCACATCGCTAGTTACTAGTCCTGCTTAGGCTATTTCCTCTTGATACATCTTTGGAGCAAGATCTATGTCTTCCAGGTTTTCCAACTTGTTAGTCTGCTTTCAAAATAGTCCATAACTCTCTGGATTTTTGTAACATCTGTGGTGATCTCCTTTTTCACTTCTAACTTCATCTGGGTCCTCTTCGAATGGGTTAAGGGCTCTTCAATGTCTGAAAAGACAGGATCAATGAGACACTTAAACTACAATGTCTCATGGAGTTTTTAAATCTTTTTTGTCTGGAGTTCTGAATGATTCCTGTACCTGGATGTCAATCTCATGCTTGAGGTTTAAAAATCGTTTCCCTGAAGAGGCTGTTCTTTCTATTAGCTTGCATCTTTCCACACTCAATTCCAATTACTTAAATCGTATTCATAAATTCTTACTGTTGTCCCAGACTACTTGTATCTTCTGGTCATACTTATTTACTCTAATACTATCTGAATGTTCAAGGCTGGCCACTTTGTCTTCCAACTGAGATTCTGTCTTCAGCATAGTCTACTCTAGACTTCCAACTTGATATCTTAACCAACGTCTTTCCTGTGAGATTCCTGTTTGTTCTTAATATCTGTCTCCTTATTGACTTTGCCCACTTCCTGTGCTGACTCAGATCCTGTGCCGACTTCCTTAACTCAATTGTGCTTTGTGTGCTTGCAATTCAGAGACCATTTCTTTTTCAAATACTAAAGTGGATGCAATGGAAATACCTTAAGAGTCAGTTGCTGGTGGATCACGACCTCGAGGAGGCAGCCAGTTACCTCGTGCATGTCATAGTCCTGTGACGGGTTTCCTGCATCTCTTGGGATGGATTTCTTTTCCACTCTGCTGTGTGGGTCTTCGTAGGGCGCATAGCCTTGTTGCTAAAGCGTCCTACAGTGACCTAGATGGAGACCCCTTTAGATTGTGGTATCCACAGCCTCTGTTAATCCTTGCTATAGAAGTGGATGTCCAGTGATGGGACCCAAGACCCCCCTCCAGCCGTGCCTACTTGAGGCTCTTTTCAGTTGGAGGTTTTCTCTCACCTGTTCTCTGTATTAGAGTACAGCTGACGTCGGAGTGTGGCTAACTGGAGAAGGTCTGCTGTCTTTTGGTGGCTAGTGAACGTAGTTTCTCCTTAGATCCCTCCCTAGCACTCACAGAAAAGGGGAAAGTGCGATGATGAAAGCAAAGCCCAATACAGCATCTAAATACCTGGCACCTACTACAACACCTAGGACGCTAATTAGCACAAAACAGGAAGGGTGGGCGCAGCACTTGCCAGCAGTTAAACCAATAAATAACCATGAACCTCAGCTGGCACTAAGAAAAGAAGATTCTAAATGAAACTGTCTCCACCAAATCTCAAACAGTCCACAAGAACAGACGGCATTGCCTGTGCCCAACTGTTCTATATATTTTTTTTTTTTTTTGCAGGGGGAGTGCTATGTACCAAGAAAGCAAGGGCTGGGTGGTATTGGCCACTTTCTTGTGTTGCTTGCTGAGCTGGTAGCTGGAGTGGCCAAAATTAAAGCTGGTTGAAATAGCTGTTTCCCTTCTCGCCAGCAAGATGGAATAACTGTCAAATGAAATTCTGTCTGGACAAGACCATATGGATGCACCCCCAGGGTAGGGCTCCCACAGTTCCATGAAGGGAGTTCCAGTTTCTGGAACTTGCTGAAGAGATCGCCCACTCCTGGGGCCAGGAAGATGCCAGTCTGGGCTGGGAGCCTGGGTCTTGGGAGCCTCCCAGGAATCCCCGTCATGGGGTGGGGACTAAGCCTGGGGAGTCTGTATTCACAGGCAGCAGAGTGTGGGGAGGGTTGGATCCCCTGCATGTATTCACACCTGCCTGATCCATTTCCCAGCCTTCTTCAGCCTTCCTCAGCCCATCCCATGAGCCACCAGACTCAAAGGGAGAGCGTGTTGCACTCTCCTGTCTTTTCTGAATTAAATACCCTGGGTACAATCTACTGTGTCCATTTCACACGTGGTCTATGTTCACCTTAGATGATGAGTAGTAGGAATGTGCTGGAACAAGATGGCGGCCTAAATGTGGCTTCTGCTTCCACTCTCCACTTGCCAAATGAAGTAAAAAGCACTTTTCAATACCAGGGTGTTGTGCAGCCTCTGATTTTGCTAAGTTCAGGCTGCTTTTTTGATCTACAGGCTCTTCCATACTAGATGTCCCCTTTTCCGCCAACCAGTGCTGCGGCTGCTGCCACTGCCATAGCAGGCTTGACCCCAATGTACTTTCTTGTTCTCTGTTCAACACTCCCAAATGTGAGTCTGTCCAATACTAAAGTTCAGTAAGTCCCCTCTTTCACCAGAGAGCAGTACTCCCTCAGCTTGTATCCCAAACCATGGAGCAACTAGAGATGGACTTCTCTAGCGTCTTGAATCTCCCAGTCTCCCAGTTCAACAGGAAGGAGATGGCCCTCCTAGGGCTGGGGACACCACCTGCCCTCCCACTTTGACAGGCTGCTTGCAGGCAGGCAGGGTGGGGGAGAGCCAGAGTCCAGCTGTTTGTGGCCAGGTGGAGCTGACCATCCTCCTAGGTCCCTCTTGCCTCCTGCTCCAGGCCATTTGAAGCTCTACATTAAGACTTTGCTCCTGTGAACACATAAGGGCACATGCTGCTCTCGATCCAGGAGCAGGGGTGGCAATTTGCAGGCAGGAAGCAAGAAGAGTGCACTTCCTCTTGTATCTTTGGGAACCCAGCTGCTGTGGTATGAGGCCAATGCTGACCCAGCCTTCTGTGTCTGCAGGGAGCCTGGCCAGCTGTGCCCTCAGGCCTCAATTGGCAACTCCCCCGCAGCCTGAGCTGGAATCCTGGCCCAGGTGCCCAGTCCACCCCTGTCAGCGTGGAAGGACTGATGCAGGAGGCTCAATTTTATACCCAACCACGTCCTGTTCTCAGAACTCCAGGGACATCACACTCTTGTCCACATGTAATTGTGTTTTCCTCTCAATGACATCTTGAGCTTGGCCTCGTTTACTATGTCAAATATTCTTGACTCATGAGCTTAGGCAGAGTGATTAAGACACACCTGGTTTCTGGTCTCCGTGTGTGCATAGTGCTGTCAATCAAAGCCAACCCCCATGTCCCAGTGAGATGGGTCTAGAGTGCAATGAAGAACCAGCTCCCCCAGGTCCTGGGCTCTGGTTTCTCTCTGCTCTCTGTGAAAGGTGGGAGACCTGCTCTGCAAGGAGGCTTTCCCATCTGCTTTCAAGATAACCTCAGTGGCGGGAACCAGACAGGATTGGCTGACCACACACCCACTACTATGGGTGGTTGTTGAGCATCCTTGGACCTCGGTGTTCGCCCATTCACTGGACTTTTCTGCAGAATCCTTTTATTTCCCTTGTCATCTCCATTCTCGGGAAAGAATGGAGATAAAGTGTCCTAGTGCTTCCCCCAACACCAAAAAACAAACAAACAAAAAAAAACCCACGAACTTGTCACTTGTCCAAAGTGTTTAAAAACACTGAATATTAAAATGAACTAGCCTAGAAGGAAAGGTTGAATCTAAACCCTTCCTGGGGTATTTTCTCAGCCTGCCTACGCTTGGGGGTGGGGAGGGGATGCTTCTCTCAACTGGAGGCACCCCTGGACTTATTTCTGTATCTAAAGCAGAGAGCGAGGCAGGGGTTACACCAGAGCCTGGTCCCCACCATCCTTAGGAAGGGGAATAGACCTTTCCTTATGTCATCCTTAAAGGGTTTAAGTCTTCAATGGCATTATGGTAATGAAGCCTAGCTTTAGGGACAAGGACTAAATCCCCAAGCAGCCTTATGACTAGCTTGCAGACTACAAGCGTCTAAATGTGTGTAACGAACTACTGGATTGTATTTTGGGTCAAGAAACATCCAGCTGCATTACAGCCTCAGGTGCTGTGGTGCAAATCAGCTTGTCCCCTTAGCATGGAGGATATCTATTAGGGCAAGATAACTCCATGCCTGGAACCAGATACGGGTTGAGTACACATGCCAGGGGGCAGAGGGGCAGCGTGCCTTCCTTCCCCCGGCAGCCTCGTGATGTGGAAGCACAAATCTACACCCTGCCCTCTGAGGGTTCTATTCACCTCACATGGCCCCTAGACTAGCCCAGATACTGCCCCTCATCTGCCACTGCCATAGCAAGTGTCTGCTGAGCATCTTGGCTCAACTGGCCATCTTGGTCTCTGATGGTCCCAGGACGCTGAGGATGTACACCCGAAGAAGACCTTGGTGTGCTAAACATGCTGCTCCATGGTAGCTCTGTGGACCTAACTCTGAGAATATGCATTAACCTGTGTTCCTTGTGTCTAGTTCGGTGGCACACAGCACGTTCATGTGCTAGTTCTCAAATGTGTTTGAGGGGACACCTACCCAACCTCAAATCTTGTGTATTCATTCAGCTAAATGTGGTTTTGCTAACCCCAGGGCTGGATTATATATACTCCTGTGAATTTCCCTGAAAATTCATCTTCTATAAAATACCTACTTATGAAAATCATGCTCACTAGGGATGGTCTTTGTCAATGTTAGATGGCTTCTCATCTAACACACGAGGTTTGAGACTTTTCAAATTACCTTGAACCTGTCCATGTGGCTTGCCCTTGGCCTTGGATTTACTAACAGTACAGCTGAAAGTGGAGGAGTGGAAGGTTGGTTGTGGTAGGCAGGCCAGATCAAGGTAAACCAAGGCATAGAATCAAGTCCAAGTGGGAAGTGTGCATCATTGAAACATTTCTGACAGACACTGGCATGTGTCCTCTCGTCTAATACTGATCCCATCCCTGGCAAAATGTTAATACGTTTAGTCTATAAAACATTTAAATGTTTTATAGCTATCTTACCAAAATCTTGGTAATTAGATGTTTTGGGGGGGAGTGGGTTATAAAAGTATCATTCAGGGAAACGTAACTTGGGTCTCCAGCTCATCCTGAACCATCTCACTAGCATGTGGTCCAATACGGTGGCCTTCATGAACGGGCTGAGGTGTCGGCACTCTGAGCATTTCTGTTTTCAGCCCTGGGTACGGTACTGCCTAATAACAATTGGCTTGATTGATGGTCTTACCTACAGATAGATGTTAATACATCTGCAAATGGTTGGACTTGGTGATAGCTTAGCTGGGAGTAGAAAATTCTGTGGCTGTGGTCTCTGCAGCTCATTTCTGGAAGTGAGACCTTATCAATGAACATGTGGGTTCCTGATACCTGGGCACACAGAGGAGAAGGAATAGGAATTCTTTGGGGGACTCCAGTTTTATACTCTAAAACGCCATTGTCTCAATTGTTCTAAAGATTTCATCCTCAACGGGGTTTTACGAAGGACATGTAACTGCCACTAGTGTGTTCATGTCAGCTGTAGATCCCCCAATGTAAGGTCACCTCTTGACCCATGTTTGGCTGAGATCTAACGCTTTAGAAATACTGCCTGTATCTAATAGTGCACATTTCCTACTGGAAACACATACCCCCTCTATTTTGGGACACCATCACGAAGCAGAGTATTTTAAGTTCTTTATGGATAGAAATCATCAGTTGTGGTAACAAGCTCCGAGCGAGGGAGTCCTCATATCATTTGCAGTTGAATCACTGGACTTGTCTTGGGTTCAGACGTGTTCATCACGTGGAATTTGAGACTTCCCCAGTCTGGATATTGAAGGATCAGAATTCGGTCATCTCTAGTCTCATTTGCTATTGGCTTTTGCTCTTCTGCCTGTGACCTTAATTTGGCTGAAATCTTAGGTTTACTTAAGGGACTCTGAAAGCAGAAGTCAGGGTTGGCTGTTCTTAATCTTTCTTCTTTTTTTTCCTTATATGAAACTTGATGCATAGCCCTTTCCCCAAAGGAAATACCTGCTTTCACTGAGGCAAAGGTAGTATTCTCTCAGAACATAGCCAGCAAAGATCTGGATTAAGCCCTAAAGATGAATCTTCTCGGACATTGCTTATATCAAAGTGGCTTAGAATTATTTCTAGGAGGAAAGCCACCAGGAACTCCACCCTAGTCAGTGTTAAGGTCTAAAGTGATATTGCGGCAACTCTGCTTGTTGACTGAGTATTCTATGCCACGGACCTTTATGTCAGACTCCAGAGTCCAAGGAAAGGAAACATAATGGATTTCTTTGAAAGACAAAGTAAAGAGGATCACCCTCTTACGGTCAACCCTGTGTAGATCATCTTTTTCTTTAGAGCACGGCAAGCTCCTGACAGTTGCCCTTCTAGACCCAGGAAATAGTCTGTGGTCTTGAGCTAGGGTCAAGACTTTGGTGATAATGGGTAGCATTCTCTAGAGTAACCCTGGCTGTAGGCCTGTGGGAAGTGGTACTCTGCCCAAGCTGGGAACTAGTACCAATTCCTCTTGGAGCATCCCAGCGGTGTCTGGATGACTTCCGATTGTGATTGGGGGAAAGGGAGTTGGGATACAGAACTGAACAGGGTAAGATAAGTGGGGGTACTTCCTAGGTTGAAGTTTAGCACAAGAGCCTCATGTCTCTGGTCTCATGTCTCATGATGTGAGGACCAGGTATGTTGACAACACAACTTGAAGTTTGGGCACCTGAGTGTCAGGGCCCCTTGGCCTCCGACACCATATAGTTCCCATAGAAGCTGGACTGGATGTGGTGGTCTATGCTAGATCCTTGGGTCTCACCATCTTGATGGCCTCAATGCCATTTTCAATTATGGCACCACAGACATGTTCTGATTTGTTCGAACCTTTCCTTCAAGTATTTAGAGAATGGAACTTGACGGCTATGTTGGACCTAAACTAAGTCATACCTACTTATGACTGGATGTTATTGTATAAGGTGGGGGCAATTATGACTAAAAGTTTCCTGTCATTATGTCAATGTCTCTTTGGCAAAAATGTGAAAGGGAGAGAAGACATGTGATAAAGTGGTACGTACTTATCCTTAATCGGGATTAAAAACTCTTGCCAAACTCTCATTCCAACAGATCCCTAAGCTCACAACAGAATCTGATGACTTTGGCAGAGTCAGTGAGTTTGACTCTAGACTGGAATCATCAATCACTTGACCGGACAAGTTGGTTTACGCAGGATGGCCAAGGGACACCTGTCCAATGCCCTCGGAAAGATGGCAAAAGATCTCAGAGGAGACTACAATACTCGGGTGTGATTATAATAGGAGAGCCTTCAGGTGGAGGCAGCCTCTGTAGCTCATAGAAGCAGCTCCTGGAGCAGGCAGCTGGGCATCCAGGGCCACGCCTAGGATTTCTCCATGCTGCTTCAGACCAAGTGTTGGGCAAACAATTTTTGCTGCTGAGGTTCTTCCATGAAGAAACTTCATGTCTTTTTTTTTTTTTTTTTTTTTTTGAGGTACTCTCTGGTCTGTCCTTGGGCAATTGGCTCAAATGAAATAGTGACAGTCCTGAACATCCTGGTCATTGCCATAGACTGACTTGGAATCCGAGGGCTCGGCTGTGAACGTCGAATGTATATTTCTGCCGATTTCTTATCCTTTATTGTGGGAATTCATTCCTCCATGTGGGGTCAGCACTGAAGTCTGGGGGAAAAACCTACTTCTTACCTCCTGATCGGAGCTCTAGCTCCCAGTGACCACAGGTTCGTGGACTTCAAACCTAGTTCCCTCCACATCTTCATTTGGTACCATTCCCCGGGTCCCTCTGATACATGCTGTGCTTCCCAGAATTTAGCGGGTGGACCAGGACTCCTTCCCCAGCTGCTTCGTACAGAAATACAGGCCAACCCGGCTCAGCCAGTCCCTGAATGAGAAGCGACATGGAGAACAGGGCTCCAGTTCACAGGGATTTGGGAAAATGGTCTTTGACCTTGGAATGGCTGGCGGATGCCAAGAGAACTGAGTTCTCAGGGTCCCAACCTGGTTCTCCTGGTCGGATCCATCTTTCCATGAGGAAGGAGCTCTGTCATACACTGAGGAAAAGCTGCCCATCCCAGGCAGCAGCATCCACTCCCGACAACTCTGTTAAATGGGGAAAGAATAATGCACTCTTAAGTAAACCAATGAATACTCATTGTGTCACTAAAACCCTTCAAGTTTTAAATTTCTTGTGATCTACCAAGGAATTTAAAACCAAGCATTTCAAATAGTTTCCCTAATTAAGACTTAATGAGTTTTATGCCATCAAAAGCACAAGATACTAGATGTGATTTTGAGGAGGACTGGCTCATGAGGTTTTGGACAATGAGCAGGCTTGTTGGCTTCAACTAATTCCAGCTCTGTGGCTGTAGGGTGCCCCCGGCTCTCGAACTATTGAGGCTGATCTGGCAAACCAAATCTTGAGCTCGCCCTTCCATCAATTTCTCAAAACTATAATATTCCTCCCCTTCCACAAATGTTTAAAGGCATACATAGTCACCAGGAGTCCTGTTTCACCTTGTCTGAAATCTGATGGTCAAATACACTAAATTTGCGTATCTTAAGTAGTTTATGTCAAAAACAACCAGTGTGTTCTCTGTACTACAGGATTAGAATCACTAACATTTTGGGTCTGATGGGATTAGAGAGCCAGTTTCAGAAGTGCCTTAAAACTTGGTTCCTTTAGAATCATGCTTAGTACCAAAGATCTACAGGGAAGATTGGAAGGAGATATTTATATAACTGCAGAGCCCTGACTAGCCATGAAGATGGAAGGTTGTGTTGATGAGGCTTCAGATGGGAGAGCAGACCCTGTAGAGCCCTAGACCCACAGCCATTCATGTTACGTTTTTGTCAAGAACTAGTCTGAGTATGTACTCAAACAAGTTCTCTTAAACCCTGTCTCATACAGAGGCTGAGAAGGCCCCGACAGGCCATCTGAAAGCCAGACATGTTGGGATGCTCGGAGAAGCATTGTCCTAGTGAAAGTTTTCAACCTGCTGAGGTGGGTAGAGGGTGCTTGTGTCAATCCTGGAGTCCTGATCAAGAATAGGATTAAGAGCACATCCCACCCCCAGGCTCAACTCGTTCCTGTTCCATGCAGGACCGCAACCAATGGAAAAGGCTCCTCCATGTTGGGACCAATCTCTCATGCTTGCTCTACTCCATCTCTTCTAGAAACATCTCCATAGAGGTATCCAAAACTCCAACTTTTCCAGTTCTCTAGCTGTTGACTAATCCAAGTTAACACCTAAAAGTGAGCTGTTTGTAACAAAGGAATAGATGTACAGTCTCTACCATGGCCCCCAAAGGTCCTGCACTGAAGGCTTGGTGGCACCCTGTGGCACCCTGTGGGGGGGAGTGGCACTAGTAGAAGGCTGTAAGGTCCCTGGGGGCAGATCCTTGAAGGGTCTGTTAGGACCCTGTTCCTTCCCTTGCTCTTCCTGAGTGAGGTGACTAGCTTTGCTCCTTCCCTGATGCTCTCCCTCTCTCCCAGGCCCAAAGCAATTGGGGCTAAGTGAGCATCAACTGAAACCTTGAGAAAACCAAGTCAACACCTTTCCTCCTCACAAACTGTTTCTCTTGGGTATTTTGCCAAGGCAATAGAAAACTAAAAAAAACCTGGTACCAGGAAGGAGTGGGGCCACTGCTGTGACGACACCCAGTATACTTTAGAAGCCTTTGGAATTGGCTTATGGCACAAGTTAAGTCTAGAGGCGTGGGGCTGGAGGCACCCTAGGATGGTCCAAGCCAAGATGATGGATGAGCCTGACCTCAGAGGACCACAATCCCGATAGGCACGCAGACAGAGAAGGTTGTGCTGACGAGGCTTTAGATGGAAAAGTGGATCTTGTGGAGCTGGGGACCTGCTGCCACTTGTGCTCTACTTTGTCCCTCTGGAGACTTGAGAGGCTGAGTTTGAAGGTGAGGAGTTATCTGGAGAGAACTTCAAGTCAAAATAGCATTTAGGTAGCACTGGAGTTGCTGTCTGCTTTTATCTAGATCCAAGTGGATCCAGAGCAGAACACAGTGGAAAGACTTGAACTTTCCGTTCTGCAGAAAACGGGTGTACATAAAACCTCAACCAGTGATGGTTCTGTTGCTAATGAGGTGATTGCCATTAATAAGCCAAAAGTGGGTGAGCACTTCCCTGGTCACACAAGGCCCTGGGTTTCCTACTTTGACCAGGAAAGTAGATAAAGGCCATTAGTGGCATTCTAGGCAACCAGCAAAACTCAAAGCCTCCCAGGCTCAGACTTCTGAGAGACCCGGGATGCACTACTTGCTCAAGACCACCTAGGAATCCTACGTCCCCAGGGTGTGTTTCCCTGTGCTGTGGGGTTCAGGCACTCGGGCTGCCACAGCCAAGGTCTGAGCGGGTCCCCGTGTGTGGCTCACTTGAGGGGCAGACCTTGGCCTTGCTCATGTGATGATCCTTTGAAAGCTCTGTTGGATGTCAGAACTGTGGGGCTGGTGTCAAGGCAAACCTGGGAGGCCAGAAACCTGTTTCCATCAGAAACCCTCAAGCATCACCAGAGGGTGGGCTGTGACGCTGGGTGAAGTTGAAGCTAGAATGGAGACCTCAAAGTTGGGGATGCCAAGAACGGGGGGCATTTGCTGAAGGAAGCTTCAGGAAGAGCCAGCCCGTCTGCACCCTCTGATGCTCACATCCTCCCCCAGGTGTCCCTGATCCCAGGAGGAAGCCATAGGATTTAATGTCTCCCCTGCTGGGTTTTGGTCTCCTTGGGTCTGATCCTTCCTATCATCCTACTGCCTTCCAGAATTAGTGTGTACCCTGAGCCATCGAATCTTGGAAATAAGTGACTTGTTTCTTGGCTTTTAACTGAGGACTTGCAACTAAAGTTCACCGTGAGGTGCCCAGATGAGTTTGGACTTGGACTCCTAAGCAATGCTGGGTCTGGTAAGGTTCTGGGAGACTCCTGAAGATCACTAAATGCAGTCCTCATTATAAGATACACATGGGCCTTCGTGGGCCGGAGGAGGAATACTATGGTGTGCCTCTGAAATGCCCCTCAGAAGCCATTCCCTGAAGGTTGTGCTGAGGAGGCTTTGGATTAAAAATTGGTCCTCATGGAGCATCGGACCCTCAGCCGTCCATTGCTGTCTGTATAAAGGGAAATAGGGTTCATGTGGCAGAATACATGGCATAATCAGTGACCAAAGTTCTGTTGTATCTGAAATCAAAGAACGGAAGGCAGTCTTGGGACCCGAGATAGGACTCGCCACCCAAAGACCTGGAGAGAAACAGAATGGGAAACTCTGACGTTTGACCTGCCTTGGTTGGCAGTCATGTGGCTTTGAGAATTTTTCTCTTATGCAGGATGATAACGATAAGCCTGCCGTCATGGGGTCCACAGGTGAGGACTTGGCACTGACTCTGTGGCCTCTGTTTTCAATAGACCAGGAGTGCCAACTGTTGAGAGCCACAGCCAAAGGGGCCCCAGCAAACTTCCAGCTGCCAGCAAACTTCCAGCTGCCGGCTGATGATTGGTTCACTGCGGCCCCAGCAACATCTAGCTGATTGGCTCCTCTGCAGTGATGTTCATTGGGCTGTTTCCCTGCCCTTCAGACTGCCAGCTGATGATTGGCTCACAGCGGCCCCAGCAACATCTAGCTGATTGGCTCCTCCACGGAGCTGCTTATTAGGGGACTTCTTTGGCTCCGCCCACGCGACCCAGCCAATCAGCCTCAAGAGCAGGAGGATTGTGGGAGGTGGAGAGGTTTGTGTGTGGATGAGAGGCTTGTGGGAAGCCGGTGGTGGCAGTTGGGCTCTGAGGGTTTTTTCCTGAAGAGCTGTTTTGTTTGGCGTTTGTAGTTCTAAAAATAAAGTTAGTTTCTTTTGATAAGTGGCTCCTGAATTGTGCCCAGCCAGACTGCGGCAGCCAACTCTAATTCCTCGCTGGCCCATTCTTGGCTTTTGTTAATGAGGTTGGGTTTTGGTGGATAAGAAACTAATGGTAGTCTCTGGAATCCTATGGCATGAGAGGTTTGTGTGGGGGGTGGTGGGACTTTCCAAAAGTCTAGGGCTATCCAGAGTTCCCTTGAAGGAAAACTGTTGGCTCCTGGAGTCTAGTGGGTAGAGACGGAAGGACAAGAGAAATAAGGACATTAGATAGAAAGTCCTGAGTTTTGTGGTCATCCCTGCATGCTTGCCATTATACAAGCTCTCCTGGGATATGAAACCAAATGCCCCAGTACTGTGGCCTTCCAGGGGATGGTCTTGACCTTAGAGGTGAGGTTTCCCACCTCTGCTGAACCTGAGAAATCATCCCTTAACCTGTGGGGTTAAGGAATCCAACCAGTGAATCAAAGTAGGTTCAGCTGTTCCTTGGTTCCTCCTTCCCAGAGGGAACTATGGGAACCAATGGGGTTAACGTGACTTTTCAAATGGAAGTGAATGTGAAGCCCTCACCTGGGGAGGATAAGCCCTTCCTGAACCAACTCCTAAGGAAGAGAAGTCCTCCTTGCAGATGCTGCTTATTTAACACACAGAATCTCTCCTCCCCTGGCTGTGACTCTAATGTTTCTGTGAACCAAAGCTTTTATACCCTGGGCAAGTGGAGAGAAGGAACTTTGATTCCCAGTTAATCCCTGATGGCACACAGGAAACCACTGCATGAAGTCCACGGTCTAAAAGATGACCCATTCATCACGGTCTCTCTGTAGTCTCAGGACTGTGTCCCCTGCCACTTCTCCTAGAACTGAAAGAGCAAAGAAGTAACCAGTGCTCATGGACCCAGCTGAGCTTCTAGCCATGGAAGCCCAAAATGGTAAGGGAATGTAGTCACTGGTTGGGAAGAAAAGAACGAGATACCCCAGACTGCCTTTTGCTCTGCTGAGGACTTTTCTTGACGGCATCCTCTGGTCCACTGGGGATAGGATCCCTTATACTATAGGATTACAGAGGTACCATTATTTTCATAGGAACCAAAACCCAATCTTGTCAGCAAAATCCAAGAAATGGCCAGCAAGGAACTTTAAGTTGGCACTCACAGTTCATTGAGGACAGGGGCCAGAGTCTTCCGCATGAATACAAATAGGTGACTCCTATGGAGCACAGGACAGGGTATAGCATGATCTTTGGAGTCAAACCAAACAATCACACCCACGTGGAGATGTCCTGTCAGACGACTTGGGGCTTCTCCTCGAGTATGAGGAATGACCATTTATGGCGACTGACATGGTATATGGTCCGTTCTTCCACTGGAGTCCCCTACACTAGGATGGCATCTCTGCCTGACCTAGTTATAAAGGAGTTTTCATGCTGTCCCCACTACAGCTGTCTTTTTGGATCTCGCCATCGTTGTCATCCCTGTTGGCTCTCCCTGCTTCTCGGGTTATCACAAATATGCCACCTCTTCTACCACCACTGGTTCCCCACCCCCTGTCCCTACTGAGTGAAGGCCCCTTAGCAGCAGTAGAAATGAAGTCGTCTTTGCCGTGGAATCATTCCTGGTCCCTAGTGTTCACCAGACTGAGATTCTTCTGACTCTGGTTGTCTGTGCAGTGGAATCGGCAGAGTGGCTCCCATGTAACCCATGGCTGAAAAGACTGGTGGCAGTTTAGGGACCTGGACTGTGCTCAGAAGCACCTCTTCACTAATGGTAATGAAATTACCTGGCATCTTGACGTGTTCAGCGTCTGGAGCGTGTCCTTGCTGGGCCCTCCTGTACATCTCTGTGTGTACTTGTTCCTGAGGCACTGGTAATCCTAAAGTCAAATCTCTAATGTCAAAGGATGAAACTTGGGCCACTTGGGCTGTATGTGTACCAGAGGTGACTATACCTCTGCCTCCTCCAGGCATTGATCTACACCCGCCCCCTCGTGCCCCAGAAGCCCACTGGAGAGACCAACAGTTCCATCCCCAGAGCTCGGCTGTGGAGTGAAGCGGTTGCCTCTGGACTTTGCTTGATGGTATGCATCTGTCCACCCTCTGGCCTCCCACTTCCTTGAGTGGAATGATCCCTACTGGTAAATCCCAAGGGCGCTTTGTGGTAACCACTGGATCCCAGAGTCAATGCCAGGGGACCTGCTGGGGTGGCCTCCCCCAATTTGGCAACAAATAAACCTGGTAGCTTTGTAGAAATGGCGTAGATGAAACTGAGGTTCAGCTTCCTACAGGAAGGCAGCACTTGGGATAAAGCAGGCGTTGATGGGATTAGAGCCTAGATGGGTCTAGACCCATAGTTCAGTGCTGTTTGAGAACAGAGTTGGCTCTTGTGGGATGAAACATGGAAGTGAAGAGGGAATAAAGAACCTTCCACTCCAGCTAGAAGCCCAGCCATCTGCCAATTCCAAATGGCCCCAGACTGTATCCAGCTCAGACCGAGGTCATTCCACATCAGGGAGCAGGAACCTGTCCAAATAGATGCACCAAGTGAGATTGCCTGTGTGTAGGAAGGAAGCCTAGGGTACCTTATTCCAAAAAGCAGGTCTCTCAAAAGAACACGCCAACATAAAGATGCTCTGCTTAATTACAACTGCAGAGACACATTCACTCTGTGAACACTCCTGAAGCACCGTACTCGGGATCTTCACACCTTCTTAAATGTAATAAAAACACTGTGAAACCACTAAAGTATAAATAACTGACCTGTAGGTCCTGCCCATGATCCAATCACAATATATTTGCTAAAATTAAAATGACTCAGGGCTCATGGTAATCATGGAGCCACAGGAGTAGAAGAGAGGATCAGACTGCACATGCAACCACATGCCACTGACACATGGGTTACTTTTTCCCTCTTCCAAGTTGGCTCACTTGAAGATGCGGAAAGGAATCTTTCTGCCCTGCATAGATAACTTGCCCTCTGCATTCATCCAGCAAAACCTCAAAATTCATACATCCATTTCCCCTCCAGAAGGGCTGAGGGGGCTGCCCTCTCTTCTGATCCACCCACCTCCTGGCTACCCAGATGCCCGACTGTGTCCTCAGCTGCTGCATCTGTTGGTGAGGCCATAAATCAGAGGCAGGGTCAGGCCTGGTCAGCTTGCTGATGGAATTAGAGTAACGAATGGGGAGTGGGGTGTTTAGATTAGTCTTGGCTCTGGAGCTGAAGGAGGAAGGCTGGCACTTAACTTCTTGATTAAACTCGGCACCAACACATCCTGGGTCAGCAATTATGGTTTAAATAATTGGGAGGGGCCAAGGTGGAACTTCCCTGAGCAGCTGTGTCCACCTGAGTAGTCCTGCCATGACTGAGAGGTGGGTGAGATCTGAAAGCCGGAGAGGGCCAACTGCAGATGACGCAAGGTACCTGCCAGTGTGGAGCCCTGCCCCCTCGTGTGCCCTGTGCACGAGCTGAGGTACTCAGCAGTGGTAAAGGGGTGAACTAGATGTGAACGGGGGAGACTTGGATTATAATATAAGTCTGAGGATATCTGGGCAAACCCCAGGCGGACACTCCAGAGCAAGGCTTATTTGAGCAATGCCACAGTAGGCACAAATGAGCCAGGCCCCATGTCCCTTCTGTACTCAACCCTGGGCTGGGGTGATCTGAGAAGCTCATGGTGACACTGCCAATGCTATGATAGATCCCAAAGGTGCCATAGACGGGTGCAGTCCAACCGTTGAACAGTGACTTTCTCTTTGAATAAAAGCCCGGGACCTGTGGGACTGCCACGTGGATATCTTCCTCCCTGCTCCAGAATCCAGGCTCACTGGAGAGTCTGATGTATCCAGATATGTCCACTTAACCTGCATGTCACTCTCGGGAATCTTCTCGGTCTATGGACTAGGCGGCAGGGCCTTTTCTGTGATCCTTGGGGCAGTTGGAGCACGAGGGGACTTGAATGGCCTATTCAATGCATGGGCCCATCCCCCTGTAGACTTCAGCAGAAGGGCCAGAAGCTGTGCATCCCTCCAATCTTCATGTCTCCAGGTGTCTGCATTGGATGAAGACCCAAAATCATGGGAGCAAGTGGTTTACCTGATGGGATTCCAGAAAGCAAAAGATAAAGGGAAGAGGCCACTGGGGGTTGGAAGGCTGCCTTCAGGAGTGTCCTACCCCCAGGGCTTCCAGGAGCATGATGAGCACTGACTCACCACAGGCAAAGTGACAGAGAAGTTCAAATGCTAGAAATGGGCAGCTGGAGTGACTGCCTGGAAGGGATAAGGGACATGGGGTGGGAGGTCAATGGGATAGCAGATAATTTTTAAAAATGGTCTCCAGTTTCCCCAAACTGCATGAAAATCCATCCCTTACTGCTTGGAACTGAACCCATTGTTTACTTTCTTCATTTGATAAAACATGGCATAAATGAGCCTTCCAAGGCTGGGTCACAAAGGTGTCGGGTTGGATCTCCATTGCCTATCTTTAGACACTTGGTCTTGGAAACTCTCCACCATGTTGTGAGGAAGCCCAAGCTCCCCAGTGGAGAAGCGATCTGGAAAGAAACCCCTAGTCCTTGATAGCTCCACCCACATGGCTGGCAAGTCGTTGCAGATAACAAATCCATGTCAAGAATGCTGACCTGTCGCCCAACTAATGATGGGATGAGCTGTCTGTTCCTTCTCTGATCCCTGCACATGGGCAGATCCATGGACAAACAGAATGTGGTTGACTTAAGGCAATGTTCAGACAATTGATACAAAGAGCATCCCAGCTTCAAAACCACCAATATAAGGTGTAGAGGACAACATGACCTTTTTTGATAAAGGCTCAGTGAGGTGAAGTTAAAAATTCCTGAGATCACAAAGTGAGTAAGAGAACAACCTTCAGACTCGGATCTGTCTGACCTTAAACTATACTTTCAATGCTACTGTTGGAGAACATCTTCAGGATGTTCTTCCCCAAACTGCAGGGCGGTCACTCAATCCCATGTTCACACAGAAAGTATTCAGGCCTCTCCAAAGCATGGATCCTTAACTGCCTACAAGACATGAATGACCCCACACTGCAGGGGGCAGATCACCCATTACATCTGTTCAGCAACCGAGTAGCAGATACAGGGGTGTGTAGAAAAGCATATGTGCTTTCTAAAAGCTGCGAGTTGGGGGCACTTATCAAAACAGCCCTGAGATAGATCAGGATGGTTTAGCTTCTGAGCTTTTATTTTCTCAGCTGTAAAATGGGGATAAGGAGCTGGGGGAGTCTATGCTGGAAATCCTGTGGATTTCCACCCTGAGCTTCAATCTTCAGCCACGCCAAAGCTGCCTGCAAGACCAAGTGTCAGACCAGTGTCCCGTATATGGACACCAAGCCTTCTCGGCTCTAGTGCTCCCCAGTCGAGCATACAAAGGGACCCTTGTGCTGGCTCAGACAACACAGCAGGTCTTCTTTCTCCTCCACAATGAAGTCCCTGTGAACATGGGCATCTTGCCATGTTCCAGATGGCCAGCCTGTTCTCCTGATGCGTCACTGAACAATCCTCCATGTTTCATGGTCCTGTCCATTAGAAGTCTGTTGCTTAAACAAAGTGGAGGCCGCTGGCTGGAACTGCCACTGGTAATCTGCAGGCTCTGCGCTGAGAAGCACAGGAGCTATGTCCACAGACCGAGGAAATTCCAAAGAATGAAATGGGACATCACCAAGGGAACTAGGTAATGGCTGGCCAGGGGCAGAGGGTGTCCATCCCAGATCCTTGGGTACCTTTGGAGAGATACTGATGTGCTCCTTAGGCCACTGGGAGGCCAGGATCTCACCATCCTGAGATCCACAGAAAGGTAGAGATACACAAGAATCAGGCACTGGCCGTTGCTAATGGCTGTGGGTCTGGAGTTGGTCCCAGCTCTGCTTCTTTGTTATGAAACCCAGTCTGATCTGAAAAATGGGAACCAATTTCAGCATTAAGCACTTGTGAGAACCCACATCATTGTGAGCCAATCATCAGCTGCCAGCAAACTTCCACCAGACTTCCTCTGAAAACTTGCACATGCGGGAGCAGGTCCCATCATCTCTGGCCCAGAAGGCCCACATTAAGTGGATCAAGTGGCCGTCGCCTCTGGGAGCTCCTGAGCACACCTGCTCCCCCTGGTGGTCCACGCAGCTCCCCAATTCCCTGCCTAGTGGCCTAGTTCAGGGACTGAGTGGCTCTCAAGATGGACGCTGATGCGGTTTCATGGTAGGTTCTGAATCTCCCTGTTCGTGCTGGGATTGGCTTGGCCAATGTAGTGGCTCGAGTTCTGCTTTGGGAAGTTCCCAGACTGAGCTTGGGTACAGAAGTCCACTCACTTCCTGTCTCCCCCACCCACTTTCTTCCTGGGATGGACCTCAGCATTACAGGAGACCATTAGGAACCCTGCTGAGCAGAGGGGCTTTATCCTGTTGGAAATGGATGGCCTGGATATTTCTTACCAAAACTCGCGTGCTAAGGACCTGCCACCTTCCTCTGGTGGAAGAGGGAGCCGTTGGGAGGTGTCTAGGCCCATGAGGTTGGGGTGCCCTCAGCCCTCCTGAAGGGACCACTACACCCATGAAAGACCCCAGAGAGCTGCCTGGCCCCTCCCAGGGAGGACCCAGCAAGAAGTTCTGAACCAGGAAACAGGCCCTCGCCAGACGCTGAGTCTGCTGCTACCTTGATCTTGACATTTAGAATGAGACTTGTGTAAGCCAGCCCGTGTGTGGCCTTTTGTCAGAGTAGCTCAGACAGACTAATACAGGGACGACTTGATGGGTGGCCCAGAAGAAAGCTCTAAGGAGGGTTCTCCAGGCAAAGAGGAAGCCACAGGGTATCCAACCATCTTTCATGGGTCAGGTGAGGTGGGCGCTTCTGGGTGGGGATGTCTAGGGACTTCGGGGTTGTGTGTGCTTCTTGCATGGTATGTGATCGGAGAAAGACCTCAGGTTGACTTTGAGGCTATTAGCATGATGCTCATAGGGACAAGGACTGTCTGAAGGGACAAGTGGACTTGACTGGGCTGGGAGGATGGGAGTCATGCCTTGGATTCTAGCTACACACTTCCTAGCTTTGGCCTGGGTCGGCCAATACATGCTGAGGCCCTACTTCGTATCAATGCCTCTCCTAAGCCGATTGCAAGAAGGCGCTTGGCAAGAAAGCCCACTGGGCTCCGAGCTTAGTGTGCAGGACAGGAGGAATGTGGGCAGGTTCAGGGTGTTTGAGAGCATACTGGACATGCTGATGGACAGGATGTGGAAAGAGGGAGACTTCGTAAGGTGGCCATGTCAGATCTTGGTTGGGTCCCTAAGGAAATAAATGCAGAGATGGAGACAGGAAAGAGGCTTGTTGGAGACAATTCCCAAGGATCAGTTGGAGACAATTCCCGACTGTGTTGAGTGCTACCTCGTCTTGGGAGATCAACTGCGATGAGAGTATTTGCACCACAGAATCTGTCAGATGCTATAACCTGAGCAGGTTCAATGTTGCCTGCATGCCACCGGTGTCTGCAAAAGAGATGGGGGCAGGAGGCGGACCTGGACAGAGAGCCTCCGCCCAGGAAGCAGACCTGATGGTCCCCATGAACTCAGGGTAGCTAAGAGCCGAGAGTGCCTCTCTACGGAAAAGTGCTGCATGGGGCAGAAGTGCCCCACCATGTTTAGCCTGTGACTTGGAGCTGCCCAGGAAGAGCCCAGCTCAGCCTGAAAGCAGAGATCAACCCTAGAATCTCAGCTAATGGCATTTCTGCAGCTAAATGGAAAGATGATTTCTTTTTTTTTTTTTTAGAAAAAAAATTGACTCAAGACATGTCTTGAAACATGTGTACACTAAGGTACAGGCTCAAGCTAATGCATTTTTCTGGCTTTCTTGTTTTCTGTGATAAGAAAGCAAAATCGACTCTTGGCAATTTTCCAGAAGGTGATTCTTTGTTACAGACTTTTTCTGTGATATAACAGATCTCCTGAACTTGTTCTTATCTGACACTTTGTATCTGACCAACATCCTCCAACCACACCGACCCATTAGGGAACATTCTACCCTGCTTCTGAGTTCAACATTTTTAGGATCTACATGTGAGATCCCTTTGGGGGGGGTCTGGGAGGTTCACCTGACTGCTCTCCAGCATGTGTGCTAAGAAGGGGGTAGCTGTACCCCATCTTCCTGCTCTCCATGGTGGGCGTATGAGGATGAGGGGAATTCATGTCCTCCAAGGGGAGGAGAGAAGGCACAATCACTAGGATTTATAAGATGCCGGGGGTCAATCCCCATCTCCATGGCTTCCCCTCCTATCTAGACCAGATCTGTTTTACTTCTGGCCTGTGACAGATAGCCCGTGTCTCGCTTTCAATGGAGTTCAGCCCGCAGAGACGAGGCAGGACCTCAGGGTGGGAGGGAGCTGTGGGACAGCTAATCTCCTGTAGCAGGAGCTTTGTCCTTTCTCAGTCCTCTAGATGCGGTTCCCCAGAGTGGCATGGCTCCCTTCGTCCCTCAGGTCTCTACTCATGTGCCACCTTCTTCATGAGACCTTCTCTATCATAATTAACATTGTAACTTTGCCCCCCACCTCCTTTATTTTCTCTACCCCAAAGAGGATTTCTTGGTCTTCCCCACTTGGATCCCAGAGCTCCACAAGGGCTGGGATTCTGCATCTGTCTCTGCTAAATCTCCAGCAGCTGATTGACTATCTGATGCAAAACTGTTTTTACCCCGTATCCCTTAAAGTGGGAATACCATGTGGGGGGTGCCCTGGGTTGATGCAAGGTGGGCACAGAAGGCCCGGTGGTGTCAATCACTGGCCCCAGCTCGAAGCTCAATAAAGGCCACTTAATATGGAGAAGCACTAGCCAAGCCCTTAGAGATGTTGGAGCAAACGGGGTAAGAAGACCCCACACACATCTCCCGCAGAGATTATCAACAGCCAGAAGCCACCACCATTGAGGCTGATGGGGGAAAGAGGTGGCTCCACCAGAGCCCACAAGTTTGAACCTCCAGGTTGGAGCTAGAGAAGCTCTGGGTTGTCACAACAGTAGTTGGTGACCATAGAGTGAGGGGGCTGGCAGTGGGCACTGGACCCAAGAGACAACTCAAAGGGGTAGATTACGCAGGCTCCCCTGCTCTCCAGGGTAGGAGCATGTGAGGATGGCTTGTGGATCTGTTCCCCAGAAAATGCCCTCCATGCAGATAACAATGTCGCCCACCTAACTCTTCCCAGGGCCACCTCCATTCCAGGGTTAGTCTAGGAAAGGTGTGAAGCCCACCTCCCCTCAAATTAGGGTAGTTCTGGGAGATCATCCTGGGACAGAGCTCTCCATGGGTCAGCAGAGGCCTCTGACAGGTGCATTACCCTCTAGTTTCTCCAAGTGGTAGCCCACTCTTCTGCCTCCAAGTCCACATGGGTTGTGCTCCTGAGGTCCCACCTGGGAACTCAGCCTTCCACCTGTGCCACTTGCTGTGAGAAGGATCTGATACCTCTTCAATATTTACCAGCACGCCACTACTTCCATGAAAACCACCAGCTTTCCAGGGACAAATCCTGATTTCATGTCAGCCAACTTCCATGGTGCAAATTATTCCTACCATGGCAATTCCAAACTACCACCTGGAAGTCTCTGCATGTGAACTGGGCGAGAGATTTGCAGAATCCCTAATCAATAGGAGCTGACTCTGGGAGAACACTTGTCCTGAGCCAGCCTTCCCATGCACGTGTCAGTGGAAAAAAATATCTTGAAGCAACCTGTGTCTACTTTCTTGCCTTACTAGTGAACAGATTTTCTGTTTAAGCTGCAGTCTGAAATAGTCAAGTGGACTCTTTGGCAGAACAGGCAGGAGCTGAGAGCTAGAACGAGGCAGTGTTAGGGGCAGGAAACCTGCTGCCTCCACCTGGATCACTCAAGGTATTTTAAGACCAAAAAGTTGGCAAAGAATCCTTGCCCAGTTCCCCCAAAGACCTCCACTGAAGCCCTCTTACAGTGCCCTAAGTGTTTTTGCAAGTGGGGGGACGAACAACGTCCTGCCCTCACCCATCCCCCAACCCCTAAAAGAAACTCCCGGGTTCTGACACCGTGGGTATTGCAGGCAAGCCGGGAACTCTCTGGACAAAGCCATATTCAGCCATCAATAGTGGCATTCACGGATGTCACAGCTCTAGATGGAACAACACTTCCAGGGTCTCCAAGGCTTGGCCACCTGGCTATAGAACGGCCATGATCAGCTGCAAGCATGTCAATCTGGCTTTTGCCGACAGACTTTTGACATTAGAGTAAGATCTTCTAGGATGGACTGGAGTCTGGCAACACTAGCCCCACCTTCTCACCTTGCAATAAGCTGATAGAGTGAAACCAGAACCTGCCCTGAAGTCACAGGGTCCCAACCGGCAGGATGAACTTGAGGACCCTCCAAAAGCAATGGTGGGTGTAGTAGATCTGAAAACTGGCACCTTCCATGGCAGAGTCTGATTTGAGCAGCCGATCTTGGCCAAGCAGGAAAATAACCTGTTGCTAACCCAACATTCCCACCACCCACTGGGGCCTCACCATGGCTGCTTGTAATCAGCTGGAAATTGGGGCCTCCTGGTTAAGGTTTCCCTTCCCCTGGCAGCTGAACCTCCTCTATCTCTTTAAAGGCATACTAAAGCCCTGTAATCTTCAAAGTGAATTTTTCCCTCTGCATTTTATTATAATCAATGACCAGAAAATCTTCTCTTTCCCCTCTCTTTATCTCTTAAATATGTTTCTTTCCTCTTTTAAAAATGCAATATTTCTTTTAAACCGGGATATGGATGAGCCTGTCCCTAGCAGGGCAGGTCCAGCTTCATCTGTCAACTTGATTATGCAAAGCCTACTTTCGGCTGGCATCTGAGGTGGATTTCAGAGCTATGAGTCACGTGGGCTTCAGGCTTGCAACATGGGGAGCAGCCGTCTCCTGGAGTCCATGCGCCTGACACAGCCTGAATTTCAGAGAGTCCCTCGAAGGCCCCAATGACTAAATAGTCCAGACTTTAAACATGTGCATGTACTAGCACGATCATGTAGTCTGCTGACCTGGGCTGTGGCAGTCATGAACTATTCCAGGATTAATTCCCTTAGAAGAAATACATCTAGGATCCTGGAACAGAAAAAGGACATTATATAAAAGCTAAATAGGAGAAAGCGTGTACTTCAATTAATAATTCTGTGTCACTACTGACTCACTTATAACAAAAGTCCCACTTCCAATGGAAGATGTTAATCGTAAGGGAAAGTAGGCACAGGTTCATGAGGGAACTCGATTAGATTCAGTTTTTTGTAGATCTAAAACTCTTGTAAATTTTTAAGTGGGGAAAACACATTGGCAGTCGCTCAGAACTGAGGATTTGCTGGTCAAGGGTGCAAAGACCTACCTTCATAGTAAACATTAAGTTGTCATTATTTTTCCCTAAATGTGCTCTGGTATACGCATGTGACAGAATGATATATCCACGCTATTAACAAAATCCAGAATGGCATTCTGGGTAGCAGCATTAGAGAACGGGCTGACTGGGAGCTCTTGTTAGTTGGATTGAGTTAACTTTGATTAGTTTGCAGGGTGAGTCTGCAGGCTTTAGGGAACATGGCATATTAAACTGGGAGCCTGATTTAATAACCAGATAGTATATAAGCAAAGTGAGATATCTAAAGATCTAAGTCTGCGTAGCAATCACTCCCTCTGGAGGCTCTAACCCTGTATGTATAGGGCTCTCGTGAGGTTTTTGTGCTGGGGGTAAACGTGTTCTGACATGAGACAAAATCATTGTGCACATTTCTCTGGTGGTTCGTACCATGCACTTGACGGAGGCTTAATTTGGGTAGAGGAGCTTTGGCAACCTAGAATCCCAGACTCTGCAGAAAGTATCCATCCTATTTTCCCAGGAGCTGGGATATAGGTGTCCATCCCCCCAGTAAGGCGAGTGTTCTGGTCTATCTCTACTAGGGACGCCCTCAGGGGGAGTTGACTTCACCAGGATAGAAAAACAACAGGTCACATCTGTATGTGACACCCAGCAAACCTACAGGATGTCTCGGTTTATAAATGGCTCCTTAAAAAGGTGCCTGTAGAATGGCGGGAAGCGGGGTCAGGATTATGCCTCCTTCATGGGACTTTGATCCAACGTCTGGAGACCTAGAGACCAGAGGCCTGCGCCTTGTGTCTTGGGCTGATTTCAGTGGACTGGAAGATGGCCCGGGACCTCTGGACACACACACACACAAAAGTCCCAAGGGATTCTGCTGTCATCTTGCCCTGTTTCTCTCAGTCCACTTTCTGCAAAAGCCCACTGTGGGACCCTCTGTGATAAACGGGAGAGAACTGAAGCCATGATGTTCCGTGACAAAATTCTGAGGGGACTTGTGACAGAAGTTTACAGGTGTGCCTCATGGCTTGTGCTATCAGGGGAGACCTGTCTCAGGTTGGACCCCACATGGAGGGGCCCGTCCACCTTGTTGCATGGCCAGCAACAGCAGAACTGCCTCACCAGGGCTGCTGACCCCACCTCTGAGCCAAAAGGCTGAGTTTGATCAGAAACACCCAGAGGAGGTGGAGGGCCCAGAGTCTGGCCTGGGACTCCTCAGTTACTTGGTGCTTTCTGTGTCTAGAACACAGCTGTCTGGGAGTGTTCACATCAGCAAACAAGAAGATGGACCAAGTACAACCTGCCCAAGATCACACGTGGGGACAGTTCAGCCTGGTTTGGGACAAGCCTGGGTCGGAGAACACAATCTCCCTGAGCTGGCTCCCACAGAAATGAGGGTGAATTTCTGCCACGGGCATTAAGAACAGGGTCTAGGTAGGAGAAGGGCTAGATCCAGGGGTTTAGCTAACAGTGATGTAGGAAGGTTAACTTCTTAAGGGCCAGATAAGATCAATATAGACCCCATGCTGCTTCACACAAAGACATCTATCCTGGGAGCTGGGTCAGATCCTTGTCCTTGCTGTGGGGTGTGGCTGTGGGCAATGCTGCCTTGCTTTGCTGCTGTTCCCTTTCCTGTGGGAGGGAAGAGACACCAAGCCCTCCCTGTGAGGCTCAGATGAGCCATGAACCTGAAATGCCAGAACTGAGACGGGGACTGCAGGCACAAGTTGCTATGGTGTGCAGAAATACCACTGAGATGTGACTAAGAACTAGATAATGAGAGTCCAGGATTCTGGGACAATCCCTAAAGCAGGTGAGTTAGTGACAGGCATATTGGCGCCTCTCCCCCTCCCTCCAGGTGACTTCTCCGCCCCCTTCAGATCCCACCCTGTTTTTCCTTCCTTTCCATCCCCTGGTGAAGAAAGGACCCCATTGCAGGAGGCCCATCTGTTTTAAAATTCAGGGAAAGATGCCAAAGTCCTCCCCAGCTGGGGCCTCGCTGCCTCTGATAAGGAGACAGGGTGAATTCTGAAAATTAAACAAATCCTGGTGTCTTTGAAAGGTCACTCTGCTCTGAGGTTGGCCGTCCCGCCCCAGAGAGACTGCAGGGCTGCCAGCCGGAAGGAGGGAGTGTCGGGAATAGATGAGACCAAAGGAGAGGAGGCCTGAGAGGAGGCCCAGATGTGACTCCCACAGGTGAGAGGCCTGTGAGCTGAGGGAGGAGCCTCTCCTGAAGCTGGCCATCCCCAGGCTCCTTTGCAGAACCCACAAGGTGCCAGAGTCTGGGGACAGTGTCCCTCCCTGGAAGAACCCACCTTCTGGGGCAAAGCCAGTGGTCTCCTCCCTGCTGACAGCAGATGGGAATGTGTGTCTGGGGGCATAGCGTCTGTCCAGGGCTCTGCTGACCCTGCTTGGGGCTGCTCCTTCCCTCGGGAGCTGAGGGACACTAGCAACCAGTCACGTCTAGATGTGTACATGTCCCAGAATGCACACAGCAGTAGGGCCACGGGACGTTTGCCAACGGCTTTGCCCCTGTGTGTGTGGCAGGCCATCTGGGCCACTGGGAACCCGAAGAGCCCGGGAGGTAAGAGGACCCCCCAGGAGTCTGAGAAGGATGCCAAGCTTTGAAAACGTGCCCACGAAACGTGGCCTGGACCACTAAGCCACGTGTGGGCCTCGTCTCAATCCTTAAAGCGGCTGAGTTAGTGATGGACGCTGTGATCAGATGTTGCATGTCCATAGTCCCACAGCTGGGGAGCTTCGAGCTCAACATTGCCCCAAGCCTCTCCTGCCAATGGCTACCCATTGCTGCTCCCCGTCTCAGCCCTTATGTCCCCATGAAGGGCCTCTGGAAATGGCCACATGGAGCTTCACGTGTCTTGTAGATCTTTAGTACCCAGAGGATGCTTTTAAAGCTGTCAATCCTTTAGCATCGGACAATCAAACCTTTACCTGCAGATTAGACGCTTAGGGGTCATAGGAAGGGGGTGGTAAGCCTGTCCCTTTTAGCTTCCTGGGTCAATTCATGGAGAAACAGAGGAGGCCTTGATCAAATCCCAGGTCTATATCTGAGGCACCATGGAAAAAACAGCTGTGTGAAGTCACGACCTGGTTCCAGATCTCGGCCCTGCTGAAGGACTGAAGAGGCTGAACACTTGAGGAACTTTCTGGAAGCAGGTTTATTGGCTGCAGCCCACTGTCAAGAGTGTGGCTCATGCCTGAAACATTCTCTGGACAGAGATTCTGGAAATTCTCTGACCTTTATCCCCTGGAGGCAGGGGGAGGGGCATTTACATAACAAGTTTCTCTGTTCCATTTCCTAGACCAGACACAGGTTTTGCAAGTCTTATGTTTTCTTGTGGTACAAAAAGATTTTTTTTAAACCAAGTTTGCAGACAGTCCTCAATCCATGAGGATTAAATAATCCTATAAATATCATTTCAAAATACCAACTCCTATCCAAACAGGGAAACCCACTCATGTCACAACTGCAATACTGCATTGCTCACCTTCTGAACGATCATCTCTCTACCCAGTCTAATGTCCACTGCTGAGCATATTGCTGTCCACAATAGCCTCCTGTATGCACTTGCTATCTGTCAGAGCAAGGGGAGGAGATATGCTCCCCTCTGGAGTCGGGGCTGATGCTGGGCCTTGCTTGAATCAACAGGGTATGTGGCAGGGGGAGAGTGATGTTCTGAGCCCTTAAGAGAACTTGGCAACTGTGCCTTCTAGAAACCCAGATGCCATGTTGTAAGGAAGCCCAGGCCACTCTGAGGAGGGTCCATGCAGAGACCCTGTGTCTGAATCACCAGCTAAAAAATAAGCAGGGAAAGGACTCTAGCTGACAATCTCCTGGGACAGAACAACCACCCAGCAGAACCCCGCCCAACACCAGACCCCCACCCCATGAGAAGCACATGGTCGCTGTTGTGTTAGGCCGCTGTTATGGGGTGAGTTGTTATGCAGCAATCATTCTGCTCCTCTCGTAGAAGGTGAGCTCTGTCATGTGAGGGTTTCATCTGAATTGATGCCACCCTGTCCCTGAGCCTAGCCTGGTCTACCTGGCCCTCGGCAATGGATCAGAGATGGTGACAGCCATTCACACAGGTGTGGGGGCCTCTCCACCAAAGTCACAGCCCCCCTGTGACTTGGAGACTACCTGTGTTCTTGAATTTTGTCTGGAGTTATCTATTTCTCAATAATCGGGGGCGGCAACAGTGCTGTAGAACAGGTGACCTGGAACGTCCCCACACCTGACCAGGGTCCCCCCCCTTTCCAAGGGGTCTCCATCTCCCCCAAGCTCTGGCTACTGTTCTTTCAGTTGGGAGGTGCATGCTTATCCCCACCCTGCAGCAGGAACCCTTCAGCTTCTGCTTGGACGAGCAGCTATTCTAGCCACATCTGTCCCCTGCATGGCTGGGCATCATGGAGGGTGTTTTGTGCTCCCCCTTCCCTATAACCCCATCCTTGCTCACCAGCTCTGGCCATGGGCGAGGAGCAAGATGCCCAGCCTCCTGAAGCAGTGGCCTCCCTTATCTCCCCGTGTTGGAGCTGTGTTCTAACCCCTCCCCCAGGCTGGGCTGACAAGCTCCTAGTTCGCACTTTTCCCAAGCAGTGTCCACTTTGGGAAGGGTGGCGAGGCCGGAGAGCAGCCACTTCCTTTGACAAATGCCACTGCTGACAGCTGGACACTGTTTTACAAACCCTGGCCCCCACCACGCCCCAGGGGGGTGCTGGGTAGACCAGGAAGGTGAGGCCATTCTCCAAGGATGGAAACCCGAGTGGGCGTGTGCGGGTGGACTCTCCCAGAGGACAGTGCGTTCCAGCCTGATGGCCATGGTGGGGTCACACCTCCATGGGCTGGGGTACCCTCAGGAGGGCTGCACACCTCTCTGAACTTCACTTTCCTCCTCCATAAAGTAGAGGTAAATATCTTGCTGTCTGTCTTGCTAATTCTCCTCAATGGATCACCACGCTCTGTTCACAACAGCCCACGTTTTTCTGTAGGTCAGACCATGAGCGTTGGTTAGCTAAGCCTCTGGAACAGGGTCTCAGGAGGCTGGACTCAAGGTGCCAGCTGGGGGCTCATCAGAAGGTTCCACTATGCCAGGCGCGGTGGCGCACGCCTGTAATCTCAGCTGCTCGGGAGGCTGAGGCAGGAGGATCGAAAGTTCAAAGCCAGCCTCAGCAAAAGCGAGGCCCTAAGCCACTCAGTGAGACCCTGTCTCTAAATAAAATGCAAAATAGGTCTGGGGATGTGGTTCAGTGGTTGAGTGCCCCTGAGTTCAATTCCCAGTACCCTCTTTTAAAAAAAAAATGTGCATAAGTGCTCCAACCTCCTGAGTTGATTGGCAGGATTATCTCTCACAGGTATTAAACTGGGAACATTCAGTTCCCCGCTGACTGCTGGGTGGAGGCTGCCCTTGAGTCCTTGACACATGAATGTCGCCAACATGACCAGCTTCATCAAAGCCATCAAGGGGGAGAGTCTGCTGGCAAATGAACCTCTTTGTCGTCTGTAATGTAGTCATACCCAATCTCTTGGCCATGTGCTGTTGGTGAGAAGTAAATCTCAGGTCCTACTCATACTCAACAAGGAAAGGACTTACAAGGACATGAGTGCCACCAGGGACCTTCTTGAAGCCTGTTCACCACACTCCTCGGCTCCTTCATTTGGCCTCCAAATTGAGTAAGTACACTGTGGGAGGATTGTTTCCTGCCAAACCTGGGTTTTGTTTTAATTCTAACATTGGGGTCCCTGCAGGAATTGGGGCACACCTGTTTACTTGATTGGAGCACAAAGTGACAAGTGTTGGAGAGAAGTGCTCTCAGAGGTTTGGTTTATAAATGCACTCAGCTACTCAGGAGGCTGAGGCTGGAGGAAAGCGATTCAAGGCCAGCCTCAGCAACTTGGACCCTGCATCCAAAATGTCAGCCAAGGCACAGGTAACCCTGCCATCTACTTCAGAAAGTCCCAGCCTGGGCTGGATCCTGGGGGGAGCTCTGGGATAGGAATCGGGCCCCTGGATTATCTGGTCTCCACGCAAGGTTGGACCCCCATCGATTGGTCACTGCCTGGGGGTCAGTCCAGGACAACTCGAGGTTCCCTATACGTCTGTCAGCAAAGGAGTCCAGAGCAACCTTCAATATCCCACAGGCGATCTCCCAGAGGGTACCCCTTCTCCTGGGCACCATTGTCCTACCCTGGGACCCAGTACTCTCCTCATGAATCCAGCCTCCTGCTGTGTGAAATGAGGTGAGTTTGGAATACCATGATTTAAGAAATCGGAAGCTTTCCTTCGAGGAGCCTATGACAAGGAGGTTTTAAGTAAAAATAGAACTGGCAGCTTGCAGCCGCTGGATCCATTAATCCTTAATGTCGCTTGGGCCCATCTCCAGAACTCCACCCTAGGAAGACAGGTGTTATCACAGGACGTACTCAATGTGGACAAGGGTGTTGATTGTAGCGCATTTCATAACATCAGGAAAGCACATCCTGCTTGTCCCTCCATGAGCAAATTGTTGGGGACAATAGCCCATTCGAGGTGTGGAATAGCATGTTCTGTTAAAAAGAACGAGGTCACCTAAAAGCATTCAAGATCTGGTAACAAAAAACACGGCAGCATTGATGCTGTGAATAGCTGCTGTGGGACGTGTGACTCATGACCTACGCTGCTGGGGACATTGGGAAATGAGCTGAGGTTGGCCAAGGGTGTGTGGGAGGTCAACTTCTGGGCCTAAAGAGCCTCATTTATCTCCTGTGGAACAGAGGCCTTCGTAGAGTGTCACCTTGCCATAATGAAAACATGACTTAAAATGCCACTGACTGAGGGTGCTGGCTGGGCACTTTATAGGTGCTGTCTCATCTGACCGCCCCATGACCTCATGAGCGGCCACCTCTTCAAACCCCATTTTTCAGGAAGGAAGGACGAGCAAGACTGATGACATCCTGGAGCGCGTCCCACTGTGTCCACCCTGCGCCAGGCCCCATGCTGAGATGGACACTCCCCAGTGCTGAGACGGAAAGGCCGAGGGGCACAGAGGTGGAATCACCAGCCCCAGGTCTCAGGGACAGTCAGTGGCAGAGCTGGGAGGCCCATCAGAGTCCTCCTGGGCTTCTGGTCTCGCTCCACCCAGGCAAGGGGTGGCTTCTGCTGGAAGAGCACCGGGGACCCCGTGTGGCCAAATGCTGCTGGACCCCAGAGCGGTTCCAACAGAAGTGGGAACCCTGGGCCTTGGGGAGGGAGGTGTGGCAGGAAGGACGTCATCCCCCTCCCTCCGCCACCCAGGAGAAGGGGATTCCTAGGAAAGCAGCGGATTTGCTTCCTCTCATTGGCTCAAGTCAGAAAAGAGATACAGCGCGAATGTCCAACAAGAGCCCGGCTCACGGACTCATCCAAGGCCATTACACCGTGTCTGGGAACAAGGGGTTTGGAAAGAGAACGTTAGGAAAGCGGTGGACACACTCCGAGGACAGTCATCCTAAGAAGAAACCTGCGTTTTACCCCCTGGCAGTCAGTTGAAGGCGTGTCCCAGGTTTAGACCTAATGGTAAAATCAAAGGCGATTTCTCATAGATGTTTTTGTTCTCATTTGTGTCTTCAAAGTTGATAAACCTAAATGCTTTATTTTCCCTCTGGAGTAAAACACTGTGGTATAGACACTATTTTTAACCCAACTTTTGTGGGCCTCAGTTTCCCACTGGGATGATTCAAAGGTGAGCTGTCTCTCACCACCCTCCTCAGGTTTTGGGGGTGTCAGAAGTTGGGGTACGCCCAGGGAGAGCTGCTGCGGGGACAAGGAGTTGTCGTGGTGGCTCATTTTGACCCCTTGCCCTCTGAGGGTGGAATGGCCATTTCTGCCCATTTGGCAGACGAGCACTCGTGGCCATGCCTGCCCTCCAGAACCTGAAGCCCGCTGGTGAGCCGCAGCTCAAGTCCCTAAAGTGGACGTTTGGTGGCATCCTTTGGATCCAGGGGGCAGGGATATCTCAGGAAAGGCTTCCAGGGCTGAGTCCACTTTCCAGCAGGGTCAGTGGCTGCCAGAGTGACAGGATGTCAGTCAAAGGGCGCAGCAGGTCTCAGGGCTGCTTCCTATTGAAGGGGGCAAGAGCTGCTTCTGGATTGTCAATACTATCAGATGGCAGGACCAGCCATGGTTAAGGACAACGTGTTGCTAAACCACCGGCCAGGCCTTTCTCTAAGCCTGTCCTTGGGGACAGGAGGGACGTGGTCTGTGCAGAAGAGGGTCAAGTGAAATCTGGAGAAGTTGGAATTGGAGAACACATTCTCCCACCAGGAGAAGTACGTATGTGGTTCAGAACGTCCCCACCTGGGATGGTGGCATGTCCCGTGGCCTGATGCGTTGCAGGGGGTCTGCAGGTGTTCGGGGACTCCAGCCCTTCCTTGTTCCCTCCCCATCCGGAGCCAGCTGGCAAGTCCCTCCCCCACACTTGGGCATCTTCCTGATCATTTTCCAGATCACTGGGTTGGCTCTCGACTGCTCTGGCCTGCCACCTCTGTGCAGGATCCTCTTAAAATCCATCAATGAATTTTTCATGGGACTCCTGTGAGCTGGGGGTGAAGCTCGCATGTTGGGGTTAGAAGCCGGGTTCTCACCCCAGCTCGCGGGATCATAGGCACTTCTTGGGGCCCCTCATTGTAGTGGGGAAGAAACGGGGGCTCTGAGGGGGACAGTGCTGCACCCAAGGTCTCACACTGTCACGTGGCAGAGGGGAGGCTGACCCCAGGCCCACCTGGACCCCATGGCTGCTCCCCCCTCGATTCATCTGCTGTGCTCTGCCCCAAATGCAGGACCCAGAGGAGCAGGCGCCCGGGCAGCAGGGAGAGGGCACCTGGTGTGCTTTGAAAGGTTCGGGGGGGGGGGGTGTTGTGTCCTGGTACGCCCCCTCCCCAGGCGCTCTGCCCCCTCCCCAGGCGCTCTACCCTCAGCTCTCCCCTGCAGCTGGTCCCAGGTTTGAGATCTTTTAGCCCTGGACATCACAGGGTACGCCCTGGTGCTATGTCCCGTCCACACCCTGTCCCCAAATCCAAAGCGACACATTCCCAGACTCCCCAGCAGATGCTGCTGCAAGGTCCTGAAAACAGGCACCCTTCTGCTAACGAGAGGCAAGGTGCAGTGGGGTTAGCAGCTCACCCTAGGCCACGGTCATCCTGAAGCTGGATAAACTCACCCCCTGCCACGTCCATCCTTCTGGCTTGGTGCACTGTCCCCTGAGAACACCTGGCCCCTGGCACTCCTCCTCCCTGGTGTGCCAGACTCGGCTGTCCCCCAAGAAAGAGGGATGGATGGAGCTCTTCAGCCCATAGTTAGCCAGAGGGCAGCAGGCTCCTACCAAAGGCCATTGTGTCTCCCTCCCTCTACACACACACACACACACACACACACACACACACACACACACACACACACACCCTCTGACACTTTTCTCCATTTTACAATCCCAAGCTAAGAGTGGCCTGCCAACCCCCCAGATGTCCCATGAGGACGAGATGAAGTCACAATTGCGAAGCACTTAGGTATCGTCGTAGTAAGAGACCCGCATCACACTGATCCTCCCTGTCCCTATTACCCAGAGCCCTCGGGAGCCACGTTGGTGGACCAGCCAGAGTCGGGGCTGGAACTCGGATCTCCTGACTCTATTGCTTTCTTTCTTAATAATGTTGTTTCCAAGGTGGGGCCTATCAGGTTCAGGGTGGGCTGCCTGGGGCTGGGGGGCTGGAAAGAGCTTCCCAGAGGCCTCAGGGGCTCCATGGAGATGTGACTGGTCCTCCCACCTGGGCCTCCCACCCAGGCCTCCCCACACAGGAACTCCTGTGGCCTCACCTCCACCCTGCTTTCCTGCCAGCTAACGGTTTCTGCTTGCCTGACTCCAGAGCCATTTTTCTGCCTGAACAGCCCAGAAATCTAAATGTGCGCTGAGTGGGGGGCAGGAAAGCTTTTACTTGTGAGAATCCCTCAGGAGTCACGGCCAGGGTAAGAAGAGAAGGGGGGATTTTACCTGGAGATGACGCCAGGCCCCCTCCATTCACCAAGGGCTCAGAAGATGCCTGTCAGCGGGGGACAGCCCTCCTCAGAGCCTGGCCAGGAGCTCCCAGTGACCCAGGTGTCCGGAGTGCGAGGTCTGCTCCTGGGCGTCCTGGGCACACGTCCCAGTGAGCCAGCACGCTCTGTGGCTCCTGACGGAGGTGGCACGTGTCATGTGCCCCTGCGAGCCATTATCATCAGTGTCACCCACCTGCCTCCAGTGTAAAACCTACTGCCGCCAACAGTCTGGAGCTGGGGAAGGCATTTATTTAGTGATTTCCAGCAAGTTGGTCCTTTATTGTGGACGCCTGTGCTGGGCCTCCTTAGCCAGAAGAGGGTTGGGTCGGGCCCAGGAGGCTCGTAGGGTTCCTGAGGGGGTCGTGGGAGCCCAGACCTGGAGCCCAGAGCCTCAGGTTCTTATCCAGGGACCCACTACATGGGTAGGGGCCTTGGCCTGTAGAGTACAATGTGACACCTGGGGGTGGTGCCTCCAACACGCACCTTGCCTGTGAGCACCCAGCCAGGTGGCTGTCCTCCCAGTGCCTCGTCCCCAGGGCCAGCCCGAGGCAGCCTCGCCAGCTGCTGCAGCCTGGCGGGTGTTCACAGTCATTTTTATTCTAAGCTGTGTTGAGCCCTGTTCCCCAGACGCTGTTGGCCCTGGGTGGCATTTGCTTGTGGGATTTGCATCCTGGGGACACTGCTGCTAGGACCTCCTGCCGTGGAGGTGCCCTGAGTCCTGTGTCTGGCCTGGAGTCTTTTGCTGCGCATGGCGGATGGTGAAGTGCACTGGTCATCCCTTGCTGCATGACGGACACCCTGGGACCTGCAGCTTCTGCAGTAGCTGGTTCTGTGGTCGGGGCTCGGCAGCCCTGCTGGGTTCTGGCTCAGGCCTCTGCTGGGGCTGCAGTAGGTGCCACCTGGGTCGCAGCCCCTGGAAGGCCCACTAACACTCAGTGAGGATGTCCCTACCATGTTCCGAAAGGTACGGCTCATGTGCCTCCCCCTGGTACTGTCTGGCGAGCAGCCTCTGGGTCTTGTAGGGAGATCAACTTTTGTGTCCCGTGACACAGCCCCTCAGACCAGACACGCTCCCCTCCCGAGTGTCCCCTGGGGGAGAACCCCCCTACCCTGTGCACACCCCCTGGGTCTGCACAGCAGCTGAGCGCACCCTGACCTATGTGCCGTCTCCCTGGGGGCCACCACCCAGGGTCCCCAGCTCCAAACAAGCCGCTGTTCTCAGACCCGCCTTCTGCCTCCACTTCCCAGGGACCATGGCCTCAGAGGCCACTCATTTCCGGGAGCCTCAGTTTCTTCACCTGTGCAAGGGGAGAGTCAGCCCTGTCTCATGACCTTGCCAAGACTTAACCGAGGGAGGGACTGAGGGAGGGAGGGATTGCCATGAGGCTGCTTTGTGTGGCGGGGGTGGGGGGCCACGTTGGGACCCCGAGGCCCAACAGTTCCCAGGATGCAGGAGCAGCTGCTGCCTGAAAATCTGTGCAGGAGGAGGAAGATCTGCTGCTGGCGGGAGCCCAGGGCTGGAGTGCAGCGGCCCCAGCGGAGACTCCCTGGCCTGCTCCCAGGGACAGGAGTACTGACCCCTCCTGCCACATGGCTGAGCCTCCCCACCAAAGTGCACCTGCTGGATGGAGGCAGGCCCTGTCCAGGGTGAGGAAGCCGCTCCTCTGGGCAGGTGGACCCGGGCCCAGCTCCCCCTCACACTGGCTCCACGACTTTATTCCAGTGACCCCGGCAATGGTGACAACAGCCACAACTGTCCTGGGCTTTCTAACTGCCAGAGCATGTGTTTCAGGGCCCGGGCCCAGGGTCACTCGGGCCCCTGTTCAGACTCCAGGCTGTCCCCTGCACCCAGAGCTGTGGCTCGGGAACCAGGCCCGGGGACAGATGCGGGGCTGAGGCTGGGCGGGAGGGGCCATCTGTGCTGATGGCATCTAGATGGGCTCAGGGGAAACAGGAACGAGGGTGGACGGGGACCCCAGGCAGGACCTGGGACTGGGCAGGAGGTGACCTCACTCGTGGGGGGAGGCCAGGGGGGTCAGACTGGGTTGGCCTGGTCCAGAGCGTGGTGTCAGCAGGTCACGCTGGCCGCCTGCAGAGGGGGGTCTGCGTGGGTGACGGAGGCCGGGGGCCAGGCAGCCTGGGGCCTCCATGGGGAGTGACTTCCTGTTTGTCGAGGGGTCTGTCCCCACTGGTAGAGTGAGGCCGGGAGGCAGGGCCTGGGCCAGGCCGAGGACAGTGTCCAGCATGCCCACTGCCCCCGCGGCTCTGAGCAGGCCTGGTCGGGGCCGGGCTCTCCTTGCTCTGCTCCTGTCTCGGGGTCACTCAGGCCTGGCCTGCGTCCTGCCAGCAGCCCTCACTCGCACTGGGACCCCGGACAGGCGCCCAGCACTCTCTGGCCTCCACGACGGGGCTGCCGTCCCCATCGTCCTGCTTCAGCAGTGAGGAGGGCACAAGGGGGTGGTGGCGCTGGGCGGGAGCCGCCCTGGGTTCAGTGTCCCCATTGCGCCCAGGGTCGAGCCAGGCCGCTGAGCGGAGCCCGTGCCCGGGAAGCGACCTGAGTGCTGGGGAGCCCTCCTTGGGACCCAGGCCACCTTGGACACTGGACAAGGACCGGAACCTCATCCCCACAAACGTACAGAGTGAGCTGACGAGAGCCCGAGGGGCCCTGGGCTCACCTGGGTCCCCGCCCAGAGGCCCCGATTAGGAAGCAGACGGAAGCGCGGGAACGTCCTGAGCTTTACTCCTCGGCTCGCTGACCGTGGTCACCCCCAATGACAGAGCAATGACCATGACTCCAGAGTTCCCGGGCCTGTGGTCTCGGGCCGGGGTGGCTGCTGGGACTCAGGTGCAGGCTGCGGCCTGGCCGTCTCTGCTGGGCAGCGTCTCGCCCGCTGGCCGGCGCTGGTGCGGCCCCAGCACCACAGGAGCTCCCCTAAGGCTGCAGGGGGAGCGGACACGCTACACGTAGGTGCCCGGCTCTGGGCAAAGCCTGGGGTCGCTTCTGGCCAGGAGTGAGGTTTGTGATGTGTCCACAGCCCTGCTTGGGAGTGGACGCTGCTGGCGTTGGTGACAGGCTTGGCTTGGAGCCCGAGGACTCAGTTGCTGCTCGGAGGTGTCCCTGGAGGAATCCGGGGTTCCTGGACCCACAGACGTGGACATCTCTGGCTGCATTCTCTGTTAGTCCTTCTGCTAGTCTAACTACTCACTGGACGGACGTAGATGGGAATTCTTGTACGGCAGCCCTGGTGGGAGGAAGGACAGAGGTTCCTACCTCTTCAGCCCATGGCTGACCCTTTTATGGGCCACCACCAGGGAGCGAGGTGGCATCGAGGTCAGGGGGGCAAGGGAACTGGATGGGGACCTCCCGGCTGGTGGTGCAGAGTCCTGGCTTCGTGTGGCTTGACTCCTGTGGCCTCTGCACCCTGACCTTCCTCTCAGCAGGCAGATGGTCAGGGCCACCTGCTCGCATGGCTGCTCCCGCCCCTGCTCCCTGGGCACAGCACAGGTGTGGGCTCAGTGTCACCCGCGAGGCACCTGCCACCAGGATGCCCAGGTGTGGGCATCAGGCCCTGGGCCGAGGCTTCATCCCCCTCCACCCTGGACCTGTGAGGTGGGGCACACAGGGGTGGGGGGCGCTGTCCCAGCCCGGCCCCTGACCACCTACCTCTGTGCCAGCTCACAGCTGAAGTGTCTGCTCCTCGCCGTCACGGTCACTGTCCTCCAGCTGCTCCAGGATCCCGTCCAACACCACAGACCGCTTCTTCTTCGGGGGCTCTGTGGGAGCCCAGATGCACGAGAGGAGGACGTGGGGTCAGGGAGACACAAGTCCAGGAGGACAGAGAGACAGAGGGGACATGCACAGGGAGGAGCAGGGGAGGCGAGGCAGGGGACATGGGGAGGGAAGGAGGGGAGAGGGCAGGCGGCGTGAGGAGAGGGAAGGGCAGGCGGCCTCTGGCCCCAGCCTCTCCAGCCTCCACTCTACCACGTGGCCTGCGCAGTGGTTTCATTAATGAGGTTCTGGCATTAAGTTAGTTAGAAGAGCTCAAAATAAAACACACAGACAGTACCTTATTTTATATTGCTAGGTCCGAGACGGCTCGCCTCCCTGGCTCCCGCCTCAAGCCGCCCAGCAGGGCAGCGAGGATTACTCTGGGCTAGCAGGAGAGAGAGAGAGCGAACACGCCGGGGAGTAGCCTTTTATTTGGGGGGACAAGAGATTCAGGGGAGAATTCCATCCAATGAAGGTTGAGGGGGGGCTGCACTCCAAGGTCAGGGTCAGTGATTGGGTCTCCAGGGTCAGTGGTTACGCACACCCCCACACGGATGGGCTCTCTCATCAGGAAAGGGTCGGGATAACTCCGACACAGCCAGAGTGCCTCAGGCCCTTAACGGGAGTCACCCAATCACGTGTCAGAATGGCTCCCCACACTCCACCTTCCCGTCCCCTGTCCCCCGTGGGCCTCCTTCCCTCCCCTCCCCCAGGTTCCAGGTCAGCCAAGCACGGCCAGGGCTGAGGAGACTAGCAGAAGCCTCTCCTCTGACTGGAGGCCAGTCGCCAATGGCGTAGGAAGTGGCTGGCACACAGTAGGTGCTCAATAAACGCGGGGTGCACAGCTGCAGAACCCAGGGACCCCAGGGGTGGTGCAGAGTGACGATGAGGAGCGGCTTTGGAGAAGCGGGGACATCTGGCTTGGGCTTTGATGCAGGCTCCCCGACGGAGCACCTACTGCATGCCACGGCCCTGCTCCTCTCATCGGCCCACAGGAGGTGTGCAGGGGGGGAGTGAACCAGATGGGAGATCTAAGGCTGTCCAGCTAGGAAGTGGCAGAGCGTGGACCTGACCTCGAGTCACACGTAAGTCACGTCCTCTCTGCTTCTCACGACTGTGGTGCTGGCCAGATAAGAGCCAGGAGCCCACAGCAGTCAGAGCAGGGGTTCTGGTTCCCTGGCCCTCCATGAAACGGGGCAGGGAAGCTGGGCTCTGGGGTTCCTACTCTGTTAGTCCTTCTACTAATCTAACCACTCATTGGTGGGCAGCCTCACTCAATTTAAGGCTTTCTTTGTACAGAGGCTGCCTAAAGGGCCTCAGGTGTTCCCACTCATCCTCCTCCTCTTGAGTCTGCAGGTGCCTCGTCCCCCCAGAGCCCTGGCCTCCTTCCACACTGGCCTGGGGACTCCCCAAGGGTGGTGTCACAGTGCTTGGCCCAGAGTGGAACGTCTCGGTGCCCTTCCAGGGGCCCAGGGGGACTGACTGAGCCACCTCCCCTGTCTTACTGTCTGTCACTAAAGGGGACGTGGCCCTTCCTGTCCTCTCCACGCTGTGGTCTCCTTAAGCCCCTGTCACCTTCTCTCTGGAAACCCCAACCTCCTGGGACCCCTCTGAACATGTGCACCTGTCACCTAAGAGACCCCACGTCCTCTGGGCATCGACTGAGCTGGCCCAGGCTGAAAAAGGTGCCCACCTGGAGCCCTCGCCCAGTTCCCTGCCCAGCCCGCCCACCAACGCAACAGCCTCCTTTGTCCTGTGCACCTCTGCGTCCCCAGCCTGCGTGTGGCACTGGGTGGGCTCCCGAGTTCCCTGGGGTGAGCGAGTGGGCTCAGGTGGGGACACGCTGAGCTGCCCACGGGGAGTCGGAGGAGGGCCTGGCGACTGCACCCTCACTGTTGGCCAGGGAGAGGGACAGGGGACAGGATGCGGTGCTGGCGGCCTCCTCCCGGTCCCTGCCGCTGCTCAAGGCCAGGGCCGCGCTGATCGCCAGCCTCGAAGGTGCACAATGGCCTCTGAGATTGGATCCTTGGGCAGGTAACGGGCACCAGGAAATGGAAGGTGACGACACAGGCTGTGGCTGCCGCCCATGCTCGCGTGGGACACCGATGTGTCGGGGCAGTCGCTGGCTACATCCATGCAGAACGCACACTGATTGGCTCCTGCACCTGCACCTGCGCCCCCTGCAGCTGCATCAGGCATCAACATGGAGGGCCCAGCCACGCCCACCTCGGGACAGTGCTTCCCAAGAGGGACCACAGGTCTTGGGGACCCAATGCCCAGCCTCTGTGGGGTGCTGCATGACCCAAGAGCCCTGTGTTCTGTGGCTCCTCCCAGGAGGATGGGCAGCAAGAGGGGCCAGTTCAGGAGAAATCGAGGCTAAAGGACTTGTTCTGGGCCTACAGGGGTCCAGAAAAGCCCAGGTACCTGTGCTCCTGCTGTGGTCCTACAGTGACCAGCTGGTGACCGGGGAGCCCAGAGTCCCCAGGCCCCAGCCTCCACATCTGTAAAATGACGGGGAAGAACACGGGATCCTGGGTGGGTTCAGCCCAGCAGCGCAGCCCCTTTGAACACAGGGAGGACAGCAGCTGTCACCTGGCCCTTCCAGTGGGGAACACTCTAGCACCCACCACCCCACTGAGAACGCTGCCCCCTCGCAGATGCCCACAGCAAGCTGCTCCTCGGGGGCGGCTGCCTGCAGCCAGCGAGAAGCTGTGTGCGGGGCTCTGGGGCTGGCCACGGCCCGGTCTCTGCCTCCTGCTCTAGGAACGCTCCCCCTCCCTCTTCAGACAGGAGACCAAGCCCTGAGAGCTGGAAACACTGCCCAGGGCAGAGGAAGTGGCTGGGGCTGGGAGCCACCATCCTTCCAGGACCACGGGCAGAGGTGACCAAGGGACCTATGGAGCCGGGTGCACGGCCAGGCCCTGGTTCAAAAATGGAGGATTCCACGACGGCCGGAGATAAACCCCAGCCACGGCCTGTGTGGCGGTGTGGTCACCTGCCCAGGGGCCAGCTGTGTCCCAGAACCTCCTTCCTAGAAGAGGGAGACCACTGCCTTCCAGAAACCAGGACTGAAAGCAAGGCCACCCTAAGGAAGGCCACTGACACAGGGGGATGAGGCCTCTAGGGACCTTTGCTGGTGCCGGGGCCTTGGCCAGAACCGTATCCAACAGCACTCCTCGCACACTGGGCTGCAGGGACAATGAACGAGAGCATGGGGACATGCCCTGCCCATCCCCGAGGCCTGGCCACCTCTGTCCCAGCACCGTCCCCACAAGTGCCCTGGTACGGAAGGCCATCATGTGAAACATGGGCAGAAGCGAGACCTGTCCAGCGAGTCCTTCAGCTCTGTGCACAGGGGCTGGTGCCCAAGGGCAGAGGCCCCAGAGCCTGCCCTGCATGCCCCCAGCCCACAGCCTCTCCGCCCAGGGGACTTTCAGGTGGAGATTAGGGAAGGGCACATGGCGGACCAGACAGGGATGTCTGGAACAAACCTACTTTCTTATTTAGGAATCTGAAGTGACATAGGTCTCTGGGCACCTGCAGTCTCCCTGCGGGTGTAGGGGACGGTGTAGGGGACGGTAGCCGCTCCTCCCTCACAGGGCTGCATGTGGCACAGGGGGACAGGTGCACAGAAGGCGCTGGGTACAGAGACAATACCGAGAGCGTGCCACACGGGGGCTGGTGGTTCTTCCTACACCTGGAAGGGCAGCCTGCAGAACCAGCCTGACGCAGAGCACCAGACTGTCCCCCGGTCCTGAGGTCCTCCCCTGGCAGGTGGCCTTTGCTGGCTGGTGGCTTTGTCTGAGATCTGGGGCTTTCCTGGAGGAGCCTCAGTCCTTGAGCAGGCTCACAGCGACCCCTGCTGTCCGCCACTGAGAACTGTCTCAAACCACCATCTAGTGCCACCCAGGAGGCCTGGAGAGGGAGCAGGGAGAGGGAAGGGCCTGGTTCCCAGGTCTGGGAAACTCCACCAGGACAAAGCAGGGAGGGGATGCTCCTATAATTAAGTTCAGGGAACACTAAGTCCTGAAATAGGCAGGGAGCTTGAGATCAAAGAAGTCCTTCCTACCTCACTGCCTGCCTTTGTTCCTCTGGATAAGTGTCACCTAGACTCACCACGGAGCCAAGAGGAACTGTGTTTCCCAGGGACATTATTTCCTGACCCACACAAGCTGTTAGCAGCCTGGGCTGATCTGGCGCGTCTTAAATTGGGCTCTTTAAGCAGTAGATACCAAGAACTGCCCCAACGTGGCTCAGAACCACGGGGACAGGCAGTGTCCCTGTGGCCTGCACAGAGTGGATGGTGCGTCCAGCCTGATCTACCTGCTGCACTTCAGGGACGACTCCCCTCCTGGAATCCCCAGGCCTCGACCCTCCTACCACTAATGTGGCACTTAGCTGCCCTTCCTCGTGTCCCAAACTGGTCTGAAGTGCTCAAGAACAGGGACGACAGGGGCAGAGCCATGGGCCCCTGGGTCTTGCACTGGAGGCCTGACCCCAGGTGTCAGAATCTCACTTGAGACCAGCTCTTTGCATCAATAATCAAGTCAATCGAGGTCACTGGGGTGGGCCCTAGGCCAGAGTGACCGGTGCCCTTTAAAAGGTGTGTGGGGATCGAACCCAGGACAGGCCTACGCAGGAAAACCCTCTGTGGGCACAGGGACGCCATCACAGCCAGGGAGGGCTGGACAGGCCGCCCCTCCCCGCCCAGCCATTGGAAGGAGCCACTGCTGCCAACGCCTGGCCTTGGGCTTCTGGCCTCCAGAACCCTAAGGCAGGCCGACTTTGCCGATGAAGGCCCCAGGCGTGGCCCTCTGCTCCAGCACCTGAGCAGACAGAGGCAAGGGACTCTAACTTCTATGCCACAGAAGTGTCTGCTAAAACTCTCGGTGGCTGCCCACCAGGCCACAGTCCAAACCTCTGCAGGGCACAGAAGCCACTTCTCAACGGGAGTCAGCCTCCCTTTCCAGGGCACCTCCCGCCTCAGCCTCTGCCACCAGGCTGCTTGGCCTCCCTGCCTCCAGGCCCCAGTCTGACTTGGAGACTGCAGTCCTGCCATGGCCCTCCTGGTACAGCCTCCTGTGCTGAAGCCACCAGCTCATATGTCCCCCGGCTACTGCGGGTGCCTGGGGACAGGGACTGCATCTCCTCTGGTCTACTGTCCTAGGTGCCCACTACCTGGTGGCCCAGGGCCTATTGGGAATGAAGGAGCAGCAGACACTGTGGCCACACACACAGGCACCCAGGACAGTATCGGGCTGACTCACACTGCACCCCACCAATTCTGCACCCACCAATTCTGCAAGGCCAAGGCTGCTGGACGGGACTGCATGGCTGTGAAAAGAACAAAGGACCGTCCCTGCTCATGCTCTGAAGACTCAGGGCTGGACAACATATGGGCAGAGGCCAACAGTGTCAGGACAAGGTCTAGGGCTGACGGAGGGGGCCAGGCGGCCTGTGCCTGCCCATTACCTACTGACCAGGGAGGTGCAGGATTACCGACATGGTGGAATGTTGTAGAAGTTCCACATCAGGGTCTTTTCCCTTGGAACTGAGGGGAAAGCCTACAATCCATCCTTTTTGCTATGCCTAAGGATTTCCTGGGTGCCAAGATGTGGGAACAAGGGAGGCCTTGGGTGCTGATGGGTGCTGCTGCTGCCCACCATGAACACAGCTCAGGACCACCTGAGGGCCTGCGAAGGCTCTGACTCAGAGCCCGGGCCAGGGACCTCTCCAACAGGGGTCTCCAGGAGAGGAGGGACTGTTCTGCACAAGCCTGCCACCCCCAGGTGTGGTCTCCCAGAACCTCGTCCTTCCATGAGAACAGGGTACCTGCTTTGTTCTTCTTCCTGGAGACGGAGCAGCTCCTCACGGCCCCCACTTTGGAGAACACCTGGAAAGAGGAACACGCAGCCCCTGCACTCCCAGGTCATCCCGCCACCGGCGCAGGCGCAGCTCCTTATGGGAACGGGGACCAGGGGGCATGCAGACTGCCACCAGGTCCTGCTCCCGGTGCACTGGCCTGTGCCAGGCCCCCACACCACCCACCCATCCAGTGACCCCGAAGGCACATTCAGATGGGTGGCTGAGGGCCTGGGGACCTCGGCTGCCAGCCAGGCTCTGAGCCACCACGCAGCCCTGCCCAACACTGTCCTCCCAAGTTTGCCCTGTGGAGACCTGGGTCGCTCTGAGGGGGTGAGTGATGGCCAGTCCCCCAGGCCTCGCGAGGCGGCAGCTAGGCTGGTTCTTGCTCCACTTATAGAAGGAAGAACTGGGGCACGGAGCCGTTGAGGGGTTCGCTGCAGAAGCCAGGTGTCAGTCTGGACACTTGGAGCCTACTGACCCCAGGCCTGACCTCACTGCCCTCAGTGCTTAAAGCCAAAATAATTAAAAAACAACAACAAACAAACAAACAACAACAACAACAAAAAAAAAAACCCTCTAAGTCGCATCCCACCCTGTATTTCCCTTTCCCTTCTGTCTCCCTGGGGCCAGCCCCACGTGCCTCTGCCTGCATCTTGAGGACCAAAGACAGGCAGGCGCTCAGTACCGTCCACCAGGCGAGCGACGGGGAGCAGGAGGAGCGGGGACCCCAACGCACACACTCGCAGCAGGCAGGTGCGTCAAGCATGGGGCCCTGTACTGCAGGGTCTCACTGTCCCAGTCAGACCTTCAAACCACCCAACGGGAAGCTTCTACTCATGTCTCGTGACCTAGGCACAGACAGACTGCAGGAGTCGCCCACTGGCAGGAGTGAGGCCAGGATCCAGACCCAAGAGGACTGACCCCAATCACGGCTCTACACTCAGGTGCTGGGACAGGAGTCCTGTGCGCTGGGTGTGCTTCTAATGAGCTGTGTGACCTCAGGACAGTGAAGCAGCCTCTCTGAAGCTGTCTCCAATCTGAACTAGATGGTCCTGGCTGGGCCTTCAGCTCCAGGGCCTTTACTCCTGAGGATGCTTTTGAGCTGCTGTTTGCGCATCACTGAGAAACGCTGATCCCTGATGTCCCACACCACGCCAGGAGAGACCACAGCTGGCCCGAGAGACTTAAGGCCACCTGCCTGAGACACTGCTAGCTGCACCTCTAGAGGCCAAGCCAGGCGTGGATGTCGGTGGCTGAGAGGCGGACTGTGGCACACAGGCAGATCCAGGGCTCAGGCTTCATTACAATCAGGCGCGGAATGTGCGCGCTGCCCCCTCCTGGCTCCCGCGGCCACCAGCAGGGCTGTTATCAGTCGCCAGCAGCTTTCCAGGACCCCCCCACCTGAGCCCTTTATCTGGAGGTGAGGGTCTTGGTGGTGGGGAGATAACATGGCCGCCCCCCTGGAGACCAGAACAGAAAGCGGAGCAGAGCTGCCAGAGCTGCCCTAGTGCCCCGCCCAGCCCAAGACATGGCGGGTCCCCCTCCTGTCATCCTGGGGAAGATGACATCTGGAACAATGGGCAGAGAGAGGGATGGGGAGCTGCAGGGGAGAAGGCACAGCTCAGGGGACCAGGACGGGGGTCTGTGTAGGCAACATGGTCAGAAGAGAAAGACGGGCTCAGGGTGCTGACCCAGGAGGTGACGTGAGCCAGCGGGTAGACGTTGCACCACGTCCTGGAGCAGATCCAGGCTGAGGCCTCCTCTGTCAGCCAGTGAGCAGAAGCCAGCCCCTCCAAGTGGCTGGACACTGTCAGGACACTCAACACCGACCTGAGGACAGGGGACAGGACCTCAAAACCAACCGGGGAACCGGGGACAGAGGAGCATTCTGACAGGGTCCAGACACAGGTGCCAAGAAGCCATTGTTCATGCTCTAGAGCCCGTATGCCCCCAGGGCCCACCTGACACCACCTGTGACCAGCCGAGAGATGCTGGGGACAGTCATGCCACGCCTGTCTTGGTCACCATGGGCAGCAGCCACCAGTTAGACAGGTGTTCCCACCACGTGGGGCTGTCGGTGGCCAGCAGGCTGCATCTCCCGCGTCCTCAGGAGGGTGCGTGGGCACCACTCTCTCTGTCAGGGTCAGAAACAGCCTGAGAGGAGGCAGCCGGCCCAGTCCCAGAGCGGGGGCCGAGGACAGCACTGCCCACGTCACCAACATGGCGGCCAGTTCCCCAGCAGTGGCTCCTGAGTGGAAGGACGTGGAGGGCAGGCCAGCAGGCAGGGATCAGGTGCCACTCTGCCCTCTGGCACTCCCAGGGCCTGGCACTCTGGAGGGTGCTGTGGTCAGCAAGGCAGATGCTGCTGTGGAGTGGATCCTCTGGTGGTAACGAACTCAGGCAGCAGCCAGCTGCGAGGGGCGGTCACCTCATGCGGCGCAGACGGACAGTCCTGAAGACCCACGGGGAGTGGACATGAGCCGCGGGCATGGCGGAAGGCCGCGGAATCCAACCGACAGTGGCTGACCAGAGACGACGACTCCTCTACTTTTTTTTTAAAAAACCGTAAAACACTTTAATTTTTTGTAAATATACGGGAACCAGGATGGTAAACAAGAGACGGTCTATCTTTAAGAGGAAAATCCTTATCTTAGTAAACTGAGCAACTGGAAGCGCTGTGTGGGGGGTGAGCCGAAGGTCAAATCTTAACATCTGGGTCAAACAACCCAGTCCTCAGAACCTCCCTCCAGGTGTCTATTCTAAGACATGGCCGTGGTCTCCAGACTATGTGGTTCCATGGGAAGCTGCCTGTCTCCTAGGGGCAGCTGGGGGACGGGGAGGGTCTCAGGTTTTGGCATCCTGACGGGGCGAGGGCCAGGGCCAAGCCATGACCTGCAGTGTGCACCACAGTCCTGAAGGAAAACCTCATCCTGCCTCCAATGCCCCACTGTGAGGGGGTACCCAGGGGGCTGGCACCCCTGTGGCTGGGGACACACATTGGTCTTTCCTTTCCTGCCTGTGCAGTCGCTGGACACCAGAGGGCGCTGAGGCACTCCAAGAACATGGCCCCCAGCCCCTCAGCCACCTATAGAGCTCTGGGCTTTCATGGGCTCTTCTGGGTATGAAGAGATCTAGGTTTTCTTCCCTTAACCGTTAGCTGACAAACTAAAAATATGCTACATTATGTTGCACTCGTAATTCTTTTTTTTAAGAGAGAGAGAGAATTTTAATTTTTTTTTTTTTTTTTTTTTTAGTTTTCGGCAGACACAACATCTTTGTTTGTATGTGGTGCTGAGAATCGAACCTGGGCCGCACGCATGCCCAGGTTGTGGCTACCGCTTGAGCCACATCCCCAGCCCCTGGACTCGTAATTCTGATCTCTCTTTTTTTTTTTTTTTTTTTTTTTTTGGTACCAGGAAATGCATTCAGGTTGCTTCACCACTGAGCCCCAGCCCAGCCCTAGTTTGTATTGTATTTAGAGACAGGGTCTCACTGAGGCTGCCTTTGAACTCAGGATCCTCCTGCCTCAGCCTCCTGAGCTGCTGGGGTGACAGGCGTGGGCCTCATCACCCGGCTCTGATGCTGTTTTTCAGGGCTGTTTTAACACCTGCATAATCAGAGACCGAGACCCGCTGGTCTGTGGATGAACAAAGCCCTAAAGCAGTGGTCTGCTGAACAGCTCCTGGCTCTCCGCCCACCCCTCGCCTGCCCTCCCAAGACATTGACCTGTTCTTACCGGTTGGTTTCTGGCTCCACCATGTTCTTTTCTGCAGATGCTTCTTGGGGCTCTTTCCCCTGTGGGGCTGTGCTGGAGAAGACGCCAACTGGAGCCCACTCGAGATACAGGGGGACGTGGTGGAACTGCAGATGCAAAGATGCCAACACTGTGGGTCCCTGTCACGAGACACAGCTGAGAGGGACTCAGTCCCATGTGCAAATGACACGCTCCAGGGTCGAGAAGATGGGTGCTCAGCAGGGCAGAGGAGCCAGGAGATGCGCAACCCAGAACCCCAAGTGCTCTCGGTGCCTGAGGAAAACACTTGGGCCCAGGCTGAGAGGCAAAGGCCACGTCTCTGTCGCCTTGACCTGCGATGGGTTCCAGGTGCCCTGTGCGCTTTCTCTAGTCAGAGGATGAAATGGGGACTGTGACAAGGGGAAGAACTGCTGGCACAGGGCAGCTCCAGGGGAAGTCAGCAGGTCGCAAAGCCAAGAGCGTTCGTGTTGCCGTTCAGAGGCGACCTGTGTGCCAGGGGTTTCTTAAAAAAGGTTGAGACAGCCACTGCTAATAGCCACCTCAGTAGAAAGCCCCTGGGTAGCTACAGGGCAGGGTGGGAGGGAGACTTGTCAACTTACACCCTTTGGGACTCTTCAAATTTCATACTGCATTCAAGCCTCAAAGATTAATTATGCCCAGGAAAAAAAAAAAAAAAAACAAGCAGCCAGGCACAGTGGTGCATACCTGTAATTCCAGTGGCTTGGGAGGCTGAGGCAGGAGGATAGGAAGTTTGAGGTTAACAAGTTTGAGGCCAGTCTCTGCAACTTGGCAAAGCCTTAAACAACTTAGTGAGACCCTGTCTCAAAATAAAATATAAAAAAGGGCTGGGGACATAGCTCAGTGGACAAACATCCCTGGTTCAATCCCTGGTATAAAAAGAAAAAAGAAAAAGAAAAAAAATGTGCTCAGGAGGGAGAGGGGGCAGCCTGGGGGTCTGACAGTTGGCGGTGCCACTTAGGAGCTGTGTGGCTTCGGGTCCCTGGGCCTCAGTCGAGGCTGCTGACGGGAGCGGTCAGTGAAGAAAACACTTGTCAGAGTCAAAGGGGAGGCTGCGCCCAGACGTGCCTTCGCCATCGTCCACTCTGGTGATGGGGACTCCTTCCCGAAGCAGCGGGGAAGGAAGGGGCGGCTGCAGTCCAGACACAGCTCCTGGACGGGCCACCAGAGACACCGCGGTCTCGCAGGCCAGGCTCTCACCAAGCCCTGATGGTGCAGTGGGCAGGGCCCCAGCTGGGAACCCCCCAGGGCTGGAGGGTCCAGGAAGGCCTTCCTGCGGGTGACTGGGGACCACGGCCTGCAAAGCACCAAGGGGCCTAGCAGACAAATGACCTGTGGTGGGTGAAAGGTGGCTCCCCAAGAGATGGCCATCTAGACCCCCAAGACCTATCAGTGCATCCCCTGCAAGTACCATCAAGACCCCCAGATGGTCCGGGGTTATCTGGGTGGGCTGTAAGCCCAGGAGAGGGATCTGGGACCAAGAAGAAGGCCACGTAAAGACGGGGCAGGGACGGGAGTGGCGCAGGGAGCTGACGGATGCCAGGAGCCCAGCAGTGGGCAAAGGCAGGACAGGTCCTCCCCAGAGCCCTTGGAAGCCCTGGCCACACCTTGCTCTTGGACGCCTGCCTGCCTGCCAGCTCTGCGACAGGTGCACTGTGTGGTCTTAGGCCACCTGGCTCACGGCCACCTGTCATAGGGCCCCAGAGGCCCCTGTGCTGCAGATACACGCCGTGTGCACACACGGATGGCCCTGCACACAGGACGGGCCGTAGCTCACCACAGGCACAGACAGCGCCACAGCCAACCAGGGAGACCCAAGTCGGGGCAGGAAAGAAAGGCAAAGGACGGCTGGAGCTGGACAGGGGATGAGGGTGCTTCCTGCAGCACCCTCAGGGAGGGCAGGGGGGCGGGCCACCACCAAGGTGGAGCCCAGGCTGAACCCATGCTGGGCAGTGGGCACACCAGCTCCTGGGCCCTCTCCCCGCAGCAGCTCCCAGCGGCCTACCTTGGAATAGACCAGGTGTCAGAAGGCCTTGCGGGCCTCCAGGGTCTCCAGGAACTCCACGATGGCAGTGACGTCACCCTTGGGCAGCAGCACGCAGTCCAGGCTTCTGAAATGGCCGAAGGTCTCCTGCAGCTCAGCCGCCAGGGTGCCTGCTGGGAGGTTCTTCGCCAGAATCACAGTCTTGCTTCGTTCTGCTGTCGCCTGCAGGGAGGAGAGGCCACGTGAGGGATGGCAGCAGGACTCTTCAGCTGGACACTGGCACTGACTTGGTGGCCTCTAGTCAAGGTGTGCACCTGGGGGCTCAGTGGCCAGGCACCTGGGAGGACCCAAGAGGCGCCACCCGCTGGCTCCACAGCCAACAGGCAGCTCCACTGAGGGTGAAGGCCTAGGGTGCCCAGTGAGACCCCTGGGGTCGAATCCCAGCCCCAGCTGAGTCACCAGATCCTGACAGTGAGTGACCACAGCCCCACTGGACCTCCCAGGCGCCCTGCGCTGGGCAGTAATTGAGGTCGGCACCTCAGTGTAGAGGGCTCTTCCTGGCACTGCAGACCACCTGCAGACACAGGCGTGGGAAGCAGAAGCGGCAAGGAGCCCATGCCCCCAGGAGCAGCCACCAGCCCCAGGAGCTGACTGTCCCTGTCCTTGTGAGGGGCAACTCTGAGGTTGAGCCCTTGGTTTGGATCCAGTCACCACAGGACCTGCCCACACCCCCAGCCTCCCCTGGGCCGTCCCCAGCTCTGGAGCAGCAGCAGTCAACTCCCCAGAGGTGGGGACAGCGGGTCAGAGGGCACCCACCTGGCTGAAACTGTCCAGGCTGACGCCGTTGTCGATGAGGAAGAGCCACACTTCTTGGAGCAGCTGAGTCTCCTAGAGAGCCACGTGCACGGCCACCCTGCCCTTGGTCTCCTGTGGGGAGAGAAGAGGAGGCCCGGCCCGTCAGGCAGGGCCTAGCCAGTTGGGCAGGCCCAGTGGGGAGGGGATTCAGGGTGCTGTCGCCCACCTGCATTGAGGTGGGGCCCACACTCTGGCGCTACACCAACACACTGCCCTCCGCAGCCACGCATCGCCGCCCACCCTCCAGCTCGTCCCTTCCCGCAGTGGGCAGGTCTCTGTGTGGCTCCACTTGCACCTGAGGGCTTCTGCATGCGCTGACCTTGACCCCATTACAGGCAGTCCTTGCTTCTGTCACCTCCCCACCCGCCCACTTTCCTTCCACAGCCCCCCCCCCCCAAGCCCTCCTCTCTTCCTCTGCCTCCTCTAGGTGGCACTACAAGGTGGGACCTCTGTCCAGGTGCTGCTGAGCCCCAGTGCTCAGAGGGCACGGGCGGGGCCTGAGCGGCTGTGGCTGTCCCTCCAACTCAGGCCAGGCTGCCCTCCCCAGCCCAGCAGCCACAAGCCACCACACGACCGGACACCTGAAATGTGGCATGTTCAGATCCAGGTCGTGCTACCCACAAAACACAGTGGATTGATGGAAAGAAAGGAGGAACCACAGTGTGGCTTTTTACGTTGCTCACGTCAAAGTGACGAGGCTCTAGACATCAAGTTGAAGACGGTGTCTCATTAAGACTAGTTTTGCCAGTTTCTTTGTACACACGTGGCCACTGGGGCGCTCACAATTACACACGGGGCCGGCCTTCTACCTCCAATGGTCAGCGCCGACCCGAGTGCCGTGAGGGAGGGTAAAGGACAATGGAGAAAGCAGCTAATGGGCAGAACCAAGGGACGTCCTTTGCCAAGTGGCTGAAAAACACTCTGGGGTTTGCTTGAATCGACCCCAGCAGAGGGCGACCGTGGACAGCATTTGGAAGGAAGTCTGTGGACTCAACACACAAGACACTCGGGCTCACTCACGTGGTCGAACACTTGGCTCTTGGTGGCACTGTACTTCTGCGCGATGGCATCAGCCACGGCACTGGGCCCCATGAACAGCGTGTTCCAGTTGTGGGAGCTGAGGGCAGGGGCAGGCAGAACGGGTCAGGCTGGGACCCACAGAGGCCTCTCGCAGACACCAAAACTGCCATGAGCCTCGCCGGCCTTCCCCGCCCCCTGCCAGCTCTCCTGTCCTGGGCGAGCACCCGGCCTGCAGTGAGGACGCAAACCCAAGCCCCGACAAGTGTCGGCATCTGCCCTGTGCCAGGGACCCAGCCCTTGGTGACACCTCAGAACCTATGCTGACACAGTCCCGCTCTCCTGATGCGCAGTGGGGCACTGAGGCCCTGAAGGCCCCACCCGACAGAGGGAAAGGGCCCGGGCGGCAGAGCCTGGAGGGGTGCAGGGGCCACGCAGGGCGGACGAGGACCTGGAGCTGCGGGCTTTGTCCTCGGACGCCTTCTTCTCCTTGTAGGACGACCCGGGGACGTCCACGTCCTCACTGGCTTCCTTCCTGATGGTGGACGGCAGCATGTGCAGCATCCTGCCCTGAGTGGACAGAGCAGGAGGTGAGCGGAGCTCCGCCCTCCATCATGTCCCCTTGTCATAAGCCAGCTGGACTCACCACTAAGCCCTGATGGGAGACGGGGACGGCAGACAGAAAGCCACGTGGTCACTCTCCGTCCAGCTGAGGCTGGGGGCACCCGACACAGCCACGCCAAAGGAACTGTACCCCTCTGTGAGCACCCCACGGCCCCGACTCCCCCAGCGGGACCCTGCACAAGGACACTGTGAGCTGCACACGGCAGGGGCCAGTCTGGCCCAGTGCCCGCGAGACCAATAAGCCATGAACAGATGGATGGAGGAGCACTGGAGGTGGCCTGGCCCGGGCCTGGGCACACCGCACGGGGACACTGGGAGAGCAGCAGCTCCCTGGTTCCTCAGGGCCACCCACACACCCCAGCAAGCTCCCCTCTCGCAGAGTCGTCCCTTCAAGTAGTTCACTGGAGGCGACCACATGGCTGGCCACTGTGGGTCCTAGGACCCAGAACGTGGACGCGCGCCTGCTCATACAGCCGCCTGGCTTGGCCTTCTCCGTCGCCAGGCTCAGTGACCCGGTGCCCACAAGCCACCTCACCTGGAACACCTGTCCGTCCACGGCCGCGTAGGCCTTCACCGCGTGCTCAGGGAACATGAAGGTGACAAAGGCGAAGCCCTTGGGCTTCTTGGTCAGGCTGTCGATGGGGTAGTGGAGCTCCGACAGGGGACCTGAGGACAGGGGAGGCGTCAGCCTGCTGGAGCTGGAGCTGGGCCTGAGCTCAGGGTGAGAAAGGGCCGGGCACTAAGGGGTCGGCCACACGAACACAGAACAGCTGCGCTGTGCCAGCCACCAGGCCCAAGGTCAAGGGCGTCATTTCACAGTCCCTCGTGCCTACTAAGTGGGGGAGGAGGGGCACCTGGCTCCATCCCCGTCACGTGCAGCCTGCCCTGGACCGGTCACCTCACCCACTCAGGCCTCCTGCCTGTGAATGGCACAACAGTCCCCAAGCAAAGGGTGGCCTCGAAGGTCCAAGAGTCAGTGTGTGGTTACTACCCAGCACCGGCTACACTTAGTGCCGCAGAAGTGTTTGTGACTCTGTCCTACTCAGAGGACACTGTCTGCAGTGGACACTCTGAACACCAGGGTGTGACCACGTCCCCTCTATGGGTCTTCCTCTTCCCAAATGGGCACTTGGAGCCTATGGACAATCCCCCTCCTGTCCTGTGTAGCACTGTTGTGTGGCCAGGGCACCTGCCTGTGTGGGAGGACCTGGGGAGAAGGACACCATGGTCCCCATGTGGGACCTCTATGGACGTCACACTGTCTCTGATGCTCCACGTCCAGGCCAGCCTCCCAAGAGACAGGGGCTCGGACAGCATTTCCAGACGGTGCCCCACGAGCCACCCCTCCCCACAGACTCTGCCCCGTGTGGCGGAGCGGGACCACAGGCCTGCAAGTTTCCAGTCCAAGAAGTAACGACCGAGGCAAGAACAAAGGGCCCTGGCTGTGGCCTCCTCTCTGAAGCTCGTTTGGATGGAAGACGAGAAAGGACAGCCTTCCCAGGCAGAGGAGCACTGCGGGCACTGGGGGCTGTGCGGCCGCTGGATCCCAACACCGAGCAGCCAAGGAAGCCCAGGAAAACGCCTCCACCTCTCCAGATCGGTGCTTGGAGAGAGAGTGAGAATCCCAGCTCTGCGGGCGTCGTGGCTGTGCCTCTAATCCCAGCGGCTTAAGAGGCTGAGGCAGGAGGATGAAGGCCAACCTCGTTGACCTACCAAGACCCCGACTCAAAAAATGAAAAGGACTGGGATGCAGCTCAGTGGTACAATGCCCCTTGGTCCAATCCCCAGAACCATTAAAAAGAAAAGAAAGGAGAGAAAATCCAAGTTTAAGTTCAGAGAGCAAAAGATGTCCTACATCTGCAGCAGGGAGGGACAGCAAGCCCTGTTCTAAGATGAGGAGACCCCAGCTGGGGCCACAGTCCAAGGCCAAGAGCTAGAGGGAGGTGGAGGGGGCTGCCCAGGGCCAGGGGCTGCCCAGGAGCAGGTCCTACCATAGGTGGAGAAGAGCTTCTCCAGGTCCTCCTTGGTGCTCAGCACAAGCACCTAAGCCAGGGCCCACGCAGGAGCCAGGGAGCCCGGGACGCAGCACCGCGCCGCGCCTCCTTACCCATGTACTCCCAGTTGCACTTCAGGGCTCTCGTCACCTCCTCTTCGCTGCTGAAATCCACAAAGACGTACCCTGAGAGGGGACCACGACAAGGTAACTGCCAGTCCTGCCAATGCTCGGAGTCAGAGGACGTGGGCACCTGGCAAGGTGCAGAAAGCGGGAGCCGCCACAGCACAGGCTGACCCCCCACCTGGCCACCCTTTGGAGGAGCACTCAGCACCCGCCTGGCATTGCGGGTGAAGGCGCAAAAGCCAGGCCCCTTCTGCCTCCCTCCCAGCCTCACCCCTTTCCTAACCATGTTCTGCAGAGAAGAAATGCTCACAATGGCCGCTGTGACCCAGCCCAGCACTGGAGGGTCACCTCCATACCACCCTGCCTGCAGCTCCAGAGGCCGTGACTACACAGCAACAAGCAGGTGCAGAGGCCTCCACAGCCTCAACCTCACTGGGCCTTGACCCGTGAAGCCACCAAGCAGCACCCCGTCTACACCACCACAGTCTCCCCCAGCCTCCCCCACCAGCCCACACAAGCAAAAGCCTCCACTGCCTCCGGCTGCCAGCGGCCCTCCCTGCACTGGCCAGCGGGCCTTTCTAAACCTGAGGCTGTTCTAAGCCCGAGCCTCCACTGGGCCCAGGCTCCCCTACTTACTGCAGCCCCAGGGCCCATCCCAGCTTCCGCCCCCGCACTTCCACCTGGGTCGTTGCCCTCAACAGTGTCATGCTCAGGTGCTGGCTCTCTCCAGCGCCAGGGCCTCCAAGATGCTGTCCCTGAGCCCCAGCAAGGCAGGTACCTTCCTCCTGGCTCCCTGCCTGGTCTCTGAGGCGCCATGAACTGGTGGCCCCGCCACCAGCACCAACACCAACAGCTGCACTCCGAGCGTGCCCAGTGCTCACACCATCCGGGGCTGACCCTGACCCCTCCCAACTGCACGACAGGTCTGACTCCTTATGCAGAGGAGGAAAGGAGGCTGAGTTCCTGTCCCAGGTCACAGGGCTCCTAAGTGGCTGGCTGGGCTGTGAACCTGGGCAGGGGCTCTGTCCCCCGCCCCTCACACTGCCCTCTGCTGAGCTCCAGGAGTAACAGCTGCCTGAACCATCAGCCTGGTGAGCTGGGCGCGAGAGCTGGGGAGGGACGAGACCCGACACAGAAAGGGCACTGGACCACCCCGATGAAGGGGCACCTTTCTCCTTGGGTGCCAGCTCGGCCAGACCTGACCACTCTGCCCAGGTGGCCTCTTCCTACCAAGGCACTCCCAACTCTAGGGTCCTATGGTCCAGACACCCAGTGGTCACAGAGCCTTAGTGTGGTTCTCTGAGATGTGGCTATTCTGCCACTGGTCTCCTATGGCTTTCTGGCCTAGCTGGCCACTGGGCTGGGCAGGTGCCCACCTCTCCCAGATCCACCTTCCTTCCAGCCATGCTCACTGCCTCGAGACACCAGACCCAGGGCTCCAAGGCCAGGGGAGGAGGCTCATAGCCCGGAGCGGACACCTGGGGAGATGTGGTCTGGGGCAACACCACGCATGTGCAGAGAGGTAGAGCACTGCCCGCTGGCAGAGCCGCCCATGGACTTAGCCCAGCAAACCCAGACCTGCGGGCATCTACTGAACAGAACAGGGGAACCTACTAGAACAGTGGAGAAAATTCTGACACTATACGCCAGGCTGCCAGAGGCAGGTATGAGAGAGATCCGCGTCTTGACCAGTTAGCCACATCCACAGAACTGAGGACCCCAACGGGGAGAAGGGACAAGGCTGCTTTGGGACCTCCCCAACCATGTGGCCAGCCCTCCCCCGCACATCCGCCCAGCTCCCAGGCCTTACCCGTCTTGTTCCCGAGCGCATTTCTCACTATTCGAATGGCCACTGGTTTCAGGGGCGCCAGGAATTCCAGGACATTTTTCTGCAAGGACAAGTTTTGCCTCTTATCAGTCCCCCAAGAAACCATGCAACCTGATAAAGAGATAAGGAGCAAAGTGTTGGACCAGAAAAGATAACCAAGTGATCACTGTTTTTCTCCTTCCTTTAAGTCACACTCGTCTCTCCTCCACCATAAAGTAAGAAAAAGTGGGAAATAAAAACTGAAGAAGAAACGGATAATGTAATTATAAAATAGTAACATTAGCAGCAGCGTTTTAAGGCATTACATCTGGTCTTTGTTCCTAAGGAGTTGTTTTTTTTGTTTTTGTTTTTTTAAATACTTGGGGTTAAATCTGGCTTTTCTTACTTCTCTTTAAAGCACGGATATTTGTCTACGTTAATCACAGTGACAAACCTAAAGTTCCATTGTAGGGAGGCCCCCGACCTTCTTAACTACTCCCTTCTCTGGACATGTGTGAGATTTAAACACATCTTTAAAAATATGTGAACATTCAGGGTGTGAAATTATAACAAATACTAAAAAAGTACAAATCAGGAAACCAAACTGGTTCCTAACTCCTAGGCCAGCTCACTCTTCCTAGCTCCTTCTGCAAATCAAAAGCCACAGATCCATTTCCCATCTGGGCACTGGGGGAAGCCCTTGAGGCCCCGCCCTGATGTAGCTTGCCCTACAAGGTGACAGAAAGACATAAGGACACATCCGGGCACTCCAGGTCAGTGGAAGAAGCCCAGCCAAGTTCTGAGCTTTCACATTACTGCATCCAAGTTTGTAATTACCAGATTCTTTCCAAACCGTCCCCTGCCCAGAGGAAAGCCAGCATGGTGGGTCACACACAGTTAGGTTCCTCTGGGGATGAAGCCATGTCCTGCTCCACACCTGGCCTTTTCTACTGGCCGTGGCATCTTGGGAGTCTTCCCTGTCATCATGTTCTTTTCTGTGATACGTCATCTTACACCATTTTCATGTGTCCCTGTGAATTAACTCAGGTTTAACCTGGCACTGGTGACATTTTGGGCTAGTGACTCTTTGTTGTGGGGGCTGTCCTGTGTCTGGCAGGGCTTACACAGCACACCTGGTCTCTGTTCACTAGAGGCCAGCAGCCTCCCACAGATGTTACCATCAAGAGCACCTCTGACCACGGCCAGATGTTGTGCAGGGGTAACCACTCCTCTCCGAGAACCACGGACACACCACTTCCCCAGAAATGGAGCTTCAGGATTGATTTGGGTTTTTGTTCTTATCAATGACTGCAAATCAACACGTTGAGTTATAATAACAGGAAGGCTGCAAGAACGTTCCCGAATTCAGGCTCTGGTGTGCCAGGATTCACCTGGGGGCAAAGGCCTGGATGTCCGTAAGGTTGCCAGGCAGCTCCACGCGGCCCTCTAAAAGGCAAGAAAATGTTTATTCCCAAACATAAACAATACGTACCATTTTGGCAAGTGAAAAATGTGAACTCCAGTTTTGATTTTGTTTTTTGATAATCATGACAGAATCCAAACATGTGCACTGGCCACCCGAGTTCTTTTTCTTTGAAAACCTTCTGTTCTTTGTGTTATTTTTCTGTTGGGTCATAAATCCTTCATAAAAATCTCTCTGTAAATTAGAGACACTAGACTCCTGTCTCTGTTAGGCATGAACCACTGTGACTTCACGACAGCTGCTGGCTTCCAGAGCTCTGGGCTGGTAGGTAGGTAATCAACCCATTTTTTTTCTTTTTTCCCACGAAACTTTACAAATTGCTTAGAAAGAAACTTTTTCAGCTCAAATCCTTGATGTATCTGAACCTGATTTTATCAGGAGGAGTAGGGCAGGGGTTCATCTTTTCTTCGAAAACAGTTAACTAGCCGGGCACACTGGGCAGGCCAGTAATCCCAGTGGCTCTGGAGGATGAGGTAGGAGGATCACAAGTTCAAAGCCAGCCTCAGAGACTTAGTGAGACCCTGTCTCAAAACATAAAAAGGGATAAGGATGTGGCTCAGTAGTTACATGCCTTGGGGTTCAATACTGGTACCCCCCCCAAAAAAACTGACCCCTAATTACAAGGAATTGCTTCAGTATTTCTAACAGCATAAATTGTAAGTAGCTCCCACGTCCACTTTAGGAGATCAGGAAAGTGTATCAAAGCATCTCCTGTGGAAGGAAGACTACAAAACAAGGCAGTGGTGGGCAGCAAGCGCGGTCCTGCTGCAGGGACGATGCTAACCAAAATGGGAATGAGAAACCAGACCAGTGTCAGTGCACAGGAAAAAGCATCTAAGAAGGCATGTCCCCAAAGTACCAGTGGTTGCCACTGGGTGGGACACAGGAATGCTGAGCAGGGTTGCCCACTGTGCCAAGGACAGTTGGCACCTCCAGCTCTAGTCCTTAGACCTGCAGTAACCTTACCTGCACCCTGGCACCCCACCTGGCTACACCCCAGCTCGCAGCTCAGTGTGGACGGTAACCCACGTGGTCATCCCAGTTGTACGTGACTTTCAGGTTCTGTCACGTAGCTGTGTCCTTTAGAATTTCCTGTAGTGAGCTTCTCTGACCGTCACAGGAGGAAAATGAAGCAAGGTCCTCTGCTGGCGCAGACCTAGAGCCAGCTAGCTGCAGCGCGTGGTCCGTCTGGCCTGCGGCCTGTTTCTGGAAATAGTGTTGAGCCGGGCTGCAGCAATAACTACGCCTTCACCTGTGTCCAAGACGGCTGCCCCTACGGGAGCAGAGTGAGGGCTCCCAACAGAGACCTCACTGACCACTCGGCCTTCCCCAGGCCCCAAGCCATTTTTTTTAGTTGTAGGCAGCCATCTCCTTTCCTTCCCTGAAGTCATCTGTCAGCCTCTGGGCCTCATATTCCTTCTTGCTCTGGACACTAAGATACTAATGGCCTCAGGCAACAGAAGCTCCCCTCCCACCCCCGTCTGCGCCCGCAGGTGATCTTCCTCAGAGCACCTACCTCTGTGACACTGAACGGGGCTCCCCGTAGCTTCACGGTGTGGGCCGTGGTGGGTTCCTTCTGGTTTGCTGGTTTCTCTGTCTGAACAAAGAGAAACGACCACAGTGGATTCCCTGGGGCAGCGGTGGCAGGGGACAGACTGGGACATGGCAGCTCTAGGAGTGGAGGCCACAGGGTAGCACGAGAGTGCCGCATCTGTGCCCGCCACAGGCTCAGGGCCCAGGCACAGGTGGAGGTGGCGGCTGCGGGGTCTCCATTTGCCTCTGAGGGCTGCAGCCAGGACTCAGGGCACCCAGGCCATCAAAGTCCAGGGGAGATGGGAGGAGCCCCGGCAGAGACCTTGCTATCACTGATGTCTGCTGGCCCAGTGACACACAGGCGCTGTGAGGAGGTCCCTTCCAGATGAGGATCAGAGAGGCCTGTGGGGCTGCAGCACCCTCGGGGCCCAGCAGTCACACAGGGTCAGAGCTGAGACTGAACCCCTCGCCCTCTGACCTCCCTAGACAGGGACAGGGTGGGCATTAGAAAGGAGGGCGGAGAAGAGCAAGGGGAAGAGGAGGAGGCAGACGGAGCCCCTTCCTCTTGTTGGAGCTTCCACTGAAGGAACTGGGAGACACGCACGTCCAATGCCCTGTGTCTGGAGGAGTGGACTCCGGGTGGGAGTGTCGTCCACCTTTATAATCTCAACCTCAGAGCCTGACAGACCCGTGCCTGGGGCCTGACCTGTCACTTCCCTTCTCTGGGCCTCAGTTTTCTTACCTATAAAATGGAGGCAGGAGAATGCCTGCTGAGCGACTGTGACAGCATCCAGTGACAGCAGGTTTGTCCATCAACGAGGAGCCCACCCATACCTGCCTGCCTTGTGACTGAACACCAAGTAACCCAGCCGTCACCACCTCACTCGTGCCCAGAGCCCCGGCAGGCCACCCCTCCCGTGTAGCAGGCAATGAGCCCAGAGGATCAGGGAGTGTGTGACGGGTTGCTGGGCTCTCCTCCACGTCACACCCCCAGCCGTGGGGCCACAACCCCAGACAGGAACACAACCCCCGCTGTCCCTCCTGCAGGCACATACCTGGGCTCCGGGCTCCTGCGGCCTCCCCCTCCCAGGCAGGGTCCCTGGGCTCCCTTGCTCCGGCTGGTCGGGGGCGGCAGGGGACTCCTCTTCCTCGCTGCCTCTGTCACAGTTTACGGCTTCGTCCTCGCTTTCCTCTTCCTCTGAGGAAGAGGACTCGGCTGCCACCACCTTGGACTTCAGGTACTCCATGTCCGACAGCCCCCGCTGGGCAGCCGCCTTAGCTTCCAGGCCTTGCTCTGCTGAGAGGGCAGGGGGCGGGGAGGAGGTCACCCTCCTGAGCAGCGAGAGACTTGGGCAGCACAGGGCTGGAAACTTGGGGGGTAGCCTGTGGACCACACTCACCACAATCAGGGCCCTGGTGCCCAGCGGCCCAATAAACCCTCTGATGGGCACCATGAGAGGGCGAAGCTCCCGTGCCACACACACAGCCCCATGGCTCCCTGCCGCCTGCCAGGCTCTCCCCTGGATGGCCCCTCCCAGTCATCAGTCACCTTCCCAATTGTGTCATGTACACTAAGGGGCTTCACGTGCCACAGAAAGCACTTACACAGCAGAACCGTTTCTACAGTGAACCCTTTACGGTACCCACCCATCATCTCACAGGGCCACCCACATAACCCTGGTGGGAGCCACGCTATCATCTACTTAGGCAGCAAACACCCCAAACATTAGGACCTCACCCCAGTCCAGCTCCAGGGCTTGGCCCCTGGATTCCTCACCTGCTATCTGCTACCCTGTGGGAAGCACACAGGTGTGAACGGCTTACAGGGGACACCTGGTGATACGCTAGCTGTTGAAGGGTGCTACAGAGACAACCGGGAGGGAGGAGTGTGTCTGCGCAGCTGTCACGACTGTCCTTCTAGCCTCACACCCCCACCCATGAGTTCTGGACGCTGAAGATGGAGCCCCAGCCCCTCCGTTCCAGGCCTGTGTGAGCTCCTTGGGCCCCACCGTCCCTGCCCCAGTGCCCAGAGCCAGTCTGCCCTGTAGCCATGTGCTTCCCTGTCCTGAGCCCCTATGATGCTGTGCCCTGGTCTGCGACCCCCTCTGCCCCCGGCTACGTGTCCCACCACGTCCCACAAGTCCTCCAGGTCACAGCTTAGCACAGAAACCCTGCCAGGTGCACAGGTGATGCTACGTTCATATCCTCTGCCTTCAGCCAGTCCGACTGACCCCCAACCAGAGCTGCCACCCCGTGCTGCAGCCGGTCACTAGCCACCAGCTGCCCCAGCACGCTGAGCCTGAGAGGACAAAGGCTCACCTACCCTGCAAGGCCTTCCCCGGCAGCTCCCTCCCAAGCTCTCCTGCTTCCTCTCCGTAGCGGCTATGACCCCATGATGCGTCCCTGGGTGCTCATCTGTTTACTCCTCTCCTCTCACCACAATGACAGCTGACAGCACCATGGGGCAGGATTCCTGTCTATGGCTCAGCACTACATCCCCAGAGCCCAGCACGTGGCATGCAATCAGCGAACACTGCCGACTGAAAAGCAAGTGACTAGGAGCAGTCACGGCAGACCTTCCTGCAGGTGACCTCATCCCCCCACTAGAAAGCTCCCGAGCCATGTCTGGAGGGCCACAGGCCTGGTGTCTGAGGGAGGGGCAGCCAGTGCCTGCCAATAGGTGTTGGTGTGCTAAGAGCCATAGCCAAGCAGTAATGATGCATGGCATTTTTGGTTGAAAGGTGACGCCAGCAAGCCATTGAGATGATATGATTATGTTAAGATCTGCATTCAAATGGATATTAGACCCCTGCTGTCCATCTGGGCCTGCTAGGGGACTCCTGGAGAGTTCCCATTGGTTGGGGAAGTGCGTAGGAGGGAATTCCGGAGGAGGGCTTTCCTGTTGGAGTGTGTGTCCAGGAGAACACTGCTGCGAGTGTGGGTCAGCATATTTCCCGGGGAGCATACAGGGCACTGGTGGGAGTTTCAAAAATAAAGTTTGTTCCTGTTTGAGTGGCTCGTGATTTTGTACCCAGCCAGACTGCAGCATTGGTGGGCCACAGGGCTGCAGCTGAGGGACACAGGTGCACAGGCACAGCGCCCAAGCCTCACCTACCAGCTCCTCCTCCTCGGCCTCCTCCTCACTCTCCTGCCCAGAATCGGAGTCAAAGTTCAGGTAGTCACTGGTCGGCTTGCTCTTCCCCTTTGGGAGCTCAGTGCCCAGGGCATCATTTGCCCAAGTGGCCACCTGTGTCCGCTTCTGGTGAACCGACAGGAACTCCTGGAACTCGGTGTCTTCCTTCAGCTGGGGGCACCAGAGGCGGGCATCAGGGACACAGGAGAAGAGGCAGAGGGGACTCAGTGGGGCTTAGCCCTCCAAACTCCCAGCCGGGAGAGCATCCTCCTCATCTCTGGTGGACCCCAAGTCCACAGGGACACGGCAGGACACGCGAGGTGTGGGCTCTGCTTTCTGGACCAGCCTGCACCCCTCCGACCGGCTGCTCCCGCCCTCTCGGTCAACAGGACAGACTCACCTGCTCCAGTTCACGTGGGGCCTTTTTCTTCTTGTCATCCTAAAAACAGAGGCAGAGGATGAGGGCCACATGGGAGGGGGAGGGCAGATGGAACTGCAGACCCCTCCAGAGCCACCGCTTGCCCACACAGGCCTGGTACTGGCGCGGTCACCTGCATACCTTCTTTTTTTTTTTTTTGGTCTTGCAGGAAACTTAGGGTGATCCTTTATTACTCCCCCTCTTTAAATCTACCACATCCAAGGCCTCACAAAATCCTTTCCATTCTTCTGCCTCCCAAATATCTCTCAAATCTGTTTTCCTGTCCATCTCTAGCTCCCAATGCCAAGAAAACCTATTTTATCAAACCATTGCTCTTTTATCCCATAAGGTGTCACTGTTGCACTCCCTATTTGGGTTGCACTCCTATTTGCCTTTACCTGCCTGATACTATTGGTCCAAAATTAGAACCATTCTCCTGGCCCGGCTGTCACGCACGAGGGGGATGCTTTGAAAAAGCATGAATGAGTTTTTGTTTTGTTTTGTTTGTTTTTTGTTTTTTTCTTTCTCTCTCTCTCTTTAATTTTTTTTTAATTATTTTATTGTTGGTTGTTCAAAACATTACATAGTTCTTAATATACCATATTTCACAGATTGATTCAAGTGGGTTATGAACTCCCATTTTTACCCCGTATACAGATTGCTGTGTCACATCAGTTACATTTCCATTGATTTACAAATTGCCTTTCTAGTGACTGATGTATTCTGCTGTCTATCCCATTCTCCACTGTCCCCTCTCCCCTCCCCTCCCCTCCCCTCCCCTCCCCTCCCCTCCCCTTCTCTCTCTCCATCCCCTCTACTATATATCGTTTCGGACTGCAAAATGGTGCAGCCAATTTGGAAAGCAGTATGGAGATTTCTTGGAAAGCTGGGAATGGAACCACCATTTGACCCAGCTATTCCCCTTCTAGGTCTATTCCCTAAAGACCTAACAAGAGCATGCTACAGGGACACTGCTATATCCATGTTCATAGCAGCACAATTCACAATAGCAAGATTGTGGAACCAACCTAGAAGCCCTTCAATAGATGAATGGATTAAAAAAATGTGGCATTTATACACAATGGAGTATTACTTTGCAATAAGAAATGACAAAATCATAGAATTTGGAGGGAAATGGATGGCATTAGAGCAGATTATGCTAAGTGAAGCTAGCCAATCCTTAAAAAACAAATGTCAAATGTCTTCTTTGATATAAGGGGAGTAACCAAGGACAGGGTAGAGACGAAGAGCTGGAGAAGAAGAATAACATTAAACAGGGATGATAGGCGGGAGGGAAAGTGAGAGTTAAGGGAAATTGCATGGAATTGGAAGGTGAGCCTCAGGGTTATACACAATTACATATAAGAGGAAAGGAGGAGTGGGAGAAAAATTATGTAAGTGGAACATACCTTCTTAATTTCCGGGGGGACGGAGCCTTGTGAGGGCTGCTCAGGCTGCCTTGGTCTCTGGGCATGTTTGCTCCAGGCTCGGGGCTTTGTTGGGTCCCCAAAGGACTTGCAGAATTCCACCTGCATGAGAAAGGGCAATTGTCACACCTGCTGTGACAGCCACAGTCCTGAGGGTCCCACCCTTCAGCACCTGGGAACCTGGGCTTTACAGACAGGCAGCTGCCACTAGTAGAGCATAAGCAGAGGACTACCACCCCGCCTTGGCTTTGTCCTCCACGAAGGCACCACACTAGCCACCGTCTACTGGGGAGTTCCACGCAGCACCCGAGTGCCCCGTGAGGACCGTGGACACGCTGAGCCTCCGGACAGCGGGCAGTGAAGCCACAGCTCTCCCCAATTAAGACCAGAAAACTGGAGCACAGAGATGTGAAGCAACTTTCCCCAGGTGACCCAGGCCCTCAGGGACAGAGACTGGGGACTCAGGACCATCCATGCCAAATGGTGGCTCTGAGGACGGAATGAGATGATGTAGGCCAGTGATCAGCAAGGGCGGGTGCAGGGGACACCCGTGCTCCTGGGATTACTGGTGACCACGAGGCAAGCTCCACTGGTCTGGGAGAACCTCCCAGTTAACGGAAGATGGGGTGGCCCCGGGGCCAGGAATGTGCTGAGGATGAAGCCTGAGCCAGACCTCTCCAGACCAAAGCCTCCAACGCACTCTCAGAGGTGACCCTGGTGAGGGCCGGTCCTGCTGGGAGCCGGGCATGACGACTCCCAGTTAAGGACACCCTGGTCACCCACCACCCTCCCCAAAGAAAGAGCCTGCCATTTGGTCACATCCTGGCTGCGTGGACTTCCACAGCAGTCCCTTAAGTCTATGATGAAGGTCAAAAAGCTGTGACTCCAACTCCTGTCACCAAAGATGAACCACCAGAGCCTGGGTGACCCCGCAGGCCACCACGCTCACACCACACAGAGCGAGAGGTGAGGCCGTACGTTGCCTCGGGCTCTATGCTGCTCCATCTTGGCTTTTCCCTTCTCAGCAAAGGGCTGGGGACGTTTTATCATGTCAATGAACACCTGTGGGTGACCCTTGTGGGACCTCCTCCTCCAGGAAACTTTCCTGACCCCTCCCTGGCCAGGGTGGGTCCTGCTCAGTTGTCCCAGGGTCCCTGACCCAGTGACCACCCTGAACTCAGCACCTGCGTCTGCCAGCGCTCCTGAGGACAGGGACTGGTGGCTCCTGAGCGCCTGCTGTCGGGCAGTGAAGGACGCACACCTGTGGCTCAAGTGCCCTCCTGGCTGGCAGCACAGGTGCCACCGAGGCTCCAGAAGGCCTGTTCTTCCGCGTGACTCCCGCACTGGGCTAAGGCCCAGGGCGGGCCCAGCAGCAGTCTGACTGGCTCCGGGAGAGTCTTACACACAGAAGAGCGGGAACCGCTGAGGCAGGCCAAAGGGCTCAGGGCCTAAAAAGGACAGCCTTGGGACCCAAGTGTCGCTGACAGGTGGAGCGGCGGGTGACACTCTGGACAGGCAGGCAGGGGCCCACTCACTGTGATCCGGGACGTGTCGATAAAGCTCTTGTTGAAGTGGTTCAGCGCAGCCTGGGCCTCCTCCTCGGACTTGAAGCCGATGAAGCCAAACTTGCGGAACTTGCCATCTTTGGTGAACTTGAGGCTGCAGTCGGTCAGCGGGCGGAAGGCGGTGAAGAGCTGCCTGAACCGCTCCTCCTTCATCTGGAACAGAAGGTGGGAGGAGCTGGAGAGTCCTTCAGCAAGGGACAAATGGCTAGAAACCCAGGGCTCCAGGACTCTAGGGGCAACCAGAAATGAGGAGGTGGCAGTGTGCTGTGCCAGTCAGGTCAGGTCCCTGAAAGAACGAACATGCCTCTCATTGAAGAAAATGCCCGTTTATTGAGGAACAGCTCTGCATATTTATGGAGCGGGGGTGGTTTGACAGTTATGACAGTTTAACGGTTGAAGGGTTTGACAGTTGGCATGGGGTGCTTTCTGATTGGAGGGTAAGGATCGTGTGAGACACAGGGCTCACCATTGGACGGCTCTTCTGGGGGATGGGGAAATTTTTCTTGAGCCCTGATGACTCCCAACAGTCCAGGCTCTTACACTGGAGCCATGCCCTCAGGCAAGCCCTCCTCACTTCACTGGTGAAGAAATGAGACTCATGAGGGCCACAGGATGTCTTGGTGCCCTGTGTGGCTGCTACAAGGTTAGGAACAAGGACAGAATCATCATCATGCCGCTGCCCAGCAGCCACTTCAGAAGGCTGGGCAGAAGGAGCGCCAGATGGAGTACGCACGCTCTGTTGTTCACAGACTCCCCAAGGATGCCCACACCCTAGCCCCCCAGACAATGGTTACACACCAGACATGGCAC